>NW_028225182.1:15685275-16285275 GCF_052327205.1 Somniosus microcephalus | reverse complement strand
ACTACACAGGCAGCGCGTGCGACTTGGATTTCCTTTATTTTTAGAGAGTTGCGCAAGTGTAAAACCTCCGGTTGTTACACATTGAAAAACCACACGTAAGTACTTAGTTTTACAGGTAAGTGGTCTATTAATACAATTTATTAAAAACATTTCCACAGGTTTAATATTTTTAAAGAATTTACAGTAAGGTAAGTTTAGTTTTAGCCCCGATTTTTTATATAATAATTTTTTTCAAATTTTAAAATTATTGTTTAAAATAGTTTTTTTACAGTTATTTATGGTTCATTTAAGTAATGCAATGTTTTTTTTAAATTTTCTTTCAAGTTTAAGTAGTGTTTTGGGGCCAGGAGTTTTCATGAGTTTGACAGCTCTTACTTTCAAACTCATGAATGAACTTTTGCAACCTCCCATTGGTTGTCCTGTGCTCACATGATCCCAGCCGGCTCATCGCACTAAGTACGCCGCTGGGTCACGCACGCACAGCGGGTCAGTGAGAGGAAATGCAATGCGGGCCAGGATTGAAATGTCAGCGCACCGGGTAAGTGCACATCGGGGGCTTGCACGCGCGGCAAGCTCCCGATCTTAATTTTAGGGCCATTGTGATGGATGTAATCAACTGGAATAGATATGTTCTGCGGTGAATGGATTTTATGTTAGATGGGGCCCAGAATAAATGCTCAGGCTATGTTTTATAAATTCTTAGAACAGAAGGAGAATGCTGCAGTGCTGGAAATCTGAAATAAGGGCAGAACATGCAGTAAACCGTCAACAGGTCAGGCAGCATCTGTGGAAACTGCAGCGCAGGGACTGGAGGGTGTGCTGCACACTAGGATT
Organism: Somniosus microcephalus; assembly: GCF_052327205.1. Taxonomy (NCBI): domain Eukaryota; kingdom Metazoa; phylum Chordata; class Chondrichthyes; order Squaliformes; family Somniosidae; genus Somniosus; species Somniosus microcephalus. The sequence goes on along the minus strand of NW_028225182.1, from coordinate 16,284,441 downwards.
AACTTTATTATTTAAGTTCATAAGTTTCCTTTGTTAGCTTTGTGCTAATGTTCTTTGTTATTTTTTACCTCTAAAAAGGCGCAATTGTGTTTTTTGTTTGACACTGGAACATCCCGGTCTTTCCTTGTAGTTTTACTAAAGAAAGGCATCTATGGAAGTTCTTGTTAGAATTCTAAGACTTGTATGAATATATGAATGTGCAGCCTGTCTCCTGACCTTATGGGTTTGAATGGATTGGGAATTCTGCTCTTCTTGTTAACATTCTTGTTCTGAAATTTGCAGGCGTCATCTGTTTGTTCAATGGCTGCAATTAAACCCAATCAGCAGGGGAGCCGACTTTCTGACTGGATGGAATTTCTCTTCAATAAATAAGGGGCTTTTTTTTCAACGTGTCAATTGGAGAATCGCTCCCAGCATCACAACCAACCATCGAATCATCGAATCTAACAGAAAGGGATAAAATGTCTCTTGGTTTTCTAATCAAGCTCAAGATTCTGTGGGTGATTAATGAGATACAAATGATTTATTACCCCTTCCTGGCTGCAGTCGGTGTCCCAGGTAAGTTACTACCTGGGTCAGGTACTTCAGGAACTGGAGAATAAAAGTATGTGACATCTTATTCTGTGTGGGCAGCTCTTTGCTTTATTACTTTCCTTATAAGACAGCAGTAACTACACTTCAAATTACTGCTCAGGCAGTATAGCACTATTGGACGTCTGGAGGTTGTGAAAGATCCGATAGAAATGAGAACTCTTCTTTCTTTCCAACTTTCATTCTTTCTTTCTTTCTTTCTTTCCTTCTTTCTGTCTTTCTTTCCAACTTTCTTTCTTTCTTTCTTTCTTTCTTTCACTCTTCCTTTCTTTTACTTTTTCCATTCTTTCCTTTTATAGATTTCCAACTTTCTTTATGTTGTGTGTTTAATGTTGACTCACGTTTCTTTTATTGTTGTCAAAGAAAATCTTGCAATTTTCACCAAATTTTTCCTTCATTCTTTATTTCTTCCTTTTCTTTCTGTTTTCTCTCTTTATTTTTTCTTTCATACTTAATTCCTCCCTTCCTTCATTGCTTCCTTCCTTATTTCTTTCTTTCTTTCTAACTCTCTTTCCTTTTTGCTTTCTTCCTTATTTTCTTGCGTTCTTTCTTTCTAATTTCATTCACTCTTTCTTCCTTTCTTTCCTTTCCTTCACTTTTTCCCATCTTTCCTTCTGTTGTAGATTTCCAGCTGTGTTGATGCTGTGTGTTTAATGCTGACCCAGGTTCCTTTTATTGTGGTGAAGAAACTTTAGCAATGCTCGCAAACTATTTCCTTCCTTCTTTCTTTCTTTCTTTCTTTCTTTCTTTCTTTCTTTCTTTCTTTCTTTCTTTCTTTCTGTCCTTATTCTGTTCTTTATTTCATTCATTTGCTCTTTACCTTTTATCTCACTAAATTTCATTTTTTTGTTTGGTTCTTTCATTTTTTCATTCTTTCTGTCTTTCACTCTTACCTTATTCCGTTCTTTATTTAATTCTTTCACTCTTTCTCTCCTCCTTACTTAATTTCTTTGTTTCTTTCTTTTAACCTTTCTTTCTTTTTTCTTTCTGTCTTTCTTTCTTTCTTCCATTCTTTATTTCATTCTTTTGTTCTTTCTCTTTCTTCTTATTTAATTTTTTTTATTTCTTCTATCCTTTCTTATGCCTTGCTTTCTTTTCATTCTTTATTCCTTCCTTTATTACATTCTATCACTCTTTCTCTCTCTTCTTTCTTAATTTCTTTCATTCTTTCTCCTTTCCTTCCTGCATTTCTTTCTTAATTTCGTTCTTTCTTTCTTTCTTTCTTTCTTTCTTTCTTTCTTTCTTTCTCTCTTTCTTAATTTATTTCTTCTTTCCTTCCTTTCTTTCTTCCATTTTATTTTTTTCTTCATTTTTCTCTTTCTCTTTCACTCTTTCTTCCTTTCTCTCTTATTTTCTTTCTTTTCCTTCTTCCTTTCTTCGTTTTTTGGTACTTTTCCTCTATTTTTCCCTTTCTTTATACATTATTACTCTCTTTCTCTCTTTCTTCTTTATTGCTTTATTTTCATCTTTCTATTTTTCTCTGGTGTTTGTGTTTTATAATGGCACAGGCTCCACTGATGTGAACTCGCAATCACTGGTTCAATGCAATGACTGGTGCGTCCTAACTTGTCACAATAGTTACATTTCAGCCAATCGCTTTAAGACCCCATTGTTCTTTCAGTCTACAGCAGGAGACATGTCCTGCGATTATTTTCTTTCCTTGCTGTAAATACTGAGTCAGAATGTCAGATGATAAATTGCTTTATGACCTCACACAGTCTTCGGATTCTGCAGGATACTTTCATTTATTTCGTTGTACAAATCAATCCTAACAGATAAATCAGAAATGCATCGATGATCCAATATGATTCAGCTGTCTCACTTTCCAACGTTACCTGCTCTATTGCAGTGTCACAGTTTCTGAAATGTTACGATAGAATACTAAGATTGATTTACTGTTTATTATTACTCAACTCATTTAATGATTTAATTTGAGTAATTAATTAGCATTATTAATTAATCCCATGCATCCGTGGTAAAGTTCTTCATATCTCTGTGTAGGACACTTGCCATTTTGGTACTGTTCATCGTATCTCTCATTTGTATCCACAATGTTTGAAAGGGGAATGTTTTGCGATTGAACCCACTCGATCAATGATTGTGTCATGCTCTGTTCATTAATTGCAAATCGACTGATTTCACAGCATCTGAGGGAGAGAACAAGATTAACATTATTTGTCTAGAATTAAGCTCTTTGCTGAAATCTCAAGATGGTGTGTTATATTATCATTCATATTATGCCTCAATTTACAAGAAATGAGCATTGTTACAAATGTTACATGTAATTCAATTCCAAAACCTACCATGAGCTACACTAAATGTTAATTTTTTGCCTTTGTAGATTTAGTGACTCTGTATATACAATTACCGAGCATGGAGCGTAGTGTGACTGTAACTCGTCTGAACCAAAGATTGACCATTGGTAATCCAGGAGCAGAGGATCTGACTGTGCCTCACGTCTCACATCCAAAACAAGCAGGGATACTGTATTTAATATGTCAGGCCAGTAGCAGAAAAGTGGAAGAAATACATTACAAGCATTGAATGGGAAGGTTTGATTTCTGAAATTATACTCAAGCGCTCAATGGTTTGAACAAAATTGACCACAGTAAGTGCATGAGCAAAGAGTGGGTGTCGCTAGCTACCTGTTCCATTCAGAGTGCTCCTACTAATCACCCACTCCTCTTACTCCCATGCCCTTTTTCGCATCACCCCACCTCAGGACATTTAGTTCAAATATAACACCACTACAACAAACTCACACACACACAACTTTCAAAATGTCCCAACTGTTGCAAGTGAGGCTCCCAATTCCCAATTGGATGCATTTGTATATATACTAAACTCTAGTTTCTGTTTTTAACCTTGGTTTGTTTAACAAATGCGATGCAGACTTTTCATCCTCTCGAGCCATTCAAATAGATACTGGATGAGTTTTAGCTTCGCTCCATCGACCAGCCTTGGTTCCATATGCCTAAACACCCTTGTCTATCAATAATCTATCACTTTCAATTTGATATTTTACTTGAGCCACAACCTGAAAAGCATTTTTGGGGAGAGAGGTCCCGATTTATACTTCCCTTCTTGTAAGAACATAAGAAAATAAGAAGTAAGAGCAGTAGATGGCCATACGGCCCCTCGAGCCTGCTCGGCCATTCTATATGATCATGGCTGATCATCGACCTCGACTCAACTTTCCCTCCAGATCTCCATATTCCTTGATTCTCCTTGGATCCAAAAATCTATCTCAGCCTGGAGTAAAGAAGTGCTTCCTTGAACCCTTGAACGGCCTAGCTTTAATTTTAGTGACTCTGCCAAAAGAGATATTAGGTTACCCCTATATCAAATCCTATAATCATCTTAAATGGATCACCCGTAATATTATATACTCCAGGGAATACATTACCAGCCTGTGTAATTTGATCACGTTGTGTCACTTAAATGACGATTCATCACTGGCACGCTGAGTACAACCCCTGTCTCCAGGATGCCCTATCACAGGTAGAATAATCACGATCCATCACTGGATGCAAAGCCAAGCTGCACATTTTCGAAGCGTTTCAGGTAATTGTGAAGAACGTTAATGTCCCTGTTATATAACGGACTGTTACTTCCATGCAAACACGAAAAACTACTGTTAATGCCCCGTGTCTTGTGAATGATTATCGTATTTTATTGCTGCACACAGTTAACGTGGTGACGATTGCGATCCTGTCTCGGGGAAAGTGTGGACTCTCCAAATGTGTCACTCACTACCTGGTGGCCATGGCAGCGGCAGATCTACTGGTCGTGATCATCGATCTGATACTGAGGCAGATTCCTATTGTTTATCGGAAAGAATTTTTGTTTTTGAGGGAAACTAGAGTGTATAATATTCACGCCGTCCTGCTTTATGCCACCACAGACTGTTCTGTCTGGTTCACAGTCACTTTCACTTTTGATCGATTCGTGGCCATTTGTTGTCAGAAGGTGAAATCTAATGACTGCACCGAGAAAATGGCGTCTGTGATTTTAGGCACAGTGACTGTGCTGAGCTGTTTGAAGAACATTTTCTGGAATTTTCTATATACAAGTCAGTATTGGCTTTCTAACACTCCCTGGTTTTGCCACGTTACCCTTGTTGTATCACGTTCACTGGTCTGGGCCGTGGTTGAATTAATGAATTATATCTTAACGCCATTCAAGCCGTTTCTTTTGATTCTACTGTTCAATGCTTTAACAGTCAGGCACGTTTTAGTGGCCAGCAGAGCCCGCAGAAGACTCCGGGCTCGGAGCAGTGGCGAGAGTCCCAGTGACCCAGAGATGGAGAGCCAAAGGAAATGCACGATTGTACTGTTCGTTACATCAGGGAATTTCATACTGTTATGGGTGGTGTTTATGGTCTGTTCTATACTGAGACGGTTGGATTACTTGGGATATCCTGTCCCTCTGCCCACATTTGTACCTGAAATCGGCTTCATGCTCCAGCTCCTGAGTTGCTGCACCAACACTTTTATTTATGCTGTGACCCAGAGGAAATTTAGAGAGGAATTGAGGAGAGGAGTGAAGTATCCCCTCGCAATGATGAACAAATTAAATAGATGAGAAGGGCTAACACTTTCTAACAATATCCTGTATTTTTGTTTCATGTGTAGATTTCACTGGGTTCCATTTGGCCTTTATATTTTCGGAAACATTCCACAATCTGGTCCAGTGTTAAAACGCAAGTTAATATCATAGTTCGGGACCTTCTCACCTTTTTGCGCAAGGACAGGACCTGGACACAAGCTATCTACAGCTGTGGTTTTAGCAGGTACTCGCCCAGGAGTGGGTAGCTGCTTTACTCAGTCTCATGCTGAGGTCGCAGTACAAGGGTGTTTTGGGAATGAGTCCTTGTTGTGACTGATTCCAAAAAATAGACAAATCGCGTGAAATTTCCCGACATTCAGACCGGGTTTAGATCCTCAGAGTTGACAGCTTTATCCGATCTGTGCTAGTCTGTAAAGGAAGACTTGTTTTAAAAATAAAGATCAGAAAAATTTAAGGCAGCAGGATGGTTGCGATATATATTAATCTCTGCCTCGTCACTGGGAAAGATATTGAAAAGGAATCAATCTATATTAAATTCCAGTCAACCCCGTGCGTTTGTCTAAGCCTGTTCTTCATTTTGTACATTTCCGGGCAGGTGCCGTTCTGATTAAAGTGAACATATTGCATCCCATTCAGTGTTATGTATATTTTACCTGTTGTTGAATGAAACAGAATGTGACCTGAAATAAATGACATTTTGCCCAGTGATAATTTCGTCCACATATAGAGTTCTTGCCAAATTAGTTGGGAATAATGGCCCGCATTTTCCAATCCCTACGGGTGTGTACGAGCTGTGTACACACCTGTCGGGAGCTCATAAGTGCCGGATTCACGCATGTGAAGCTCATGCCCTGAAAACCGGCCCTTCCGATCTGTCAAGCATCCTCTCGGCTGATCATGCACCTGCAGAAGAGAAGGGCCACTGCGGGCAGAGCGTTCCGCTTTCTGCAATATCTCCGCCCGCTGAAATCTCTTTAAAATGTTTTGCCTGGTAAAAGGAGGCGTAAGGCCTGCTTTTACCAGCAAAGAGTTTAAAAACGTAAAAATATTTTTTTTCACTCATTTATCATTTAAAATACATTTCAAAAGGGTACGTTTATTTTAACACCGTAAAATTTATATATCTTTTTGAAATAATTACATTTTTGTTTAAAATATTTAATTTAATGTAATTTTGAATAATTTTAAAAACGTGATTTAAAAAAAAATATATTTATTGTTCTGGTATATTTTTTCATTGATGCCCATTCATAATTTTGACAGGTCTAAGCTGAGAGACCTGTCAAATATATGAAGGGGGATTCCCTTCTTTCATTGGTTCCCCATGGCGCACGTGATCCCAGGGACGCTTGCGAACCGCCTGTGCCCGTGGGAGACCTGGGCCCTACGCATTTCGTAGAGCAGAGGTTCAGGAGTGGAACTGTCCGGACCTCCGGAGCCCTCAGGTAAGGGCGCATGCAGGAATCCTCTGATTGGAAAATACGGGCCGACATTGCCTAACAACTGGGTTCCTGTGCAGCACACTCCTTGGTCCCAGTATGGGAAACTACCGTGTCCCGTACTGCACATTCAGTGTTACCATTACAGCACTTCCCCATTCCCAATACCGCATACTCCCTGATTCCGAGGCTGCACACTCCCGGATACCGTTACAGCACATTCCCTGGTCACATTACTGCACATTTCCCGCTCCTGCTACAGCAGTAATAGAAAACTGCTTGTAGTTCTCATCCGGAAAAAGCAAGTTACCGGATTTCTTAAGGAAGTGACTAATTTAACTGAACAGCAGTAGACACCTGCAGCAGACCCGAGTTGGCTAGAGTTTGCAAATTTAGATAAGCGTCATACTCTCTGTAAAATGTATATAATGTCTGTGTATTCATTAAACTACTTTTAACACATTATCATGAAATCTTTTTAAATTTTCATCAAAAAAAATCTCTCCAGAATAAACTCATTCCACCATCCCTGTTGTTATTTGTGCAGAATCTCAAATATCGGTGTTGGCATCAATAGTCCAGCAAGACTTGCGACTGTGCCTGTTATTATACCTGTCTATGCTGAATAGCTACATACCCGGTGTGTTGAATGGGTTAATACCCAGTGTGTTAAATGGTTATTACCCAGTGTGTTAAATGGTTATTACCCAGTGTGTTAAATGGGTTAATACCCAGTGTGTTAAATGGGTTAATACCCGGCGTGTTAAATGGGTTAATATCAGGTGTGTTAAATGGGTTAATGTCCAGTGTGTTAACTGGGTTAATGTCCGTTGTGTTAAATCGGTTAATACCTGGTGTGTTAAATGGGTTAATGTCCGGTGAGCTAAATGGGTTAATACTCGGCGTGTTAAATGGGTTAATATCAGGTGTGTTAAATGGGTTAATGTCCAGTGTGTTAACTGGGTTAATGTCGGTTGTGTTAAATCGGTTAATACCCGGTGTGTTAAATGGGTTAATACCAGGAGTGTTAAATGAGTTGATACCCGGTGTGTTAAATGGGTTAATACCAGGAGTGTTAAATGGGTTGATACCAGGTGTGTGAAATGGGTTCATACCAGGTGTGTGAAATGGGTTGATACCCGGTGTGTTAAATGGGTTAATACCCGGTGTGTTAAATGAGTTGATACCCGGTGTGTGAAATGGGTTAATACCAGGAGTGTTAAATGGGTTAATACCAGGTGTGTTAAATGGGTTGATACCCGGTGTGTTAAATGGGTTATTACCAGGAGTGTTAAATGGGTTAATACTAGGTGCGTTAAATGGGTTGATACCCGGTGTGTTAAATGGGTTATTACCAGGTGTGTTAAATGGGTTAATACTAGGTGCGTTAAATGGGTTGATACACGCTTTACAATAGCAGACTGTGGAAAGTAAATGAGACAGACTCACTGTTCAGAAAATAATTTCCCAGAATGTCATAATCGAGCTCAGAAGTGTAACCTGTCCCGATCCTTTCAGCATCCCTGTTCTTCCTGCTAGTGGCTTCTAAGCCAGGGCTCAGAGGAAGGAGCAGTGGAACCCGGGAGAACTAACATAAATATGGGGGATAAGTATTAAGGTAACGATCTAAGATTATATAAAAAACTGGAACTGTGTATCAGGAGATAGTCACACCAATTAGATTAATTAATTCAGATGTAGTCCGTGGCCAGGGGCAGGATGGTGTGACTAGAAGTGAGGCAGGTACGGGGATCCAGGAGGTAGTGTTGGAGGAGCCGCAGCCCTTGCACTTGTCCAACAGGTTCAAGGCTCTTACTCCCTGTGAGGATGGGAACAGGGACTGCGGGGAGGATGAGAAACCTGGCCACAGCACCGTGGAGCGGGGGACCATTCAAGTGGGGGCAGTTAAAAGAAATGTTGTAGTGGTAGGGGATAGTATCGTTAGGGGGATAGATAGAGTTCTCTGCAGCCGAGAGCGAGAGTCCCGAAGGCTGTGTTGCCTGCCCGGTGCCAGGGTTAAGGACATCTCCTCTGGACTGGAGAGAAACTTGGAGTCGGAAGGGGAGGATCCAGTTGTCGTGGTCCATGTTGGTACCAACGACATAGATAGGACAAGGAAGGAGGTTCTGCTGAGGGAGTTTGAGCAGCTAGGGGCCAAATTAAAAAGCAGAACAACAAGGGTAATAATCTCTGGATTACTACCTGAGCCACGAGCGAATTTGGCTAGGACAAATATAATTAGAGAGCTAAATGCGTGGCTCAAAGACTGGTGTGGGAGAAATGGGTTTTGCTTCCTGGGACACTGGCACCAGTACTGGGGCAGGAGGGAGCTGTTCCGTTGGGACGGGCTTCACTTGGCCAGTGCTGGGACTAGAGTCCTGGCGGATCATATAACTAGGGCTGTAGAGAAGGCTTTAAACTAACTAGTGGGGGGGAGGTTCCTAGAGAGCAAATAATACAAATGACAACAGAGAAGGTCATAGACTTAGGTAGCAGTGGGGAAATTAAAAACCAGAGCATGTCAGGAAGGGGCAGAAGGTATGGAGTAAAAGGTAAAGTAATAAAAAGGGCAAAAGCAGGAACTAAGTGTCACAAAACATCTTTGAAAGTTCTCTATCTGAATGCACGTAGCATTCGTAACAAAATAGACGAGTTAATGGCACAAATAACTACATATGGGTATGATCTTGTGGCCATTACAGAAACATGGCTGCAGGGTATGAATGCCTGGGAATTAAACATACCAGGTTATTTAACGATCAGGAAGGACAGGCAGGAAGGAAGGGGAGGTGGGGTGGCAATGTTAATAAAGGAAGGAATCACTGTAATACAGAGAAATGATATTGGGTCAAAAGATCAGGACAATGAAACAGTTTGGGTGGAGGTAAGGAATAATAAGGGGAAAAGAACACTAGTGGGCGTAGTCTATAGGCCTCCGAACTGTGGCAACTCTGTTGGACGGAGTATCAATCAGCAAATAGTTGAGGCTTGTAATAAGGGAGCATCTATAATTATGGGGGATTTTAACTATCATATTAATTGGAGAAATCAAATTGGGCAGGGCTGCCTTGAGGATGAGTTCATTGAGTGTATTAGGGATGGGTTTCTTGAGCAGTATGTAACTGAACCGACCAGGGGGCAAGCAACCTTAGATCTGGTCCTGTGTAACGAGACAGGATTAATTAAAAATGTCCTAGTAAAGGATCCCCTTGGAATGAGTGACCATAACATGGTTGAATTCCATATTCAATTAGAGGGTGAGAAGGTTGGATCTCAAACAAGCATGCTAAGCTTGAATAAAGGAGACTATGAAGGTATGAGAGCGGAATTGAGTAGAGTGGATTGGGAAAATAGATTAAAGGGTAAGACGATACATGATCAGTGGTGTACATTTAAGGAGTTATTTTACAACTTCCAAAAAATATATATTCCACTGAGAAGAAAAGGGTGTAAAAGAAAAGACAGCCATCCGTGGCTAAGTAAAGAAATTAAGGATAGTATTCAACTAAAAACAAGGGCATATAAGGTAGCCAAATCTAGTGGGAGAATAGAGGATTGGGAAAACTTTAAAAGACAGCAAAAAATAACAAAAAGATTGATTAAGAAAGGGAAGATAGATTATGAAAGTAAATTAGCAAACAATATAAAAACAGATAGTAAGAGTTTTTATAGTTATATAAAAAGAAAAAGGGTGGCTAATGTAAATGTTGGTCCCTTAGAGGATAAGACCGGGAAATTAATTGTGGGAAATATGGAGATGACAAAAACACTGAATGAATATTTTGTATCAGTCTTTACAGTAGAGGACACTAAGAATATCCCAACGCTGGACAAACAGGGGGCTATAGGGGGGGAGGAGCTAAACACGATCAAAATCACTAAGGAAGTGGTACTCAGTAAATTAATGGGACTCAAGGCGGATAAATCACCTGGACCTGATGGCTTACATCCTAGGGTCTTGAGGGAAGTGGCGGTAGGGATTGTGGATGCATTGGTAATAATTTTCCAAAACTCCCTGGACTCAGCAAAGGTCCCGGCAGACTTGAAAACTGCTAATGTAACACCCTTATTTAAAAAGGGCAGTAGACAGAAGGCTGGAAACTATAGTTAGCCTATCATCTGTGGTAGGTAAAATTTTGGAGTCCATTATTAAGGAGACAGTAACAGGACATTTGAATAAACATAATTTAATAGGACAAAGTCAGCATGGTTTTATGAGGGGGAAGTCATGTTTGACAAATTTGCTGAAGTTCTTTGAGGAAGTAACATTTCGGGTGGATAAAGGGGAACCAGTGGACATAATGTATTTAGACATCCAAAAGGCATTTGACAAGGTGCCACACATAAGATTATTGCTTAAGATAGAAAATCACGGAATTGGGGGTAATATTCTGGCATGGATAGAGGATTGGCTATCTAAGAGAAGGCAGAGAGTTGGGATAAATGGTTCATTCTCGGACTGGCAATCAGTAACTAGTGGTGTTCCGCAGGGGTCAGTGCTGGGTCCCCAACTCTTTACAATCTATATTAACGATTTGGAGGAGGGGACTGAGTGTAACATATCAAAGTTTGCAGATGATACTAAGATGGGAGGGAAAGTAGTGAGTGAGAAGGACATAAAAAACCTGCAAGGGGGCATAGACAGGTTAAATAAGTGGGCAGAGATTTTACAGATGGAATACAATACTAGAAAGTGTGAGGTTATGCACTTTGGCAGGAAAAATCGTAGAGCAAGTTATTATCTTAATGGCAAGAAACTGGAAAGTACTGAAGTACAAAGGGATCTGGGGGTCCTGGTGCACGAAACTCAAAAGGTTAGTATGCAGGTGCAGCAAGTGATTAAGAAGGCCGATGTAATGTTGGCTTTCATTGCTAGGGGGATAGAATATAAAAATAGGGAGGTATTGCTTCAGTTGTACAAGGTACTGGCGAGACCGCACCTGGAATACTGCATACGGTTTTGGTGTCTATACTTAAGAAAAGACATACTTGCTCTCGAGTCAGTACAAATAAGGTTCACTCGTTTAATCCCGGGGATGAGGGGATGGACATATGAGGAGAGGTTGAGTAGATTGGGACTCTACTCATTGGAGTTCAGAAGAATGAGAGGCGATCTTATTGAAACATATAAGATTGTGAAGGGGTTGGATCGGGTGGATGCGGGGAGGATGTTCCCGATGATGGGCGAAACTAGAACTAGGGGGCATAGTCTTAGAATAAGGGGTTGCTCTTTCAAAACTGAGATGAGGAGGAACTACTTCAGTCAGAGGGTGGTAGGTCCATGGAATATGCTGCCCCAAAAAGCTGTAGAAGCTACATCATTACATAAATTTAAAACAGAAATAGACAGTTTCCTAGAAGTAAAGGGAATTAAGGGTTACGGGGAGCGGGCAGGAATTTGGACATGAGTCTCGGTTCGGATCGGTCATGGCCCTGTGGGTAGCGGAGCGGGCCCAGGGGCCGTGTAGCCTGATCCTGCTCCTATTTCGTGTGTCTAATTCTGTTAGATTCAGGAGATGGTTCTGTGATTGTAGATTGGCAGTTAGGATCAGATCAGCCATGATCTTATTGAATGGCGGAGCAGGCTCGAGGGGCCGATTGGCCTACTCCTGCTCCTATTTCTTTTGTTCTTATGTTCTTATGTTCACTGAACCGTGCTCTCTAAGAGATACTTTATCCAGAAGTCACTGATCCCAATAAGCATTTATCATTCTGGAGGTTGCACCTAAATCAATCTTATGCAGAGCCGCTGGTGATCTCGGAGACTCATCAGAATGTGTTATGCTACAGACAGAGGCTGTTACACAGGAACATTTTACCAATAAATACTGGACATGTAAGCTGGCAATTCTAATAAACCCTGGAAAGCAAAATATATAGGCTGTTGATCCCAGTAAATCCCGACAAACCCAATAATATAGCTGGTAATCCAAGTGAACACAGATAAACCCAGATATCTTGGCTGGAGTTTACAGTAAATTACGATTAATCCATATATATATATAGGCAGTTGTTCTCAATGAGCCCTCATAATCACAGATATATTGTCTGTCGATTCTAGTAATCTGTCATAAACCCAGAAATATAAGCAGGCGATCCCGAATAAACCTGTTAGGAGCACAGGAGCACAGCAACAGTAGTAGTAGCCATTCAGCCCCTCGAGCCATTCAAGGGGATCACGGCTGATCTATTGCCTAACTCCATTCACCTGGCTTTGCCCCATATCCCTTGATAACTTTGGGTAACTGAAATCTAATAATATCAGATTTTAAATTAACAATTGACCCCACATCAAATGTTTTTTGTGGAAGAGAGCTTTATGAGATATTGTATTGAGTGTTTTGCTGAGGTAACAGAGAGGGTGGGTGAGGGCAGTGCATTTGCTATTGTGTATATGGACAATACAAATCTTTTGATAAAGCTCCATATATTAGGCATGTGAGACAATTTGAAGCCCATGCACTGAAAGGGGAAGTAGCAGCATGTATATAAAGGCGGCGAAGGGATAGAAAGCAGCGAGTTGTGGTGAATGGCTGTTATTGCGTAATGTATAGAGGTGAAAATTGGTGTTCCCTCGGGTTAACTACTCGGGCCACTGCTGTGCTTGGCATACATTAACGTCATGGACATGGGGGTATAGGCCCAATTTTGAAAATTGCAGAGGATACGAAATATGTAAGAGTGAAGAAGATAGTAAGAGACTTCAATTCGTGGTGATTGAAGGTCAATCATCACAGCCCAGGACATCGCTGCAGGATATCCTCATGGTAGTGCCCTAGGCCCAACCATCTTCAGCTGCTTCATCAATGACCCTCGCTTCAAGATAATGTCAGAAATGGGGATGTTTGATGATAACTGCACAGTGTTCAGCGCAATTCACAACTTCTCAGATAAGAAGAAAGCAGTCCAAGCCCGCATGCAACATGACCTGGATGGCATTCAGGATTGGGCTGATATGTGGCAGGTAACATTCGTGCCACAGAAGTGCCAGGCAATTACTACCTCCAACAATCGAGAGTCTAACCACCGCCCCATGATATTTACCAGTATTACCATCGCCGAATCTCCTACCATCAGCATCCTGGGGGTCACCATTGACCAGAAACTTAACTGTACCAGCCACATAAATACTGTGGCAACAACAGCAGGTCAGAGGGTCGGTATTCTGCGGCGTGTGTCGCACCTCCGGACTCCCCAAAGACTTTCCACCATCTACAAGGGACAAACAAGGAGTGTGATGGAATACTCTCCACTTGCCGGGATGAGAGCAGCACAAACAACACGCAAGAATCTCGACACCATCCAGGACAAAGCAGCTCGTTTATTGGCACCCTATTCATCATCTTAAACATTCACTCCCTCCGCTACCAGTGCATGGTGGCTGCAGTGTGTACCATCTATAAGATGCTTTGCAGCAACCGCTAAGGCTTCTTCGGCAGCACCTCCCAAACCCGCGACCTATTCCACCTAGAAGGGCAAGGGCAGCAGGTGCATGGGAACAGCACCACCTCCAAGTTCCCCTACAAGTCACACACCGTCCTGCATCGTCGCTGTGTTAATATCCTGGAACTCCATCCCTAACAGCACAATGGGACTACCTTCACATCACGGACTGCAGTGGTTGAAGAAGGTGGCTTGCCACCACCTTCCCAAAGGTAATTAGGAATGGAAAATAAATGCTGGTCTTTCCAGCGACGCCCACAGCCCATGAAAGAATTTTTAAAAATGATGACATAGACAGGCTGTTGTAATGGGCGGACACATTTAGATGAAATTCAATGCTGAAAATTGTGAGTTGATATGAATGCAAGCTAAATTGAATAATTTTAGAAGGGTTAACGGACAGATATCACTGGGGGAGTTTGTGAACAATTCGTTGAAGATGGCAGAACAGCTTTAGAACGCTGTTAATAAACCATGTGTGATCCTTGTTTATATAAAAAGAAACATGAAGTCCAAACGGCATGAAGTTGTGGATAACCATTGGGCCAGAAATTCCAGGCCAAAAGCGTGAGTACGGTCGGCTTACTCACGCTTCTGGCCGTTGGAAATGCCGGCGTTCAGCATGAACAGCGCATGTGCGGAACGCCGGCATTTCCAGACCTCGAGCGCGTGCGACTGCACAGGCAGCGCTTGCGCAGTGAACTTCGTGGATTTCTTTCATGAAATCCGTGAGGGTAAGTCCTTAGAAGTTACACTTGGAAAAAGCAAGTGTAAAGTTGTTCATTGGCTGCGGAGGAAGATATATTTTATCGTGGAGCTTTTGAAATGCAATATTTTTGTTTGGGAAAGGGAGGGAAGTTATTTTAAGAAATTTTAAGTAAGTTTTAAAGTTTAATTTTTTTTTTTAAAAGGGTTTTCAGAACGGTAGGTAGAAGGAGCAATTGTGGCTGTGTGAATGGAATGTGAGAATGAGTTATGTATGTATGTCCACATATATTCCTTTACGTATATGTATGTATGTTTTATATTCCTTTACTAATGTGTATGAATGTATGTTTTTAATTATGATTTTCCAGTAAGTTACTTTCTCTGAAAGTCATAATTAAATAATACATTCATACACATAAATAAAGGAATATATACGTAACACGCAAAGGAATATATACAGACATACATACTTTCAGAAGCTCCACGATAAGAAATAGCTTCCTCCGCAGCCTGTGGAGCAACTGTACCCATGCTTTTTTCATGTGTAAGTTGTAATGACTGGACCTCACTGAAAGCATTAATGAAAGCGGCGAATTATACTGCGCACGTGCTGCCTGTGCAGTCGCACGCATTCTGCCTCTGAACCCCTTCGTTCAGAGGACAGGAAATGCCGGTTTTCCCCACATGCACTGTGAATGCTGAAAACCAGCATTTCATCCGGCCAGATGCGTAAGTACCCCGACCGTACTAGCGCATTTGGAAGGGAATTACTGGGCCAACATTTTACATGTCAATAAAATAAAAAATTTAACAATTGCACGACTTGCCCCCTCGCATCTGCGACTGAGGGCCCAAGGAGGTGCGTTGCGCAAGAGGTCATCATCGTACGTATCCTCACACTGTTCCCTTTGGGGAACTGTATGAAGTGGTGGAAGGAGTTATGGCCGTGATTAACGCTCATTCCGTGACCATAACCATCTTTGAACCAGCCATTAGGGTGGTTAGTCCTATGGCGGGCGGGCTTTACGGGCTCCCACAACCCATCTGAGGGGGGGTGCCACCAACACCCACGGACGCAAGTATCCCGCTGGATGACCACCCAGAATTTAAAGTTGGAGCTCCGACTCCACTTGCCGGGACTGTCTGGAGTGGGGTTCAAAACCCTACTCCTTCTGGCCCAGCGGCGGGGATGCTTACTGCTACGCAAAAGGCCCACTCCGCACAAAAGGTGACACCCATACATTTCCTGCGCCTTTTCCCTCCCCGTGACTGGAGCCCTATGCTGCCATTTCACGTTGCTAATTGGATTGGGCCTTTGTCATCGTGGTAGGATCCCCGCCGCTGGGCCAGATCAGGGTAGGGTTTCGAACTCTGCTCCAGACAGTCCCGGCAAGTGGAGTCGGAGCTCCGGCTCTGAATTCTGGGTTGACATCCAGTGGGATATTTGCATCCGTGGGTGTGGGTGGCCCCCCCTCCTTGTATAGCTTGTGGGAGCCCGTAAAACCCTCCCGCCATAGGACTAAGCGCCCTAATGGCTGGTTCAAAGATGGTTACGGTCACGGAATGAGCGTTAATCCTGGCCATAAATCCTTCCACCACTTCATACAGTTCCCCAAATGGAACAGTGTGAAGACACGTATGACGACGACATTGCTAAATAAATAAATGGAAATAAAAAAATTCTTTTAGGGCTTTTAAAAGTCTTTAAATTGCTTTAATTCTCTTTGAAACTATTTCAGATTACTCAAAATAATGTAAACATTTTAAAAAGCTTATAAAAGTTACCAAAATCTTCAAAAAACTTCCAAAAACCTATTAAAACTGCTGCTTTGCATGTAAAAATACTTAGCAGCTTGACAGAAACATTGGGGGCGTGTCCAGTGAAACTGAGACCTCAAGGGGCGTGTCTCACTTACACTGCACGCTCCTGGCTTCGCACTGGCTGCACTCCTGGGCGGAGTGACGTCATACGCTGCCCGGGAATGAGCTTTCTATTTCTGCAAGTTCAGGCGTCCCAGAAGCTGATCGGCACGAGCGCGGGGTAAGTACAAATACGGGGCTTGCACGCGCTGCAAGCCCCGTTCTGGAATTTCTGGGCCAATTACTAGTTGGGCTGCAGCTGGAGTATTGAGTCCTATTCTGGGCGCCGCACTTTCAGAAGGACATGAAGGATTTGAAGAGAGCACAGAAGAGATTTACTTCATTGGTTCCAGTGATGAGCGATTGCCGTTACGTGGATAGACCAGAGAAGTTGGAGCTGTTCTCCTTAGAGCATAGACGGCTAAGAGGAAATTTGACAGAGGGTTTTAAAATCAAGAAAACGATTAGATACAGTAAATAAACAGAAAAGATGGATGAATACAAAAGACAAAGCTGAAGTGTCTGTAACCATCCTGAGAGAAGCCAGACTTCATTCAATTCGATTAATTCCAAGCGATATTAAGAAACAGCTGAGCTGATTAGTTACAGCAAATGCAATGAGCTCCGACAACACTCCGTCTGCAGCACTAAAAGCGTGTGCTCCAGAACTAGCCACGCCTCGGGGAAGCGGTTGTGTTAAGAGATTGAGTAAACTAGGCCTGTAATCTCTTGAATTCGGAAGAATGAGAGGGGATCTCATGAAGCATGCAAAATTATTACACGGTTTGATCGGTTGGATGCTGGGAGAATGATTCCCTTGGCTGGGGAGTCTAGAACCAGCGGACACAGCCTCAGGATAAAGGTTAGGTCATTCAGGACTGAGAGAAGACATTTCTTCACACAGGAAGTGGTGAATCTTTGGAATTCTCTTCCCCAGAGTGCTGTGGAGGCTCAGTTATTGGGTATATTCAAAACAGAAGTGGGTAGATTTCTGACTGGTAAGGGCATCAAGGGATATGGCGATAGGGCCGGTGAGTGGAATTGAGGCAGGAGATCAGCCATGGTCTCATTGAATCCCCTGCACTGCTTAAAAATCTGTTCCATTACCTTTTTTTTTATAGTTCTGACGAAAGGTTATCGACCTGAAACGTTACCTCTGTTTCTCCCTTCGCAGATGCTGCCTGACCTGCTGAGTATCTCCAGCATTTTCTGTTTCAATTCATATTTCCAGCATCTGCAGTATTTTCTCAGTTCGCATTTCTTTCATTGTGCAAAACAAGGATATCGCTTAATTAATGACGCTTTGAAAGCAACATAAAAGTTTAACAAAATAACTACCGCCCAACGTGGGGCTCGAACCCACGACCCTGAGATTAAGAGATTCATGCTCTACCGACTGAGCTAGCCGGGCCTGTTGCAGCAACATTGCCTTGTCGCTGATTGCAGTCAGGAACCTTGTGGCTCCGGCCGGTCACAACAGCATGTCTGAGCCGCGTTTCTGCAAACTACGAAACAAGTTCTCCAGAAGCCCGAGGCGTAAAAGGAACTCAAGCAGCAAAATCCCTTACATTAACCACAGGGGTTCAGGCAAATTTCTGATCACAAATCGCTTTAGTCCTTGTCAATATCGCTTGTCTATTTCCCGGAGATTCCCGATTCTGTCTGTCTCTCTGGCTCTGTTTATTGTGTCTGTGGCCACCTGCGGGTAGATTTTGAACGAATTACCTGTGTTTGTGTCTGCTTGTTACTTTAAACAAATGAGGGCATCAGGCGCTTCTGTGCATGACACTGAGGAATCAGGAGAAGGCAGGAGGAATGAAACAGTGTTTGTGGAACGAGTATATATACAAACTACGAACATCCGTGGTTATGTGGTGGACCTCATGGTGCAACGGCAGCACATCTGACTCCAGATCAGAAAGTTCTGCGTGTTCAAATCTAATCGATCTCCCAACTGAGCTATTTCAGCGTTGTATAGGTGGTAATTCAAACAGCCCCAAAACGCTCTGTTTCCTCACCGGGAATCGAACCCGGGCTGTGGCGGTAAAAGTGTCTGAATCCTAACCACTAGACTACCAGAAAAGCTGCAGCAAGTTTCCTGCCAGCAAGCACAGCAATGCAGTGTTTCCTACCTGCTCCTTTGCAATTCAGATCCTTTCGCACCAGGCAAACTGTTCGGACAAAATGATATTTTTAACATGAGAACACAACAGACGTGTTCGCGAAAGCTCGGCACCAAGTGCGGGTAGGCATCCACTTGAAATCGATTTCCTCCTATGTTTTTCTCTGGATGTTGTCTCTCTCGGTGTGGGGCGAACAAATCATTGATGCATTTGTACTTCATTGGTTCCAGTGATGAACGATTGCCGTTACGTGGATAGACCAGAGAAGTTGGAGCTGTTCTCCTTAGAGCATAGACGGCTAAGAGGAAATTTGACAGAGGGTTTTAAAATCAAGAAAACGAATACATAGAGTAAATAAACAGAAAAGATGGATGAATACAAAAGACAAAGCTGAAGTGTCTGTAACCATCCTGAGAGAAGCCAGACTTCATTCAATTCGATTAATTCCAAGCGATATTAAGAAACAGCTGAACTGATTAGTTACAGCAAATGCAATGAGCTCCGACAACACTCCGTCTGCAGCACTAAAAGCGTGTGCTCCAGAAGTAGCCACGCCTCGGGGAAGCGGTTGTGTTAAGAGATTGAGTAAACTAGGCCTGTAATCTCTTGAATTCGGAAGAATGAGAGGGGATCTCATGAAGCATGCAAAATTATTACACGGTTTGATCGGTTGGATGCTGGGAGAATGATTCCCTTGGCTGGGGAGTCTAGAACCAGCGGACACAGCCTCAGGATAAAGGTTAGGCCATTCAGGACTGAGAGAAGACATTTCTTCACACAGAAAGTGGTGAATCTTTGGAATTCTCTTCCCCAGAGTGCTGTGGAGGCTCAGTTTTTGGGTATATTCAAAACAGAAGTGGGTAGATTTCTGACTGGTAAGGGCATCAAGGGATATGGCGATAGGGCCGGTGAGTGGAATTGAGGCAGGAGATCAGCCATGATCTCATTGAATCCCCTGCACTGCTTAAAAATCTGTTCCATTACCTTAATTTTTATAGTTCTGACGAAAGGTTATCGACCTGAAACGTTACCTCTGTTTCTCTCTTCGCAGATGCTGCCTGACCTGCTGAGTATCTCCAGCATTTTCTGTTTCAATTCATATTTCCAGCATCTGCAGTATTTTCTCAGTTCGCATTTCTTTCATTGTGCAAAACAAGGATATCGCTTAATTAATGACGCTTTGAAAGCAACATAAAAGTTTAACAAATTAACTACCGCCCAACGTGGGGCTCGAACCCACGACCCTGAGATTAAGAGTCTCATGCTCTACCGACTGAGCTAGCCGGGCCTGTTGCAGCAACATTGCCTTGTTGCTGATTGCAGTCAGGAACCTTGTGGCTCCGGCCCGGTCACAACAGCATGTCTGAGCCGCGTTTCTGCAAACTACGAAACAAGTTCTCCAGAAGCCCAAGGCGTATAAGGAACTCAAGCAGCAAAATCCCTTTCATTAACCACAGGGGTTCAGGCAAATTTCTGATCACAAATCGCTTTAGTCCTTGTCAATACCGCTTGTCTATTTCCCGAAGATTCCCGATTCTGTCTGTCTCTCTGGCTCTGTTTATTGTGTCTGTGGCCACCTGCGGGTAGATTTTGAACGAATTACCTGTGTTTGTGTCTGCTTGTCACTTTAAACAAATGAGGGCATCAGGCGCTTCTGTGCATGACACTGAGGAATCAGGAGAAGGCAGGAGGAATGAAACAGTGTTTGTGGAACGAGTATATATACAAACTACGAATATCCGTGGTTATGTTGTGGACCTCATGGTGCAAAGGTGGCGCTTACTGACTCCTAGATCAGAAAGTCTGCGTGCTCAAATCTAATCGATCTCTCAACTAAGCTTTTTCAGCGTTGTATGGTGGCAATTCAAACAGCCCCAAAACGCACTGTTTCCTCACCGGGAATCGAACCCGGGCCGCGGCGGTAAAAGTGCCTGAATCCTAACCACTAGACTACCAGAAAAGCTGCAGCAAGTCTCCTGCCAGCAAGCTCAGCAACGCAGTGTTTCCTGCCTGCTCCTTTGCAATTCAGATCCATTCGCGCCAGGCAAACTGTTCGGACAAAATGATATTTTTAACATGAGAACACAAAAGACGTGTTCGCGAAAGCACGGCACCAAGTGCGGGTAGGCATCCACTTGAAACCGATTTCCTTCAGTGGTTTTCTCTGGATGTTGTCTCTCTCGGTGCCGGCGAACATTTCATTGATGCATTTGTCCTGAACTGAAGCCTTTTGCCCATCTCGCGGGGCCAGAGCTGCTCTGTCTCTCTATTACCTGCCTGTTACCCTTATCGGGAACAGGCCGCCTTTTCAATGTTCAACAGCAAACCCAGAAAGACAAATAAACAGAAAGATGTGTCTCTCAGCCCCGGTGGCAAAGGTGCAATGGATGTTAATCCAAATAAATCCCCCGTGAGTCTGTGTGCATTGGCTTCCTTATAAAGTTTGTATTTGAAATGTGCGGGAAAAGTGTAAAATTATGAAAACATCCTGATGGCCAGTACGGGGATCAAACTCGCGACCTTGTCGTTATTAACACCAGGCTTTCACCAACTGGGCTAACCGGCCACAATGCTCTTGTTGGCCAGGCTCGCACCCAGGCTGCGAGATTGTCTTTCAGCCTCACACTGGGTGACCGAGTTACTGCACAATCATTGAACACACCACATCGGTTAAACATTGTTAACTGTTCGTATATACAACTGGGCAGAGTGTAAATCGAAACTAACAGAAAGACAGCTCTATGGTCTAACAAACCTCATTCTAAAATTTATTATCGCACCACAGCCCCTCCCACAAACACTGCTCCGGTATAAGAGCAGACGGCGGGACCCCGACTGGATTCGCACCTGCAGCGGACGGTTGGAGCCGGATCCAGCATGTCCGATGTGGTTTCACTCCCATTCATTTGGGAAACGCGGCATCAGGAGCGTAAAATTTCTCCTCATTCACTCCTCTTGTAGTGAAGGAGACAGAAAGTAACTAAAACCTACCGAAACCCGGGACCTTTAGATCTTCAGTCTAACGCTCTCCCAACTGAGCTATTTCGGCTTCACATCAAAAGCAGTATACTGTTGTTCTTTTGGAGGTTTTTATATCCCCGGGTGGAATTGCCCCTCTCGCTCATTCCTCACTTCGGGCAATGTGACCCGACCAGATCTCGGAGCTCAGGTTGTGTTAATGTAAAGCTGCAGTGTTGATAAAGATACAACGCTGACACAGCACGGGGGACCTCACTGTGTTGGACACAGCGTGAAATGCAATGACATGTTCAAATAAAGTTACAGAGCACAACACATGTGTAAAATTCCCTGTTCTTTTCTCCACACTGATGGGTTGTGAAGGGAGAGACGGGCCGAAGTCTCACTGAGCCGCACTGATCACGAGCCAAATCAAGTTCAATCTTCAGGTATGGTGCTGAGCCCGACACAGAAGTGAAAATGCCCGTGGTTCTTAGTTCCTCACACAGTAGGCTACTGAGCAATACAGGAAGGGCTAATGAACATCTTAATGCTCAAGTTATCACGGGCCACGGACTCTCTGATTACAGGCTTGCACACGTTTGTATGTTTCAAAATTTGCATTTTTCACACTGGCAATGAATTAATCGATAGCCGTGCCTGTGATAAGCTAAGTTTGTTGGGAGGTGCAGTGGGCAAGAAGATACACGGAAGACTAATGAAAACCGTGACTGCCCTGACACTGCGAGCTGCAGTTAAATGTTGGCAACATTTAAAGTCAGACAGTCTAAATTTGACAGAAATCAATTCCTGCTGACTTTGAAACAGCACGCATTTTACAGAAATCAAGGATGTATATTTTGTATCGCTGTATGAAGAGTGATGTTGAGCAGCGGTGTGGAAAGTTGAATCAGGGGCGGAGCATTGCTCCGTAAGGGTGCGTTGCATGGTGGCAATTCAAACAGCCCCAAAACGCACTGTTCTCTGACCGGGAATCGAACCCAGGCCACGGCGGTGAAAGCGCCGAATCCTAACCACTAGACCACCAGGGAAGCTGCTGCCAGCCTCCTGGCAGCAAGCACATCAACGCAGCTTTTCATGCCTGCTCCTTTACAATTCAGATCCTTTCACGCCAGGCAAACTGTTCGGACAAAATTATATTTTTTACATGAGAACACAACAGACGTGTTCGCGAAAGCTCGGCACCAAGTGCGGGTAGGCATCCACTTGAAATCGATTTCCTCCTGTGTTTTTCTCTGGATGTTGTCTCTCTCGGTGCAGGGCGAACAAATCATTGATGCATTTGTACTTCATTGGTTCCAGTGATGAACGATTGCCGTTACGTGGATAGACCAGAGAAGTTGGAGCCGTTCTCCTTAGAGCATAGACGGCTAAGAGGAAATTTGACAGAGGGTTTTAAAATCAAGAAAACGATTAGATAGAGTAAATAAACAGAAAAGATGGATGAATACAAAAGACAAAGCTGAAGTGTCTGTAACCATCCTGAGAGAAGCCAGACTTCATTCAATTCGATTAATTCCAAGCGATATTAAGAAACAGCTGAACTGATTAGTTACAGCAAATGCAATGAGCTCCGACAACACTCCGTCTGCAGCACTAAAAGCGTGTGCTCCAGAACTAGCCACGCCTCGGGGAAGCAGTTGTGTTAAGAGATTGAGTAAACTAGGCCTGTAATCTCTTGAATTCGGAAGAATGAGAGGGGATCTCATGAAGCATGCAAAATTATTACACGGTTTGATCGGTTGGATGCTGGGAGAATGATTCCCTTGGCTGGGGAGTCTAGAACCAGCGGACACAGCCTCAGGATAAAGGTTAGGCCATTCAGGACTGAGAGAAGACATTTCTTCACACAGAAAGTGGTGAATCTTTGGAATTCTCTTCCCCAGAGTGCTGTGGAGGCTCAGTTTTTGGGTATATTCAAAACAGAAGTGGGTAGATTTCTGACTGGTAAGGGCATCAAGGGATATGGCGATAGGGCCGGTGAGTGGAATTGAGGCAGGAGATCAGCCATGATCTCATTGAATCCCCTGCACTGCTTAAAAATCTGTTCCATTACCTTAATTTTTATAGTTCTGACGAAAGGTTATCGACCTGAAACGTTACCTCTGTTTCTCTCTTCGCAGATGCTGCCTGACCTGCTGAGTATCTCCAGCATTTTCTGTTTCAATTCATATTTCCAGCATCTGCAGTATTTTCTCAGTTCGCATTTCTTTCATTGTGCAAAACAAGGATATCGCTTAATTAATGACGCTTTGAAAGCAACATAAAAGTTTAACAAAATAACTACCGCCCAACGTGGGGCTCGAACCCACGACCCTGAGATTAAGAGTCTCATGCTCTACCGACTGAGCTAGCCGGGCCTGTTGCAGCAACATTGCCTTGTCGCTGATTGCAGTCAGGAACCTTGTGGCTCCGGCCCGGTCACAACAGCATGTCTGAGCCGCGTTTCTGCAAACTACGAAACAAGTTCTCCAGAAGCCCAAGGCGTATAAGGAACTCAAGCAGCAAAATCCCTTTCATTAACCACAGGGGTTCAGGCAAATTTCTGATCACAAATCGCTTTAGTCCTTGTCAATACCGCTTGTCTATTTCCCGAAGATTCCCGATTCTGTCTGTCTCTCTGGCTCTGTTTATTGTGTCTGTGGCCACCTGCGGGTAGATTTTGAACGAATTACCTGTGTTTGTGTCTGCTTGTCACTTTAAACAAATGAGGGCATCAGGCGCTTCTGTGCATGACACTGAGGAATCAGGAGAAGGCAGGAGGAATGAAACAGTGTTTGTGGAACGAGTATATATACAAACTACGAATATCCGTGGTTATGTTGTGGACCTCATGGTGCAAAGGTGGCGCATACTGACTCCTAGATCAGAAAGTCTGCGTGCTCAAATCTAATCGATCTCTCAACTAAGCTTTTTCAGCGTTGTATGGTGGCAATTCAAACAGCCCCAAAACGCACTGTTTCCTCACCGGGAATCGAACCCGGGCCGCGGCGGTAAAAGTGCCTGAATCCTAACCACTAGACTACCAGAAAAGCTGCAGCAAGTCTCCTGCCAGCAAGCTCAGCAACGCAGTGTTTCCTGCCTGCTCCTTTGCAATTCAGATCCATTCGCGCCAGGCAAACTGTTCGGACAAAATGATATTTTTAACATGAGAACACAAAAGACGTGTTCGCGAAAGCACGGCACCAAGTGCGGGTAGGCATCCACTTGAAATCGATTTCCTCCTGTGTTTTTCTCTGGATGTTGTCTCTCTCGGTGCAGGGCGAACAAATCATTGATGCATTTGTACTTCATTGGTTCCAGTGATGAACGATTGCCGTTACGTGGATAGACCAGAGAAGTTGGAGCCGTTCTCCTTGGAGCATAGACGGCTAAGAGGAAATTTGACAGAGGGTTTTAAAATCAAGAAAACGATTAGATAGAGTAAATAAACAGAAAAGATGGATGAATACAAAAGACAAAGCTGAAGTGTCTGTAACCATCCTGAGAGAAGCCAGACTTCATTCAATTCGATTAATTCCAAGCGATATTAAGAAACAGCTGAGCTGATTAGTTACAGCAAATGCAATGAGCTCCGAGAACACTCCGTCTGCAGCACTAAAAGCGTGTGCTCCAGAACTAGCCACGCCTCGGGGAAGCGGTTGTGTTAAGAGATTGAGTAAACTAGGCCTGTAATCTCTTGAATTCGGAAGAATGAGAGGGGATCTCATGAAGCATGCAAAATTATTACACGGTTTGATCGGTTGGATGCTGGGAGAATGATTCTCTTGGCTGGGGAGTCTAGAACCAGCGGACATAGCCTCAGGATAAAGGTTAGGCCATTCAGGACTGAGAGAAGACATTTCTTCACACAGAAAGTGGTGAATCTTTGGAATTCTCTTCCCCAGAGTGCTGTGGAGGCTCAGTTTTTGGGTATATTCAAAACAGAAGTGGGTAGATTTCTGACTGGTAAGGGCATCAAGGGATATGGCGATATGGCCAGTGAGTGGAATTGAGGCAGGAGATCAGCCATGATCTCATTGAATCCCCTGCACTGCTTAAAAATCTGTTCCATTACCTTTTTTTTTATAGTTCTGACGAAAGGTTATCGACCTGAAACGTTACCTCTGTTTCTCTCTTCGCAGATGCTGCCTGACCTGCTGAGTATCTCCAGCATTTTCTGTTTCAATTCATATTTCCAGCATCTGCAGTATTTTCTCAGTTCGCATTTCTTTCATTGTGCAAAACAAGGATATCGCTTAATTAATGATGCTTTGAAAGCAACATAAAAGTTTAACAAAATAACTACCGCCCAACGTGGGGCTCGAACCCACGACCCTGAGATTAAGAGTCTCATGGTCTACCGACTGAGCTAGCCGGGCCTGTTGCAGCAACATTGCTTTGTCGCTGATTGCAGTCAGGAACCTTGTGGCTCCGGCCCGGTCACAACTGCATGTCTGAGCCGCGTTTCTGCAAACTACGAAACAAGTTCTCCAGAAGCCCAAGGCGTATAAGGAACTCAAGCAGCAAAATCCCTTTCATTAACCACAGGGGTTCAGGCAAATTTCTGATCACAAATCGCTTTAGTCCTTGTCAATATCGCTTGTCTATTTCCCAGAGATTCCCGATTCTGTCTGTCTCTCTGGCTCTGTTTATTGTGTCTGTGGCCACCTGCGGGTAGATTTTGAACGAATTACCTGTGTTTGTGTCTGCTTGTTACTTTAAACAAATGAGGGCATCAGGCGCTTCTGTGCATGACACTGAGGAATCAGGAGAAGGCAGGAGGAATGAAACAGTGTTTGTGGAACGAGTATATATACAAACTACGAACATCCGTGGTTATGTTGTGGACCTCATGGTGCAACGGTAGCGCATACTGACTCCAGATCAGAAAATCTGCGTGTTCAAATCTAATCGATCTCCCAACTGAGCTATTTCAGCGTTGTATGGTGGCAATTCAAACAGCCCCAAAACGCACTGTTTCCTCACCGGGAATCGAACCCGGGCCGCGGCGGTAAAAGTGCCTGGAATCCTAACCACTAGACTACCAGAAAAGCTGCAGCAAGTCTCCTGCCAGCAAGCACAGCAATGCAGTGTTTCCTACCTGCTCCTTTGCAATTCAGATCCTTTCGCGCCAGGCAAACTGTTCGGACAAAATGATATTTTTAACATGAGAACACAAAAGACGTGTTCGCGAAAGCACGGCACCAAGTGCGGGTAGGCATCCACTTGAAATCGATTTCCTTCAGTGGTTTTCTCTGGATGTTGTCTCTCTCGGTGCCGGCGAACATTTCACTGATGCATTTGTCCTGAACTGAAGCCTTTTGCCCATCTCGCGGGGTCAGAGCTGCTGTGTCTGTCTATTACCTGCCTGTTACCCTTATCGGGAACAGGCCACCTGTTCAACGTTCAACAGCAAACCCAGAAAGACAAATAAACAGAAAGATGTGTCTCTCAGCCCCGGTGGCAAAGGTGCAATGGATGTTAATCCAAATAAATCCCCCGTGAGTCTGTGTGCATTGGCTTCCTTATAAAGTTTGTATTTGAAATGTGCGGGAAAAGTGTAAAATTATGAAAACATCCTGATGGCCAGTACGGGGATCAAACTCGTGACCTTGTCGTGATTAACACCAGGCTTTCACCAACTGGGCTAACCGGCCACAATGCTCTTGTTGGCCAGGCTCGAACCCAGGCTGCGAGATTGTCTTTCAGCCTCACACTGGGTGACCGAGTTACTGCACAATCATTGAACACACCACATCGGTTAAACATTGTTAACTGTTCATATATACAACTGGGCAGAGTGTAAATCGAAACTAACAGAAAGACAGCTCTATGGTCTAACAAACCTCATTCTAAAATTTATTATCGCACCACAGCCCCTCCCACAAACACTGCTCCGGTATAAGAGCAGACGGCGGGACCCCGACTGGATTCGCACCTGCAGCGGACGGTTGGAGCCGGATCCAGCATGTCCGATGTGGTTTCACTCCCATTCGTTTGGGAAACGCGGCATCAGTAGCGTAACATTTCTCCTCATTCACTCCTCTTGTAGTGAAGGAAACAGAAAGTAACTAAAACCTACCGAAACCCGGGACCTTTAGATCTTCAGTCTAACGCTCTCCCAACTGAGCTATTTCGGCTTCACATCAAAAGCAGTATACTGTTGTTCTTTTGGAGGTTTTTCTATCCCCGGGTGGAATTGCCCCTCTCGCTCATTCCTCACTTCGGGCAATGTGACCCGACCAGATCTCGGAGCTCAGGTTGTGTTAATGTAAAGCTGCAGTGTTGATAAAGATACAAAGCTGACACAGCACGGGGGACCTCACTGTGTTGGACACAGCGTGAAATGCAATGACATGTTCAAATAAAGTTACAGAGCACAACACATGTGTAAAATTCCCTGTTCTTTTCTCCACACTGATGGGTTGTGAAGGGAGAGACGGGCCGAAGTCTCACTGAGCCGCACTGATCACGAGCCAAATCAAGTTCAATCTTCAGGTATGGTGCGGAGCCCGACACAGAAGTGAAAATGCTCGTGGTTGTGGGTTGATTAATGATAATAGAAACAAATATGAAGTGTCTCACAGACTTCAATGATTCCTTAATACCGTTGGTTGACTAAAAGCTATCAATCGCAGGTTAAAATGAGCAATTCATGATGCATCTTTGAAAGAGCTATCCAATCAGTCCCACTCCGCTGCTCTTCCCCCATAGCACTGCTGACACTCCTGCCAGCGGAAACTGTTTCCCCCATAATTTTGATCACCTCTATTAAATCTCCCCTGACCAGTGATTAATGGAGTTCAACGCGGGCAAGTATCAGATCATCCAATTGGGGCCGAGCAAAGATCGGTCAGTGTGTGGTCTGAAAACATCATGTGAGAGAAAAGTTTTTTTCTGTGAAGTAGCCGGTCCCGTTAAATTTTACAAATGTTGCCCCAGATCGCTGCTCTCTCAAGCAATGAACATTTTAAACCATTCTCCTAAAATGCAATGTATTAAATGAGATATGGGTTAACAGTTCAGGAGATGCAAAGAGCAAAATAAATGAATGAAGTTTCGACTGTCCCTCAGTAACCATATTATTATGACTTTCATTCCGCAAAATAAAGTTACCGGTTAATTAATGGTGATTAAAGCAGTTCTTATTTATTCACATTAGATGCATGTAATTAATTTAATAAAATTACATCGCATTCATGAATAAGAAACGGTGGTATCAAAATTTCTTCCCTAACCGTGAATCGAACCCAGCCTGCAAAACTGATAGGAATAAATTATTGAATCATTTAATGGTGCCTCGAAAAATATCACACTACTAAATTAAAATCACTGCTATAATGTGTTTCGGTGTTGAAGGTGATTGAAAAAAGCCCAGACTGCGCCCGCGGTGAGACAGAGTTCGAACTTACAAAGAAGTTGGTGCTGCGAAGTAACCGCCAAGCGAAAGCTGACACCGATTAAAGAAGGAGACACCGCTCAATATAAAGGAAGAGCTCACAAACGTTAACTTTCTGTATTCTGTGTAAAAGGA
Source organism: Somniosus microcephalus (assembly GCF_052327205.1). NCBI lineage: Eukaryota > Metazoa > Chordata > Chondrichthyes > Squaliformes > Somniosidae > Somniosus > Somniosus microcephalus. The sequence goes on along the minus strand of NW_028225182.1, from coordinate 16,255,213 downwards.
CTCTCAAATCCTTGAATATACTCAAGGACTGAGCATCCACTGCCCTCTGAGGTTGAAAATTGCAAAGATTCACAAGCCTCTGAGTGAAGAAATGTCTCCTCATCTGAGTCTCAAATGGCCGGCCCCTTATCCTGAGACTCTGCCTCCTAGTTCGAGACTCTCCAGCCAGGGGAAACAACCTCTCATCTTCTACCGTTTCAAGCCCTCCAAGAAAATTGTACCTTTCAATGACAACACATCTCGTACTTCTGAACTCCAGAGATTATAGGCCCAATCTACTCAATCTCTCCTCATAGGACAATCCAATCATCATTGAAAACAATGAGGTTTGATTCCCAGTCAGGGATTTCAGTTCTGACCAAGACAATTGAAGTCTGTGAGAATCTTATTAATTGTATTAAAACCAACAAAAATGTGTGTTGCACACTGAAGGAAATTGTAACATGTTTGCTGGGTGACAGTCAAACTTTAATAACTTTCTTCATAGATTCATAGATTTATAGCCAAAGGCGACGGCTTGAAACAGCGTTTCCGTAGTGTAGTGGTTATCACGTTCGCCTAACACGCGAAAAGTCCCCGGTTCGAAACCGGGCGGCAACATTTTGTAAATCATGTTCATTTATGTCGTAGAAAAATGGATCAATTCGCATTTGTTATGCAATGTAACAAAGTCCTGTTACATTTGTGTTATTCTGTACAGTTCTGCACACACACAGAACACTACGGTGTCGCTCGCTCACTTCCGTTTCCGGACCTGACCGTGCAGACAGCCCCTCTCAAAGCTGCACATTACCGCTGCTTTCAGTTGAATTGTGAAAGATTATTCAAGGATCCTGCAGCTTTACCTCGGTTCACAACAGCAGATCTAAGCCGCGTTTCTGCAAACTACAAACCATGTTTTCCAGAATTCCAAGGTGTATACGGAACTCAAACATTAAACTTCCCTTCATTAACCACAGGGGTTCAGGCAATTTTCTCTGATTCTATAAAACGTTATTAAAGTTTGACTGTCATCCGTTATACATGTTAACACTTCCTGCAGTGTGCAACAAAATGTTGTGGGTGGATTATTGATAATAGAAACAATTATGAAGTGTCTCACAGACTTCAATGATCCCTTAATAACGTTGTTTAACTAAAATCTATCAATCGCAGGTTAAAATGAGCAATTCATGATGCATCTTTGAACGAGCTATCCAATCAGTCCCACTCCGCAGGTCGTCCCCCATAGCCCTGCTGACACTCCTGCCAGTGGAAACTTTTTCCCCCATAATTTTGATCACCTCTATTAAATCTCCCCTGACCAGTGATTAATGGAGTTCAACGCGGGCAAGTGTCAGATCATCCACTTGGGGCCGAGCAAAGATTGGTCAGTGTGTGGTCTGAAAACATCATGTGAGAGAATAGGTTTTTTCTGTGAAATAGCCGGTCCCGATAAATTTTACAAATCTTGCCCCAGATCGCTGATCTCTCAAGCAATGAAGATTTTAAACTATTCTCCTAAAATGCAATGTGTAAAATGAGATATGGGTTAACAGTTCAGGAGATGCAAAGAGCAAAACAAATGAATGAAGTTTCGACTGTCCCTCAGTAACCATATTATCATGTCTTTCATTCTGCAAAATAAAGTTACCGGTTAATTAATGATGATTATAGCAGTTCTTATTTATTCACATTAGATGCATGTAATTAATTTAATAAAATTACGTCGCATTCATGAATAAGAAACGGTGATATCAAAATTTCTTCTCTAACCGGGAATCGAACCCAGCCTGCAACACTGATAGGAATAAATTATTGAATCTTTTAATGGTGCCTCAAAAAATGTCACGCTGCTAAATTAAAATCACTGCTTTAATGTGTTTCGGTGTTGAAGGGGATTGAAAAAAGCCCAGACTGCGCCCGCGGTGAGACAGAGTTCGAACTTACAAAGAAGTTAGTGCTGCGAAGTAACCGCTGAGCGAAAGCTGACACCGATTAAAGGACGAGAAACCGCTCAATATAAAGGATGAGCTCACAAACGTTAATTTCTGTATTCTGTGTAAAAGTACTCCCAAATCCTTGAATATACTCAATGACTGAGCATCCACTGCCCTCTGAGGTTGAGAATTGCAAAGATTCACAAGCCTCTGAGTGAAGAAATGTCTCCTCATCTGACTCTCAAATGGCCGGCCCCTTATCCTAAGACTCTGCCCCCAATTCTAGACTCTCCAGCCAGGGGAAACAACCTCTCAGCTTCTACCCTTTTAAGCCCTCCATGAAAATTGAACCTTTCAATGAGAACTCCTCTCGTTCTTCTGAACTCCAGAGATTATAGGCCAAATCTACTCAATTTCTCCTCATAGGACAATCCTATCATCATTGAAAACAATCAGGTTTGATTCCCAGTCTGGGATTTCAGCTCTGACAAAGACCATTGAAGTCTGTGAGAATCTTAATAATTGTATTAAAACCAACAAAAATGTGTGTTGCACACTGAAGGAAATTGTAACATGTTTGCTGGGTGGCAGTCAAACTTTAAAAACTTTCTTCATAGATTCATAGATGTCTAGCAAAAGGCGACTGTTTGATCCAGCGTTTTCGTAGTGTAGTGGTTATCACGTTTGCCTAACACGCGAAAAGTCCCCGGTTCGAAACCGAACGGAAACATTTTGTAAATCATGTTCATTTAAATCGTAGAAAAATGGATCAATTCGCATTTGTTATGCAATGTAACAAAGTCCTGTTACATTTGTGTTATTCTGTACAGTTGTGCACACACACAGAACACTACGGTTTCGCTCGCTCACTTCCGTTTCCAGCCCTGACCGTGCAGATAGCCCCTCGCAAAGTTGCACATTCCGGCTGCTTTCAGTTGAATTGTGAAAGATTATTCAAGGATCCTGCAGCTTTACCTCGGTTCACAACAGCAGATCTAAGCCCCGTTTCTGCAAACTTCAAACCATGTTTTCCAGAATTCCAAGGTGTATACGGAACTCAACCATTAAAATTCCCTTCATTAACCACAGGGGTTCAGGCAATTTTCTATGATTCTATAAAAAGTTATTGAAGTTTGACTGTCATCCGGTATACATGTTAGCAATTCCTGCAGTGTGCAACAAAATTTTGTGGGTTGATTAATGATAATAGAAACAATTATGAAGTGTCTCACAGACTTCAATGATCCCTTAATAACGTTGGTTAACTAAAATCTATCAATTGCAGGTTAAAATGAGGAATTCATATTGCATCTTCGAAAGAGCTATCCAATCAGTCCCACTCCGCTGCTCTTCCCCCATAGCCCTGCTGACACTCCTGCCAGTGGAAACGGTTTCCCCCTTAATTTTGATCACCTCTATTAAATCTCCCCTGACCAGTGATTAATGGAGCTCAACGCGGGCAAGTGTCAGATCATCCACTTGGGGCCTAGCAAAGATCAGTCAGTGTGTGGTCTGAAAACATCATGTGAGAGAATCGGTTTTTTCTGTGAAATAGCCGGTCCCGTTAAATTTTACAAATGTTGCCCCAGATCGCTGCTCTCTCAAGCAATGAACATTTTAAACCATTCTCCTGAAATGCAATGTGTAAAATGAGATATGGGTTAACAGTTCAGGAGATGCAAAGAGCAAAATAAATGTATGAAGTTTCGACTGTCCCTCAGTAACCATATTATTATGTCTTTCATTCCGCAAAATAAAGTTACCGGTTAATTAATGGTGATTAAAGCAGTTCTTATTTATTCACATTAGATGCATGTAATTAATTTAATAAAATTACATCGCATTCATGAATAAGAAACGGTGATATCAAAATTTCTTCCCTAACCGTGAATCGAACCCAGCCTGCAACACTGATAGGAATAAATTATTGAATCATTTAATGGTGCCTCGAAAAATATCACACTACTAAATTAAAATCACTGCTTTAATGTGTTTCGGTGTTGAAGGGGATTGAAAAAAGCCCAGACTGCGCCCGCGGTGAGACAGAGTTCGAACTTACAAAGAAGTTGGTGCTGTGAAGTAACAGCTGGGCGAAAGCTGACACCGATTGAAGGACGAGAAACCGCTCAATATAAAGGATGAGCTCACAAACGTTAATTTCTGTATTCTGTGTAAAAGGACTCCCAAATTCTTGAATATACTCAATGACTGAGCATCCACTGCCCTCTGAGGTTGAGAATTGCAAAGATTCACAAGCCTCTGAGTGAAGAAATGTCTCCTCATCTGAGTCTCAAATGGCCGGCCCCTTATCCTGAGACTCTGCCTCCTAGTTCGAGACTCTCCAGCCAGGGGAAACAACCTCTCATCTTCTACCGTTTCATGCCCTCCAAGAAAATTGTACCTTTCAATGACAACACATCTCGTACTTCTGAACTCCAGAGATTATAGGCCCAATCTACTCAATCTCTCCTCATAGGACAATCCAATAATCATTGAAAACAATCAGGTTTGATTCCCAGTCAGGGATTTCAGTTCTGACAAAGACAATTGAAGTCTGTGAGAATCTTATTAATTGTATTAAAACGAACAAAAATGTGTGTTGCACACTGAAGGAAATTGTAACATGTTTGCTGGGTGACAGTCAAACTTAAATAACTTTCTTCATAGATTCATAGATTTATTGCCAAAGGCGACTGTTTTATCCAGCGTTTCCGCAGTGTAGTGGTTATCACGTTCGCCTAACACGCGAAAGGTCCCCGGTTCGAAACCGGGCGGAAACATTTTGTAAATCATGTTCATTTAAATCGTAGAAAAATGGATCAATTCGCATTTGTTATGCAATGTAACAAAGTCCTGTTACATTTGTGTTATTCTGTACAGTTGTGCACACACACAGAACACTACGGTTTCGCTCGCTCACTTCCGTTTCCAGCCCTGACCGTGCAGACAGCCCCTCTCAAAGTTGCACATTCCGGCTGCTTTCAGTTGAATTGTGAAAGATTATTCAAGGATCCTGCAGCTTTACCTCGGTTCACAACAGCAGATCTAAGCCCCGTTTCTGCAAACTACAAACCATGTTTTCCAGAATTCCAAGGTGTATACGGAACTCAACCATTAAAATTCCCTTCATTAACCACAGGGGTTCAGGCAATTTTCTATGATTCTATAAAAAGTTATTGAAGTTTGACTGTCATCCGGTATACATGTTAGCAATTCCTGCAGTGTGCAACAAAATGTTGTGGGTTGATTAATGATAATAGAAACAGTTATGAAGTGTCTCACAGACTTCAATGATCCCTTAATACCGTTGGTTAACTAAAATCTATCAATTGCAGGTTAAAATGAGGAATTCATATTGCATCTTTGAAAGAGCTATCCAATCAGTCCCACTCCGCTGCTCTTCCCCCATAGCCCTGCTGAAACTCCTGCCAGTGGAAACGGTTTCCCCCTTAATTTTGATCACCTCTATTAAATCTCCCCTGACCAGTGAATAATGGAGCTCAACGCGGGCAAGTGTCAGATCATCCACTTGGGGCCTAGCAAAGATCAGTCAGTGTGTGGTCTGAAAACATCATGTGAGAGAATCGGTTTTTTCTGTGAAATAGCCGGTCCCGTTAAATTTTACAAATGTTGCCCCAGATCGCTGCTCTCTCAAGCAATGAACATTTTAAACCATTCTCCTGAAATGCAATGTGTAAAATGAGATATGGGTTAACAGTTCAGGAGATGCAAAGAGCAAAATAAATGAATGAAGTTTCGACTGTCCCTCAGTAACCATATTATTATGTCTTTCATTCCGCAAAATAAATTTACCGGTTAATTAATGGTGATTAAAGCAGTTCTTATTTATTCACATTAGATGCATGTAATTAATTTAATAAAATTACATCGCATTCATGAATAAGAAACGGTGATATCAAAATTTCTTCCCTAACCGTGAATCGAACCCAGCCTACAACACTGATAGGAATAAATTATTGAATCATTTAATGGTGCCTCGAAAAATATCACACTACTAAATTAAAATCACTGCTTTAATGTGTTTCGGTGTTGAAGGGGATTGAAAAAAGCCCAGACTGCGCCCGCGGTGAGACAGAGTTCGAACTTACAAAGAAGTTGGTGCTGTGAAGTAACAGCTGGGCGAAAGCTGACACCGATTGAAGGACGAGAAACCGCTCAATATAAAGGATGAGCTCACAAACGTTAATTTCTGTATTCTGTGTAAAAGGACTCCCAAATTCTTGAATATACTCAATGACTGAGCATCCACTGCCCTCTGAGGTTGAGAATTGCAAAGATTCACAAGCCTCTGAGTGAAGAAATGTCTCCTCATCTGAGTCTCAAATGGCCGGCCCCTTATCCTGAGACTCTGCCTCCTAGTTCGAGACTCTCCAGCCAGGGGAAACAACCTCTCCTCTTCTACCGTTTCATGCCCTCCAAGAAAATAGTACCTTTCAATGACAACACATCTCGTACTTCTGAACTCCAGAGATTATAGGCCCAATCTACTCAATCTCTCCTCATAGGACAATCTAATCATCATTGAAAACAATCAGGTTTGATTCCCAGTCAGGGATTTCAGTTCTGACAAAGACAATTGAAGTCTGTGAGAATCTTATTAATTGTATTAAAACGAACAAAAATGTGTGTTGCACACTGAAGGAAATTGTAACATGTTTGCTGGGTGACAGTCAAACTTAAATAACTTTCTTCATAGATTCATAGATTTATTGCCAAAGGCGACTGTTTTATCCGGCGTTTCCGTAGTGTAGTGGTTATCACGTTCGCCTAACACGCGAAAGGTCCCCGGTTCGAAACCGGGCGGAAACATTTTGTAAATCATGTTCATTTAAATCGTAGAAAAATGGATCAATTCGCATTTGTTATGCAATGTAACAAAGTCCTGTTACATTTGTGTTATTCTGTACAGTTGTACACACACACAGAACACTACGGTTTCGCTCGCTCACTTCCGTTTCCAGCCCTAACCGTGCAGACAGCCCCTCTCAAAGTTGCACATTCCGGCTGCTTTCAGTTGAATTGTGAAAGATTATTCAAGGATCCTGCAGCTTTACCTCGGTTCACAACAGCAGATCTAAGCCCCGTTTCTGCAAACTACAAACCATGTTTTCCAGAATTCCAAGGTGTATACGGAACTCAACCATTAAAATTCCCTTCATTAACCACAGGGGTTCAGGCAATTTTCTATGATTCTATAAAAAGTTATTGAAGTTTGACTGTCATCCGGTATACGTGTTAGCAATTCCTGCAGTGTGCAACAAAATGTTGTGGGTTGATTAATGATAATAGAAACAGTTATGAAGTGTCTCACAGACTTCAATGATCCCTTAATACCGTTGGTTAACTAAAATCTATCAATTGCAGGTTAAAATGAGGAATTCATTTTGCAACTTTGAAAGAGCTATCCAATCAGTCCCACTCCGCTGCTCTTCCCCCATAGCCCTGCTGACACTCCTGCCAGTGGAAACGGTTTCCCCCTTAATTTTGATCACCTCTATTAAATCTCCCCTGACCAGTGAATAATGGAGCTCAACGCGGGCAAGTGTCAGATCATCCACTTGGGGCCTAGCAAAGATCAGTCAGTGTGTTGTCTGAAAACATCATGTGAGAGAATCGGTTTTTTCTGTGAAATAGCCGGTCCCGTTAAATTTTACAAATGTTGCCCCAGATCGCTGCTCTCTCAAGCAATGAACATTTTAAACCATTCCCCTGAAATGCAATGTGTAAAATGAGATATGGGTCAACAGTTCAGGAGATGCAAAGAGCAAAATAGATGAATGAAGTTTCGACTGTCCCTCAGTAACCATATTATTATGTCTTTCATTCCGCAAAATAAAGTTACCGGTTAATTAATGGTGATTAAAGCAGTTCTTATTTATTCACATTAGATGCATGTAATTAATTTAATAAAATTACATCGCATTCATGACTAAGAAACGGTGATATCAAAATTTCTTCCCTAACCGTGAATCGAACCCAGCCTGCAACACTGATAGGAATAAATTATTGAATCATTTAATGGTGCCTCGAAAAATATCACACTACTAAATTAAAATCACTGCTTTAATGTGTTTCGGTGTTGAAGGGGATTGAAAAAAGCCCAGACTGCGCCCGCGGTGAGACAGAGTTCGAACTTACAAAGAAGTTGGTGCTGTGAAGTAACAGCTGGGCGAAAGCTGACACCGATTGAAGGACGAGAAACCGCTCAATATAAAGGATGAGCTCACAAACGTTAATTTCTGTATTCTGTGTAAAAGGACTCCCAAATTCTTGAATATACTCAATGACTGAGCATCCACTGCCCTCTGAGGTTGAGAATTGCAAAGATTCACAAGTCTCTGAGTGAAGAAATGTCTCCTCATCCTAGTCTCAAATAGCCGGCCCCTTATCCTGAGACTCTGCCTCCTAGTTCGAGACTCTCCAGCCAGGGGAAACAACCTCTCATCTTCTACCGTTTCATGCCCTCCAAGAAAATAGTACCTTTCAATGACAACACATCTCGTACTTCTGAACTCCAGAGATTATAGGCCCAATCTACTCAATCTCTCCTCATAGGACAATCCAATAATCATTGAAAACAATCAGGTTTGATTCCCAGTCAGGGATTTCAGTTCTGACAAAGACAATTGAAGTCTGTGAGAATCTTATTAATTGTATTAAAACGAACAAAAATGTGTGTTGCACACTGAAGGAAATTGTAACATGTTTGCTGGGTGACAGTCAAACTTAAATAACTTTCTTCATAGATTCATAGATTTATTGCCAAAGGCGACTGTTTTATCCAGCGTTTCCGCAGTGTAGTGGTTATCACGTTCGCCTAACACGCGAAAGGTCCCCGGTTCGAAACCGGGCGGAAACATTTTGTAAATCATGTTCATTTAAATCGTAGAAAAATGGATCAATTCGCATTTGTTATGCAATGTAACAAAGTCCTGTTACATTTGTGTTATTCTGTACAGTTGTGCACACACACAGAACACTACGGTTTCGCTCGCTCACTTCCGTTTCCAGCCCTGACCGTGCAGACAGCCCCTCTCAAAGTTGCACATTCCGGCTGCTTTCAGTTGAATTGTGAAAGATTATTCAAGGATCCTGCAGCTTTACCTCGGTTCACAACAGCAGATCTAAGCCCCGTTTCTGCAAACTACAAACCATGTTTTCCAGAATTCCAAGGTGTATACGGAACTCAACCATTAAAATTCCCTTCATTAACCACAGGGGTTCAGGCAATTTTCTATGATTCTATAAAAAGTTATTGAAGTTTGACTGTCATCCGGTATACATGTTAGCAATTCCTGCAGTGTGCAACAAAATGTTGTGGGTTGATTAATGATAATAGAAACAGTTATGAAGTGTCTCACAGACTTCAATGATCCCTTAATACCGTTGGTTAACTAAAATCTATCAATTGCAGGTTAAAATGAGGAATTCATATTGCATCTTTGAAAGAGCTATCCAATCAGTCCCACTCCGCTGCTCTTCCCCCATAGCCCTGCTGAAACTCCTGCCAGTGGAAACGGTTTCCCCCTTAATTTTGATCACCTCTATTAAATCTCCCCTGACCAGTGAATAATGGAGCTCAACGTGGGCAAGTGTCAGATCATCCACTTGGGGCCTAGCAAAGATCAGTCAGTGTGTGGTCTGAAAACATCATGTGAGAGAATCGGTTTTTTCTGTGAAATAGCCGGTCCCGTTAAATTTTACAAATGTTGCCCCAGATCGCTGCTCTCTCAAGCAATGAACATTTTAAACCATTCTCCTGAAATGCAATGTGTAAAATGAGATATGGGTTAACAGTTCAGGAGATGCAAAGAGCAAAATAAATGAATGAAGTTTCGACTGTCCCTCAGTAACCATATTATTATGTCTTTCATTCCGCAAAATAAATTTACCGGTTAATTAATGGTGATTAAAGCAGTTCTTATTTATTCACATTAGATGCATGTAATTAATTTAATAAAATTACATCGCATTCATGAATAAGAAACGGTGATATCAAAATTTCTTCCCTAACCGTGAATCGAACCCAGCCTACAACACTGATAGGAATAAATTATTGAATCATTTAATGGTGCCTCGAAAAATATCACACTACTAAATTAAAATCACTGCTTTAATGTGTTTCGGTGTTGAAGGGGATTGAAAAAAGCCCAGACTGCGCCCGCGGTGAGACAGAGTTCGAACTTACAAAGAAGTTGGTGCTGTGAAGTAACAGCTGGGCGAAAGCTGACACCGATTGAAGGACGAGAAACCGCTCAATATAAAGGATGAGCTCACAAACGTTAATTTCTGTATTCTGTGTAAAAGGACTCCCAAATTCTTGAATATACTCAATGACTGAGCATCCACTGCCCTCTGAGGTTGAGAATTGCAAAGATTCACAAGCCTCTGAGTGAAGAAATGTCTCCTCATCTGAGTCTCAAATGGCCGGCCCCTTATCCTGAGACTCTGCCTCCTAGTTCGAGACTCTCCAGCCAGGGGAAACAACCTCTCATCTTCTACCGTTTCATGCCCTCCAAGAAAATTGTACCTTTCAATGACAACACATCTCGTACTTCTGAACTCCAGAGATTATAGGCCCAATCTACTCAATCTCTCCTCATAGGACAATCCAATAATCATTGAAAACAATCAGGTTTGATTCCCAGTCAGGGATTTCAGTTCTGACAAAGACAATTGAAGTCTGTGAGAATCTTATTAATTGTATTAAAACGAACAAAAATGTGTGTTGCACACTGAAGGAAATTGTAACATGTTTGCTGGGTGACAGTCAAACTTAAATAACTTTCTTCATAGATTCATAGATTTATTGCCAAAGGCGACTGTTTTATCCAGCGTTTCCGCAGTGTAGTGGTTATCACGTTCGCCTAACACGCGAAAAGTCCCCGGTTCGAAACCGGGCGGAAACATTTTGTAAATCATGTTCATTTAAATCGTAGAAAAATGGATCAATTCGCATTTGTTATGCAATGTAACAAAGTCCTGTTACATTTGTGTTATTCTGTACAGTTGTGCACACACACAGAACACTACGGTTTCGCTCGCTCACTTCCGTTTCCAGCCCTGACCGTGCAGACAGCCCCTCTCAAAGTTGCACATTCCGGCTGCTTTCAGTTGAATTGTGAAAGATTATTCAAGGATCCTGCAGCTTTACCTCGGTTCACAACAGCAGATCTAAGCCCCGTTTCTGCAAACTACAAACCATGTTTTCCAGAATTCCAAGGTGTATACGGAACTCAACCATTAAAATTCCCTTCATTAACCACAGGGGTTCAGGCAATTTTCTATGATTCTATAAAAAGTTATTGAAGTTTGACTGTCATCCGGTATACATGTTAGCAATTCCTGCAGTGTGCAACAAAATGTTGTGGGTTGATTAATGATAATAGAAACAGTTATGAAGTGTCTCACAGACTTCAATGATCCCTTAATACCGTTGGTTAACTAAAATCTATCAATTGCAGGTTAAAATGAGGAATTCATATTGCATCTTTGAAAGAGCTATCCAATCAGTCCCACTCCGCTGCTCTTCCCCCATAGCCCTGCTGAAACTCCTGCCAGTGGAAACGGTTTCCCCCTTAATTTTGATCACCTCTATTAAATCTCCCCTGACCAGTGAATAATGGAGCTCAACGCGGGCAAGTGTCAGATCATCCACTTGGGGCCTAGCAAAGATCAGTCAGTGTGTGGTCTGAAAACATCATGTGAGAGAATCGGTTTTTTCTGTGAAATAGCCGGTCCCGTTAAATTTTACAAATGTTGCCCCAGATCGCTGCTCTCTCAAGCAATGAACATTTTAAACCATTCTCCTGAAATGCAATGTGTAAAATGAGATATGGGTTAACAGTTCAGGAGATGCAAAGAGCAAAATAAATGAATGAAGTTTCGACTGTCCCTCAGTAACCATATTATTATGTCTTTCATTCCGCAAAATAAATTTACCGGTTAATTAATGGTGATTAAAGCAGTTCTTATTTATTCACATTAGATGCATGTAATTAATTTAATAAAATTACATCGCATTCATGAATAAGAAACGGTGATATCAAAATTTCTTCCCTAACCGTGAATCGAACCCAGCCTACAACACTGATAGGAATAAATTATTGAATCATTTAATGGTGCCTCGAAAAATATCACACTACTAAATTAAAATCACTGCTTTAATGTGTTTCGGTGTTGAAGGGGATTGAAAAAAGCCCAGACTGCGCCCGCGGTGAGACAGAGTTCGAACTTACAAAGAAGTTGGTGCTGTGAAGTAACAGCTGGGCGAAAGCTGACACCGATTGAAGGACGAGAAACCGCTCAATATAAAGGACAAACGTTAATTTCTGTATTCTGTGTAAAAGGACTCCCAAATTCTTGAATATACTCAATGACTGAGCATCCACTGCCCTCTGAGGTTGAGAATTGCAAAGATTCACAAGCCTCTGAGTGAAGAAATGTCTCCTCATCTGAGTCTCAAATGGCCGGCCCCTTATCCTGAGACTCTGCCTCCTAGTTCGAGACTCTCCAGCCAGGGGAAACAACCTCTCCTCTTCTACCGTTTCATGCCCTCCAAGAAAATAGTACCTTTCAATGACAACACATCTCGTACTTCTGAACTCCAGAGATTATAGGCCCAATCTACTCAATCTCTCCTCATAGGACAATCTAATCATCATTGAAAACAATCAGGTTTGATTCCCAGTCAGGGATTTCAGTTCTGACAAAGACAATTGAAGTCTGTGAGAATCTTATTAATTGTATTAAAACGAACAAAAATGTGTGTTGCACACTGAAGGAAATTGTAACATGTTTGCTGGGTGACAGTCAAACTTAAATAACTTTCTTCATAGATTCATAGATTTATTGCCAAAGGCGACTATTTTGTCCGGCGTTTCCGTAGTGTAGTGGTTATCACGTTCGCCTAACACGCGAAAGGTCCCCGGTTCGAAACCGGGCGGAAACATTTTGTAAATCATGTTCATTTAAATCGTAGAAAAATGGATCAATTCGCATTTGTTATGCAATGCAACAAAGTCCTGTTACATTTGTGTTATTCTGTACAGTTCTGCACACACACAGAACACTACGGTGCCGCTCGCTCACTTCCGTTTCCGGACCTGACCGTGCAGACAGCCCCTCTCAAAGCTGCACATTCCGGCTGCTTTCAGTTGAATTGTGAAAGATTATTCAAGGATCCTGCAGCTTTACCTCGGTTCACAACAGCAGATCTAAGCCGCGTTTCTGCAAACTACAAACCATGTTTTCCAGAATTCCAAGGTGTATACGGAACTCAAACATTAAACTTCCCTTCATTAACCACAGGGGTTCAGGCAATTTTCTCTGATTATATAAAAAATTTATCAAAGTTTAACTGTCATCCGTTATACATGTTAGCAATTCCTGCAGTGTGCAACAAAATGTTGTGGGTGGATTATTGATAATAGAAACAATTATGAAGTGTCTCACGGACTTCAATGATCCCTTAATAACGTTGGTTAACTAAAATCCATCAATCGCAGATTAAAATGAGCAATTCATGATGCATCTTTGAACGAGCTATCCAATCAGTCCCACTCCGCAGGTCGTCCCCCATAGCCCTGCTGACACTCCTGCCAGTGGAAACTTTTTCCCCCATAATTTTGATCACCTCTATTAAATCTCCCCTGACCAGTGATTAATGGAGTTCAACGCGTTCAAGTGTCAGATCATCCACTTGGGGCCCAGCAAAGATCGGTCAGTGTGTGGTCTGAAAACATCATGTGAGAGAATAGGTTTTTTCTGTGAAATAGCCGGTCCCGATAAATTTTACAAATCTTGCCCCAGATCGCTGATCTCTCAAGCAATGAAGATGTTAAACTATTCTCCTAAAATGCAATGTGTAAAATGAGATATGGGTTAACGGTTCAGGAGAAGCAAAGAGCAAAATGAATGAATGAAGTTTCGACTGTCCCTCAGTAACGATATTATCATGTCTTTCATTCTGCAAAATAAAGTTACCGGTTAATTAATGGTGAGTATAGCAGTTCTTATTGATTCACATTAGATGCATGTAATTAATTTAATAAAATTACATCGCATTCATGAATAAGAAACGGTGATATAAAAATGTCTTCCCTAACCGTGAATCGAACCCAGCTCGCGATACTGATAGGAATACGTTATTGAATCATTTAATGGTGCCTCAAAAAATATCACACTGCTAAATTAAAATCACTGCTTTAATGTGTTTCGGTGTTGAAGGGGATTGACAAAAGCCCAGACTGCGCCCGCGGTGAGACAGAGTTCGAACTTACAAAGAAGTTGGTGTTGTGAAGTAACAGCTGGGCGAAAGCTGACACCGATTGAAGGACGAGAAACCGTTCAATATAAAGGACGAGCTCACAAACGTTAATTTCTGTATTCTGTGTAAAAGGACTCCCAAATTCTTGAATATACTCAATGACAGAGCATCCACTGCCCTCTGAGGTTGAGAATTTCAAAGATTCACAAGCCTCTGATTGAAGAAATGTCTCCTCATCTGAGTCTCAAATGGCCGGCCCCTTATCCTGAGACTCTGCCTCCTAGTTCGAGACTCTCCAGCCAGGGGAAACAACCTCTCATCTTCTACCGTTTCAAGCCCTCCAAGAAAATTGTTCCTTTCAATGACAACACATCTCGTACTTCTGAACTCCAGAGATTATAGGCCCAATCTACTCAATCTCTCCTCATAGGACAGTCCAATCATCATTGAAAACAATCAGGTTTGATTCCCAGTCAGGGATTTCAGTTCTGACAAAGACAATTGAAGTCTGTGAGAATCTTATTAATTGTATTAAAACGAACAAAAATGTGTGTTGCACACTGAAGGAAATTGTAACATGTTTGCTGGGTGACAGTCAAACTTAAATAACTTTCTTCATAGATTCATAGATTTATAGCCAAAGGCGACTGTTTTATCCGGCGCTTCCTTAGTGTAGTGGTTATCACGTTCGCCTAATACGCGGCAGGTCCCCGGTTCGAAACCAGGCCGCAACACTTTGTAAATCATGTTCATTTATGTCGGAGAGAAATGGATCAATTCGCATTTGTTATGCAATGTAACAAAGTCCTGTTATTCTGCACAGTTCTGCACACACACAGAACACTACGGTGTCGCTCGCTCACTTCCGTTTCCGGACCTGACCGTGCAGACAGCCCCTCTCAAAGCTGCACATTCCGGCTGCTTTCAGTTGAATTGTGAAAGATTATTCAAGGATCCTGCAGCTTTACCTCGGTTCACAACAGCAGATCTAAGCCGCGTTTCTGCAAACTGCAATCCATGTTTTCCAGAATTCCAAGGTGTAGACGGAACTCAAACATTAAACTTCCCTTCATTAACCACAGGGGTTCAGGCAATTTTCTCTGATTATATAAAACGTTATTAAAGTTTGACTGTCATCCGTTATACATGTTAGCAATTCCTGCAGTGTGCAACAAAATGTTGTGGGTGGATTATTGATAATAGAAACAATTATGAAGTGTCTCACAGACTTCAATGATCCCTTAATAACGTTGGTTAACTAAAATCCATCAATCGCAGATTAAAATGAGCAATTCATGATGCATCTTTGAACGAGCTATCCAATCAGTCCCACTCCGCAGGTCGTCCCCCATAGCCCTGCTGACACTCCTGCCAGTGGAAACTTTTTCCCCCATAATTTTGATCACCTCTATTAAATCTCCCGTGACCAGTGATTAATGGAGTTCAACGCGTTCAAGTGTCAGATCATCCACTTGGGGCCCAGCAAAGATTGGTCAGTGTGTGGTCTGAAAACATCATGTGAGAGAATAGGTTTTTTCTGTGAAATAGCCGGTCCCGATAAATTTTACAAATCTTGCCCCAGATCGCTGATCTCTCAAGCAATGAAGATGTTAAACTATTCTCCTAAAATGCAATGTGTAAAATGAGATATGGGTTAACAGTTCAGGAGATGCAAAGAGCAAAATAAATGAATGAAATTTCGACTGTCCCTCAGTAACCA
The DNA here is from genome assembly GCF_052327205.1 of Somniosus microcephalus. Lineage (NCBI taxonomy): Eukaryota > Metazoa > Chordata > Chondrichthyes > Squaliformes > Somniosidae > Somniosus > Somniosus microcephalus. The sequence goes on along the minus strand of NW_028225182.1, from coordinate 16,239,285 downwards.
TATTATTACGTCTTTCATTCCGCAAAATAAAGTTACCGGTTAATTAATGGTGATTAAAGCAGTTCTTATTTATTCACATTAGATGCATGTAATTAATTTAATAAAATTACATCGCATTCATGAATAAGAAACGGTGATATCAAAATGTCTTCCCTAAGCGGGAATCGAACCCGGCCTGCAACACTGATAGGAATAAATTATTGAATTATTTAATGGTGCCTCGAAAAATATCACACTACGAAATTAAAATCACTGCTATAATGTGTTTCGGTGTTGAAGGGGATTGAAAAAAGCCCAGACTGCGCCCGCGGTGAGACAGAGTTCGAACTTACAAAGAAGTTGGTGCTGCGAAGTAACCGCCAAGCGAAAGCTGACAACGATTAAAGAAGGAGACAGCGCTCAATATAAAGGAAGAGCTCACAAACGTTAACTTTCTGTATTCTATGTAAAAGGACTCTCAAATCCTTGAATATACTCAATGACTGAGCAACCACTGCCCTCTGAGGTTGAGAATTGCAAAGATCACAAGCCTCTGAGTGAAGAAATGTCTCCTCATCTGAGTCTCAAATAGCCGGCCCCTCATCCTCACACACTGCCCCCCAGTTCTAGACTCTCCAGCCAGGGGAAACCAGCTCTCAGCTTTTATCCTTTCAAGCCCTCCAAGAAAATTATACCTTTCAATGAGAACACCTCTCGTTCTTCTGAACTCCAGAGATTATAGGCCCAATCTGCTCAATCTCTCCTCATAGGACAATCCAATCATCATTGAAAACAATCAGGTTTGATTCCCAGTCTGGGATTTCAGTTCTGACAAAGACCATTGTAGTCTGTGAGAATCTTAATAATTGTATTAAAACAAACAAAAATGTGTGTTGCACACTGAAGGAAATTGTAACATGTTTGCTGGGTGACAGTCAAACTTTAATAACTTTCGTCAGAGATTCATAGATTTATAACAAAAGGCGACTGATTTCTGCAGCGTTTACGTAGTGTAGTGGTTATCACGTACGCCTAACATGCGAAAAGTCCCCGGTTCGAAACCGGGAGGAAACATTTTGTAAATCATGTTCATTTAAATCGTAGAAAAATGGATCAATTCCCATTTCTTATGCAAAGTAACAAAGTCCTGTTACATTTGTGTTATTCTGTACAGTTATGCACACACACAGAACACTTCGGTGTCGCTCGCTCACTTCCGTTTCCAGCCCTGACCGTGCAGACAGCCCCTCTCAAAGCTACACAATCCGGCTGCTTTCAGTTGAATTGTGAAAGATTATTCAAGGATCCTGCAGCTTTACTTCGGTTCATAACAGCAGATCGAAGCCGCGTTGCTTTAATGTGTTTCGGTGTTGAAGGGGATTGAAAAAAGCCCAGACTGCGCCCGCGGTGAGACAGAGTTCGAACTTACAAAGAAGTTGGTGCTGTGAAGTAACAGCTGGGCGAAAGCTGACACCGATTGAAGGACGAGAAACCGCTCAATATAAAGGATGAGCTCACAAACGTTAATTTCTGTATTCTGTGTAAAAGGACTCCCAAATTCTTGAATATACTCAATGACTGAGCATCCACTGCCCTCTGAGGTTGAGAATTGCAAAGATTCACAAGCCTCTGAGTGAAGAAATGTCTCCTCATCTGAGTCTCAAATGGCCGGCCCCTTATCCTGAGACTCTGCCTCCTAGTTCGAGACTCTCCAGCCAGGGGAAACAACCTCTCATCTTCTACCGTTTCATGCCCTCCAAGAAAATTGTACCTTTCAACGACAACACATCTCGTACTTCTGAACTCCAGAGATTATAGGCCCAATCTACTCAATCTCTCCTCATAGGACAATCCAATCACCATTGAAAACAATCAGGTTTGATTCCCAGTCAGGGATTTCAGTTCTGACAAAGACAATTGAAGTCTGTGAGAATCTTATTAATTGTATTAAAACGAACAAAAATGTGTGTTGCACACTGAAGGAAATTTTAACATGTTTGCTGGGTGGCAGTCAAACTTAAAATCTTTCTTCATAGATTCATAGATGTATAGCAAAAGGCGACTGCTTGATACAGCGTTTTCGTAGTGTCGTGGTTATCACGTTCGCCTAACACGCGAAAAGTCTCCGGTTCGAAACCGGGTGGTAACATTTTGTAAATCATGTTCATTTAAATCGTAGAAAAAAGGATCAATTTGCATTTGTTATGCAATGTAACAAAGTCCTGTTACATTTGTGTTATTCTGTACAGTTGTGCACACACACAGAACACTACGGTTTCGCTCGCTCACTTCCGTTTCCAGCCCTGACCGTGCAGACAGCCCCTCTCAAAGTTGCACATTCCGGCTGCTTTCAGTTGAATTGTGAAAGATTATTCAAGGATCCTGCAGCTTTACCTCGGTTCACAACAGCAGATCTAAGCCCCGTTTCTGCAAACTACAAACCATGTTTTCCAGAATTCCAAGGTGTATACGGAACTCAACCATTAAAATTCCCTTCATTAACCACAGGGGTTCAGGCAATTTTCTATGATTCTATAAAAAGTTATTGAAGTTTGACTGTCATCCGGTATACATGTTAGCAATTCCTGCAGTGTGCAACAAAATGTTGTGGGTTGATTAATGATAATAGAAACAATTATGAAGTGTCTCTCATACTTCAATGATCCCTTCATACCGTTGGTTAACTAAAATCTATCAATTGCAGGTTAAAATGAGGAATTCATACTACATCTTTGAACGAGCAATCCAATCAGTCCCACTCCGCTGCTCTTCCGCCATAGCCCTGCTGACACTCCTGCCAGTGGAAACGGTTTCCCCCTTAATTTTGATCACCTCTATTAAATCTCCCCTGACCAGTGATTAATGGAGTTCAACGCGGGCAAATGTCAGATCATCCACTTGGGGCCGAGCAAAGATCAGTCAGTGTGTGGTCTGAAAACATCATGTGAGAGAATCGTTTTTTTCTGTGAAATAGCCGGTCCCGTTAAATTTTACAAATGTTGCCCCAGATCGCTGCTCTCTCAAGCAATGAACATTTTAAACCATTCTCCTGAAATGCAATGTGTAAAATGTGATATGGGTTAACAGTTCAGGAGATGCAAAGAGCAAAATAAATGAATGAAGTTTCGACTGTCCCTCAGTCACCATATTATTATGTCTTTCATTCCGCAAAATAAAGTTACCGGTTAATTAATGGTGATTAAGGCAGTTCTTACTTATTCACATTAGATGCATGTAATTAATTTAATAAAATTACATCGCATTCATGAATAAGAAACGGTGATATCAAAATTTCTTCCCTAACCGTGAATCGAACCCAGCCTGCAACACTGATAGGAATAAATTTTGAATCATTTAATGGTGCCTCGAAAAATATCACACTACTAAATTAAAATCACTGCTATAATGTGTTTCGGTGTTGAAGGGGATTGAAAAAAGCCCAGACTGCGCCCGCGGTGAGACAGAGTTCGAACTTACAAAGAAGTTGGTGCTGCGAAGTAACCGCCAAGCGAAAGCTGACACCGATTAAAGAAGGAGACACCGCTCAATATAAAGGAAGAGCTCACAAACGTTAACTTTCTGTATTCTGTGTAAAAGGACTCTCAAATCCTTGAATATACTCAATGACTGAGCATCCACTGCCCTCTGAGGTTGAGAATTGCAAAGATCACAAGCCTCTGAGTGAAGAAATGTCTCCTCATCTGAGTCTCAAATAGCTGGCCCCTAATCCTCAGACTCTGCCCCCCAGTTCTAGACTCTCCAGCCAGGGGAAACAACCTCTCAGCTTCTATCCTTTCAAGCCCTCCAAGAAAATTGTACCTTTCAATGAGAACACCTCTCGTTCTTCTGAACTCCAGAGATTATAGGCCCAATCTGCTCAATCTCTCCTCATAGGACAATCCTATCATCATTGAAAACAATCAGGTTTGATTCCCAGTCAGGGATTTCAGTTCTGACAAAGACCATTGAAGTCTGTGAGAATCTTAATAATTGTATTAAAACCAACAAAAATGTGTGTTGCACACTGAAGGAAATTGTAACATGTTTGCCGGGTGACAGTCAAACTTTAATAACTTTCGTCAGAGATTCATAGATTTATAGCCAAAGGCGACTGATTTATCCAGCCTTTCCGTAGTGTAGTGGTTATCACGTTCGCCTAATACGCGAAAAGTCACCGGTTCGAAACCGGGCGGAAACATTTTGTAAATCATGTTCATTTAAATCGTAGAAAAATGGATCAATTCCCATTTGTTATGCAAAGTAACAAAGTCCTGTTACATTTGTGTTATTCTGTACAGTTATGCACACACACAGAACACTACGGTGTCGCTCGCTCACTTCCGTTTCCAGCCCTGGCCGTGCAGACAGCCCCTCTCAAAGCTACACAATCCGGCTGCTTTCAGTTGAATTGTGAAAGATTATTCAAGGATCCTGCAGCTTTACTTCGGTTCACAACAGCAGATCGAAGCCGCGTTGCTGCAAACAACAAACCATGTTTTCCAGAATTCCAAGGTGTATACGGAACTCAACCATTAAAATTCCCTTCATTAACCACAGGGGTTCAGGTAATTTTCCATGATTCTATAACAAGTTATTAAAGTTTGACTGTCATCCGGTATACATGTTAGCAATTCCTGCAGTGTGCAACAAAATGTTGTGGGTTGATTAATGATAATAGAAACAATTATGAAGTGTCTCACAGACTTCAATGATTCCTTAATACCGTTGGTTGACTAAAAGCTATCACTCGCAGGTTAAAATGAGCAATTCATGATGCATCTTTGAAAGAGCTATCCAATCAGCCCCACTCCGCTGCTCTTCCCCCATAGCCCTGCTGACACTCCTGCCAGTGGAAACTGTTTCCCCCATAATTTTGATCACCTCTATTAAATCTCCCCTGACCAGTGATTAATGGAGTTCAACGCGGGCAAGTGTCAGATCATCAACTTGGGGCCGAGCAAAGATCGGTCAGTGTGTGGTCTGAAAACATCATGTGAGAGAATAGGTTTTTTCTGTGAAGTAGCCGGTCCTGTTAAATTTTACAAATGTTGCCCCAGATCGCTGCTCTCTCAAGCAATGAACATTTTAAACCATTCTCCTAAAATGCAATGTGTAAAATGAGATATGAGTTATCAGTTCAGGAGATGCAAAGAGCAAAATAAATGAATGAAGTTTCGACTGTCCCTCAGTAACCATATTATCATGTCTTTCATTCTGCAAAATAAAGTTACCGGTTAATTAATGGTGATTAAAGCAGTTCTTATTTATTCACATTAGATGCATATAATTAATTTAATAAAATTACATCGCATTCATGAATAAGAAACGGTGATATCAAAATTTCTTCCCTAACCGGGAGTCGAACCCAGCTCGCGATACTGATAGGAATACGTTATTGAATCATTTAATGGTGCCTCAAAAAATATCACACTGCTAAATTAAAATCACTGCTTTAATGTGTTTCGGTGTTGAAAGGGATTGAAAAAAGCCCAGACTGCGCCCGCGGTGAGACAGAGTTCGAACTTACAAAGAAGTTGGTGCTGTGAAGTAACAGCTGGGCGAAAGCTGACACCGATTGAAGGACGAGAAACCGCTCAATATAAAGGATGAGCTCACAAACGTTAATTTCTGTATTCTGTGTAAAAGGACTCCCAAATTCTTGAATATACTCAATGACTGAGCATCCACTGCCCTCTGAGGTTGAGAATTGCAAAGATTCACAAGCCTCTGAGTGAAGAAATGTCTCCTCATCTGAGTCTCAAATGGCCGGCCCCTTATCCTGAGACACTGCCTCCTAGTTCGAGACTCTCCAGCCAGGGGAAACAACCTCTCATCTTCTACCGTTTCATGCCCTCCAAGAAAATTGTACCTTTCAATGACAACACATCTCGTACTTCTGAACTCCAGAGATTATAGGCCCAATCTACTCAATCTCTCCTCATAGGACAATCCAATCATCATTGAAAACAATCAGGTTTGATTCCCAGTCAGGGATTTCAGTTCTGACAAAGACAATTGAAGTCTGTGAGAATCTTATTAATTGTATTAAAACGAACAAAAATGTGTGTTGCACACTGAAGGAAATTGTAACATGTTTGCTGGGTGACAGTCAAACTTAAATAACTTTCTTCATAGATTCATAGATTTATTGCCAAAGGCGACTGTTTTATCCGGCGTTTCTGTAGTGTAGTGGTTATCACGTTCGCCTAACACGCTGAAAGGTCCTCGGTTCGAAAACGGGCGGAAACATTTTGTAAATCATGTTCATTTAAATCGTAGAAAAATGGATCAATTCGCATTTGTTATGCAATGTAACAAAGTCCTGTTAGATTTGTGTTATTCTGTACAGTTGTACACACACACAGAACACTACGGTTTCGCTCGCTCACTTCCGTTTCCAGCCCTGACCGTGCAGACAGCCCCTCTCAAAGTTGCACATTCCGGCTGCTTTCAGTTGAATTGTGAAAGATTATTCAAGGATCCTGCAGCTTTACCTCGGTTCACAACAGCAGATCTAAGCCCCGTTTCTGCAAACTACAAACCATGTTTTCCAGAATTCCAAGGTGTATACGGAACTCAACCATTAAAATTCCCTTCATTAACCACAGGGGTTCAGGCAATTTTCTATGATTCTATAAAAAGTTATTGAAGTTTGACTGTCATCCGGTATACATGTTAGCAATTCCTGCAGTGTGCAACAAAATGTTGTGGGTTGATTAATGATAATAGAAACAATTATGAAGTGTCTCACAGACTTCAATGATTCCTTAATACCGTTGGTTGACTAAAAGCTATCAATCGCTGGTTAAAATGAGGAATTCATATTGCATCTTTGAAAGAGCTATCCAATCAGTCCCACTCCGCTGCTCTTCCCCCATAGCCCTGCTGACACTCCTGCCAGTGGAAACGGTTTCCCCCTTAATTTTGATCACCTCTATTAAATCTCCCCTGACCAGTGAATAATGGAGTTCAACGCGGGCAAGTATCAGATCATCCACTTGGGGCCGAGCAAAGATCAGTCAGTGTGTGGTCTGAAAACATCATGTGAGAGAATCGGTTTGTTCTGTGAAATAGCCGGTCCCGTTAAATTTTACAAATGTTGCCCCAGATCGCTGCTCTCTCAAGCAATGAACATTTTAAACCATTCTCCTGAAATGCAATGTGTAAAATGAGATATGGGTTAACAGTTCAGGAGATGCAAAGAGCAAAATAAATGAATGAAGTTTCGACTGTCCCTCAGTAACCATATTATTACGTCTTTCATTCCGCAAAATAAAGTTACCGGTTAATTAATGGTGATTAAAGCAGTTCTTATTTATTCACATTAGATGCATGTCATTAATTTAATAAAATTACATCGCATTCATGAATAAGAAGATGAACTGAAGGTGTTGATAAACACATGGGAGTATGATATTGTTGCTATCACGGAGACATGGTTGAGGGAAGGGCAAGACTGGCAGCTCAATATTCCGGGGTACAGAATCTTCAGGCGAGACAGAGGATGAGGTATAAGAGGAGGGGGTGTCGCAATATTAATTAAGGAGTCAATTACTGCAGTAAGGAGGGATGATATATTAGCAGGGTCCTCCAATGAGGCCATATGGGTGGAGCTTAAAAACAAAAAGGGGGCAAGCACTTTGCTGGGAGTGTACTATAGGCCTCCAAACAGTCAGGGGGAGATAGAGGAACAGATATGTAGGCAAATCTCAGAGAAATGTGCAAATAATAGCGTAATAATAATGGGGGATTTCAACTTCCCCAATATTAACTGGGATAGTCAGAGTGTGAAAGGCTCAGAGGGTGTAGAATTCTTAAAGTGCATCCAGGAGAGCTTTTTGAGCCAGCATGTAGAAAGTCCTACAAGAGAGGGGGCGGTACTGGACCTAATTCTAGGGAATGTGGCCGGCCAAGTGGAAAAAGTGCTAGTAGGTGAGCACTTTGGTGATAGTGACCATAATATGGTAAGATTTAAGGTGGCCATGGAAAAGGACAGGGATGGGCCGGAAATAAAGGTTCTAAATTGGGGGAAGGCCGATTTTAATAGGATAAGGCAGGATCTGGCCAAAATGGACTGGGATCAGCTACTTGTAGGAAAATCCGCATCGGAGCAATGGGAGGCTTTCAGAAGGGAGATTGAGATCATACAATGGCAACATGTTCCCGTAAAGGTCAAGGGTGGTTCCAAAAACCACAGGGAACCTTGGATGTCAGGGGATATACGGGAATGGATTAGGAAAAAAAGGAGGGCTTTTGGTAGATACAAAAGGCTAAAGACGGAGGAAGCCCTAGAGGAGTACAAAAAGTGCAGGGGGATACTTAAAAAAGAAATTAGGAGATCAAGGAGGGGCCATGAAATAACACTGGCAAGCAAAATAAAGGAAAATCCGAAGATGTTTTATAAGTATATTAAGGGTAAGAGGATAACTAGGGAAAAAATAGGGCCCATTAGGGACAAAAGTGGCAATCTGTGTGTGGAGCCGGAAGATGTAGGAGGGGTTCTGAATGAATTTTTTGCGTCTGTTTTCACTATGGAGAAGGACGATGTAGACATAGAAATAGGGCGGGGGGACTGTGATATGCTCGAACATATTAACATCGAGCGGGGGGAGGTATTGGCGGTTTTAGCTGGCCTAAAAATGGATAAATCCCCAGGCCCGGATGAAATGTATCCCAGGCTGCTGTGTGAGGCAAAGGAGGAGATTGCGGGGGCTCTAACACATATATTCAGGACCTCTCTGGCCACAGGGGATGTGCCAGAGGACTGGAGAACCGCTAATGTAGTACCATTATTCAAGAAGGGTAGTAGGGAGAAACCGGGGAACTACAGGCCAGTGAGCCTAACATCAGTGGTAGGAAAATTATTGGAAAAAATCCTGAGGGACAAAATTTGTCTCCACTTGGAGAGGCAAGGATTAATCAGGGATAGTCAACATGGCTTTGTCAAGGGAAGATCATGTCTGACTAATTTGATTGAATTTTTTGAGGGGGTGACTAGGTGTGTGGATGAGGGTAACGCAGTGGATGTGGTATACATGGATTTCAGTAAGGCCTTCAATAAAGTCCCGCACAGGAGACTGGTCAAGAAGGTAAGAGCCCATGGAATCCAGGGTGCCTTGGCACATTGGATACAAAACTGGCTTAGTGGCAGAAGGCAGAGGGTGATGGTCGAAGGTTGTTTTTGTGACTGGAAGCCTGTGGCCAGTGGGGTACCACAGGGATCGGTGCTGGGTCCCTTGCTGTTTGTGGTCTACATTAATGACTTGGATATGAATGTAAAGGGTATGATCAGTAAGTTCGCGGATGATACAAAAATTGGTAGGGTGGTAAATAGCGAGGAGGGTAGCCTCAGTCTGCAGGACGATATAGATGGGTTGGTCAGATGGGCGGAACAGTGGCAAATGGAATTTAACCCGGAAAAGTGCGAGGTGATGCACTTTGGGGGGACTAACAAGGCAAAGGAATACACAATGAATGGAAAGACCCTAGGCAAGACGGAGGGTCAGAGGGATCTGGGTGTGCAAGTACACAGATCCCTGAAGGCGGCGGAACAGGTGGATAAGGTGGTAAAAAAGGCATATGGGATACTTGCCTTCATTAGCCGAGGCATTGAATATAAGAGCAAGGAGGTTATGATGGAGCTGTATAAAACACTGGTTAGGCCACAGCTGGAATATTGTGTGCAGTTCTGGTCGCCACACTACAGGAAGGATGTGATCGCATTAGAGAGGGTGCAGAGGAGGTTCACCAGGATGTTACCAGGGCTGGAGCGCTTCAGCTATGAAGAGAGACTGGGCAGGTAGGGTTTGTTTTCCTTGGAGCTGAGGAGGCTGAGGGGGGACATGATTGAGGTGTACAAAATTATGAGGGGCATAGATAGGATGGATGCTGAGGAGCTTTTTCCCTTAGTAGAGGGGTCGATAACTAGGGGGCATAGATTCAAGGTAAAGGGCGGGAGGTTTAGAGGGGATTTGAGAAAGAACTTTTTCACCCAGAGGGTGGTTGGAGTCTGGAACTCACTGCCTGAAAGGGTTGTGGAGGCAGAAACCCTCACAACATTTAAGAAGCATTTGGATGTGCACTTGAAATGCCATAGCATACAAGGCTACGGGCCAAATGCTGGAATATGGGATTAGATTAGACAGGGCTTGATGGCCGGCGCGGACACGATGGGCCGAAGGGCCTCTATCCGTGCTGTATTACTCGATGACTCTAAGAAACGGTGATATCAAAATTTCTTCCCTAACCGGGAATCGAACACAGCTCGCGATACTGATAGGAATACGTTATTGAATCATTTAATGGTGCCTCAAAAAATATCACACTGCTAAATTAAAATCACTGCTTTAATGTGTTTCGGTGTTGAAGGGGATTGAAAAAAGCCCAGACTGCGCCCGCGGTGAGACAGAGTTCGAACTTACAAAGAAGTTGGTGCTGTGAAGTAACAGCTGGGCGAAAGCTGACACCGATTGAAGGACGAGAAACCGCTCAATATAAAGGATGAGCTCACAAACGTTAATTTCTGTATTCTGTGTAAAAGGACTCCCAAATTCTTGAATATACTCAATGACAGAGCATCCACTGCCCTCTGAGGTTGAGAATTGCAAAGATTCACAAGCCTCTGATTGAAGAAATGTCTCCGCATCTGAGTCTCAAATGGCCGGCCCCTTATCCTGAGACTCTGCCTCCTAGTTCGAGACTCTCCAGCCAGGGGAAACAACCTCTCATCTTCTACCGTTTCAAGCCCTCCAAGAAAATTGTTCCTTTCAATGACAACACATCTCGTACTTCTGAACTCCAGAGATTATAGGCCCAATCTACTCAATTTCTCCTCATAGGACAGTCCAATCATCATTGAAAACAATCAGGTTTGATTCCCAGTCAGGGATTTCAGTTCTGACAAAGACAATTGAAGTCTGTGAGAATCTTATTAATTGTATTAAAACGAACAAAAATGTGTGTTGCACACTGAAGGAAATTGTAACATGTTTGCTGGGTGACAGTCAAACTTAAATAACTTTCTTCATAGATTCATAGATTTATAGCCAAAGGCGACTGTTTTATCCGGCGCTTCCGTAGTGTAGTGGTTATCACGTTCGCCTAACACGCGGCAGGTCCCCGGTTCGAAACCGAGCCGCAACATTTTGTAAATCATGTTCATTTATGTCGGAGAGAAATGGATCAATTCCCATTTGTTATGCAAAGTAACAAAGTCCTGTTACATTTGTGTTATTCTGTACAGTTATGCACACACACAGAACACTACGGTGTCGCTCGCTCACTTCCGTTTCCAGCCCTGACCGTGCAGACAGCCCCTCTCAAAGCTGCACATTCCGGCTGCTTTCAGTTGAATTGTGAAAGATTATTCAAGGATCCTGCAGCTTTACCTCGGTTCACAACAGCAGATCTAAGCCGCGTTTCTGCAAACTACAAACCATGTTTTCCAGAATTCCAAGGTGTATACGGAACTCAAACATTAAACTTCCCTTCATTAACCACAGGGGTTCAGGCAATTTTCTCTGATTATATAAAACGTTATTAAAGTTTGACTGTCATCCGTTATACATGTTAGCAATTCCTGCAGTGTGCAACAAAATGTTGTGGGTGGATTATTGATAATAGAAACAATTATGAAGTGTCTCACAGACTTCAATGATCCCTTAATAACGTTGGTTAACTAAAATCCATCAATCGCAGATTAAAATGAGCAATTCATGATGCATCTTTGAACGAGCTATCCAATCAGTCCCACTCCGCAGGTCGTCCCCCATAGCCCTGCTGACACTCCTGCCAGTGGAAACTTTTTCCCCCATAATTTTGATCACCTCTATTAAATCTCCCCTGACCAGTGATTAATGGAGTTCAACGCGTTCAAGTGTCAGATCATCCACTTGGGGCCCAGCAAAGATTGGTCAGTGTGTGGTCTGAAAACATCATGTGAGAGAATAGGTTTTTTCTGTGAAATAGCCGGTCCCGATAAATTTTACAAATCTTGCCCCAGATCGCTGATCTCTCAAGCAATGAAGATGTTAAACTATTCTCCTAAAATGCAATGTGTAAAATGAGATATGGGTTAACGGTTCAGGAGAAGCAAAGAGCAAAATGAATGAATGAAGTTTCGACTGTCCCTCAGTAACGATATTATCATGTCTTTCATTCTGCAAAATAAAGTTACCGGTTAATTAATGGTGATTATAGCAGTTCTTATTGATTCACATTAGATGTATGTAATTAATTTAATAAAATTACATTGCATTCATGAATAAGAAACGGTGATATCAAAATTTCTTCTCTAACCGGGAATCGAACCCAGCTCGCAACACTGATAGGAATACGTTATTGAATCATTTAATGGTGCCTCGAAAAATGTCACGCCGCTAAATTAAAATCACTGCTTTAATGTGTTTCGGTGTTGAAGGGGATTGAAAAAAGCCCAGACTGCGCTTGCGGTGAGACAGAGTTCGAACTTACAAAGAAGTTAGTGCTGCGAAGTAACCGCTGAGCGAAAGCTGACACCGATTAAAGGACGAGAAACCGCTCAATATAAAGGATGAGCTCACAAACGTTAATTTCTGTATTCTGTGGAAAAGGACTCCCAAATCCTTGAATATACTCAATGACTGAGCATCCACTGCCCTCTGAGGTTGAGAATTGCAAAGATTCACAAGCCTCTGAGTGAAGAAATGTCTCCTCATCTGACTCTCAAATGGCCGGCCCCTTATCCTGAGACTCTGCCCCCTAGTTCTAGACTCTCCAGCCAGGGGAAACAACCTCTCATCTTCTACCGTTTCATGCCCTCCAAGAAAATTGTACCTTTCAATGACAACACATCTCGTACTTCTGAACTCCAGAGATTATAGGCCCAATCTACTCAATCTCTCCTCATAGGACAATCCAATCATCATTGAAAACAATCAGGTTTGATTCCCAGTCAGGGATTTCAGTTCTGACAAAGACAATTGAAGTCTGTGATAATCTTATTAATTGTATTAAAACGAACAAAAATGTGTGTTGCACACTGAAGGAAATTGTAACATGTTTGCTGGGTGACAGTCAAACTTAAATAACTTTCTTCATAGATTCATAGATTTATTGCCAAAGGCGACTGTTTTATCCGGCGTTTCCGTAGTGTAGTGGTTATCACGTTCGCCAAACACGCGAAAGGTCCCCGGTTCGAAACCGGGCGGAAACATTTTGTAAATCATGTTCATTTAAATCGTAGAAAAATGGATCAATTCGCATTTGTTATGCAATGTAACAAAGTCCTGTTACATTTGTGTTATTCTGTACAGTTGTACACACACACAGAACACTACGGTTTCGCTCGCTCACTTCCGTTTCCAGCCCTGACCGTGCAGACAGCCCCTCTCAAAGTTCCACATTCCGGCTGCTTTCAGTTGAATTGTGAAAGATTATTCAAGGATCCTGCAGCTTTACCTCGGTTCACAACAGCAGATCTAAGCCCCGTTTCTGCAAACTACAAACCATGTTTTCCAGAATTCCAAGGTGTATACGGAACTCAACCATTAAAATTCCCTTCATTAACCACAGGGGTTCAGGCAATTTTCTATGATTCTATAAAAAGTTATTGAAGTTTGACTGTCATCCGGTATACATGTTAGCAATTCCTGCAGTGTGCAACAAAATGTTGTGGGTTGATTAATGATAATAGAAACAGTTATGAAGTGTCTCACAGACTTCAATGATCCCTTAATACCGTTGGTTAACTAAAATCTATCAATTGCAGGTTAAAATGAGGAATTCATATTGCATCTTTGAAAGAGCTATCCAATCAGTCCCACTCCGCTGCTCTTCCCCCATAGCCCTGCTGACACTCCTGCCAGTGGAAACGGTTCCCCCTTAATTTTGATCACCTCTATTAAATCTCCCCTGACCAGTGAATAATGGAGCTCAACGCGGGCAAGTGTCAGATCATCCACTTGGGGCCGAGCAAAGATCAGTCAGTGTGTGGTCTGAAAACATCATGTGAGAGAATCGGTTTGTTCTGTGAAATAGCCGGTCCCGTTAAATTTTACAAATGTTGCCCCAGATCGCTGCTCTCTCAAGCAATGAACATTTTAAACCATTCTCCTGAAATGCAATGTGTAAAATGAGATATGGGTTAACAGTTCAGGAGACGCAAAGAGCAAAATAAATGAATGAAGTTTCGACTGTCCCTCAGTAACCATATTATTACGTCTTTCATTCCGCAAAATAAAGTTACCGGTTAATTAATGGTGATTAAAGCAGTTCTTATTTATTCACATTAGATGCATGTAATTAATTTAATAAAATTACATCGCATTCATGAATAAGAAACGGTGATATCAAAATGTCTTCCCTAACCGTGAATCGAACCCAGCCTGCAACACTGATAGGAATAAATTATTGAATCATTTAATGGTGCCTCGAAAAATATCACACTACTAAATTAAAATCACTGCTATAATGTGTTTCGGTGTTGAAGGGGATTGAAAAAAGCCCAGACTGCGCCCGCGGTGAGACAGAGTTCGAACTTACAAAGAAGTTGGTGCTGCGAAGTAACCGCCAAGCGAAAGCTGACAACGATTAAAGAAGGAGACAGCGCTCAATATAAAGGAAGAGCTCACAAACGTTAACTTTCTGTATTCTATGTAAAAGGACTCTCAAATCCTTGAATATACTCAATGACTGAGCATCCACTGCCCTCTGAGGTTGAGAATTGCAAAGATCACAAGCCTCTGATTGAAGAAATGTCTCCTCATCTGAGTCTCAAATAGCCGGCCCCTAATCCTCAGACTCTGCCCCCCAGTTCTAGACTCTCCAGCCAGGGGAAACAACCTCTCAGCTTCTATCCTTTCTAGCCCTCCAAGAAAATTATACCTTTCAATGAGAACACCTCTCGTTCTTCTGAACTCCAAAGATTATAGGCCCAATCTGCTCAATCTCTCCTCATAGGACAATCCTATCATCATTGAAAACAATCAGGTTGATTCCCAGTCAGGGATTTCAGTTCTGACAAAGACCATTGAAGTCTGTGAGAATCTTAATAATTGTATTAAAACCAACAAAAATGTGTGTTGCACACTGAAGGAAATTGTAACATGTTTGCCGGGTGACAGTCAAACTTTAATAACTTTCGTCAGAGATTCATAGATTTATAACAAAAGGCGACTGATTTCTCTAGCGTTTCCGTAGTGTAGTGGTTATCACGTTCGCCTAACACGCGAAAAGTCACCGGTTCGAAACCGGGCGGAAACATTTTGTAAATCATGTTCATTTAAATCGTAGAAAAATGGATCAATTCCCATTTGTTATGCAAAGTAACAAAGTCCTGTTACAGTTGTGTTATTCTGTACAGTTGTGCACACACACAGAACACTACGGTGTCGCTCGCTCACTTCCGTTTCCAGCCCTGACCGTGCAGACAGCCCCTCTCAAAGTTGCACATTCCGGCTGCTTTCAGTTGAATTGTGAAAGATTATTCAAGGATCCTGCAGCTTTACTTCGGTTCACAACAGCAGATCGAAGCCGCGTTGCTGCAAACAACAAACCATGTTTTCCAGAATTCCAAGGTGTATATGGAACTCAACCATTAAAATTCCCTTCATTAACCACAGGGGTTCAGGTAATTTTCTATGATTCTATAACAAGTTATTAAAGTTTGACTGTCATCCGGTATACATGTTAGCAATTCCTGCAGTGTGCAACAAAATGTTGTGGGTTGATTAATGATAATAGAAACAATTATGAAGTGTCTCACAGACTTCAATGATTCCTTAATACCGTTGGTTGACTAAAAGCTATCAATCGCAGGTTAAAATGAGCAATTCATGATGCATCTTTGAAAGAGCTATCCAATCAGTCCCACTCCGCTGCTCTTCCCCCATAGTCCTGCTGACACTCCTGCCAGTGGAAACTGTTTCCCCCATAATTTTGATCACCTCTATTAAATCTCCCCTGACCAGTGATTAATGGAGTTCAACGCGGGCAACTATCAGATCATCCACTTGGGGCCGAGCAAAGTTCGGTCAGTGTGTGGTCTGAAAACATCACTTGAGAGAATAGTTTTTTTCTGTGAAGTAGCCGGTCCCGTTAAATTTTACAAATGTTGCCCCAGATCGCTGCTCTCTCAAGCAATGAAGATTTTAAACTATTCTCCTAAAATGCAATGTGTAAAATGAGATATGGGTTATCAGTTCAGGAGATGCAAAGAGCAAAATAAATGAATGAAGTTTCGACTGTCCCTCAGTAACCATATTATCATGTATTTCATTCTGCAAAATAAAGTTACCGGATAATTAATGGTGATTAAAGCAGTTCTTATTTATTCACATTAGATGCATGTAATTAATTTAATAAAATTACATCGCATTCATGAATAAGAAACGGTGATACCAAATTTCCTCCCTAACCGGGAATCGAACCCAGCTCGCGATACTGATAGGAATACGTTATTGAATCATTTAATGGTGCCTCAAAAAATATCACACTGCTAAATTAAAATCACTGCTTTAATGTGTTTCGGTGTTGAAGGGGATTGAAAAAAGCCCAGACTGCGCCCGCGGTGAGACAGAGTTCGAACTTACAAAGAAGTTGGTGCTGTGAAGGAACAGCTGGGCGAAAGCTGACACCGATTCAAGGGCGAGAAACCACTCAATATAAAGGATGAGCTCAAAAACGTTAACTTTCTGTATTCTGTGTAAATGGACTCTCAAATCCTTGAATATACTCAATGACTGAGCATCCACTGCCCTGTGAGGTTGAGAATTGCAAAGATTCACAAGCCTCTGAGTGAAGAAATGTCTCCTCATCGGACTCTCAAATGGCCGGCCCCTTATCCTGAGACTCTGCCCCTTGTACCTTTCAATGAGAACTCCTCTCGTTCTTCTGAACTCCAGAGATTATAGGCCCAATCTACTCAATCTCTCCTCATAGGCCAATCCTATCATCATTGAAAACAAACAGGTTTGATTCCCAGTCAGGGATTTGAGTTCTGACAAAGACAATTGAAGTCTATGAGAATCTTAATAAATGTATTAAAACCAACAAAATGTGTGTTGCACACTGAAGGAAATTGTAACATGTTTGCTGGTTGACAGTAAAACTTTAATAACTTTCTTCATAGATTGATAGATTTATAGCAAAAGGCGATTGTTTTTTCCAGTGTTTCCGTAGTGTAGTGGTTATCACGTTCGCCTAACTCGCGAAAAGTCCCCGGGTCGAAACCAAGCAGAAACATTTTGTAAATCATGTTCATTTAAATCGTAGAAAAATGGATCAATTCGCAATCTCTTTGTCTCTGCCTCTCTCTTTGTCCCTATCTCTCTCCTTGTCTCTGCCTCTCTCTTTGTCCCTGTCACTCTCTTTGTCTCCGCCTCCCTCTTTGTCCCTGTCTCTCTCTCTGTCTGTCTGTCTCTTTCTCACTCTGTTCACAGTTAGCTTCTAGTTCTGATCAAACACTGCAAGTTTTAGTTCCACGTTAGCATAGTGGTGAGTATCCCCGCCTGTCACGCGGTGAGACCGGGATTCAATTTCCCGACGGCAGGTTTTTTTTTAACAACCCCAATTTTTTAATTTCTTCCCAGTTCCTTGAAATGCTCCTTGGAAAAGTTGAACTGAAAATGTTCAAGTGAAATAATTTTAAAAGATTTACCGACATAAGAAGAACTGTACAAAATTTCCTGCACCTGTTCCTCGTTGGAATCGTGCCCTCCTTCTGTTTCCCTCTCACTGTTGTGTGGGGCAGAGAGGAGTCATAACGGCACAGAATGAGACCATTGAATGCTTCATTAAATTCATTTATTTTGAACATGTGACCATTTATTCTTACTTCCGTGGTGTGAAATGTTATTTATTTCGAGATTTCTATTATGCTTATGGGATTCAGCACATAAAGCATCATAGGAATCCCCTGCGTGATTGGTTGGCCTGGCCAACGGATGCTGCCGAACCATGAGCGCCAATGGTATCCATGGGCCTTTATGCTTGCGTACGCCAGCAGGCCCAAGACCGCAAGAGTGCGAAGCTCCGGAGACACCAGTTAATTGGGATTTGTTTCTCGGTTCGGAGGCGTAAGCCGGCGCCAAACCTCCGATCGCAATCTCAAGGCCCATCGTATTTTAGGAGGCTGGTTTAAAATGTTTATTACTTACGACATCAGGAATCTGGGGCAAATTTTGTTCAATATAACCGGGCCGGTTATTGCGCAGAATGAAAATGTTCCACTCGAACATATCCACCCGGGCTCGATTTGGGAACTGTACATGTAGGAGGCGAACATGATCGTCGCTGCACTACGGAAACCGGAGCGTTAGTGTCCACGGAAAAGCGAATCAGCAGCGAGCATAAAATCTGATGGTGATCATTTTCAGATTCAATGCAGTCAGCCATTAAATAAAGTGAATAATTTTACAGTGAAAAGATTTGGAAGTATTACTCGCATCTGTGCCTTTAGTTAAAGTTTGTGGCGTCTGACTCCCGCTCATGTCTCTGAATAAGAAAGGAGAGGCTTGACATTGACCAGACTGCACTGCGCCTGGTGTTTGTGAACTCATCCTTTATATTGAACGGTTTCTCATTCATTGACCGGCGTCAGCATCAGCTCAGCGATTACTTCGCAGCACCAACTTAATTGTAAGCTCCAACCTCTCTCACCGCGGGCGTTGCATAGTGATTTTATCGTCATTTTCAATCCCCTTCTTCTGCACCGAAACAAATTGTAGCCGTGATTTTAAAACAATGCTGCGTGATTCATAGCGATCACCTTTAAATGATTCAGAAAACCAGTCCTTTCACCTCCGTAACACGGGATCGATTCCTGGTAAGAAAAGTTACTTTTATAACACAGTTTTAAAATCAAAATCTGATGAAATTGACTACATTCAGCTGATGGGAAAATTTAGAATTGTTTTAATTACCATTAATTAACCGA
This sequence comes from Somniosus microcephalus, assembly GCF_052327205.1. Taxonomy (NCBI): domain Eukaryota; kingdom Metazoa; phylum Chordata; class Chondrichthyes; order Squaliformes; family Somniosidae; genus Somniosus; species Somniosus microcephalus. The sequence goes on along the minus strand of NW_028225182.1, from coordinate 16,220,393 downwards.
TAACTTTCTTTTGCAGAATGAATGAATTAATAGCTTTGCACCATTTAAAAAATATTCTGTTTGTCTATTCTCCCTACCACAGTGAATAACCTCACATTTCCCTACATTATACTCCGTCTGCCGCCTTATTGCTTATCACTTAATCTGTCTATATCCCATTGTAGGCTCTTTGTGTCCTCACAGCTTACTTTCCCACCTAGCTTTGTATCATCAGAAAACTTGGATACATTACACTCTGTCCCTTCATCGAAGTCAGTAATATAGACTGTAAATAGCTGAAGCATGCGCACTTGATCCTTGCGGCACCCGACTAGTTACAGCCTGCCAATCTGAAAATGACCCGTTTATCCCTAATCTCTGTTTTCTGTCGGTTAACCAATCCTCTATTCTTGCTAATACATTACCTCCAGTCCCATGAGCCCTTATCTTGTGTAACAACCTGTTACGTGGTGCCTTATCGAATGCCTTTTGGAAATCCAAATATGCTGCCTCCACTGGTTCCCCTTATAGTTCCAATTAATGCCTGAAGCAGAACATCCCGTTGTGCCAATGGAGCCTGTTTGTCGGACAATGCTACATGTAAGGAAGGAGTGTGGTAAGGAGAGAAGTGAAGTGATACTTTGGTAACAAGGTCGGGTAATAAAAATAAAAGTGCTGGAAACACTCAGCAGGTCAGACAGCATCTGTGGAGAGAGAAGCAGAGTTAACGTTTCAGGTCGAAAACCTTCCATCAGAAGGTGGCCAGTTGTGTTAGGTTACACTATTAAACGTGCAAATTGTCACGTAGTAGAGGTAAGGAAAAGATATCAAATGTTTGGAACAGATACTTTAGAATTCGATAAAGGTTTGATTAACTTGTATATCGAACTCGGAACTATAAAGTGTTGGAGTTCCTCGGCTAAAATTCGCAAAGATTTGTTTAAAAGCTGTTGTTAATTATACTTCTAACTGTTGCAAGATTAATAAATCTGACATTTATTGTTGCGAACACTTTTCCTGCTCTGCGCGTTTCCCAGCTGTGCTCGGAGCGCCGTCCCCTTCAGTCCATCGCTCACAGGGTCTGTTCCATTCAGCGTTTCTATTCTCTGGACCTTGGTGAAATTTCATAGATTGAAAGGGACGCGTCTCAACCCCGAGCTCGTCACCGACTCGCTCACCGGTGCACAGCGACCACACTCTGCTCCCGTGAGATGGAGGCCCAGGAGCTGTTTCAAGCTCGAGTGCAGTTTCAAGCAGAACTCATTCAAAGAAAGTCCAAGTCATTGAGGCGCCTGATTCTTTGCACATTCCCAACGTGTTGAGATTCATGTGGGGGTGATTTGGGCACGCCTTTCACCACATTGCAACACTTCAAAGGTTATAAAGCGCTTTGGGACGTCCTGAGTTCTATGAAAAGCTCTGTATCAATGCCAGTGTTTTTTTTTGCAGAAGTTCGAACAGCAAGTTCATAATTCGCTGGCAATATAAAGTCTCGTCCGCGATTTGAACCGGCGACCTCTCGTAAATTTCAACCAATAACCCCGAAGCGAGAATCATACCTGTAAAGCAACGAGCCAACTGATAGATGTTACTGGAAATAAGAGCTAACCATTGTAAAACCATTTTTTCTGTGTGGTTTTACTTGATGAGCAGAGCACTTGAGACCGAGACAATGACTTTGCCTTTTGGACCTGTCTTCTGAAGCGCCGTCCGGTCCCAGACCTACAGTTAATGAGCTGTGGTTCAGATATTGGATGTGATAACAATTGTTAAAGAGGAGGTACCAGGAAAGCTGGCTGTATTTATGTCCATAAATCACAAGGACCAGATGAAATGCATCCTCGGATGCTCAGGGAAGCACAGGTGGAAATTGTGAAGTTACTGGCCACAATCTTCCAATACTCATTGGATACGGCGGTGGTGCCAGACGTCTGGAGAATTGCAAATGTTACACCCTTGTTCAAAAAGGAGTATAAGGTTCAACCCAGCAACTACAGGCCAGTCAGCTTAACGTCGGTAGTCAGGAAGCTTTTAGACAGGATAATCCTGGACAAAATGACCGGTCACTTGGACAAGTATGGATGAATTAAGGAAAGTCTGCACGGATTTGTTAAAGGCAAATCGTCTTTTACCAACTTGGTTAAATTATTTGATGAGGTGAAAGAAAGGGTTCATGAGGGAAATGCGGTTGATGTGGTGAACATGGACTTCCAAAAGACACTTGATAAAGTGCCGCATAACAGGCTTGCCAGCAAAGTTGAAGCCCATGGAATAAGAGGGACAGTGCCAGCATGGATGTGAAATTGGCTAAGAGACAGGAAACAGAGTAGGGGTGAACGGTTATTTCTCTGACTGGAGGAAGGTGTTCCCCAGGGGTCGGTACTAGGACCACGGCCCATCTTGACATATATTAATTATTTGGAGTTAGGTGTCCAGGGCACAATTTCAAAACTTGCTGATAATACAAAACTTGGAAGTATAGTGAGCAGTGAGGAGTGTAGTGATAGACTCCAAGTGGACATGGACAGGCTGGTGGAATGGGCGGACATGTGGCAGATGAAGTTAAATGCAGAAAACTGTGAAGTGATACATTTTGGTTGGAAGAATGAGGAGAGGCAATATAAATTAAAGGATACATTTCCAAAGTGGGTGCAGGAACAGAGATGCCTGGGGGTATATGTGCACAAATCATTGAAGGTGGCAGGACAGGTTGAGAAATCAGTTTAAAAAGCTTATGGAACCCGGGGCTTTACAAATAGAGGCATAGAGCACAAAAGCAAGGAAGTTATGATGAACCTTTATAAAACACTGGTTCGGCCACAACTGCAGTATTCATGTTCCAGAAAATGTTATTCTGTGCAATAACCGGTCCTGTTAAATTGAACAAAAGTTGCACAAGACTCCTGGTGACATAAGCAATGAACATTTTAAACCAGACTCCTGAAATACATTGGCCTGGAAATTGCGATCGGGGGCTCGCCACCGGCTAAGGCCTCGGAATCGAAAAACAAATCCGAATTACCTGCTGTCTCCGGAGCTTCGGACTCTTGCCGCCCTGGGCCTGCTGGCGTCCGCCTGCATAAAGGCCCACGGATCCCAGGGGCGCACACAGTTCGCAAGCATCCCTGAGATCACATGGGCCAGACCAACCAATCAAAAAGGGGGGTTCCTATGAGGGTTATGGGGATTCCATTTATGTACAGAAACCCCATAACATAGTCGACATCTCCAAATAAATAACATTTCACACCACGGAAATAAAAATAAATGATGACTTGTTCAAACTTAATGAAATTAATTAAACATTTAAAATACAATTTTTAATTTTATGAAATATATATTTGAACATTTTAAAGCGGGCCAGAGTTTACCTAAACTAATTAAAAATTTATGTATGTGTATATCATTAAAAAAAAAAATTTAACATTTATTTTCACCCGTGCACTGGCAAAAGAAGGTCTTACGCCTGCTATTAGGCTGGATAGCTCTTTCGAACAACGTGGACACGAAGGGCCGAATGGCCTCTTTCTGTGCCGGAAATTTCTATGATTCTATTACCAGGTGTAAGGGTTTCCTGGGCATCCGCTGGGCAGCAGTTAGCCCAACTCTGCACCAGCAGAAGTGATGTTGTAGCGGATGCGGTGGCTCTGTCCAAGCGAAACTTGACAGATCACAATTTCTGGGCTTTCGGGCGTGCGGAAACCTGGAACTTGCGGGGGATTCTGAAGGCGTACGAGAGCCTACGCTGTGCATTCGCTGTCGGAAGCACCGTAAAATCCGGGCCATGGTGTAAAATGAGATATGCATTACAGTTCATCACATAGAAAGCACAATACACGTTATTGAAGTATCTTTAGCATTTAATTCATTCTGCAAATTAAGATTATCGGTTAATTAATGGTAATTAAAACATTTGTTCACATTAGATACATGCAAGTAATTTTAACAAGTTAGTATAAATTAATTAAAAACTGTTACAAAAATTGTATCCCTGACCAGGAATTGAACCCGGGCTACAGCCGCGAAAGCGCCGAATTCTAACCACTAGACTACCAGGGAACGCGGAAGCCTAATGCGATAATTGTAAATAGAATGGGTCAATCCGTATTGGATACAAATTCGTTTTTATTCTTTACATCAAAAAGCATTTCATGACACTGCGGCTTACAAATCTAGTTACATGTACCTGAAGCTATGATAAATTGACCCTAGTGTTAGGGGGATTAAATACGTGGGGTTACGGGGATAGGGTGGGATATGTGTTGGTGTAGGGGTTACGGGGATCGGGTGGGATATGTGTCGGTGCAGGCTCGATGGGCCGAAATGGCCTCTATCTGCACTGTGGGGTTTCTGTGATTCTCTGATTCTGTGATTTATTGGGGTGCATTTATCTTCATTCGAAACCTCAGTAAAATGCTCCAACCTCTTCTGTTTCCCTCATACCGGCTGTGCAACAGCCACAACTCAAATGAACCTCACACGGCGCGCTGGCGTCTTCCAGTTCTATATCTGTATATAGAGAATTAATGACGAAAGGTCATCGACCTAAAGATTACACATACATGGATAAATATTTATAGCATTCTGGACTCAACATCGAGTTCAACAATTTCAGACCATAACCTCTGCTCCTATTTTTTCAGATGGCAGCTGTTGATGATTCTGCCATTCCCATTTACACCTCCTCTGGTCCCATCTCTCCTTCCTTTACTTGTCCCATTGCCATCTCCTTTTGCCTCGCACCTTCATCCCTTTTGTCATTTAATCTCTCCTGCCTTCCACCTTATCACTAATATTGCCTCTTGCTGTTTCCTCCCCTCCCCCATTTGCCTAAAATCTGTTTCATCTCTAACTTCTCCCAGTTCTGACGAAAGGTCATCGACCTGAAACGTTAACTCTGTTTCTCTTTCCACAGATGTTGCCTGAATTGCTGAGTATTTCTAGAATTTTCTGTTTTTATGTCAGATTCCCAGCCTCTGCAGTATTTCGCTATTGCATACTTTACTCCAAATAGACTCACATGCATTGATAAATATTGTAACGGTGCAATGCAACGTTCCCTAGTGGGTAGGATTCAGCGTTCTCTTGGATTTGATTCCAGGTCAGGGGAGTAACAGTTTTTAATTCGAGACCTGATTTAAATGAATTACATGACTTTCATGTGGAAAAAAGAATAATTGGTTTAAACATCATTTATTAATCCATAAAGTTATTTTGTGGAACTTCAATCATTTAATTAGCCCTCAGCATGTGATGAACCTTTATCCCGAGCTCATTGTATTTTAGGAGCCTTGGTGTAAAATGTTGAGTGTTTATGACACGGACCCAGCCGCAGAATCGCCACTGTGAAAGTAGGAAACTGCTCGAAATACACAACACGGCGGGCAGTTTGTGAAAAACAATTAAACTTTTGGCGTGTAGACTTTTCACAGAAATGGAACCAGCTTCGTGTGACAATATCAGCTGTGACTGTGTGTATATGGGTGGCATGTTTCTATATCAAGTGAGTGCTTGTGTTCTGATGCGATCCTTTGCATGTCATTGAGTCATAGAGTCATAGCGGCACAGAAGGAGGCCATTCGGCCCTTCGAGTCCGTGCCGGCTCTCTGTGGAGCAATCCAGTCAATCCCATTCCCCCCGCTCGATCCCCGTAGCCCTGAAAGTTTATTTCCCTCAAGTGCTTATCCAGTCTCCCCTTGTGTGTCAGTTGAACATTTAATTTCTTGACTTTTATCATATCCATCAGGTTATCAATATATAAATATCTGTGTTTGAAAGTGAGATTCTTCTAAATGGATTTTAGGTGTATCAGTGAGCTGGTGATGAATAAATGTGAGTGTATCTGTGTGTTATTTCTCAATGTATTTGTGTGTATCTGTGTTCTGTATAAATGTATTTGCGTGGCATTTAAAGGTAAGACAGACATAAAGAGCCAGAACCTGCTTTTTGAATGAGACAGATTCCCCCAAATAAATAAATCAATAACACAGATGCATGGAAATCTTGGATAAGTTCTGAAGGAAATAAAATGTGCAGGGCTACGGGGAGAGGGAGGGGGAGTGGGACTAGCTGAAGAGCTCTTGCAGAGAGCCGGCACGGGCTGGACGGGCCGAATGGCCTCCTTCTTTGCTGCATCCATTCTCTGATTCTATGATGTAGATCTACCTGTAAGTGGTGAAAGGCGACTACAGTGATTCACCACCATCTCGGTTATGGGCAATAAATGCTGGCCTTGCCAGCAAGACCTACATTCCAGGAACGAATATAAAAAATATATCTAATACCAGTACTCATTGTTTTGAGTTAACAAATAAGATATTAATTGTCCAGACTGATATGAGCTGTGAAAGAACAGTGACTCCGACGTGATTTGAACACGCAGCCTTCTGATTTGAAGTCAGACGCGCTACCGTTGCGCCAGGAGATCTAGACAGCGTTTATTCTGTATTCAAGTTCATATATACAGAAGTATCATACCTGGTTCCTGGTGGTCGAATGACACTCACCTGCTTTCGATTCTCAATCAAGGAATTTATGTTGACACAAGATTTGGGAATAGTAAATTACAGAAAGATAATTCAAGTCTGTGAGACGAGTGATAATTGCTTTAATCTTGGTTAATAAATCCATTACTTTCTGTTACAGATTTCGGTTACAGACGCTCTTTGCGTGACATTTGTTCCGCGTTTAATTTTGCAAACTGGGAGAGATCGCTGATCGCGGGGAGACAGTGGGAGCTTCAGCGGCCCTACTGTCAGGATGTGGAAGGATTCACGTTAGGCGTGTGCGGGGGGAATCAGTGACATTTTTTGTAAAGGGCAGCGGGGGAGAAGGACTGAGAGCATTCAGTGTGGGACAGAAGCTGTTTAAATTGAGGCAGCACATTGCCGATCAGCACAGAGGGAGTTAACTGACTCAGTGCCCCTCTGCTGCTGCTACAGAGCCTTGCTGTGGCGAACAAACAGAGGCGAATTTATTCTCCTGTCAAAAGGGCCACAGCGGCTTCTACCTTGTTCTTTAATTGCTCTTTATTTCACTTCACTGAGTTAGATATATTTCTTATGGCTAAAGGGATCAAGGAATATGGGGAGAAGGCAGGGACAGGGCACTGAATTTGGATGATCAGCCATGATCTCATTGAATGACGGAGCAGGCTCGACAGACCGAATGGCCTACTCCTGCTCCTACCTTCTATGTTTCTCTGTTTCTATGAATAGATAACTTTGAGTGAGAGAAAACTGATCCAGAAATATAATCCATTAATCTGCAGGGTGGCCGTCAGTAAGAAGCCTTTTCTCTCTGGATCCGGTAGCGGTTCCGGTTTCAGGCTCAAGATTGCCGGTACTGTCGATAGATTTTTGTTGAGTAAGGGTATTAAGGGTTAAGGAACCAAAGCGGGTAGCTGGAGTGAAGATACAGACTAGCCCTGGTCTAATTTAATGACGGAACAGGCTCGAGGGGCTGAATGGCCTCCTCCTGTCCTATGCAGTCGCTGCAATGCAATGTACTCGATGCTGGACGGTTTCTGGTGTGTAATAGTTATCGCATTCCGCTAACACACGAAAACTCAATGGTTCGAAAGTGGGTAGAGGCAATTTAATGCCTTTTCTCCATTCAAGATTACTAAATATGAAAACAGGAATAATTTACATGTTTGTACAAATAAAACACGCATTGTCAGGCGAATTATACCTTTCAAATGGCAGCGTTAGAGTGAGTGAAGTAATTCTCAATAATATGTCCCATATAGGACACAGTTTGGGTGGCGGTACTGTAAGCAGGGTTTGGGGGAAATTGGCATGATTTAGGGAATCTCCCCCTCGCGTGTCGCTACATTAAAGAGGTTCAGAATGTGGAAGCAAAACAACACAGATTAATAGGAAAACACAGGGTGAGCGACGGGATTCAAAGTGCAGTTTCAATCGGTCTGTCTGGGTTTCCTTTCAATAACTAACAAAGAAAGCGCGTCTCCAAAAATGTCCCACACCGTGTTATGATTCAGGAAACTGAGACGGGGGTAGAAATAAGAAAAAAAAACATAGTGATATAGAGAAGAGTAAGAGAGAAGGGGAAAAATACTGTTTCCACGGAGAACTAATGCAGAGACGCCTCTGCTGCTCCTGGGGTGGCCTCCTGCAGCCCGGATACATTAACATCCTAACAGCTCATTAACTGTAGGAGTGGGACCGGGCGGCGCTTCAGAAGACAGGGCGAAAAGGCAAAGTCACTGTGTCGGTCTCAAGTGCTCTGCTCATCAAGAATAGCCACACACACAAAATGGTTTTAGCATGGTTACCTCTTATCTGCATTACCGCCAATCAGTCGGCTCTTTGGTCTAGGGGGTATGATTCTCGCTGCTTGAAACTTGCGAGATATTGTGGGTTGAAATCCTGGACGTGCACTACTTTTGTCCACGGATTTTAAACTTGCAGTTGAAACTATTGCAAAGAAAGTCTCCCATTGACACAGCGCTTTTCACGAGCTCAGGACAGCCCAAAGCGCTTTACAACCATTGCAGTATCTTTGAAGTGTTGTAAGGTGGGGAAAGATGTGCCCAAATACCCCCCACGTGAATCTCAACTCTTTGGGAAGGAGTTTGGTGGAAAGACTCAGGCTCCTCAATGACTTGGACTTTCTTTGAATGAGTTCTGCCTGTAACTGCACTCGAGCTTGAAACAGCTTCTGGGCCTCCATCTTACGGGAGCAGAGTGTGGTCGCTGTGCAGCGGTTACCGAGTCGGTGACGAGCTCGGGGGTGAGACACGTCGCTTTCAATCTATGAAATTTCACCAAGGGCCAGAGAATAGAAACGCTGAATGGAATAGTCCCTGTGAGCGATGGGTTGAAGTGGACGGCGCACCGAGCACAGCTGGAGAACGCACAGTGCAGCCAAAGTGTTCGCAACATTAAATGTCAGAGTTATTAATCCTGCAATAATTAGACATATAATTAACAACAGCATTTAGACAAATTCTTGCGAATTTGAACCGGAGAACTCAAATGCGTTATAGTTCCGATCTCGATATACAAGTTAATCAAACCTCTATCGGATTCTAAAGTATCTGTTCCAAACGTCACTTTTACATCCTTTCCTCGCCTCTTCTACGCGGCCCCTCAAAATATTACAGCTGTTCAAATGGATGCATCACCTCACCTAATACAAATTCTCGAACTGATACATTATCTCAAATTAATACACCTCAAAAAAATATAGCACCTCAAACGAATACAGCACCTCAAACCAATTCAGCTCCTCAAACTAATGCAGCACCTCAAACTAATCGAGCACCTCAAACAAATACAGGTCAAACTAATATGGCACATCAAAATATTACACCACCTCAAACTAGCACACCTCAAAATAATACACTACCTCCAACTAATACAAATTCTCAAACTAATACACTATGTCATAATAATACAATACCTCAAACTAATACACTGTGTCAAAATAATACAACACCTCAAAATAATACAGCCCCTCAAAATAATATCGCGGCTCAAACTAATGCAACAGCTCAAAATCATACACCTCAAAATAGTACACTACATCAAACGAATACAAAACCTCAAACGAATACAGCAACTCAAACTAATACAGCCCCTCAAACTAATGAAGCACCTCAAACAAATACAGCACCTCAAACTAATACAGCGCCTCAAACTAATACAGCGCCTCAAACTAATAGAGCATCTCAAACTAACAGAGCACCTCAAACTAATACAGCACCTCAATCTAATACAGCACCTCAAACTAATACAGCGCCTCAAATTAATACTGCACGTCAAACTAATAAAACACCTCAAACTAATACAACACCTCAAACTAATACAGCGCCTCAAATAAATACAGCACCTCAAACTAATACAACACCTCAAACTAATACAGCGGCTGAAACTAATACAGCACCTGAAACTAACACAGCCCCTTAAACTAATACAGTGCATCAAACTAATGTAGCACCTCAAGTCAAAAAAAGATAGAGGATAGGAGCAGGAGTAGGCCATTCGGCCCCTCGATCCTGTTCCTTCATTCAATGAGATCATGGCTGATCATCCAAATTGAGTACCCTGTCCCTGCCTTCTCCCCATATCCCTTGATCCCTTTAGCCTGAAGAAATATATCTAACTCCTCCTTGAATATATTTAATAAATTGGCCTCAACTGCCTTCTCTGGTAGAGAATTCCACAGGTTCACCACTCTCTGGGTGAAGAAATTCCTCCTCATCTCAGTCCTAAATGGCTTACCCCTTATCCTTAGACTGTGACCCCTGGTTCTGGAGTCTCCCACCATCGGGAACATCCTTACTGCATCTAGTCTGTCTATTCATGTTAGAATTTTTTAAGTTTCAATGAAATCCCCTCTCATTCTTCTAAACTGCAGCGAGTATAAGCCCAATCGACCCAATCTCTCCTCATACGTCATTCCTGCCATCCCAGGTAAATCAATAGAGCATGTAAAACTAATAAAGCACCTCAAACTAATACGGCACCTCAAACTAATACAGCACCTCAAACCAGTACAGCACCTCAAACTAATACGGCACCTCAAAATAAAACAGCACCTCAAACTAATACAGCACCTCAAACTAATACAGCACCTCAAACTAATACAGCCCCTCAAACTAATAAAGCACCTCAAACTAATACAGTGCCTCAAACTAATACAGCGCCTCAAACTAATATGGCACCTCAAACTAATACAGACTCTCAAACTAATACAGCGCCTCAAAGTAGTACAGCAATGCAAACTAATACAGACCCTCAAACTAATACAGCACCTCAAACTAAAAGATCACCTCAATCTAATACAGCAGCTCAAAATAATGCAGCAGCACAAACTAATACAGCCCCTCCAACTAATACGGCACCTCAAAATAATACAGCACCTCAAACTAAAAGAGCACCTCAAACTAATACAGCACTGCAAACTAATGCAGCACATCAAACTAATACAGCACGTCAATCTAATACAGCATCTCAAACTAATACAGCACCTCAAAGTAATACAGCACCTCAAAACAATACAGCGGGTCAAACTAATAAAGCACCTCAAATTAATGCAGCATCTCACACTAATACAGCACCTCAGACTAATACAGCGCCTCAAACTAATACAGCACCTTAAACTAATACAGCACCTCAAACTAATACAGCACTTCAAACTAATACGGCACCTCAAACTAATACAGCACCTCAAACTAATGCAGCACCTCAAACTAATACATCACCTCAAACTAATACAGCAACTCAAAATAATAAAGCACATCAAACTAATACAGGATGTCAAAATAATACAGCGCCTCAAACTAATACAGCACGTCAATCTAATACAGCACCTCAATCTAATACAGAGCCTCAAACTAATACAGCACCTCAAATGAATACGGCGCCTCAAACTAATACAGCACCTCAAACTAATGCAGCACCTCAAACTAATACAGCACCTCAAACTAATACAGAGCCTCAAACTAATACAGTGCCTCAAACTAATACAGCACCTCAATCTAATACAGCACCTCAAATGAATACGGCGCCTCCAACTAATACAGCACCTCATACTAATGCAGCATCTCAAACTAATGCAGCCCCTCAAACTAATACAGCACCTCAAACTAATACAACACCTCAAACTAATACAGAACCTCAAACTAATACAGTGCCTCAAACTAATACAGCGCCTCAAACTAACACAGCCCCTTAAACTAATACAGGGCATCAAACTAATGTAGCACCTCAAGTCATAGAATGATAGAGGATAGGAGCAGGAGTAGGCCATTCGGCCCCTCGATCCTCTTCCTTCATTCAATGCGATCATGGCTGTTCATCCAAATTGAGTACCCTGTCCCTGCCTTCTCCGCATATCCCTTGATCCCTTTAGCATTAAGAAATATATGCAACTCCTTCTTGAATATATTTAATAAATTGGCCTCAACTGCCTTCTGTGGTAGAGAATTCCACAGGTTCACCACTCTCTGGGTGAAGAAATTCCTCCTCATCTCAGTCCTAAATGGCTTACCCCTTATTCTTAGACTGTGACCGCTGGTTCTGGAGTCTCCCACCATCGGGAACATCCTTACTGCATCTAGTCTGTCTATTCATGTTAGAATTTTTTAAGTTTCAATGAAATCCCCTCTCATTCTTCTAAACTCCAGCAAGTATAAGCCCAGCCGACACAATCTCTCCTCATACGTCATTCCTGCCATCCCAGGTAAATCAATAGAGCATGTAAAACTAATAAAGCACCTCAAACTAATACGGCACCTCAAAATAATAGAGCACCTCAAACTAATACGGCACCTCAAACTAAAACAGCACCTCAAACTAATACAGCACCTCAAACTAATACAGCACCTCAAACTAATACAGCCCCTCAAACTAATGCAGCACCTCAAACTAATACAGCGCCTCAAACTAATACAGCGCCTCAAACTAATATGGCACCTCAAACTAATACAGCACCTCAAACTAATACAGACCCTCAAACTAATACAGCGCCTCAAACTAGTACAGCAATGCAAACTAATACAGACCCTCAAACTAATACAGCACCTCAAACTAAAAGATCACCTCACTCTAATACAGCACCTCAAATAATACAGCACCTCAAACTAATACAGCCCCTCCAACTAATACGGCACCTCAAACTAATACAGCACCTCAAACTAAAAGAGCACCTCAAACTAATACAGCACTGCAAACTAATACAGCACCTCAAACTAATACAGCACCTCAAACCAATACAGCGCCTCAAACTAATACAGCACCTCAAAGTAATACCGCACCTCAAGCTAATACAGCACCTCAATCTAATACAGCATCTCAAACTAATACAGCACCTCAAAGTAATACAGCACCTCAAACCAATACAGCGGGTCAAACTACTAAAGCACCTCAAATTAATACAGAATCTCAAACTAATACAGCACCTCAGACTGATACAGCGCCTCAAACTAATACAGCACCTTAAACTAATACAGCACCTCAAACTAATACGGCACCTCAAACTAATACAGCACCTCAAACTAATACAGCACCTCAAACTAATACCGAACGTCAAACTAATACAGCACCTCAAACTCATACAGCACCTCAAATCTAATCAAAAATAAAGAATGTCAGAAGTGGGATCTGAACCCAAACCTCCAGGGGAGAACGCTCGACCATCCTGACTTCTAAACGTTATGTCGGGGCACCTGCAAGTTGATTCTGAACGAATATCTGTGATCGTGTCTTGTCCGCTTATTTAACTAATGGCATCAGGCTCTTCTCTCCCTGACTCTGGGGAAACAGTGAGACAGAATTTCGAGCAAGCGTCTGGTTATTGTGAAACAGCAAAGAAAATATTAAATCCGGATTTATCCAAAAAAGTTGTGACCCGACCTGATTTGAACACACAGCTAACGTTGCGCCATTAGGTCGACAACAACAAGCGGGGATGTTTATATATATAAACGATCCTCAATAAAAGGGCTTTAAAATCCCACTCCCACTCGGTGTCAGACAGCTGCAGAAGCAGCGCTTACCTGTCACTCACCGGACGTCTTTTGTTAAACTGTGGTCTTTTTTTCACGGGATAGCATCATTAATTAACCGATAATTAACTTTTGCACAACTAAAGGAATGCTAACGGAGCGAGAATCGATTCTTCAATCATTTGTTCTGTGCTTTGCATGTTAACTGTTACCCATATCTCATTTTACACACTGTGCTTTAGGAACCTGGTTTAAAATGTTCATTGCTGATGACACCAGGAATCTGGGCCAACTTTTGTCAAATTGAACAGGCCCGGTTATTTCTACTGTGCACAGAAAATAGAATCAGCAGTGAATATCAACTCCAATGGTGCTGACTTTCAGATTTAACGCAGTCAGATTTGCAATCAAGTGAAATAATTTCACAGTGAAAATATTGTAAGTGTTACTCGCATTTGTGCCTTTAATTCAAGTTTGTGGCGTCTGACTCCCGTTCATGTCTTTTCTTCCTCCGTTGAATAAAACAGGAGGGGCTGGACGTTGACCAGGCTGCACTGCCCCTGATATCTGTGAGCTCATCCTTTATATTGAGTGGTTTCTCGCCCTTTGATCGGCTGCAGTGTGGCTGTTACCGTGTTCGCCTCACACGCGATGGATCCTCGGTGAATCAGTTTACTCTCATTCAAAGTTATCTATTTAGTGAAGTGAAATAAGAGCAATTAAAGAATAAGTGAGCAGTCGCTGCAGCCCTTTTGGTTAGAGAATGAACTCGGAAGCAAGCTTAAACATAATGTTCTCACCTGGGATCGAACCGGGAACCTAACGCGTACAAAGCGAACGTGATAACCACTGCACTAAGGCAACCGCTGACTAATGACTTTTAACAGAGGGGAACTGACCAGTGAAGCAACTCTCTGCTGATTGGTTCACCTTAAACAGCATCACTCATGTAAAGGATGAGCTTACTAATATCAGGCGCAGTGCAGTCTGGTTAACGTCATAACCCTCCTTTCTTATTAAACAGAGGAAGAAGAGACATGAACCGGAGTCAGACGGCACAAAATTTAATTAAAGGCACAAATGCGATTAACACTTACTTACAATCATTTCACTGATAAAATCTTTCACTTGACGTAAAAGCTGACTAGGTTGAATGTGAAAATGAGCACCGTGGGATATTTTCTTCACGACTGATTCTATTCTCTCTGATCAGCTGTGCAGCAGTGTCCGTAGTGTATCGGTTATCACGCTCCTCTCACACGCGGAAAGTCCCCGCTTCGAGCGCAAGTAAACACAATACGTTCGCAAAAATTTTATTCTGTTCAGTGAATAGTCCTGTTAATTTTAGCAAAAGTTGCCCCAGATTTCTGCTTTCATAAGCAATTAATATTTTAAACGAGATTCCTAAAATGCAATGTGTAAAATGAGAGATGGTTAACAGTTGATTAATTACAAAGGGCAAAATGCGTTATTGAAGTGTGTATCGCCTTTCTTTCATTATGTAAATTATGGTAATCGTTTATTTAATGGTGATTGCAAAAGATTCAACTGCAGGTTGAATAGTGGCCGGCGACACGAGCGCTCGTTTGGGATTTGGTGCTTCACTGAAATTTATTCAAACAACCGAAGCGAAAAATCGATCCCCGAGAACGCCGGTTCAAACCTAGCCAGGTGAGGAGCTAACCATTGCAAAACCATTTTGTGTGTGTGGCTATTCTTGATGACCAGAGCACTGGAGATCGAGACAGTGACTTTGCCTTTTCGACCTGTCTTCTGAAGCGCCGCCCGGTCCCACTGCTACAGTTAATGAGCTGTTAGGATGTTAATGTATCCGGGCTGCAGGAGGGCGCTCCAGGCGCAGCAGAGGAGTCTCTGCATTAGTTCTCCGTGGAAACGGTAATTTCCCCTTCGCTCTTCCTCCTCTCTATATCCCTGTGCTTTTATGTCTCTATTTCTCCCCCGGCTCAGTTTCCGGAATCAAAACACGGTGTGGGGCATTTTTGGAGACGCGTTTTCTTTGTTTCTTATTGAATGGACACACAGACAGACCGATTGAAACTGCACTTTGAATCCCGTCGCTGACCCTGTGTTTTCCTATTAATCTGTGTTGTTTTGCTTCCACATTCTCAATGAGAAAGTCCCCAGCCTCAATTATTAAATAAAATAAGGCCCACCTCGTCAAATTGCGGCACGCGCGGCGGAGATACCATACCCTAAATCAGCGCCAACTTTCCCCAAATCCTCCTTGCAGTACCGCAACCCAAACTGTGTCCTATATGGGAAATACCATTGAGAATTACTTCACTCACTGTAACGCTGCCATTTGAATGGCATAATTCGCCTGTCAATGCGTGTTTTATTTATACTGAACCAATCATGCAAACTATTTCAATTTTCATATTTACTATACTTGAATGGAGAACATACTTTAAATTGCCTCTGCCCACTTTCGAACCATTGAGTTTTCGGAAAGCGATCACCATTACACACCGGAAACCCTCCAACACTCGAGTACATTGCATTGTCGCGACTCAATAGGAACAGGAGGAGGCCATTCAGCCCCTCGATCCTGTTGCGCCATTCAATTAGATCAGGGTTGATCTGTATCTTCATTTTGTCTACACGCTTTGTTTCCTTAACCCGTAATAACCTTACCCAACAAAAAGTTATCGCCAGTAGCGGCAATCTTGAGCCTGAATCCAGCTGCACTCCCGGATCCGGACAGAAAAGGCTTCTCACTGACGGCCACCCTGCAGATCAATTAATTACATTTCTGAACTTCAGGGATTCGGAGATTCCAGGGTTTAAAAGGGAACAAACGATGAAATGGGCCTCACTGTGGATCAGTTTTCTCTCACTCAGAGGTATCTGACTAGTGAAGTTAAATAAAGAACAAGGGAGGAGCCGCTGTAGCCCTATGGACAGGAGAATAAACTAGCCATACATCTCTCACGTTTCCCAATTCTAACAGAAGTGTAATCGACTTGAAACGTTCACTCTGTTTCTTTATCCACATATACTGCCTGACCTCTTGAGAAGTTCCACCATTTTCCGTTTCTATTTGAGATTTACAGCATTTGCAATAATTTTCTTTTGTCACTTAAAATAAACCCGCTGGTTGTTCATCCACAGCAGCATTAAACATAATATTCCCGCCCGGGCTCGAAACGGAGACTTTTCGCGGGTAAAGCGAACGTGATAACCACTACACTACGGGAACTGCTGGGTTCGTATGTCCAACAGAGGGGAACTGACCAGTGAAGCCCCTCTGTGCTGATTGGTTCAGCTGAAACAGCATCAGTCAACATAAAGGAGGAGCTCACAAATATCAGGCGCAGTGCAGTCTGGTCAACGTCAGCCCCTCCTTTGTTATTCAACAGAGGAAGAAGTGACATGAGCGGGAGTCAAACGTCACAAACTTTTATTAAAGCTACAAATACGAGTAACACATACTTCCAAATCGTTTCACTGAAAACTTCTTTCATTGATGAAAAAGCTGACTGCGTTGAATCTGAAAATGTGCACTGGGCGATATTTTGTTCACTACTGATTCTATTATCTGTGGGCTATGCCGCAGCGGTTGGCGTAATGTACATGTTATCATGTTCGCCTCGCACGCGAATTGTCCCGGGTTCGAGCCCGGGCGGGAAACATTTACATTCACCAGGATTTCGTTATGTGCAGTGAACGATCCTGTTCGCTTTAAATAAAGTTGCGCCAAATTTCTGCTTTCATAAGCAATTAGCAATTTAATCGAGATTCCAAAAATACAATGTGTAAAATGAGATATGGTTAACAGTTGATAACTTACAAAGGGGAAAATGCGTCATTGAAGAGCGTTTACGCCTTTTTTGCATTCTGTAAATTATGGTAATCGGTTATTAAAGGGTGATTGCAAAAGATTCAACTGCAAGTTGAATAGTGGCCGGCGACACGAGTGCTCGTTTGGGATTTGAACCGTGGGCTTCTCGGAAATTTAAATGAAACACCGAAGCGAAATTCGGACGACCGAGAATGCCGCTTCAAAGCCTAGCCAGGTGAGGAGCTAACCATTGTAAAGCCATCGTGTGTGTGTCGCTATTCTTGATGAGCAGAGCACTTTAGACCGAAACAGCGACTTTGCCTTTTCGGCCTGTCTTCTGAAGCGCCGCCCGGTCCCACTCCTACAGTTAATGAGCTGTTAGGATGTTAATGTATCCGGGCTGCAGGAGGCCGCTCCAGGCGCAGCAGAGGAGTCCCTGCATTAGTTCTCCTTGGAAACAGTATTTTCCCCTTCGCTCTTCCTCTTCTCTATATCCCTGTGCAGTTTCCTGAATCATAACAGGGTGGGGACATTTTTAGAGACGCGCTTTTTTTTATTATTTATTGAAAGGACAGCCAGACAGACCGATTGAAACTGCAATTTGAATCCTGTCGCCGACCTTGTGTTTTCCTATTAATCTGTGTTGTTCTGCTTTCCTCATTCTCAATGAGAAAGTCCCCAGCCTCAATTTTTAAATAAAATAATGCCCAGCTCGTCAAATAGCGACACGCGAGTGGGAGATTCCCTAAATCAGCGCCAACTTTCCCCAAATCCTCCTTACAGTACCGCAACCCAAACTGTGTCCTTTTTGGGAAATATGATTGAGAATTACTTCACTCATTGTAACGCTGCCATTTGAATGGCATAATTCGCCTGTCAATGCGCATTTTATTTATACTGAACCAAGCATGCAAATTATTCCAGTTTTCATAATCACTAAACTTGAATGGAGAAAAGGCATTAAATGGCCTCTACCCACTTTCGAACCATTGAGTTTTCGTGCGTTAGCGGAATGCGATAACCACAACACACCGGAAACCCTCCAGCACTCGGGTGCATTGTATTGCATTGACTCCATAGGAGGAGGAGGAGGCCATTCAGCCCCTCGAGCCTGTTGCGCCATTCAATTAAATCAGAGCTGATCTGTATCTTCGCTCCATCTACCCGCTTTGGTTACGTAACCCTGAATACGCTTACCCAACAAAAATCTATCGACAGTACCGGCAATCTTCAGCCGGAAGCCATCTCCTCTCCCGGATCCAGACAGAAACGGTTTCTTACTGACTGCCACCCTGCAGATTCATGGATTACATTTCTGAACTTCAGCGATTCGGAGACTCCAGTGTTTAAAAGAGAACATAAGATGAAATGGGTCTCACTGTGGATCGGTTTTCTCTCACTCGAAGTTATCTATTCAGTGAAGTGAAATAAAGAACAATTAAAGAACAAGTGAGAAGCCGTTGTGGCCCTTTTGACAGGAGGATAAATTCGCCTCTGGTTGCTCGCCAAACCTCGAACGTGACAACCGCTACACTGCGGACACACCGGCTCTATAGCAGCAGCAGAGGTGACCTGACTCAGTGAACTCCCTCTGTGCTGATCGGCAATGTGTTGCCTCACTTTAAACAACTTCTGTCCCACACTGAAAGCTCTCAGTCCTTCTTCTCCGCTGCCCTTTACAAAAAATGTCACTGATTCCCCCCGCACACCCCTAACGTGTTCTCTTCCGCACCCAAACAGTGGGGCCGCTCAGCCTCCCCCTGCCTGATCGCGATCAGCCATGTCACCCAGTTTGTAATATTAAACCCAGAACAAGCGCCCCGCAAAGAGAGTCTGTAACCTAAATCTGTAACAGAAAGTACTGGGTTTATTAACGGTGATGCAAGCAATTATAACTCGTCTCACAGACTAGAATTACTTTTATACAGTGAACTGTAGCCAAATCTTTTGTCACGCTGAATTCCTTGATTAAGAATCATAACCGGGTGAGTTCTAGTCGACCACCAGGGACCAGCTATGATTCTTGTATATATCAACCTGAATATGATGGGGAGCTGTCTAGACCTCGTGTCGCAACGGTAGTGCGCCTGATCCCGAGGCTGCGTGTTCAAATGACGTCGGGGTCATGGTTGCTTTGCAGCTCATATGAGTCTGGATAATTAATATATTAATGGTTGTCTCTCAACAATGAGAACTTGAATTAGATGTATTTTATTAGATTGGTTTCTGGGATGTAGGTCTCGCTGGCAAGGCCAGCATTTATTGCCCATCCCTGAGGTGCTGGTCAGCCACTGTAGTCGCCTTTCACCACTTACAGAACTACATCATAGAATCAGAGAATGGATACAGCATAGAAAGAGGCCATTCGACCCGTCCAGCCCGTGCCGGCTCTCTGCAAGAGCCCTTCAGCTAGTCCCACTCCCCCGCCCTTTCCCCGTAGGCCTGCACACTTTATTCCTTCAGTTACTTATCCAATATTTACATGTATCGGTATTATTTATTCATTTATTTGGGTGAAGCTGTCTCATTCAAAAATATGTTCTGGCTATTTATTTCTGTCTTACTTTTAAATTACACGCAAATGACTTTATGCAGAACACCGATACACACAAATACATTGATCAATAACACATAGATACATTCACATTTATTCATCACCAGCGCAATGATACACCCAAAATCCATTTAGAAGAATCACAGTTTCAAACACAGATATTTATATATTAATATCCTGAAGTATGTTATAAAAATAAAGAAAATAAATGTACAACTGACTCCAGTATTTTTACATGTATGTGTAACCTTTAGGTCGATGACCTTTCACCATTAATTCTCTATATACATATATAGAACTGGAAGATGCCAGCGCGCCGTGTGAGATTACATTTGATTTGTGGCTGTTGTACAGCCGGTATGATGGAAATAGAAGAGGTTCGAGCACTTTAATGAGGTTTCCAATGAAGATAGATGCACCCCAATAAATGGCAAAATATTTCAGATATAATGTCAATAGGTCTATAAGCCGCAGAGTCATGAAATGCTTTACATGTAAACACGCAAAATTAATTTGTGTCCAATACAGATTGACTCATTCTAATTACGATTATTGCGTCACTTTACTTCAGTGTTCCCTGGCAGTCTCAAGATTAAAATTCGGCACTCTTACTGTCCGGGTTCAATTCCCGGTCAGGGAAGTCATTTTTATAACAGTTTTTTATTAAATTAAACTAATTTTGTTTCAACTCTAACACGCATCTAACCTGGAAAATTGTCTTAATTATTATTAACTAACCGATAATCTTAATTTACAGAATGACATAAATGCTAAAGGTACTTCACTAACATATATTGTGCTTTCCCTGTGATGAACTGTTATGCATATCTTATTTTACACCATTGCCCGGATTTTACGGTGCTTCCTACAGTGAATGCACAGCATAGGCTATTGTACGCCTTCAGAACGACTACACAAGTGCCAGGTATCCGCACGCCCAGAATTTGAGATCTGTCAAGTTTCGCTTTGACAGATTCACCGCATCCGCTACAACATCACTTTTGCTGTCACAGAGTTGGGCTAACTACTGTCCAGCGAATGCCCAGGAAACCCTTACACCTGATAATAGCAGGCATAAGGCTTTCTTTTACCATTGGAAGGGTTAAAATCAATATTAAAATATATTTTTAAAGTGATATAAACATACACTTACATTTAAAATTCGTTTAGGTAAATTTTGTTACGTTTTAAAATGTTACATTTATATTTCAAAACATACAATTTGAATTTTAAATCATAGATTCATAGAATCATAGATGATACGGCACAGAAGGAGGCCATGCAGCCCATTGAGTCTGCACTGGCACTTTGAAAGAGCTCTTCAAATAGTCCCACTCCCCTGCTTTTCCACATAGTCCTGCAAATTTCTCCTTTACAATTATTTATTCAATTCACTTTGGAAAGTTACTATTGCGTCTGCTCCACCACTCTTTCAGGCATCGCATTCCCAAGCACAACAACTGGCTGCGGTAAAAAGAAACTCATCTCCCCTCTGGTACTTTTGCCGGTTAGGTTCAATTAGTCTCCTCCAGTTACCGACCCTCCTGCCACTGGAAACAGATTCTCCTTATTTACTCTTATCAAAACATCTTGTAAATTTAAAAACCTCGATTAAATTTCCTCTTAACCTTCTGCAGGAAACAATTCCAGCTTCTCAGTCTCTCAACATAACTGAAGTCAGCTCATCCCTGGGACCATTCGCTCTTTGTGCTTGTCTCTCTTTCTTTGTCTCTATCTGTCTCTCTCTTTGTCTCTGCCTCTCTCTTTGTCCCTGTCTCTCTCTCTGTCTGTCTGTCCCTTCTGTCTCTTTCTCACTCTGTTCACAGGTCCATTCTAGTTCTGATCAAACACTGCAGATTTAATTTCCTCATTGGTACAGTGGTGAGTATCCTCGCCTGTCCCGCAGGCGACCGGGGTTCAATTCCCCGACGAAGAGGATTTTTTTTTTTAACAACCCCAGTTTTAAACTTCTTCCCAGCTCCTTGAAATGCTCCTTTGAAAAGTTCAAGTGAAATAATTTTAAAAGATTTCCTGGCATATGAAGAACTGTATAAAAACTTCCTACACCTGTTCCTCGTTGGAATCGTGCTCGCCCTCTATTTCCCTCTCACTGTTCTGTGGGACAGAGAGGAGTCATAACGGCACAGAATGAGACCATTGAATGCTTAATTAAATTCATTTATTTTGAACATGTGACCATTTATTCTTACTTCCGTGGTGTGAAATGTTATTTATTTGGAGATTTCTATTATGCTTATCGGATTCCGTACATAAAACATCATAGGAATCCCCCTGTTAGATTGGTTGGCCTGGCCAACGTGAATCCAGGGATGCTGCCGAACCGTGAGCGCCAATGGTATCCGTGGGCCTTTATGCAGGCGGACGCCAGCAGGCCCAAGACCGCAAGTGTTCGAAACTCCGGAGACACCAGTTAATTGGGATTTGTTTCTCGGTTCGGAGGCATAAGCCGGAGCCAAACCTCCGATCGCAATTTCATGGCCCATCGTATTTTAGGAGGCTGGTTTAAAATGTTCATTACTTACGACATCAGGAATCTGGGGCATATTTTGTTCAATATAACCGGACCGGTTATTGCGCAGAATAAAAAGGTTCCACTCGAACATATCCACCCGGGCTCGATTTGGGAACTGTTCATGTAGGAGGCAAACATGGTAGTCGCTGCACTACGGAAACCGGAGCGTTAGTGTCCACGGAAAAGCGAATCAGCAGCGAACATAAAATCTCATGGTGATCATTTTCAGATTCAATGCAGTCAGCCATTAAATAAAGTGAAATAATTTTACAGTGAAAAGATTTGGAAGTATTACTCGTATCTGCGCCTTCAATTAAAGTTTGTGGCGTCTGACTCCCGCTCATGTCTCTGAATAAGAAAGGAGGGGTTTGACGTTGACCAGACTGCACTGTGCCTGATGTTTGTGAGCTCATCCTTTATATTGAGCGGTTTCTCATCCTTTGATCGGCCTCAGCATCAGCTCAGCGGTAACTTCGCAGCCTTAACTTAATTGTAAACTCGAACCCTCTCTCCCCGCGGGCGTTGTATGGTGATTTTATATTCATATTCAATCCCCTTCTTCTACACCGAAACAAATTGTAGCCGTGATTTTAAAACTATGCTGCGTGATTCATAGCGATCACCTTTAAATGATTCAGAAAACCAGTCCATTCACCTCCGCAACACGATTTCGATTCCTGGTCAGGAAAGTGACTTTTATAACAATGTTTTTAAATAACAACCTGATGAAATTGACTATATTCAGCTGATTTGAAAAAATTCGAATTGTATAAATTACCATTACTTACCCCATAACTTTCATTTGCAGAACGAAAGAATTAATAGCTTTGCACCACTTAAAATTATTCTGTGTGTCTATTCTTCCTACCAAAGTGAATAACCTCACATTTCCCTACATTATATTCCATCTGCCACCTTCTTGCCCGCCCACTCACTTAATCTGTCTATATCCCATTGTAGGCCCTTTGTGTCCTTCTCACAGCTTACTTTCCCACCTAGCTTTGTATCATCAGAAAACTTGGATACATTACACTCGGTCCCTTCATCTAAGTCAGTAATATCGACTGTAAATAGCTGAAGCATGCGCACTTGATCCTTGCGGCACCGCACTAGTTACAGCCTGCCAATCTGAAAATGACCCGATAATTCCTACTCTCTATTTTCTGTCCATTAACCAAACCTCTATTCTTGCTAATACATTACCTCCAGTCCCATGAGCCCTTATCTTGTGTAACAAGCTTTTACGTGTTTGCTTATCGAATGCCTTTTGGAAATCCAAATATGCTGCCTCCACTGGTTCCCCTTATAGTTCCAATGAATGCCTGAAGCAGAACATCCCGTTGTGCGAATGGAGCCTGTTTGTCGGACAACGCTACATGTAAGGAAGGAGAGTGGTAAAGAGATAAGGGAAGTGATACTCTGGTAACAAGGTCTGGTAATAAAAATAGAAAGTACTGGAAACACTCAACAGGTCAGCCAGCAGCTGTGGAGAGAGAAGCAGATTTAACGTTTCCGGTCCAAAACCTTCCATCAGAAGGAGGGCAGTTGTGTAAGGTTACACTATTAAACGTGCACATTGTCACGTAGTAGAGGCAAGGAAAATATATCAAAAGTTTGGAACAGATACTTTAGAATTCGTTAAAGGTTTGATTAACTTGTATATCGAACTCGGAACTATAACGTGTTGGAGTTCCTCGGCTAAAATTCGGAAAATTTGTTTAAGAGCTGTTGTTAATTATACTTCTAATTATTGCATGATTAATAAATCTGACATTTACGGTTGCGAACCCTTTTACTGCACTGCGCGTTCTCCAGCTGAGCTCGGAGCATCGTCCCCTTCAATCCATCGCTCACAGGGACTGTTCCATTCAGCATTTCTTTTCTCTGGGCCTTGGTGAAATTTCATAGATTGAAAGCGACGCTTCTCAACCCCAAGCTCGTCACCGACTTGCTAACCGCTGCACAGCGACCACACTCTGCTCCCGTGAGATGGAGGCCCAGGAGCTGTTTCAAGCTCGAGTGCAGTTACAAGCAGAACTAATTCAAAGAATGTCCACATCATTGAGGCGCCTGAGTCTTTGCACCGAACTCTATCCCAAAGAGTTGAGTTTAATGTGGGGGTGATTTGGGTACATTTTTCCCCACATTACAACACTTCAAAGGGACTTCAATGGGGTTAAAGCCCTTTGGGACGTCCTGAGTTCGTGAAAAGCTCTGTATCAAAGCCAGTGTTTTGTTTTCCAGAAGTTCGAACAGCAAGTTCATAATTTGCGGGCATAATAAGGGCTCGTCCGGGATCTCTCGCAAGTTTCAACCAATAACACCGAAGCGAGAATCATACCAATGAGCCAACTGAGAAATTTGACTGGAGATAAGAGGTAAGCATTGTAAAACCATTTTGTTTGTGTGTTTGTTCTTGATGAGCAGAGCACTTAAGGCCGAGACAGTGACTTTGCCTTTTTGAACTGTCTACTGATGCGCCGCCCGGGCCCACTGCTACAGTTAATGAGCTGTAGTTGAATATTGGATGGGATAAAAATTGATAAAGAGGAGGTACTAGAAAGCTGGCTGTACCAGGACCAGTTGAAATGGATCCTAGGATGCTGAGGGGAGTAAAGGTGGGAATTACGGAGGTACTGACCATAATCTTCCAATACTCATTGGATATGGGGTGGTGCCAGACGTCTGGAGAATTGCAAATGTTACACCCTTGTTGAAAAAAGTGTATAAGGTTCAACCCAGCAACTACACGCCAGTCAGCTTAACGTCGGTAGTGAGGAAGCTTTTAGAAAGGATAACCCTGCACAAAATGACCAGTCACTTGGACAAGTGTGGATTAATTAAGGAAAGTCTGCTCGGATTTGTTAAACGCAACTCGTCTTTTCCCAACTTGTTTGAATTTTTTGATGAGGTGAAAGAGAGGGTTGATGAGGGAAATTCAGTTGATGTGGTGGACATGGACTTCCAAAAGGCATTTGATAAAGTGCCACGTAACAGGCTTGCCGGCAAAGCTGAAGCCCATGTAATAAAAGGGACAGTGGCAGCATGGATGTCAAATTGGCTAAGTGACAGGAAACAGAGAGTAGTGCTGAACTGTTGTTTCTCTGACTGGAGGAAGGTACACAGTGGTGTTCCCCAGGGGTCGGTACTAGGAGCCTGCTCCGTCATTCAATGAGATCATGGCAGATCATCCAAATTCAGTACCCTGTGCCAGCCTTCTCCCCATATCCCTTGATCCCTTTAGCCTTAAGAAATATATCTAACTCAGTGAAGTGAAATAAAGAGCAATTAAAGAACAAGGTAGAAGCCGGTGTGGCCCATTTGACAGGAGAATAAATTCGCCTCCAGTTGTTCGCCACAGCAAGTTTAAAACATATATGTTTCCACCCGTGCTCGAACCTGAAAACCGCTACAATGTGGAAACCACCGGCTCTGTAGCAGCAGCAGTGTGGTACTGAGTCAGTTAACGCGCTCTGTGCGGATCGGCAATGTGTTGCCTCACTTTAAACACCTTCTGTCCCACACTGAATGCTCTCAGTCCTTCTCCCCCACTGCCCTTTACAAAAAATGTCACTAATTCCCCCACACACCCCTAACATGAATCCTTCCACATCCTGACAGTGGGGCCGCTGAAGCTCCCACTGTCTCCCCGCGATCAGCGATCTCACGCAGTTTGTAAAATTATACCCGGAACAAATGTCACGCAAAGAGCGTCTGTAACCGAAATCTGTAACAGAAAGTGATGGATTTATTAGCCAAGATTAAAGCAATTATTACTCGTCTCACAGACTTGAATTATCTTTCTGCAATGCACTGTTCCCAAATCTTATGTCAAGGTGAATTCCTTGATTGTGAATCGAAAGCAGGTGAGTGTCATTCGACCACCACGGACCAGGTATGATACTTCTGTATATATGAACCTGAATACACAAAGAGAGTTGTCGAGACCTCGTGGTGCAGCGGTAGCACGTCTGACTCCAGATCATAGGGTCATAGAGTCATAGAGTTTAACAGCACAGAAAGAGGCCCTTCGGCACATCGTGTCTCCGCCATCCATCAATCCCTGTCCAGTCTAATCCCACTTTCCAGCATTTGGTCCATAGCCTTGTATGCAATAGCCTTTCAAGTGCTCATCCAAATGCTTCTTGAATGTTGTGAGGGTTCCTGCCTCTACCTCCCTTTCAGGCAGTGAGCTCCAGATTCCAACCACCCTCTGGGAGAGAAAGTTCCTCCTCAAATCCCCTCTTAATCTCCTGCCCCTTACCCTGAATCTATGCCCCCTTGTTATTGACCCCCCTACTAAGGGGAAAAGTTCCTCTTTATCTACCCTATCTATGCCCCTCATCATTTTGTACACCTCAATCAGGTCCCCCCTCAGCCTTCTTTGCTCCAAGGAGAACAACCCCAGCCTGTTTAGCCTTTCTTCATAGCTGAGGCGCTCCAGCCCAGGTAACATCCTGGTGAATCTACTCTGCACCCTCTCCAAAGCAATCACATCCTTCCTATAGTGAGGCGACCAGAACTGCACACAGTACTCCAGCTGTGGCCTCACCAGCGTTTCGTACAGCTCCATCATGACCTCCCTGCTCTTATATTCTATGCCTCGGCTAATGAAGGCAAGTATCCCATATGCCTTTTTAACCACCTTATCTACCTGTTCCGCTGCCTTCAGGGATCTATGTACATGTACACCAAGGTCCCTCTGACCCTCTGTACTTCCTAGGGTCCTACCACTCATTGTGTATTCCCTTGCCTTATTTGTCCATCCAAAATGCATCACCTCGCACTTTTCAGGGTTAAATTCCATTTGCCACTTTCCGGCTCATCTGACCAACCCGTTTATTTCGTCCTGTAGCCTGAGGCTTTCCTCCTCGCAATTTACCACCCCACCAATTTTCGTGTCATCCGCGAACTTACTGATCATACCTTTTACATTCTCATCCAAATCATTTATGTAGATCACAAACAGCAAGGGACCCAGCACCGATCCCTGAGATACCCCACTGGACACAGGCTTCCAGTCACAAAAGCAACCTTCGACCATCACCCTCTGCCTCCTGCCACTCAGCCAGTTTAGGATCCAACGCGTCAAGGCACCCTGGATCCCATGGGCTCTTACCTTCTTGACCAGTCTCCTATGCGGGACTTTGTCAAAAGCTTTGCTGAAGTCCATGTAAACCACATCCACAGCATGTCCCTCATTCACACACCTAGTCACCCCCTCGAAAAATTCAATCCGATTGGTCAGACATGATTTACCCTTGACAAAGCCATGCTGACTATCCCCGATTAATCTTTGCCTCTCCAAGTGGTGACTAATTTTGTCCCTCAGAATTTTTTCCAATAATTTCCCTACCACAGATGTTAGGCTCACTGGCCTGTAATTCCCTGGTTTATCCCTGCTACCCTTCTTGAATAATGGTACTACATTAGCTGTTCTCCAGTCCTCTGGTACATCCCCTGTGGCCAGAGAGGTTCTGAAAATTTGTGTCAGAGCCCCTGCAATCTCCTCCTTTGCCTCACACAACAGCCTGGGATACATCTCGTCCGGGCCTGGGGATTTATCCACTTTTTGGCCTGCTAAAACCGCTAGTACCTCCTCCCTCTCGATGATAATATGTTCAAGTATGTCACAGTCCCCTTGCCCGATTTCTATGTCTACATCGTCTTTCTCCATAGTGAACACAGATGCAAAAAATTCATTTAAAACCCCGCCTACATCATCTGGCTCTACACACAGATTGCCACTTTGGTCCCTAATCGGCCCTACCCTTTCCCTGGTTATCCTCTTGCCCTTAATATACTTATAAAACATCTTAGGATTTTCCTTTATTTTGCTCGCCAGTGTTATTTCATGGCCCCTCCTCGCCCTCCTAATTTCTCTTTTAAGTATGCCCCTGCACTTTTTATACTCCTCTAGGGCTTCCTCCGTCTTTAGTCTTTTGTAATTGCCAAAAGCCCCCCTTTTTTTCCTCATGCATTTTTGTATATCCCTTGTCATCCAAGGTTCCCTTTGCTTGTTGGTCCCACCCTTGACCTTTACAGGAACATGTTGGCGTTGCACTTTCTCTATTTCCCTTCTGAACGTCTCCCACTGTTTTGCTGTGGAGTTTCCTATAAGTAGCTGCTCCCAGTCCACTTTGGCCAGATCCTGCCTTATCATATTAAAATCGGCCTTCCCCCAATTTAGAACCCTTATTTCCGGGCCGCCTTTGTCTTTTTCCATGACCACCTTAAATCTCACCGAATCATGGTCACTGTCGCCAAAATGCTCTCCTACTGACACTTCCACCACTTGCCCGGCTACATTCCCTAGAATTAGGTCCAGTACCGCACCCTCTCTTGTAGGACTTTCTACATGTTGGCTCAAAAAGCTCTCCTGGATGCACTTTAAGAATTCTGCACCCTCTAAGCCTGTCACACTCTGACTATCCCTATTAATATTGGGGAAGTTGAAATCTCCCACTATTATTACCCTATTATTTTTGCACTTCTCTGAGATTTGCCTACATATCTGTTCCTCTATCTCCCCCTGACTGTATGGGGGCCAATAGTACACTCCCAGCAAAGTGCTTGCCCCCTTTTTGTTTTTAAGTTCTACCCATATGGCCTCATTAGAGGAACCCGCTAATATATCGTCCCTCCTTACAGCAGTAATTGACTCCTTAATTAATATTGCAACAACCCCTCCCCTTTTACACCCCCCTCTGTCTCGCCTGGAGATTCTATACCCCGCAATATTGAGCTGCCAGTCCTGACCCTCCCTCAAACATGTCTCCGTGTTAGCAACAATATCGTACTCCCATGTGTTCAACAACAACTTCAGTTCATCCACCTTATTTGCAAGACTCCTTGCATTAAAATAAATGCCTTCCAGCATTGCCATATTTCATTTTGCCTTCACATATTTGCTCTGCCTTCCCAGCTGACTTGTTTTTTCCTCCGTATTTGGCTGTAAATCACCCCCTACTATAGCTCCACTCTGTATCCCATCCCCCTGCCAAGTTAGTTTAAACCCCCCCCCCCCCCCCCCAGCAGTGCAAGCAAGCCTCCCCGCAAGGATATTGGTTCCCCTCTGGTTCAGGTGTAAACCGTCTGACTTGTACAAGTCCCACCTTTCCCAGAAGCAGACCCAGTGATCCAGGAAACTAAAGCCCTCCCTCCTGCACCATCCTTTTAGCCACGCATTCATCTGTTCTATATTCCTATTCCTATACTCACTAGCACGTGGCACCGGGAGTAATCCAAAGATTACAACCTTTGAGGTCCTGCTCCTTAATCTTCCACCTAGCTCCCTAAATTCTTGCTGCAGGACCTCATCCCTCTTTTTACCTATGTCGTTGGTACCAATGTGGACCACGACCTCTGGCTGTTCACCCTCCCCCTCCAGAATGCCCTGCAGCCGCTCAGTGACATCCTTGACCCTGGCACCAGGGAGGCAACAAACCATCCTGGATTCACGTCTACGGCCACAGAAACGCCTATCTGTTCCCCTTACTATAGAATCCCCTCCCAATATTGCTCTCCTACTCTTTTTCCTCCCTTCCTGGGCAGCAGGAGCACCCCCATTGCCAGGAAGTTGGCTGCTGCTGCCTTCCCCTGGTGAGTCATCCGCCTCAACAGTATCCAAATTGGTACACCTGGTATCAGAAGGCTGCGTGTTCAAATCACGTCGGGGTCACTCTTCTTTTACAGCTCATATCAGTCTGGACAATTAATATCTTAATTGTTAACTCACAACAATGAGAAATTGTATCAGATGAATGTTTTATATTGGTTAGATGTAGGTCTCGCTGGTAAGGCCAACATTTATTGCCAATGCCTGAGGTGATGGTGTGTCACTGTAGTCGCCTTTCACCACTTACAGATCTACACCATAGAATCAGAGAATGTATGCAGCACAGAAGGAGGCCATTCGGCCCGTCCAGCCATGCCGGCTCTCTGCAAGAGCCCTTCAGCTAGTCCCACTCCTCCGCCCTCTCCCCGTAGCCCTGCACATTTTATTTCCTTCAGGCACTTATCCAAGATTTACATGCATCTGCGTTATGTATTCATTTATTTGAGTGAATCTGTCTCATTCAAAAAGCATGTTCTGGCTATTTATGTCTGTCTTACCTTTAAATGCCACGCAAATACATTTATACAGAACACCAATACACACACATCCATTGAGAAATAACACACAGATACAATCACATTTCTTCATCACCAGCCCACTGATATTCACAAAATCCATTTAGAACAATCTCACTTTCAAACACAGTTATTTATATATTGATAACCTGATGGATATGATAAAAGTCAAGAATATAAATGTACAACTGACACACAAAGGGAGACTGGATAGGCACTTGAGGGAAATAAACTTGCAGAGCTACAGGGATAGAGCGGGGGGAATGGGACTGACTGGATTGCTCCACAGAGAGCCGGCACGGACTGGAAGGACCGAATGGCCTCCTTCTCTGCTGTTATGACTCTATGACTCAATGACATGCAAAGGATCGCACTCAGCAGACAAACACTCGCTTGATATAGAAACATGCCACCCATGTACACACAGTCACAGCTCATGTTGTCACCCGAAGCTGGTTCCATTTCTGTGAAAAGTTATTTTGTAGAAATTCAATCATTTATTTAGCTCTGAGCATGTGATGAGCCTTTATCCCTAGCTCATTGTATTTTTGGAGCCTTGGTTTAAAATGTTGAGTGTTTATGACACGCACCCAGCCCCAGAAGGTAGGAAACTGCTCGAAATACACAACAGGGCGGGCAACTTGTGAAAAACAATTAAACTTTTGGCGTGTAGACTTTTCACAGAAATGGAACCAGCTTCGTGTGACAATATGAGCTGTGAGTGGGTGTACATGGGTGGCACGTTTCTATATCAAGCGAGTGTTTGTGTTCTGAGTGTGATCCTTTGCATGTCATTGAGCCATAGAATCATAACGGCACAGAAGGAGGCCATTCGGCCCTTCCAGTCCGTGCCGGCTCTCTGTAGAGCAATCAAGCCAGTCTCATTCCCCCCGCTCTATCCCCGTAGCTCTGCAAGTTTATTTCCCTCAAGTGCTTGTCCAGTCTCCCTTTGTGTGTCAGCTGTACGTTTAGTTTCTTGACTTTTATCATATGCATCAGGTTATCAATATATAAATATCTGTGTTTGAACGAGAGATTCTTCTAAATGGATTTTGTGTGTATCAGTGGGCTGGTGATGAATAAATGTGATTGTATCTGTGTGTTATTTCGCAATGTATTTGTGTGTATCTGTGTTCTATATAAATGTATTTGCGTGGCATTTAAAAGGAATACAGACATAAAGAGCCAGAATATGCTTTTTGAATGAGACAGATTCACCCAAATAAATAAATCAATAACACAGATGAATGCAAATCTTGGATAAGTGCCTGAAGGGAATAAAATGTGCAGGGCTACGGGGAAAGGGCGGGGGAGTGGGACTAGTTGGAGGGCTGCTGCAGAGAGCCGGCACGGGCTGGACGGACCGAATGGCCTCCTTCTGTGCTGTATCCATTCTCTGATTCTAAGGTGTAGATCTGTAAGTGGTAAAAGGCGACTACAGTGTTTCACCACCACCCCAGGGATGGGCAATAAATGCTGGCCTTGCCTGCGAGACCTACATCCCAGGAACAATATAAAAAATATATCTAATACAAGTACTCATTGTTGTGAGTTAACAAATAAGATATTAATTGTCCAGACTGATATGAGCTGTAAAAGGACAGTGACCCCGACGTAATTTGAACACGCAGCATTCTGATGTGAAGTCAAACGCGCTACCGTTGCACCACGAGATCTAGACAGCTGCAACTGTGTATTGAAGTTCATATATACAGAAGTATCATACCTGGTTCCTGGTGGTCGAATGACACTCACCCGCTTTCGATTCTCAATCAAGGAAGTTATGTTGACAAAAGATTTGGGAACAGTAAATTGCAGAAAGATAATTCAAGCCTGTGAGATGAGTAATAATTGCTTTAATCTTGGTTAATAAATCCATTACTTGCTGTTACAGATTTCAGTTACAGACGCTCTTTGCGTGACATTTGTTCCGGGTTTAATGTTACAAACTGGGTGAGATCGCTGATCGCGGGGAGACAGTGGGAGCTTCAGCTGGCTCCACTGTCAGGATGTGGAAGGATTCACGTTAGGGGTGTGTGGGGGAATCAGTGACATTTTTTATAAAGGGCAGCGGGGGAGAAGGACTGAGAGCATTCAGTGTGGGACAGAAGCTGTTTAAATTGAGGCAACACATTGCCGATCAGCACAGAGGGTGTTAACTGACTCAGTAGCCCTCTGCTGCTGCTGCAGAGCCGGCGATTTCCACATTTGTAGCGTTTATCAGGCTCGAGCCCGGCTGGAAACATATGTTTTTTAAACTTGCTGTGACGAGCAACCAGAGGCGAATTTATTCTCCTGTCAAAAGAGCCACAGCGGCTTCTACCTTGTTCTTTAATTGCTCTTTATTTCACTTCACTGAGTTAGATATATTTCGTAAGGCTAAATGGATCAAGGGGTATGGGGAGATATTGATTTTAACCCTTACGATGGTAATAGAAAGTCTACACGCCAAAAGAACCACGCAGAGCTAGAGGCAGTACTAGGCATGGTTAACTACTTAGCCAAGTTTGCCCCGAGTCTCTCCGAAATCAACGCACCCATGCGTCAGTTGCTCAAACAATCCAATGAGTTCCTGTGGGACAAACAACATGACACAGCATTTCAGAAAATGAAAGACCTAATCACCAGAGAACCAGGACCAGTTCTTGCCTACTTCGACCCCAACAAGGAGCTCAGACTACAAGTGGACGCGTCAAAGCATGGACTCGGCACTGTATTACTGCAAGAAGGAAAACCCATTGGCTACGCTTCCAGATCTCTCACAGACAGTGATATCAACTATGCTCAAATCGAGAAAGAGTTATATGCAATTCTGTTTGGATGTAAGCGTTTCCACCAGTACGTCTATGGCCGACAAGTCATTGTGGAATCCGACCACAAGCCCCTCGAGTCAATCATGAGGAAACCACTCGCCACAGCCCCACCAAGGCTACAGAGAATGATCCTTCAGCTACTGAAGTATGACTTCACAATCATTCACCGTCCAGGCAAAGACATTCCTGTCACAGACTCGCTCTCCAGAAAGTCACTTAGCTGCCAGGACAGCAGCTTCAGTGAATGCATGGATGTGCAGGTGCACATGGTGTGCAACAGCTAACCTGTGAGTGACTCAAAGCTGAAGGAGATCCGAGCAGAAACAGAGAAAGATGCACAACTCACACTGCTGAGCAAAGTCATACATGAAGGATGGCCTGAGTAAAGGAGGAAACGCCATCAGAGCATATCTGAATTCTGGAACCACAGAGACAAACTGTCATAAATCAACAGAATCGTCTTCAAAGGGAAGAAAATCATCATTCCTACCAGTCTCAGAGAAGAGATGTTGACAGAAATTCATGCTGGACATATGGGCATGGAAAAATGCAAACAAAGAGCACTTGACATTATGTTTTGGCCCGGAATGTGCAAACATATTGAGGACATTGTCGGAAAATGTTCCATTTGTCTCGAATGCCGCCCATCAAATGTCAAAGAGCCCATGATACCTCACCGTATCCCAGACAGGCCCTTGCAGGTCGCGGCAATTGATCTGTTCACATGGAACAACGAGGACTACATAGTGACTGTTGATTACAACAGCAAATTTTTTGAACTGGACAAGCTTCACAGCACCACATCTGCAGCTGTGATCCACAAGCTAAAGGCAGCCTTTGCCAGGCATGGCATGGTAGAGACTTTAGTCTCAGACAATGGCCCCCAATATAAATCAAAAGAGTTCGAGTCGTTTGCCAAGGCATGGGATTTCACACATGTCACATCAAGGCCACATTACCCTCAAAGTAATGGCCTTGCTGAAAAAACTGTCCAGATTGCAAAAACACTCATGGACAAAGCCAAAGCGGGCAAAAGAGACCCCTACGTCAGTCTCCTTGAGTACCGCAACACTCCGGTTGACAACTTCAAGTCATCAGCACATCAGTTGATGAGCCGCAGACCTCACTCAATCCTTCCACGCACCAACCAGCAGCTGCAGCCAGAGGTCGCCAGCTGCAAGCAAGTGTATGCAAAACGTGTACAGAGACAGCAACACCAAAATAAATATTATGACAGGTCAGCTAGACTACTGCCGCCACTGCAAAATGGAGAATCCATCAGAATCCAGGAGCATGACTATTGGAAGCCAGCAGTCATCATCCAGCCAGCTGACACTGAGTGATCGTATCATGTCTGCACCCCAGAAGGACAGGTGTACCGCCACAATCGCAGGCACCTCCAGAACACCAAGGAACAACACCGTCATTCCGACGAGAGGATCAGTTCAACAGAATGTGATGAACAGAGCAATACACAAAACATACCATATTTACCTGAACCTAAACCTGAACCTGAATTGTTGACCGATTCAGAGGCATGCTCAGTTCCATACCACACAAGGTCGGGACGAAAGGTCAAGCCTAGAGTTATCCTTGACCTGTGAACTGTCAAAGGGTGTAGGCGGATCGCTGCCTTAAAAAAACTGTACATCGTTATTGAAACGTTGAGATGTTTTCACTGCTAGTTAAATGCTAAGTTTACTTATATGTTGATGCTACTGAGAACATTATGTAGAAGAAAAGTTTAAAAGTAAAGCATAACATTTTTCTTTTAAAAGAAAGGGGATGTAACATTTGCATATTGAATATTCATTGGCCCGCAGGCATCTGTAAGGAATACCAAGTATATTCACATGTGATCACATGCTGAGTTGTCATTGGCCTGCAGGCATCTGTAAGGACTGCTATTGTTTTGAAGACCCAGGCTAGGGGTCCTAACTCCATCTTGTCCCCACGGTACTGCTGTGAGTAAGATCAGACCTAATGCTTCATAAAAGAGTTCGAACTGCAATACTCCATTGTCCTGCAAGTTATTATTTTGAACAAATTGTGCAAAACAAGATAGGTATGATTCTCGCTGGTTGAAACTTGCGAGATATTGGCCCAGAAATTCGGGTCGGGGGCTTCCCGTGGGTGTAAGCCCCCGACCTGCACTTAGCTAGCGCACCGGCAGTTGAGCTGTAGGGCCCCGTGGAATTCCGATCCGGGGCCTAGTCCAGCTGTCGGCGCGCAGTGCTTGCGTATTTCAGGTGCGTAGTTAGTGCGATGCGTCCCCTGGGATCACGTGAGCCATGGGCAGCCAATCGGAGGAGGGAAAGCCCATTCATAAATCTGACAGGAAGACCTGTCAAGACTTACAAATACTACGGCCCCAAAATAGCATTAAACCTTCAAATAATTTTTTTTTTAAATCTCACTTTTTAAAATAATCCATAAATTACATTAAATAACTATTTTAAACAATAATTTAAATTTTTGAATAAAATTATTTCATATTCTAACGGGGCTAAAAATAAACTTACCTTGCTTTAAAGTATTTAAAAATTATAAACCTGTGGAAAAAATGTTTTAATTTTAATTAATTGACCACTTACCTTGTAAAAAGCAGGCCTTACACCTGCTTTTTACATTCCTAAATCCTGCAGGCTTACGATCCCGGGAAAACCTGCAAAAAAAACCTAAGTTCAAAGCGCACGTGCACCCTCTCCCGCGCACGCGTTCGAACTCTTAACCTCTTCGTTCAGGGGAACGGAAGTGCCGGAGACCCGAATTTCTGGGCCAATATTCTGGGTTCAAATCCCCGACATGCCCTTCTTTTGTCCGCGGATTTTGCACTTGCAGTTGAAACTGTTGAAAAGAATGACTTGCATTGATACAGCGCTTTTCATGAACACAGGACATCCCAAAGCGCTTTATAAACATTGAAGTACCTTTGAAGTGTTGCAATGTGGGGAAAGGTGAGCCGAAATGCCCCCCACATGAATCTGAACACTGGGAAGGAGTTCGGTGCAAAGACTCAGGCTCCTCAATGTCTTGGACTTTCTTAGAATGAGCACTGCTTGTAACTGCACTCGAGCTTGAAACAGCTCCTGGGCATCCATCTCGCGGGAGCAGAGTGTGGTCGCTGTGCAGCGGTTAGCGAGTCGGTGACCAGCTTGGGGTGCGACACGTCGCTTTCAACCTATGACATTTCACCAAGGGCCAGAGAATTGAAACGCTGAATGGAACTGTCCCTGTGAGCGATGATTTGAAGGGGACGGCGCTCCAAGCACAGCTGGAGAACGCGCAGTGCAGTAAAAGTGTTCGCAACATTAAATGTCAGAGTTATTAATCATGCAATAATTAGACATATAATTAACAACAGCATTTAGACAAATCCTTGCGAATTTTAACCGGAGAACTCAAATACGTTATGGTTCCGATTTCGATATACAAGTTAATCCAACATTGATCGGATTCTAAAATATCTGTTCCAAACGCTACTTTTACATCCTTTCCTCACCTCTTCTACCTGAGCATTTGCACATTTAATTGTGTTACCTATCACAACTGCCCAACATCTGATGGAAGGTCATCGACCGGAAATGTTAACTCTGTTTCTCTCTCTACAGACGCTGCCTGACCTGCTGAGTTCTTCCATCATTTTCTCTTTATATTACCGGAACTTGTAACCAGAGTATCAATTCCCTTTTCTCCAAACCACACTCCTTCCTTCCATGTAGCCTTGTCCAATCAACAGAGGGGAACGGACCAGGGCACTCCATCTGTGCTGATTGGCTCACCTTAAATAGCGTCACTCAATATAAAGGATGAGCTCACAAACATCAGGCACAGTGCAGTCTGGTCAAAGTCAAGCCCCTCCTTTCTTATTCAGAGACATGAACGAGAGTCATACGCCACAAACTTTAATTAAAGACACAAATAAGAGTAACACTTACTTCCAAATCGTTTCACTGATAAATTCTTTCACTTTATGTAAACGCTGACTGCTTTGAATCTGAAAATGAACACCGTGGGATAGTTTGTTCACTACTGATTATATTAGCTGCGAGTAACAATGCAAAGGTTTCTGTAGTGTAGTGGCTATCACATTCGCTTTACATGCAAAAAGTCCTGCCTTCCAGCCAAGGCGGGCGGGAACATTACAATAGCCAATATTTTATTCTGTGCAGTGACCAGTCCTGTTAATTTTTATCGAATGTTGCCCCATTTTTCTGCTTTCAGAAGCAATGCATATTTTAAACGAGGTTCTTAAGATACAATGTGTAAAATTAGATGTGGTTAACAGTTCATTACTTACAAAGGGCAAAATGCTTTATTGAAATGTTTTTCGCCTTTCTTTCATTCTGTAAATTATGGTAATCGGTTATTTAATGGTGATTGCAAAAGATTCAACTGCAAGCTGAATAGTGGCCGGCGACACGAGCGCTCATTTGGGATTTGAACCGAGGACTTCTCGGAAACTTAAACAACCACCGAAGCGAAAATCGGACCCCGAGAACTCCGGTTCAAACCTAGCCAGATGAGAAGCTGACCATTGTAAAACCATTTTGTTTGTGTGGCTATTCTTGATGAGCAGAGCACTGGAGACCGAGACAGTGTCTTTGCATTTTCGACCTGTCTTCTGAAGCGCCGCCCGGGCCCACTCCTACGGTTAATGAGCTGTTAGGATGCTAATGTATCCGAGCTGCAGGAGGCCACCCCAGGCGCAGCAGAGGAGTCTCTGCATTAGTTCTCCGCGGAAACAGTATTTTCCCCTTCTCTCTTCCTCTTCTCTCTATCCCTGTGCAGTTTCCTGAATCATAACAGGGAGGGGACATTTTTAGAGACGCGCTTTTTTATTACTTATTGAATGGACAGCCAGCCGGACCGATTGAAACTGCAATTTCAATCCTGTCGCCGACCTTGTGTTATCCTATTAATCTGTGTTGTTCTGCTTTCCATATTCTCAATGAGAGTGCTCCCAGCCTCAATTTTTAAGTAAAATAAGGCCCACCTCTTCAAATATCGAACCGCGAGTGGGAGATTCCCTAAATCAGCGCCAACTTTTCCCAAATCCTTCTTACAGTATCGCCAGCCAAACTGTGTCCTTTATGGGAAATATCATTGAGAATTACTTCACTCAGTGTAACGCTGCCATTTGAATGGCCTAATTTGCCTGACAATGCGTGTTTTATTTATACTGAACCAAGCATGAATGTATTCCCGTTTTCATATTTACTAAACTTGAATGGAGAAAATACCTGAAATTGCCTCTACCCACTTTCGAACCGTTGAGTTTTCGTAAAGCGATCACCAGTACACACCGGAAACCCTCCACCACTTGGGTGCATTGCATTGTAGCGCCTCAATCGGAACAGGAGGAGGCCATTCAGCCCCTCGATCCTGTTGCGCCATTCAATTAGATCAGGGTTGATCTGTATCTTCATTTCATCTGCCCGCTTTGTTTCCGTAACCCGTAATAACCTTACCCAACAAAAATCTATCGCCAGTAGCGGCAATCTTCAGCCTGAATCCAGCTGCACTCCCGGATCCAGACAGAAAAGGCTTCTTACTGACGGCCACCCTGCAGATCAATGAATTACATTTCTGAACTTCAGGGATTCGGAGATTCCAGGGTTTAAAAGGGAACAAAAGATGAACTGGGCCTCATTGTGTATCAGTTTTCTCTTACTCAGAGGTATCTGATTAGTGAAGTTTAATAAAGAACAAGGGAGAAGCCGCGGTAGCCCTATTGACAGGAGAATAAACTAGCCATACATCTCTCACGTTTCCCAATTCTAACAGAAGTGTAATCGAATTGAAACGTTCACTCTGTTTCTTTATCCAAATATACTGCCTGACCTCTTAAGAATTTCCACCATTTTCCATTTCTATATGAGATTCCCAGCATTTGCAATAATTTTCTATTGTCACTTAAAATAAACCCGCTGGTTGTTTGTGTGGTTGTTCTTGATGAGCAGAGCACTTAAGACCAAAACACTGACTTTGTCTTTTCGAACTGTCTGCTGAAGCGCTGCCCGGGCCCACTGCTACAGTTAATGAGCTGTGTTGAATATTGGATGGGATAAAAATTGATAAAGAGAAGGTACTAGAAAGCTGGCTGTACCAGGACCAGTTGAAATGCATCCTAGGATGCTGAGGGGAGTACAGGTGGGAATTACGGAGGTGCTGACCATAATCTTCCAATACTCATTGGATATGGGGTGGTGCAAGACGTCTGGAGAATCGCAAATGTTACACCTTTGTTGAAAAAAGTGTATAAAGTTCAACCCAGCAACTACACGCCAGTCAGCTTAACGTCGGTAGTGAGGAAGCTTTTAGAAAGGGTAACCCTGCACAAAATGACCAGTCACTTGGACAAGTGTGGATTAATTAAGGAAAGTCTGCTCGGATTTGTTAAACGCAAATCGTCTTTTCCCAACTTGATTGCATTTTTTGATGAGGTGAAAGAGAGGTTTGATGAGGGAAATGCAGTTGATGTGGTGGACATGGACTTCCAAAAGGCATTTGATAAAGTGCCACGTAACAGGCTTGCCAGCAAAGCTGAAGCCCATGGAATAAAAGGGACAGTGGCAGCATGGATGTCAAATTGGCGAAGTGACAGGAAACAGAGAGTAGTGCTAAACTGTTGTTTCATGAATGGAGGAAGGTACACAGTGGTGTTCCCCAGGGGTCGGTACTAGGACCACGGCCCTTCTTGACATATATTAATCCTTTGGAGTTAGGTATCCAGGGCACAATTTCAAAATTTGCAGATGATACAAAACGTGGAAGTATAGTGAGCAGTGAGGAGTATAGTGATAGACTTCAAGAGGACATGGATCGGCTGGTGGAATGGGCGGACATGTGGCAGATGAAGTTAAAAACAGAAAAGTGCGAATTGATACATTTTGGTCGGAAGAATGAGGAGAGGCAATATAAACTAAAGGATACATTTCCAAAGTGGTTGCAGGAACAGAGATACCTGGGGGTGTATGTAAACAAATCGTTCAATGTGGCAGGACAGGTTGAGAATTCAGTTTAAAAAGCTTGCAGAATCCGGGGCTTTATAAATAAAGGCGCAGAGTACAAAAGCAAGGAAGTTATGATGAACCTTTATAAAACACTGGTTCGGCCTCAACTGCAGAAATTATGTGTTCCAGAAAATTTTATCCTGTGCAATAACTGGTCCCATTAAATTAAACAAAAGTTGCCCCAGATTCCTGGTGACATAAGCAACGAACATTTTAAACCAGACTCCTGAAATTCAATCGGCCTGGAAAATGCGATCGGAAACTCGCCGCTGGCTAACGCCTCCAAATCAAAAAACCAATACGACTTATCTGGTGTCTCCAGAGCTTCGGACTCTTGCTGCCCTGGGCCTGCTGGCATACGCCTGCACAAAGGCCCATGGATCCCAGGGGCGCACACGGTTCACAAGCCTGGGTGTCCTTGTGCACCAGTCGCTGAAGGTATGCATGCAGGTGGTGCAGGCGGTTAAAAAGGCAAATGGTATGTTGGTTTTCGTAGCGAGAGGATTCGAGTACAGGAGCAAGGATGCCTTGCTGCAGTTGTACAGGGCCTTGGTGAGACCACATCTTGAGTATTGTGTGCAGTTTTGGTCGCCTTATCTGAGGAAGGATGTTCTTGCCATGGAAGGAGTTCAGCGAATATTGACCAGGCTGATACCTGGGATGGCAGGAATGACATATGAGGAGAGATTGGGAGGATTGGGCTCGTACTCGCTGGAGTTTAGAAGAATGAGGGGGGATCTCATTGAAACTTATAAAATTCTGACAGTACTGGAAAGACTAGATGCAGGAAGGATGTTCCTGATGGTCGGGGACTCCAGAACCAGGTGTCACAGTCTAAGGATAAGGGGTAGGCCATTTAGGACAGACATGAGAAGGAATTTCTTCACCCAGAGAGTGGTGAACCTGTGGAATTCTCTACCACAGAAGGCAGTAGAAGCCAATTCATTAAATATATTCAAGAAGGTGTTGGATATATTTCTTAAGGCTAAAGGGAGCCAGGTGTATGGGGAGAAAGCAGTGACCAGGTACTGAAATTGGCTGATCAGCCATGATCGCATTGAATAGCGGAGCAGGCTCGAGGGTCCGAATGGCCTACTCCTGCTCCTATCTTCTATGTTTCCATGTTTCATCCCTGGGATCACATGGGCCAGACCAACCAATCAAAAAGGGGGATTCCTATGAGGCGAATTGGGATTCCATTTATGTACGGAATCCCCATAAGCATATTAGAAATCTCCAAATAAAGAACATTTCACACCACGGAAATAAAAATAAATGGTCACTTGTTCAAACGTAATGAAATTAATTAAAGATTTAAAATATAATTTAATTTTATGAAATATAAATTTGAACATTTTAAAGCAGGCCAGAATTTACCTAAAGTAATTTTAAATGTATGTATGTTTATATCATTAATAAAAATATGTTTTAATCGACCGACAAAAATTGTGTTGCACAATGAAGGAATTGCTAACATGTTTGCTGGGTGACAGTCAAACTTTAATAACCTTTTTTATAGAATCAGAGATTTATGACAGACGCCGATTATTCAGTCCAGTGTTATCGTAGTGCAGTGGTTATCACGTTCGCCTAATGCGAAAAGTCCCCGGTTCGAAACCGGGTGGAAACATTATGTAAATCGTGTTCATTTAAATAGTAGAAAAAATGGAACAATTCGCATTTCTAATGCAATGTAACAAAATCCTGCTCCATTTGTGTTTCTCTGTACAGTTCTGCACTCACTCAAAGCACTACAGTGTCGCTCGCTCACTCCCGTTTCCAGCTCTGACCGTGCAGGCAGCCCCTCTCAAAGCTGCACATTCCGGCTGCTTTCAGTTGAATTGTGAAAGATTATTCAAGGATCCTGCAGCTTTACTTCAGTTCACAACAGCAGATCTAAGCCACGTTTCTGCAAACTACGAACCATGTTTTCCAGAATTCCAAGGTGTATAAGGAACTCAACCATTAAAATCCCTTTCATTAACCACAGGAGTTCAGGAAATTTTCTATGATTCTATAAAAAGTTATTAAAGTTTGACTGTCATCCGGTAAACATGTTAGCAATTCCTGCAGTGCGCAACAAAATGTTGTGGGTTGATTAATGATAATAGAAACAATTATGAAGTGTCTCACAGACTTCAATGATCCCTTAATACCGTTGGTTAACTAAAATCTATCAATCGCAGGTTAAAATGAGCAATTCATGTTGCATCTTTGAAAGAGCTATCCAATCAGTCCCACTCCGCTGCTCTTCGCCCATAGACCTGCTGACACTCCTGCCAGTGGAAACAGTATCCCCCATAATTTTGATCACCTCTATTAAATCTCCCCTGACCAGTGATTAATGGAGTTCAACGCGGGCAAGTGTCAGATCATCCACTTGGTGCCTAGCAAAGATCGGTCAGTGTGTGGTCTGAAAACATCATGTGAGAGAATAGGTTTTTATTCTGTGAAATAGCCGGTCCCGTTAAATTTAACAAATATTGCCCCAGATCGCTGCTCTCTCAAGCAATGAACATTTTAAACCATTCTCCTAAAATGCAATGTGTAAAATGAGATATGGGTTAACAGTTCAGGAGATGCAAAGAGCAAAATAAATGAATGAAGTTTCGACTGTCCCTCAGTAACCATATTATCATGTCTTTCATTCTGCAAAATAAAGTTACCGGTTAATTAATGGTGATTAAAGCAGTTCTTATTTATTCACATTAGATGCATGTAATTAATTTTATAAAATTACATCGCATTCATGAATAAAAAACGGTGATACCAAAATTTCTTCCCTAACTGGGAATCGAACCCATCTCGCAGCGCTGATAAGAATACGTTATTGAATAATTTTATGATGCCCTCGAAAAATGTCACAGTGCTAAATTAAAATTACTGCTATAATGTGTTTCGGTGTTGAAGAAGGGGATTGAAAATGACAATAAAAAGCCCATACTGCGCCCGCAGTGAGACAGAGTTCGAACTTAGAAAGTAGGTGGTGCTGCGAAGTAAACGCTGAGCGAAAGCTGACACCGGTTAAAGAATAAGAAACCGCTCAATATAAAGGATGAACTCACAAACACCAGGCGCAGTGCAGTCTGGTCAATGACAAGCCCCTCCTTTCTTATTCAGAGACATGAACGGGAGTCAGTCGCCACAAACTTTAATTAAAAGCACAAATACGAGTAACACTTACTTCCAAATCTTCACTGTTAAAATGATATCACTTTTTTCCTATTCGGGCTGCGTAGAATCTGAAAATCAGCACCATGGAATTTGATGTTCACTGCTGATTATATTTTCCTGTTCAATATAACAAAAGTTGGCCCAGATTCCTGGTGTCATCAGCAATGAGCACTTTAACCCAGACTCCTAAAGCACAGTGTGTAAAATGAAATATGGGTAACAGTTAACATGCAAAGCAAAAATAAAGTGATTGAAGTA
Organism: Somniosus microcephalus; assembly: GCF_052327205.1. Taxonomy (NCBI): domain Eukaryota; kingdom Metazoa; phylum Chordata; class Chondrichthyes; order Squaliformes; family Somniosidae; genus Somniosus; species Somniosus microcephalus. The sequence goes on along the minus strand of NW_028225182.1, from coordinate 16,176,657 downwards.
TCGACTCTCGCTCAGTTATCATTTCTTTCATTGGGCAAAAGAATATTATCCGATAATTAATTATGCTTTTCCGTGAAAGCAATATAAAAGTTGAACAAAAATAATTCTCCCAACATGGGGCTCGAACCAACGACCCTACAATTAAAAGTCCCGACCGACTGAGCTAGCCGGGCCGGAGAAGCTGATACATTCTTGTCTTTGATTGCAGCCAGGCGCCTAGTGGCTCGGCCCCAGGGTAAACCACGAACCAGGTTCTTCTTAATTCCAAGGTGTGTAAGGAAATCAAGCATCAAAAGCCCTTTCTTTAACCACAGGGATTCAGGCAATTTTCTGATCGGAAAGCGCTTTCTCACCTTGTCAATATCTCTCCTCTATTTGCCCATGTTTCCCGATTCTGCCTGTCTCGCTGGCTCTGTTCATTCTGTGTGACCACCTGCAGGTTGATTTTGAACGAATACCTGTGCTTGTGTCTAGTCACATTAAATAAATGAGGAATTGTGGCGCTTCTCTCCCTGACACTGAGGAAAGAGTGACACAGTCTTTGGAGCAAGTGTCTGGTTATTGTGAAATGGCAAAGAAAACAATAATTCTAGAATTACCCGAAAGAACAGTGACCCCGACGTGATTGGAACACGCAGCTTTACTAGATCTGGAGTCAGACGCGCTACCGTTGCGCTACAATATAGCCTGCACTGTTTTTATATACACACGTTCCACAAACACTGTTTCATTCCTCCTGCCTTCTCCTGATTCCTCAGTGTCATGCACAGAAGCGCCTGATGCCCTCATTTGTTTAACGTAACAAGCAGACACAAACACAGGTATTCCTTCAAAATCAACCCGCAGGTGGCCACAGACACAATAAACAGAGCCAGAGAGAAAGACAGAATCGGGAATCTCCGGGAAATAGACAAGAGATATTGACAAGGAATAAAGCGCTTTGCGATCAGAAAATTGCCTGAACCCCTGTGGTTAATGAAAGGGATTTTGCTGCTTGAGTTCCTTATACGCCTTGGGCTTCTGGAGAACTTGTTTCGTAGTTTGCAGAAACGCAGCTCAGACATGCTGTTGTGACCGGGCCGGAGCCACCAGCTACATGACTGCAATCAGCGACAATGAAATACATTTTCAACAGGCCCGGCTAGTTCAGTTGGTAGAGCATGAGATTCTTAATTTCACGGTCGTGGGGTCGAGTCCCACGTTGGGCGGTATTTAATTCATTAACTTTTATGTTGCTTTCAAAGCGTCATTAATTGAGCGATAACCTTGTTTTGCACAATGAAAGAAATGCGAACTGAGGAAATACTGCAGATGCTGGAAATCTGAATTGAGCAGAAAATGCTGGAGATACTCAGCAGGTCAGGCAGCTTCTGCGAAGAGAGAAACAGAGGTAACGTTTCAGGTCGATAACCTTTCGTCAGAAATAGAAAAAAGAGATAATGGAACAGATTTTTAAGCAAGTGTAGGGGATTCTATGAGATCATGGCTGATCTTTTGCCTCAATTCCATTCACCGGCCCTATCGCCATATCCCTTGATGCCCTTACCAGTCAGAAATCTACCGACTTCTGTTTTGAACTACCCAATGACTGAGCCTCCACAGCCCTCTGGGGTAGAGAATTCCAAAAATTCACCACCCTCTGTGTGAAGAAATTTCATCTCCTCTCAGTCCTGAATGGCCTAACCTTTATCCTGAGGCTGTGGCCCCTGGTTCTAGACACCCCAGCCAAGGGAAACATTCTCCCAGCATCCAACCGATCAAACCCTGTAATAATTTTGCATGCTTAATGAGATCCCCTCTCATTCTTCCGAAGTCAAGAGATTGCAGGCCTAGTTTACTCAATCTCTTCTCATACGAGGTCAGTGACAGTCTTGCAAATGGTGACTTGATATTCGGTAGTGGGGTCATGGTCCAGGCGGAGGTAGGAGGAGGTGTTGGAGAGTTGGCGTACAGCTTCCGCTAGGTAGAGGTCGGTTCACCAAACAGCAACAGCACCACCCTTGTCAGCAGGTTTTGTACTTTGCATGTTAACTGTTAACTGTTAACCATATCTCATTTTACACAATATATGGGCTACTCCAGCTCCTAATTCTTTTGTTCTTAGTTGTTATTTCCTCACACAGGAGAGCAATCTCGCCCCTGGACAAGCAGAAGGAGCAAGTTCCAACAAAATGATTCCGCAAACGTGATAACTGCTACACTGTGGAACCGTCTCCACTTTCAGTACCAGGTCAGATGGAAATGTTAAAAATTTTTGAGGATGTAACTAGTAGATTAGATAAGGGAGAACCAGTGGATGTGGTGTATTTGGACTTTCAGAAGGCTTTCGATAAGGTCCCAAATAAGAGGTTGGCGTGCAAAGTTAAAGCACATGGGATCGGGGGTAAGGTACTGACTTGGATAGAGAACTGGTTGGCAGACAGGAAGCAAAGAGTATGTCTAAACGGGTCTTTTTCCAAGTGGCAGGCAGTTACTAGTGGGGTAGGGCAGGGATAAGTGCTAGGACTCCAGCTACTCACAATATATATTAATGATCTAGAAGGTTGAACTAGATGTAATAACTCCAAGTTTGCAGACGACACAAAGCTGGGTGGGCATGTGTGCTTTGATGAGGATACAGAGTAACTCCAGTATGATATGGACAGGTTAGGTGATTTAGCAGAAGCATGGCAGATGCAGTGTAATGTGGATAAATGTGAGGTTATCAACTTTGGTAGCAAAAACAGGAAGACAGCTTATTATCAGAATGTCAACAGATTGGGAAAAGGGGAACTGCAATGAGGCCTGGGTGTCCGTGTGCACCAATCGCTGAAGGTAAGCATGCAGGTGCGGCAGGTGGTTAAGAAGGCAAATGTTGGCCTTTATAGTGAGAGGTTTCGAGTACAGGAGCAAGGATGTCTTGCTGCAGTTGTACAAGGCCTTGGTGAGACCATACCTTGAGTATTGTGTGCAGCTTTGGTCACCTTATGGATGTTCTTGCCATGGAGGGTGTGCAGGGAAGATTCACCAGATTGATACATGGGATGGCAGGAATGACGTATGAAGACAGATTGAGATGATTAGGCTTATATTCGCTAGAGTTTAGAAGAACGAGAGGGGATGTCATTGAAACTTACAAAATTCTAACAGGACTAGACACACTAGATGCAGGAAGAATGATCCCGATGGTGCGGGAATCCAGAACCAGCGGTCACAGTCTAAGGATAAGGGGTAAGCCACTTAGGGCGGAGATGAGGAGGAATTTCTTCACCCAGAGAGTGGTGAACCTGTTGAATTCTGTACCACAGAAGGCAGTTGAGGCCAATTCATTAAATATATTCAAGAAGGAGTTAGATATATTTCTTAAGGCTAAAGAGATAAAGGGATATGGGGAGAAAGCAGGGACAGGGTACTGAATGCGGATGATCAGCCATGATCTCATTAAATGGCGGAGCAGGCTGGAGGGGCCGAATGGCCTACTGCTGCTCCTATCTTCTATGTTTCTATGTGAATGGAGCAGGTGAACTGCTGAATCCCACTTTTAAGGGATGTCCCAAAGTGCTTGAGAGTGGTGTGAAAATAAATGAGTTCCGCTTGGTAATTAAAAGTAAAGTCTGTCAGAAGTGGGATTCGAACCCTTACACTCCAGAAAAGAATGCGATCTGAACGCAGATGGCTTAGAGCGCTCAGCCATCCTGACTTGCTTCATTAATTTCTGCCTCTCATCACTTCCAGATGATGAAAGTTTCCGTCCGGGTGCTTGTTCAATGCTGTTGAAGGTTCAGTGACCGGGATATCATCTCCCCCGGGGTTTTCCTGAGCTTGTGCTCGGTGTATGGGGAGGTTTGTCCCGAGTCCCTGGTATCTTGCAGCTCCAGGGATGGGCAGTAACAATCTGAGCTCTGGAGCTGGGGAAAAACGAATAATTAATGGATTTGTTTTCGGGCCTGAAATGCGGCTTAGATCTGTTGGTATTAACTGAGGCCGGGGCTGCGAGATATTTCAGTTTGCTCACGTTTAATCAGAGGAATATCCGCAGTCAGGAGCTGAAAAGGACCAAGAGCTGAAAAAACACCAGAAAAAAGATAAGAAATATCAGAATTGTGATCAACACTTTAATGTGTGTTCTGGTAGTTTAGTGGTTTAATTGTTTTAATCAACATTCATTAACCGAAAGCGTTGTTTTGCAGAATGAAAGAAATGCTCACAGTAAGGGACAGTCGAAAGCTAAGTAATTTAAATTTAATAATTTGTGAAAATTTATTCATTGACGAAGATTTATACCCTATCAGAATTTACGCACTGTTTATTTTAGGAGTCTGCTTTAAATTGTTCGTTGCTTCTGACACAAGAAACCTGTTAAATTTATTTCACAGAAAAATAATGTTTCCGCCCGGGCTCAAACCAGGGACCTTTTGCGTGCGAGGCGAACGTGAGAACCGCTGCACTACGGAAACCTCTGCTTAATTGAACATCGAGAAAGCACTGTTCAGACAGAAGGGACACTACAGAATCGCTCTTTCTGCAATGATTTCCTTTCACTGGCATTTCTCTGACCGAACTGCACAAGTCAAAAATGTTCCTTTCAAAGTCATTAAACTGCCGAATTTCCTTCCCTCTGGTTTAACCCAGGGGTTTGAATTGTTCTGCAAACCATGAACCAGGTTCACCAGAATTCCAAGGTGTGTAAGGAAATCAAGCATCAAAAGCCCTTTCATTAACCACAGGGATTCAAGCAATTTTCTGATCGCAAAGCGCTTTCTCACCTTGTCAATATCTCTCGTCTATTTGCCGGTGTTTCCCGATTCTGCCTGTCTCTCTGGCTCTGTTTATTCTGTGTGACCACCTGCAGGTTGATTTTTAGCGAATACCTGTGCTTGTGTCTTGTCACATTAAATAAATGTGGAATTGTGGTGCTTCTCTCCCTGACACTGGGGAAAGAGTGACACAGTCTTTGGAGCAAGTGTCTGGTTACTGTGAAACGGCAAAGAAAACAATAATTCTGGAATTACTCGGAAGAACAGTGACCCCGACGTGATTTGAACACGCAGCCTTCGTAATTTAGAGTCAGACACGCTACCGTTACGCAACGAAGTCCTACAATAGCAGTCGCGCTGTTTTTATATATACACGTTCCACAAACACTGTTTCATTCCTCCTGCCTTCTCCTGATTCCTCAGTGTCATGCACAGAAGCGCCTGATGCCCTCATTTGTTTAACGTAACAAGCAGACACAAACACAGGTATTCCTTTAAAATCAACCCGCAGGTGGCCACAGACACAATAAACAGATCCAGAGAGAAAGACAGAATCGGGAATCTCCGGGAAATAGACAAGAGATATTGACAAGGACTAAAGCGCTTTGCGATCAGAAAATTGCCTGAACCCCTGTGGTTAATGAAAGGGATTTTGCTGCTTGAGTTCCTTATACGTCTTGGGCTTCTGGAGAACTTGTTTCGTAGTTTGCAGAAACGCGGCTCAGACATGCTGTTGTGACCGAGCCGGAGCCACCAGGTACCTGACTGCAATCAGCGACAATGAAATACATTTTCAACAGGCCCGGCTAGCTCAGTCGGTAAAGCATGAAACTCTTAATCTCAGGGTCGTGGCTTTGAGCCCCACGTTGGGCGGTATTTATTTGGTTAAACTTTTATGTTGCTTGCAAAGCGTCATTAATTGAGCGATAACCTTGTTTTGCACAATGAAAGAAATGCGAAGTGAGAAAATACTGCAGATGCTGGAAATCGAAATTGAAACAGAAAAAGCTGGAGATACTCAGCAGGTCAGGCAGCTTCTGCGAAGAGAGAAACAGAGTCAACGTTTCAGGTCGATAACCTTTCGTCAGAATTGGAAAAAAGAGGTAATGGAACAGATTTTTAAGCAAGTGTAGGGGATTCTATGAGATCATGGCTTACCTCCTGCCTCAATTCCATTCACCGGCCCTATCGCCATATCCCTTGATGCCCTTACCAGTCAGAAATCTACCGACTTCTGTTTTGAACATACCCAATGACTGAGGCTCCACAGCCATCTGGGGAAGAGAATTCCAAAGATTCACCACCCTCTGTGTGAAGAAATGTCTTCTCCTCTCAGTCCTGAATGGCCTAACCTTTATCCTGAGGCTGTGGCCCTTGGTTCTAGACTGCAAAGATCTGCGGGTTAGGTTGATTTGGCTATGATAAATTGACCCTTAGTGTTAGGGGATTAAATACGTGGGGTTACAGGGATAGGGTGGGATCTGTGTGGGGTTACAGGGATAGGGTGGGATCTGTGTCGGTGCAGGCTCGATGGGCCGAAATGGCCTCTATCTGCACTGTGGGGGTTCTGTGATTCTGTGATTCCCCAGCCAAGGGAAACATTCTCCCAGCATCCAACCGATCAAATCCTGTAATAATTTTGCATGCTTAATGAGATCCCCTCTCATCCTTCCGAATTTAAGAGATTGCAGGCCTTGTTTACTCAATCTCTTCTCATACGAGGTCAGTGACAGTCTTGCAAATGGTGACTTGATATTCGGTAGTGGGGTCATGGTCCAGGCGGAGGTAGGAGGAGGTGTTGGTGAATTGGTGTACAGCTTCCGCTAGCGAGAGGTCGGTTCGCCAAACAGCAACAGCACCACCCTTGTCAGCAGGTTTTGTGCTTTGTGTAGTTTGCAGAAACGCGGCTCAGGCATGCTGTTGTGACCGGGCCGGAGCCACTCCTGCTCCTATCTTCTATGTTTCTTTGTGAATGGAGCAGGTGAACTGCTGAATCCCACTTTTAAGGGAAGACCCAAAGTGCTTGACAGTGGTGTGAAAATAAATGAGTTCCGCTTGGTAATTAAAAGTGGAGACTGTCAGAAGTGGGATTCGAACAGACACCTCCAGAGAAGGCTGCGACATGAACGCAGCGCCTTAGAACGCTCGGCCATCCTGGCTTGTTCCGTTAATTTCTGCATCTCATCACTCCACATGAAGAACGTTTCCGTCCGGGTGCTTGTTCAATGCTGTTGAAGTCTCAGTGACCGGGATATCATCTCCCCCTGGGGTTTTCCTGCGCTTGTGCTCGGTGTATGGGGAGGTTTGTCCCGTGTCCCTGGTATCTTGCAGCTCCAGGGATAGGCAGTAACAATCTGAACTCTGGAGCTGGGGAAAAGCGAATAATTAATGGGTTTGTTTTCGGGCCTGAAATGCGGCTTCGATCTGTTGGTATTAACCGAGGCCGGGGCTGCGAGATATTTCAGTTTGTTCACGTTTAATCAGAGGAATATTCGCAGTCAGGAGCTGAAAAGGACCAAGAGCTGAAAAAGCACCAGAAAAAAGATAAGAAATATCAGCAATTGTGATCAACTCTTTAATGTGTGTTCTGGTAGTTTAGTGGTTTAATTGTTTTAGTCAACATTCATTAACCGAAAGCGTTGTTTTGCAGAATGAAAGAAATGCTCACAGTAAGGGACAGTCGAAAGTTGAGTAATTTAACTTTAATAATGTGTGAAAGTTTATTCATTGACGAAGATTTATACCCTATCAGAATTTACGCACTGTGTATTTTAGGAGTCTGCTTTAAATTATTCGTTGCTTCTGACACAAGAAACCTGTTAAATTTATTTCACAGAAAAATAATGTCCCCGCGCAGTCTCGAATTGGGGACATTTCGCGTGGGAGGTGAACGTGATCACCGCTACACTACGGAAACCTCTGCGTAATTAGATATTGAGAAAGCACTGTTCAGACAGAAGGGACACTACAGAATCGTTCTTTCTGCAATGATTTCCTTTCACTGGCATTTCTCTGACCGAAATGCACAAGTCAAAAATGTTCCTTTCAAACTCATTAAACTGCCGAATTTCCTTCCCTCTGGTTTAACCCAGGGGTTTAAATTGTTCTGCAAACCATGAACCAGGTTCACCTGAATTCCAAGGTGTGTAAGGAAATCAAGCATCAAAAGCCCTTTCCGTAACCACAGGGATTCAGGCAATTTTCTGATCGCAAAGCGCTTTCTCATCTTGTCAATGGCCCAGTAATTCGTCTCTGAACGCGTGAGTCCGGTCGGGGTACTCACGCGTCTGGCCGGAGGAACTGCTCGTGTTCAGCATGCACAGCGCATGCGGGGAAAACCGGCATTTCCAGTCCTCTGAACGAAGGGGTTCAGAGGCACAGCGCGTGCGACTGCACAGGCAGCGCGTGCGCAGTGAACTTCGTCGATTTCATTCATGGATTCAGTGAGGGTAAGTCCTGACAACTTACACATGAAAAAAGCAGGAGTAAAGCTATCGAGAAGCTGCGGAGGAAGAAGTCTGTCATCGTTGAGCTTCTGAAAGTCTTCAATTTCTGTTTGGGAAAGGGAGGAAAGTAATTTTAAGAAAGGCTGAGGTAAGTTTAAAAATTTTTTTTTGTTGAAAACGGGTTTTCAGAACTGTAGTGAGAAGGAGCAACTGTGGCTGTGGCCAAGGCCTCATTGAATTTATTTTTATAAAATGTGAAATTTAATGTTTTAAAAATAATAAATTGCTTACAAAATGTTATTGTCATCAGTAATATTTAGTAAGTATGTATGTATGATTGTATGTATGTATTTATATTTTCCATTTAGGATGTGCATTTATGTATGTATTCCTTTCAGTACGTGAATGAATGTATTTATGTATGCAATTTACGAAAAATATGTAGGCCTGTGATATTCATCAGGCGGGAAGGATGTGTTTGCAAGCCGTTAAAGCATGCTTCCTGTCATAGGCCGAGTTGATGTTATAGGCACTCAGTTTATTAAAATAAGTGTAACAACTATTTCCATTTATTCTGTGTGAGGAGTAGTCCTGTGAGCGAGGAACATGCCCTGGTGTAGAAATTTTGCCGTGATGCTATTTGTATGTTTGCTTCAAAGAAATAGGAATGCCAGGGAGCAACGTAGAAGATTTAGGAACCATGAACCTCTCCTGATCAGAAGGAACAACTACCCACCCCACAGAGTTTACAGGGAGAGGCGATCATTTGAAATGCTGTCCAAGGAGTTGTGTATCAGGCGGCTGCGCTTCAGTAAAGAGGCAATTGGACGACTATGTGACATGTTGAAGGCAGACCTTGGAGCCACGCTCAAAGACCCGTACTGCCTTGTCAGTGAACATGAAGGTAACCACAGCATTGAACTTCTTTGCAAGTGGATCATTTCAAGCAGGCACCGGTGACATAACCAACATCTCTAAGAATGCTGCGATGGTCTGCATTCACCAGGTCACAGCAGCCATTTGCCGTAGGATTTCTGATTTCATTATGTATGACTTGTCCGCTCGTCATCAGAAGGAGATGGCCTTAGCATTTCATCGCATTGCTGGATTCCCCAAAGTGATTGGGGCCGTCGATGGAACACATATTGCATTGAAGGCACCCAAGGATGCACCTGTGACATTCATTAACAGGAAGGGGTATCATTCATTGCATGTAATGATATTATGTGATGCGCACCTGAGGATCCTAAACGTTAATTCAGGACACCGGGGGAGTAATCATGACTCCTTCGTCCTCCGTAACTCTAAATTGTATGATTCTCTCAGCAAATTGCCTACAGGATCCGCATGGATATTGGGCGACAAGGGCTACCCGCTAAAACCATGGCTGATGACCCCCTACCGCAATACCATTAATGAGCCTCAGGAGAGATACAACCATGCACACGTGTCTACACGTCAAGTGGTGGAGAGGACAATAGGAGTTCTGAAATCACGCTTCCGGTGCCTGGATAGGTCAGAGGGGACCTTGCAGTACTCTCACCAGAAAGTGGCAAGGATTGTGCTGGCCTGTTGTGCTTTGCACAACCTTGCCCTGCAGGAAGGACTGACCCTTAACAATGAGGAACAGCTGCCTGTTGAAGTGGAGGATGAAGGCGATGGCATTGTACATGTTGCCAGGCCTCATGGGGAGGAGCCAAGTGCCGCCAAATCTAAGGCTGCTCGCGAACTGCTGGTAGCCAACACCTTCACGCGGTAGTTATGCCCTGTACCTACCCCTCCCCCCCGCAAGGCAAAGACAGAAGCAGACACATATTGAAGTGAAACAGTTACCTTTTATTGCATAATCAAACACTTTTCAGATTCAGTTTCAATGTTTAAAGTGAATAACTTGTAAATTTCAAGTAACAGTTATGAACTTTAAAAAAATTTATGGACAGGAACAGTGAGGAAGTGTTATTGGAAAGAGTTCGTCTTTACTTGTCTTTCTTCGTTCAAGGATGTTAATGACCTATTTTATGCAATTTAAAAATGTTAACGTTAACAGTTTTGAAATCACTTTGTAAACATGTTTAACTAATTTGTGTTTGATTCTTAGTGAAATTAAAAAAATTAAGATGCTAACTACCTCTTTTAACGTTTTGAAACATGTGCAAAATGGTGACTGTTAGAAAAGAAAATGTAAACATTTTACAGTAATTTTTACTTTCTTACTGCAATACAGACATTCAAAGCGCAAACTAGCTATTTTACAATTTTGTAACATTTGTTGTAAAAGTTTTTGAAGTTAAATAAAAGTTTAAATTCTTTATACATTGATTACTGGGTGTACTGCTGAAACGATAAGGTTACCTATCCTTTCCTTCATAAATAAACACTTGAATTTAAATATGTAAGAAAACATTTAACATTTAAATAAAGTGAAAAATATAACAATTTAACGATTTGCCAACTGGCCTGTGTGACTGAGGGTTGAAGGTGGCGGAGTGAGCTGACGGTGACACTCTAACGCTTCCTGCGCCTTTTCACTACCCGTGACTGGAGCCCTCCAGATCTATTTGCAAGGGCCCTGTCAGATTGTTCCTGCTCTTCAGCAGCGGCTTGAGAAAAGGGTTGTTGCTGAGGCAATTCTATGCTGTCCTGCATCATGACTGGCATAGCTGCTGGCTCCTGGGACCAAAGTGGCTCTGCACTGTGACCTAGGGAGGGCATTTGTGCTGGAGTCAGCGTTATGCCAGTAGTGATAGATACAAGCGAATTAAGTAGTACAATCATAGTTTCATTAAGCATCACCAGCTGCGATGATATCTGATTAAGAGAATTATCATTAAGCACCCCTAACTGCGATGATATCTGATTTAGTGTAATGACAATATTCTCCATTCCCTGCCTGATAGTCTCTAGCGTCTACTTCCTTCTCAGTGAGAGAGCTCAGCAATTGCCTGAAACCTGCAATATCTTGCTGCTCATCTTGTAGGTGCTGCTGCACTTCTGCTACTCCCACCTGCACTGAATTGTCCATATGGTGTCTGCCTGTGGAGCTACCGTCATCAGTGTCTAGCCACAAGGGCCAGGAGATGGTGAGATAGTGGCCAGCGACACAGGGTCTATACACTCCTGCTGCACTTGCTGACATAGGACAGGTTGCTCCTGTTCCTCAACCACCTCAGCATCTTCAGTAATTGCTGCCATTGCATCAGAAAAACCTTCCCCAATGCCCTCTGTGGCCGCTGACTCCACGCACTGCTCATCCCGTGTGTGAGAGGTACTCTGTCCAGCTGTGGGAAGGAGGCAGAAAACATTTGCTAAGGCAAAGCACGATGTGCCACATCACAGATATTCAGCACACACCTAACCTTATTTAACATATAGCTGCCCAGGCCAACTCACATTGAGGGTCAGCAATGTCTGTTTCAGATGCATCCGCGGGGCGATTGCTAGCAAATTCGTACATCTGCTGGACCCGTTCCTCATGTTCGGTCAAAACCCTCAGCATGGCAACACCACCGCCTGTGAGTGTGCGTTCCCTGGAGTTGTGAGCACTTTTACTCTGAAATTGCAGCAGAAATAAGAGAATCACACAGCTGCATTTCTGACATGGACAGCGAAGGCTTTGAAGACTGGGTTGGGTGTTTCTTTACATCTTTGATTGAAGTCTTACAGCTCCAAGCAATGGAATCAAGATAAGAGAACAGTAGGTATCCCTGAGCTGGCCCCAAAGCCATAAAGTTTTATCGCTACCTCAGGTGACTTTACCAAGAAGCAAATTGACTGCAGTAAATGCATTGAGAAAGCCTTTATAAATCTAGCTAACTTAAATTCTAAGCAATGTTACAGTACACTATTGTAATAACTGTACAAACCCTGACAGATCGGAGTAAGTCACTGAATTTCTTGCGGCATTGTTCCGCTGTACGTGGAATGGTGGAGGTCGCGCTGACAGCTTGTGCAACTTCCGACCACGCTGCCATCTGACATTTTCGTGGAGCTCTCGACTGCTCATTCCCCATGATGCGCAGGTGCCTCGCCTCCACCTCGTTGAGGAGATTGCTGAGGTCATCATCAGTGAAGATCTGAGTTCTTTTAATCACGTGAAATGTGCGAATTCCAGCCATTTCACTTTGCTAATTAACTGAAAAGAATTAATAGAATGTTTTCAAGGCTTTAAAAAATGCTTAAATAGCTTCAATTCTCTTTAAAACTTTCTAAAAGTCATCAAAATCATTTAAACGTATTTAAAATTTAATAAAAGTTCACAAAACATTCATAAAATAGCAGATACCTTACTTTCCCTGCAGCTGTGTAACTACAAAGTCCTCTGCAGCGTCTTGGAGAGATTGGGGGCGTGTCCTATACAATGAGACCTTAAGGGGCGTATCTCACTTGCACAGCGCGCTCCAGGCTTCGCGCTGGCTGCACTCCTGGGCGGCGTGACGTCAGACGCTGCCCGGGATTCTTCTCTTTCAAACAGGAATTCCAGGCATCCCTGGAGCTGAAATGTCAGCGCGTCGGGTAAGTGCAGATCCGGGGCTTGCACGCGCGGCAAGCCCCCGACCCGAATTACTGGGCCAATATCTCTCGTCTATTTGCCGGTGTTTCCCGATTCTGCCTGTCTCTCTGGCTCTGTTTATTCTGTGTGACCACCTGCAGGTTGATTTTGAGCGAATACCTGTGATGTGTCTTGTCACATTAAATAAATGAGGAATTGTGGCGCTTCTCTCCCTGACACTGGTGAAAAAGTGAGACAGTCTTTGGAGCAAGTGCCTGGTTATTGTGAAACGGCAAAGAAAACAATAATTCTGGAATTACCCGGAAAAACAGTGACCCCGACGTGATTTGAACACGCAGCCTTCTGATCTGCAATCAAACACGCTACCGTTGCGCCAGTAGATCCTACAGTTTAAACCACGCTGTTTTAATATACACACGTTTCACAAACACTGTTTCATTCCTCCTGCCTTCTCCTGATTCCTCAGTGTCATGCACAGAAGCGCCTGATGCCCTCATTTGTTTAACGTAACAAGCAGACACAAACACAGGTATTCCTTCAAAATCAACCCGCAGGTGGCCACAGACACAATAAACAGAGCCAGAGAGAAACACCGAATCGGGAATCTCCGGGATATAGACAAGAGATATTGACAAGGACTAAAGTGCTTTGCGATCAGAAAATTGCCTGAACCCCTATGGTTAATGAAAGGGATTTTGCTACTTGAGTTCCTTATACGTCTTGGGCTTCTGGAGAACTTGTTTCGTAGTTGGCAGAAACGCGGCTCAGACATGCTGTTGTGACTGGGCAGGAGCCACCAGGTACCTGACTGCAATCAGCGACAGCGAAAGGCAGTTTTAACGAGACCCGGCAAGATCAAGCAGTAGCGTACGAGACTCTTAATTTTAAGGTCGTGGGTTCGAGCCCCACGTTGGGCGGTATTTTTTTTTTTTAACTTTTATGTTGCTTTCAAAGCGTCATTAATTGAGCGATAACCTTGTTTTGCACAATGAAAGAAATGCGAACTGAGAAAATACTGCAGATGCTGGAAATCTAAATTGAAACAGAAAATGCGGAGATACTCAGCAGGTCAGGCAGCTTCTGCGAAGAGAGAAACAGAGTTTACGTTTCAGGTCGATAACCTTCCGTCAGAACTGGAAAAAAGATGGAATGGAACAGATTTTTAAGCAAGTGTAGGGGATTCTATGAGATCATGGCTGATCTCGTGCCTCAATTCCATTCACCGGCCCTATCGCCATATCCCTTGATGCCCTTACCAGTCAGAAATCTACTGCCTTCTGTTTTGAACATACCCAATGACTGAGCCTCCACAGTTTTCTGGGGTAGAGATTTCCAAAGATTCGCCACCCTCTGTGTGAAGAAATTTCTTCTCCTCTCAGTCCTGAATGGCCTAACCTTTATCCTGAGGCTGTGGCCCCTGGTTCTAGACTCCCCAGCTAAGGGAAAAATTCTCCCAGCATCCAACCGATCAATCCCTGTAATAATTTTGCATGCTTAATGAGATCCCCTCTCATTCTTCCGAATTCAAGAGATTGCAGGCCTAGTTTACTCAATCTCTTCTCATACGAGGTCAGTGACAGTCTTGCAAATGGTGACTTCATATTCGGTAGTGGGGTCATGGTCCAGGCGGAGGTAGGAGGAGATGTTGGAGAGTTGGCATACAGCTTCCGCTAGGTAGAGGTCGGTTCGCCAAACAGCAACAGAACCACCCTTGTCAGCAGGTTTTGTGCTTTGCATGTTGACTGTTAACTGTTACCCATATCTCATTTTACACAATATATGGGCTACTCCAGCTCCTAATTCTTTTGTTCTTAGTTGTTATTTCCTCACACAGGAGAGCAATCTCGCCACTGGACAAGCAGAAGGAGCAAGTTCCAACCAAATGATTCCGCAAACGTGATAACTGCTACACTGTGGAACCGTCTCCACTTTCAGTACCAGGCCAGAAGGAAATGTTAAAAAATTTTGAGGATGTAACTGGTAGAATAGATAAGGGAGAACCAGTGGATGTGGTGTATTTGGACTTTCAGAAGGCTTTCGATAATGTCCCACATAAGAGATTGACGTGCAAAGTTAAAGCACATGGGATCGGGGGTAAGGTACTGACTTGGATAGAGAACTGGTTGGCAGACAGGAAGCAAAGAGTATGTCTAAACGAGACTTTTTCCAAGTGGCAGGCATTTACTAGTTGGGTATGGCAGGGATAAGTGCTAGGACCCCAGCTACTCACAATATATATTAATGATCTAGAAGTTTGAACTAGATGTAATAACTCCAAGTTTGCAGACGAGACAAAGCTGGGTGGGCATGTGTGTTGTGAGGAGGATGCAGAGAAACTCCAGTATGATATGGACAGATTAGGTGATTTAGCAGAAGCATGGCAGATGCAGTATAATGTGGATAAATGTGAGGTTATCAACTTTGGTGGCAAAAACAGGAAGACAGCTAATTATCAGAATGACAATAGATTGGGAAAATGGGAACTGCAATGAGACCTGGGTGTCCGTTTGCACCAATCGCTGAAGGTAAGCATGCAGGTGCAGCAGGTGGTTAAGAAGGCAAATGTTGCCCTTTATAGTGAGAGGTTTCGAGTACATGAGCAAGGATGCCTTGCTGCAGTTGTACAACGCCTTGGTGAGACCATACCTTGAGTATTGTGTGCAGCTTTGGTCACCTTATCTGAGGAAGGATGTTCTTGTCATGGAGGGAGTGCTGCGAAGATTCACCAGACTGATACATGGGATGGCAGGAATGACGTATGAAGACAGGTTGAGATGAATAGACTTATATTCGCTAGAATTTAGAAGAACGAGAGGGGATCTCATTGAAACTTACAAAATTCTAACAGGACTAGACACACTAGATGCAGGAAGAATGATCCCGATGGTGCGGGAATCCAGAACCAGCGGTCACAGTCTTAGGATAAGGGGTAAGCCACCTAGAGCTGAGATGAGGAGGAATGTCTTTACCCAGAGAGTGGTGAACCTGTTGGCTTCTGTACCACAGAAGGCAGTTGAGGCCAGTTCATTAAATATATTCAAGAAGGAGTTAGATATTTTTATTAAGGCTAAAGAGATAAAGGGATATGGGGAGAAAGCAGGGACAGGGTACTGAATGTGGATGATCAGCCATGATCTCATTAAATGACGGAGCAGGCTCGAGGGGCCGAATGGCCTACTCCTGCTCCTAGCTTCTATGTTTCTATGTGAATGGAGCAGGTGAAATGCTGAATCCCACTTTTAAGGGATGTCCCAAAGTGCTTGACAGTGGTGTGAGAATAAATGAGTTCCGCTTGGTAATTAAAAGTAAAGACTGTCAGAAGTGGGATTCGCACACACGCCTCTCGAGGAGACTGCGACCTGAACGCAGCGCCTTAGACCGCTCGGCCATCCTGACTTGCTCCGTTAATTTCTACATCTCATCACTTCCGCATGAAGAACGTTTCCGTCCGGGTGCTTGTTCAATGCTGTTGAAGGCTCAGTGAGCGGGATATCATCTCCCCCTGGGGATTTCCTGAGCTTGTGCTCGGTGTATGGGGAGGTTTGTCCCGGGTGCCTGGTATCTTGCAGCTCCAGGGATGGGCAGTAACAATCTGAGCTCTGGAGCTGGGGAAAAGCGAATAATTAATGTGTTTGTTTTCGGGCCTGAAATGCGGCTTAGATCTGTTGGTAATAACCGAGGCCGGGGCTGCGGGATATTTCAGTTTGTTCACGTTTAATCAGAGGAATATCCGCAGTCAGGAGCTGAAAAGGACCAAGAGCTGAAAAAACACCAGAAAAAAGATAAGAATTATCAGCAATTGTGATCAACTCTTTAATGTGTGTTCTGGTAGTTTAGTGGTTTAATTGTTTTAATCAACATTCATTAACCGAAAGCGTTGTTTTGCAGAATGAAAGAAATGCTCACAGTAAGGGACAGTCGAAAGTTGAGTAATTTAACTTTAATAATTTGTGAAAGTTTATTCATTGACGAAGATTTATACTCTGTCAGAATTTACGCACTGTGTATTTTAGGAGTCTGCTTTAAACTGTTCGTTGCTTCTGACACAAGAAACCTGTTAAATTTACTTCACAGAAAAATAATCTTTCCGCCTGGGCTCGAACCAGGAACTATTGCGTGTATAAGGCAAACGTGATAACCGCTACACTACGGAAACTTCTGCTTAAATGCGCTCGAGAAAGCACTGTTCAGACAGAAGGGAGACTACAGAATCGCTTTTTCTGCTTTGATTTCCTTTCACTGGCATTTCTCTGACCGAACTGCACAAGTCAAAAATGTTCCTTTCAAACTCATTAAACTGCCGAATTTCCTTCCCTCTGGTTTAACCCAGGGGTTTAAATTGTTCTGCAAACCATGAACCACGTTCACCTGAATTCCAAGGTGTGTAAGGAAATCAAGCATCAAAAGCCCTTTCATTAACCACAGGGATTCAGGCAATTTTCTGATCGCAAAGCGCTTTCTCACCTTGTCAATATCTCACGTCTATTTGCCGGTGTTTCCCGATTCTGCCTGTCTCTCTGGCTCTGTTTATTCTGTGTGACCACCTGCAGGTTGATTTTTAGCGAATACCTGTGCTTGTGTCTTGTCACTTTAAATAAATGAGGAATTGTGGCGCTTCTCTCCCTGACACTGGGGAAAGAGTGAGACAGTCTTTGGAGCACGTGTCTGGTTATTGTGAAACGGCAAAGAAAACAACAATTCTGGAATTACCCGGAAGAACAGTGACCTCGACGTGATTTGAACACACAGCTTTCGGATTTAGAGTCGAACGCGCTACCGTTGCGCCACGAGGTCCTACAATGTAAACGTTCCACAAACACTTTTTCATTCCTCCTGCCTTCTCCTGATTCCTCAGTGTCATGCACAGAAGCGCCTGATGCCCTCATTTGTTTAACGTAACAAGCAGACACAAACACAGGTATTCCTTCAAAATCAACCCGCAGGTGGCCACAGACACAATAAACAGAGCCAGAGAGAAAGACAGAACCGGGAATCTCCGGGAAATAGACAAGAGATATTGACAAGGACTAAAGCGCTTTGCGATCAGAAAATTGCCTGAACCCCTGTGGTTAATGAAAGGGATTATGCTGCTTGAGTTCCTTATACGCCTTGGGCTTCTGGAGAACTTGTTTTGTAGTTTGCAGAAACGCGGCTCAGACATGCTGTTGTGACCGGGCCGGAGCCACCAGGTACCTGACTGCAATCAGCGACAAAGAAATACAGCTCCAACGGGCCCGGCTAGCTCAGTCGGTCGAGCATGAGACTCTTAATGTCAGGGTCGTGGGTTCGAGCCCCACGTTGGGCGGTATTTATTTTGTTAAACTTTTATGTTGCTTTCAAAGCGTCATTGGGCCAGAAATTCGTGAACGGGGCTTGCCGCGCGTGCAAGCCCCGTATATGCACTTACCCGATGCTCCTGCCGATCACCTCCAGGGACGCCTGGAATTCGTGTTTCAAAAAGAAGAATCCCGGGCAGCGTATGACGTCACGCCGCCCAGGAGTGCAGCCAGCGCGAAGCCTGGAGCGCGCAGTGCAACTGAGACACGCCCCTTGAGGTCTCAGTTTCACAGCACACGCCCCCAATGTTTCTGCCAAGCTGCGAAGCATTTTTACATGCAAAGCAGCAGTTTAAATAGGTTTTTGGAAGTTTTTTGAAGATTTTGGTAACTTTTATAAACTTTTAAAAATGTTTACATTATTTTGAAGAATCTGAAGTAGTTTTAAACAGAATTAAAGCAATTTAAAGACCTAAAAGAATTTTTTTAATTCCATTTATTTATTTAGCAATGTCGTCATCATACGTGTCTTCACACTGTTCCCTTTGGGGAACTGTATGAAGTGGTGGAAGGATTTATGGCCATGATTAACGCTCATTCTGTGGCAGTAACCATTTTTGAACCAGCCATTAGGGCAGTTAATCCTATGGCAGGACGGTTTTACAGGCTCCCACAAGCTTTACAAGGAGGAGGGGCCACCCACACCCACGGACACAAATATCCCACTGGATGTCAACCCAGAATTTAGAGCTGGAGCTCCGACTCCACTTGCCAGGACTGTCTGGAGCAGAGTTTGAAACCGCGATCCTGATCTGGTTTAGCGGCGGGGATCCTACCGCTATGCCAAAGGCCCAATCCAATGAGCAATGTGAAATGGCTGGAATGAGCACAATTCACGGCATTAAAAGAACTCACAATTGAACTGATGATGACCTCAGCAATCCCCTCAAGGAGGTGGAGGCGCAGCGCCTGCTCATCATTGGTAATGAGAAGTCAAAGGCGCCGCAAAAAGGGCAGATGATAGCTTGGTCTTTCAAGTGGCAGCATAGGGCTCCAGTCACGGGGAGGGAAAAGGCACAGGAAACGTATGGGTGTCACCTTTTGTGTGGAGTGGGCCTTTTGCGTAGCAGTAAGCATCCCCGCCGCTGGGCCAGAAGGAGTAGGGTTTCGAACCCCACTCCAAACAGTCCCGGCAAGTGGAGTCGGAGCTCCAACTATAAATTCTGGGTGGACATCCAGCGGGATACTTGCGTCCGTGGGTGTGGGTCCCCCCCCCACCTCAGATGGGTTGTGGGAGCCTGTAAAACCCTCACGCCATAGGACTAACCACCCTAATGGCTGGTTCAAAGATGGTTACGGTCACGGAATGAGCGTTAATCACGGCCATAAATCCTTCCACCACTTCATACAGTTCCCGAAAGGGAACAGTGTGAGGATACGTACGACGATGACCTCTTGCGCAATGCACCTCCTTGGACCCTCAGTCGCAGATGCGACGGGGCAAATCGTGCAATTGTTAAATTTTTCATTTTATTTACATGTAAAATGTTGGCCCAGTAATTCCCTTCCAAATGCGCGAGTACGGTCGGGGTACTTACGCGTCTGGCCGGAGGAAATGCCGGTTTTCAGCATGCACAGCGCATGCGGGGAAAACCGGCATTTCCTGTCCTCTGAACGAAGGGGTTCAGAGGCAGAACGCGTGCGCAGTAAAATTCGCCGCTTTCATTCATGCTTTCAGTGAGGTCAAGTCCTTACAACTTACACATGAAAAAAGCATGGGTACAGTTGCTCCAGAGGCTGCGGAGGAAGATATTTCTTATCGTGGAGCTTCTGAAAGTATGTATGTCTGTATATATTCCTTTGCGTGTTATGTATATATTCCTTTACTTATGTGTATGAATGTATTATTTAATTATGACTTTCAGAGAAAGTAACTTATTGGAAAATCATAATTAAAAACATACATTCATACACATAAGTAAAGGAATATAAAACACACATACATATATGTAAAGGAATATATGCGGACATACATACAGAATTACTTATTACTGATGAAAAGTTTGTTTCCAAAAGTGCTGGAAATGTTACATTACTCATTTTAGAACACTCATTTTCACATTCCATTCACACAGCCACAATTGCTCCTTCTACCTACCGTTCTGAAAAGACGTTTAAAAAAATTTTTTTATCTTTAAAACTTACTTAAAATTTCTTAAAATAACTTCCCTCCCTTTCCCAAACAAAAATATTGCCTTTCAGAAGCTCCACGATAAAATATATCTTCCTCCGCAGCCTTGGAACAACATTACACCTGCTTTTTTCAAGTGTAACTTGTAAGGACTTACCCTCACTGAATCCATGAATGAAATCTACGAAATTCACTGCGCAAGTGCTGCCTGTGCAGTCGCACGCGCTGTGCCTATGAACCCCTTCGTTCTGAGCACTGGAAATGCCGGCGTTCCCCGCATGCGCTGTGCATGCTGAACGCTGGCATTTCCAACGGCCAGATGCGTGAGTACCCCGACCGTACTCACGCATTTGCTCACGAATTTCTGGCCCATTAATTGAGCGATAACCTTGTTTTGCACAATGAAAGAAATGCGAACTGAGAAAATACTGCAGATGCTGGAAATCTGAATTGAAACAGAAAATGCTGGAGGTACTCAGCAGGTCAGGCAGCTTCTGCGAAGAGAGAAACAGAGTTAACGTTTCAGGTCGATAACCTTTCGTCAGAACTGGAAAAAAGTGGTAATGGAACAGATTTTTAAGCAAGTGTAGGGGATTCTATGAGATCATGGCTGATCTCCTGCCTCAATTCCATTCACCGGCCCTATCGCCATATCCATTGATGCCCTTACCAGTCAGAAATCTACCGACTTCTGTTTTGAACATACCCAATGACTGAGCCTCCACAGCCCTCTGGGGTAGAGAATTCCAAATATTCACCACCCTCTGTGTGCAGAAATTTATTCTCCTCTCAGTCCTGAATGGCCTAACCTTTATCCTGAGGCTGTGGCCCCTGGTTCTAGACTCCTCAGCCAAGGGAAACATTCTCCCAGCATCCAACCAATCAAACCATGTAATAATTTTGCATGCTTAATGAGATCCCCTCTCATTCTTCCGAATTCAAGAGATTGCAGGCCTAGTTTACTCAATCTCTTCTCATACGAGGTCAGTGACAGTCTTGCAAATGGTGGCTTGATATTCGGCAGTGGGGTCATGGTCCAGGCGGAGGTAGGAGGAGGTGTTGGAGAGTTGGCGTACAGCTTCCACTAGGTAGAGGTCGGTTCGCCAAACAGCAACAGCACCACCCTTGTCAGCATGTTTTGTGCTTTGCATGTTAACTGTTAACTGTTACCCATATCTCATTTTACACAATATATGGGCTACTCCAGCTCCTAATTCTTTTGTTCTTAGTTGTTATTTCCTCACACAGGAGAGCAATCTCGCCCCTGGACAAGCAGAAGGAGCAAGTTCCAACAAAATGATTCCGCAAACGGGATAACTGCTATACTGTGGAACCGTCTCCACTTTCAGTACCAGGTGTGGTAAACCACTGTTATACCTGCCAGTGTGGGTGTTTTTATTCCACTGTGTACATGTCTGTACATGCCTCGGCTGACTCCTCCCACGAGTCCAGGTATAAAGGTGACTTCTCCACAGTCCCTCTGTATTCTGGACTGGTCGACCACTCGAGGCACACCTTCATTCTCTTGTTAATAAAAGCCTGTTAGTTACTCGCTTAACCTCAGTCTTTTGAGTAATTGATAGCGCATCAATTTTATTAACAAGATTTTTTATAATGGAGAAGATCCTCACACCAGCATGCCTCGATTTAGACCATCAGGAGGCGGACGCATCCACCAAGTTTGCTCACTGGCTTAGGTGCTTTGAAAGATTCCTGATCGCCTCCGCTGCATCGGTCAAATTGGATGAGGACAAACTGGATGTCCTGACCTCCAAAGTGAACCACCGAGCATACTCGGTCATCCAGGATGCGACCTCATACACGGCTGCTCTCAAGCTCCTCAAGGACCAGTACACGTGCCCAGTGAACGAGCTGTGTGCCAGGCACCTCCTGGGGAGTCGTAAACAACAACCTGGGGAATCGACCGAGGAATACCTTCAGGCACTGTCTGTGCTTGGCCGGGCCTGTGGTTGTAAGGATGTAAAGGCCACCGTGTACACAGAGGAACTTATCCGGGACGCTTTTGTAGCGGGCCACAGGTCGAATTACACCCGAAAGCGACTGTTGGAGCAGAGTGACCTCGACCTCAACAAGGCCTCCTAACTCGCACTATCATTGGACGCAGCCTAACGGGGCATGGATGCCTACTCCTCTGCACCGTGGACGCCGCGGGGAACGACAGCCTGGGACATTGTAGGACCGTCTCATAGCGCCGTGCCACACCAGCCACATTCCAGCAACGGCCCAACTACCGCAGCAGTGTCCCAAGGCCAGAAATGCTACTTCAGTGGCCAGGCCAGACACCCCAGAGCGCGCTGCCCGACGAAAAATGAGATCTGCTCGGGCTGCGGGAAGAAGGGACACTACGCCAGCGTCTGCAGTGCCAAAGCCACCCCGAACCCCAGCAGAGCCGTGTGTGGGCCGTGCGGGCCGCCATCTTGGGCCTCCCCAGCCATGTGCGAACCACCGGAACAGCAGCCATTTTGGACGCCTCCAGCCACATGGGGATCATGGACGCCGCCATCTTGGATGCCAGCCGGGACGCAGCAGGCCCCCAACACCGCCTCATCTGATACCCGCAGCGACACACCGACCCCTACGCTGGCCTCCGTTACGCTGGACCAAGCGAGACCGCACCAACTGGCCCGGTCCACAATGGACATTAAGGTAAATGGTCACAAAACAACCTGCCTTTTTGACTCTGGGAGCACGGAGAGCTTCATCCACCCCGACATGGTGCGGCGTTGCTCTCTCCCAGTCCTGCCTGCGCACCAGCGGATTTCTATGGCCTCCGAGTCCCAGTCGGCGGACATTGGCGTCTACTGCATGGTGACACTCTTAGTAGACGGGACTGTGTATGAGCATTTTAATCTTCTGGTCCTGCCCCACCTCTGCACTGCCGTTCTACTGGGGCTAGATTTTCAGTGCCACCTTAAAAGTGTTACGATGGCGTACGGTGGACCCCTCCCCCCACTCACAGTCCACAGCCAGCAGCTTCCAAACTGCCCGCTGCGCACCAGGTGCAACCTCTCCACACTCAGAGTCACCCCCACCCCCACTGTTTGCTAACCTCACCCCCGACTGTAAGCCCATCGCCACAAAGAGCAGGCGATAAAGTGCCGGGGACAGGGTTTTCATTAAAACCGAAGTGGAGCGGCTCCTGAAGGAGGGGATTATTGAGGGCAGCACCAGCCCCTGGCGAGCCCAGGTTGTGGTCATTAAGACCGGCGAGAAGCAGCGCCTGGTCATCGACTACAGCCAGACAATAAATCGCTACACCCTGCTGGAGGCTTACCCACTCCCCCACATAGCTGATATGGTCAACCAGATCACGCAGTACCACGTCTTCTCCACCATTGATCTGAAATCAGCGTACCACCAGCTCCCTATCCGCTCTGAGGACCGCCAGTATACTGCCTTTGAGGCAAACGGCCGCCTCTATCACTACCTTAGGGTTCCCTTTGGCGTCACCAACGGGGTCTCCGTCTTCCAAAGGGAGATGGACCGGATGGTCGATCAAAATGCGTTGCAGGCCACTTTCCCATACCTGGACAATGTGACCATCTGCGGCCATGACTTGCAGGACCATGACGCAAACCTCGAAAAATTCCTCTGCACCGCCCAACTCCTGAACCTGACGTATAACAAGGAGAAGTGCATATTCCGCACAACCCGCCTCGCCATCCTTGGCTGCGTTGTGGAACACGGAGTCATCGGTCCCGACCCCGACCGGATGCGTCCCCTTATGGAACTCCCACTGCCTCAAGGCCCTGAAGAGGTGCCTCGGGTTTTTCACCTATTATGCCCAGTGGGTCCCCTACTATGTGGACAAGGCCCGTCCGCTGATCAAGTCCACCTCTTTCCCCTTGATGGCAGAGGCCCGCTTACCCTTCCACCATATCAAGGAAGACATTGCCAAAGCCACCATGCACGCAGTGGATGAATCCATCCCCTTCCAGGTGGAAAGCGACGCGTCCAACTTTGCCCTGGCTGCTACTCTTAATCAGGCAGGGAGACCCGTGGCCTTCTTTTCACGAACCCTCCAGGGCCCGGAGATCAGACACTCCACTGTTGAGAAGGAGGCACAGGCTATTGTGGAGGCTGTGCGTCATTGGAGGCACTACCTGGCCAGAAAACGATTTACCCTGCTCACTGACCAGCGTTCAGTTGCTTTTATGTTTAACAACAAGCAGAGGGGCAAAATCAAAAACGACAAGATCTTGAGGTGGAGAATCGAACTTTCCACCTACAATTACGAGATCTTGCACCAGCCCGGGAAGCTCAATGAACCCTCGGATGCTCTATCGCGTGGCACCTGCGCCAGCGCGCAGATTGATAGACTGTGGGCCCTCCACAATGACATCTGCCACCCGGGGGTCACCAGGTTCTTCCACTTCATCAAGGCCCGCAACCTGCCTTAGTCCATTGAGGAGGTAAGGACCATGACCAGGAACTGCCAAGTCTGCGCTGAGTGCAAACCGCACTTTTATAGACCAGACAGGGCTCACCTAATAAAAGCCATTCGCCCCTTCGAGTGCCTGAGTGTTGATTTTAAAGGGCCTCTCACCTCCTCCGACTGCAATGTGTAATTCCTCAACATTATTGATGAGCACTCCCGTTTCCCATTCGCCATCCCCTGCCCGGACATGACCAGTGCCACCGTCATTAAATGTCTGAACGACCTCTTCACCCTGTTCGGTTTCCCCAGCTATATCCATAGCGACCGGGGCTCATCGTTTATGAGCGACGAACTCCACCAGTACCTGTTGGCTAGGGGTATTGCCACAAGCAGGACCACCAGTTACAACCCCCGGCGGAACAGACAGATGGAAAGAGAGAATGCGACAGTTTGGAAGGCCGCCCTGCTAGCCTTAAAGTCTAGGGGCCTTCTGACCTCCCACTGGCAGGATGTGCTCCCCGATGTGCTCCACTCTATTCGGTCACTGCTCTGCACTGCCACTAATGCCACCCCTCATGAGAAAATGTTTGTCTTCCCACGGAAGTCCACATCGGGGACATCGCTACTGCCATGGCTGACGTCCCCAGGACCGGTCCTACTGAGAAGACACGTGAGGATCCATAAAACGGACACCCTGGTCGAGAGGGTCGACCTCCTCCACGCCAACCCCCAGTATGCATACATTGCGTACCCGGACGGGCGGGAAGACACAGTCTCCATACGAGACTTCGCACCCTCGGTGGTCCCAGTAACCCACTACCCACTACCACCGCCCCCCCCACGATCCAATATCCAACCCCAGCAGATGGCATGCCTGGGCCCCGCGACCCGCTCGACACCCACGAGGACTACACACCAGTGCCCCAGCCTACGCGGGAGTCGACGCTGGAAGCTTCACTACCCCTGCCATCGCCACGTCGATCACAGCGGCAGACAAGACCTCCGGAGAGACTCCAATACACAAACTTTTAGTACACTTCACCCCGCTGGACTCATTCTTAAACAAGGGGTGAATGTGGTAAACCACTGTTATACCTGCCTGTGTGGGTGTTTGTATTCCACTGTGTACATGTCTGTACATGCCTCGGCTGACTTCTCCCACGAGTCCAGGTATAAAGGTGACTGCTCCACAGTCCCTCTGTATTCTGGACTGGTCGACCACTCGAGGCACACCTTCATTCTCTTGTTAATAAAAGCCTGTTAGTTACTCGCTTAACCTCAGTCTTTTGAGTAATTGATAGCGCATCACCAGTCATGGAAATGTTAAAAAATTTTGAGGATGTAACTGGTAGAATAGATAAGGGAGCACCAGTGGATGTGGTGTATTTGGACTTTCAGAAGGCTTTCGATAAGGTCCCAGATAAGAGATTGGCGTGCAAAGTTAAAGCACATGGGATCGGGGGTAAGGTACTGACTTGGATAGAGAACTGGTTGGCAGACAGGAAGCAAAGAGTATGTCTAAACGGGTCTTTTTCCAAGTGGCAGGCAGATACTAGTGGGGTAGGGCAGGGATAAGTGCTCGGACCTCAGCTACTCACAATATATATTAATGATGTAGAAGGTTGAACTAGATGTAATAACTCCAAGTTTGCAGACGACACAAAGCTGGGTGGGCATGTGTGCTGTGAGGAGGATGCAGAGAAACTCCAGTATGATGTGGACAGGTTAGGTGATTTAGCAGATGCATGGCAGACGCAGTATAATGTGGATAAACGTGAGGTTATCAACTTTGGTGGCAAAAACAGGAAGACAGCTTATTATCAGAACATCAATAGATTAGGAAAAGGGGCACTGCAATGAGACTTGGGTGTCCTTGTGCACCAATCGCTGAAGGTAAGCATGCAGGTGCAGCAGGTGGTTAAGAAGGCAAATGTTGGCCTTTATAGTGAGTGGATTCGAGTACAGGAGCAAGCATGTCTTGCTGCAGTTGTACAAGGCCTTGCTGAGACCACAACTTGAGTATTGTGTGCAGCTTTGGTCACCTTATCTGAGGAAGGATGTTCTTGCCATGGAGGTAGTGCAGCGAAGATTCACCAGACTGATACATGGGATGGCAGGAATGACGTATGAAGACAGATTGAGATGATTAGGCTTATATTCGCTAGAGTTTAGAAGAATGAGAGGGGATCTCATTGAAACTTACAAAATTCTAACAGGACTAGACACACTAGATTCAGGAAGAATGATCCCGATGGTGCGGGAATCCAGAACCAGCGGTCACAGTCTAAGGATAAGGGGTAAGCCATTTAGGGCTGAGATGAGGAGGAATTTCTTCACCCAGAGAGTGGTGAACCTGTTGAATTCTGTACCACAGAAGGCAGTTGAGGCCAATTCATTAAATATATTCAAGAAGGAGTTAGATATATTTCTTAAGGCTAAAGAGATAAAGGGATATGGGGAGAAAGCAGGGACAGGGTACTGAATGTGGATGATCAGCCATGATCTCATTAAATGGCGGAGCAGGCTCGAGGGGCCGAATGGCCTACTCCTGCTCCTATCTTCTATGTTTCTATGTGAATGGAGCAGGTGAACCGCTGAATCCCACTTTTAAGGGATGTCCCAAAGTGCTTGACAGTGGTGTGAAAATAAATCAGTTCCGCTTCGTAATTAAAAGTAAAGACTGCTAGAAGTGGGATTCGAACCCACGCTTCCAAGAGGAGACTGCGACCTGACCGCAGTGCCTTAGACCACTCGGTCATCCTGACTTATTTGATTAATTTGCGCATCTCATCACTTCCACATGAAGAACGTTTCAGTCCAGGTGCTTGTTCAATGATGTTGAAGCCTCAGTCACCGGGATATCTTCTCCCCCGGGGTTTTCCTGAGCCTGTGCTCGGTGCATGGGGTGGTTTGCCCTGGGTCCCTGGTATCTTGCAGCTCCAGGGATGGGCAGTAACATTCTGAACTCTGGAGCTGGGGAAGAGCGAATAATTAATGGCTTTGTTTTCTGGCCTGAAATGCGGCTTAGATCTGTTGGTATTAACCGAGGCCGGGGCTGCGAGATATTTCATTTTGTTCACGTTTAATCAGAGGAATATCCGCAGTCAGTAGCTGAAAAGGACCAAGAGCTGAAAAAACACAAGAAAAAAGATAAGAAATATCAGCAATTGTGTTCAACTCTTTAATGTGTGTTCTGGTAGTTTAGTGGTTTAATTGTTTTAATCAACATTCATTAACCGAAAGCGTTGTTTTGCAGAATGAAAGAAATGCTCACAGTAAGGGACAGTCAAAAGTTGAGTAATTTAACTTTATTAATTTGTGAAAGTTTATTCATTGACGAAGATTTATACCCTATCAGAATTTACGCACTCTGTATTTTAGGAGTCTGTTTAAAATTGTTCATTTTTCCTGACACAAGAAACCTATTAAATTTATTACAGAGAAAAAATCATCAGGAACATAATGTTTCCGCACGGGCTCGAACCAGGGACTTTTCACGTGTGTGGTGAACGTGATAACCGCTACACTCTGGAGACCTCTGCTTAGTTAATTATCGACAAAGTACTGTTCAGACAGAAGGGACACTACAGAATCGCTCTTTCTGCAATGATTTCCTTTCACTGGCATTTCTCTGACCGAACTGCACAAGTCAAAAATGTTCCATTCAAACTCATTAAATCCCGAATTTCCTTCCCTCTGAATCTGACGTCTCTAGTTTTGCCCACTCAACCAATGTCCCTTTGCAATTTTCTGCTCCCTTCCGCACTACTTACTCTGCCACTAACTTAGTGTCGTTAAACTTGGTAATATATGCCTATGGAAGACTTTGGGATTACCTTTTATGTTAGCTGCCATTCTTTTCTCAGACCCTCTCTTTGCCCCTCTTATTTTCCTTTTCACTTCTAATCTGAACTCTCTATAGTCAGATATATTAGGATAGTTGAAGCCCCCATTATCACTAGTCTATACTTCATTGTCATAGAGTCGTAACGGCACAGAAGGAGGCCATTCGGCCCATTGATTCTGTTCCAGCTCTCTGTGGAGCTATCCATTCAGTCCCATTCCCCCGCTCTATCCCCATAGCCCTGCAAGCCTATTTCCCTCAAGTTTCTAACCAGTCTCCCCTTGAAAACATTGAGTGTCTCTGCTTCTACGACTTCCGTTGGCAGCGAGTCCCAAGTCCTCACCACTCGCTGAGTAAAAAAGTTTTCCTCACATCCCTCCTGTATCTCTTGCCCAAAACCTTAAATCTGTGTCCATCAGTCCTTGTACAATGAACTAGTGGGAACAGCGTTTTCCCGTCTCGTGTATCCAAACCCGCCATAATCTTGTACACGTCTATCAAATCACCCCTCAACCTCCTTTGCCTTAAAATCATCCTGTCCAGCGCCTTGGGACGTTTTACTACGTTAAAGGTGCTATATAAATAGAGGTTGTTGTTGTTGTTGTTGTGGTAATGAAAACAAATCCAGCTTCTCCAACCTGTCCTTGTAGCTAAGATGCTCCATCCCCAGAACCATACTGGTAAATCTCCTCTGCACCCTCTCAAGGGCCTTCACATCCTTCCTAAAGTGTGGTGAACAGAACTGGACGCAATACTCCAGTCGTGGCCTAAACAGCGCTTTATAAAGGTTCAGCATAACTTCTCTACTTTTGTACGCAATACCTCTATTTATGAAGCCCAAGATCCCATATGCTTTGCTAACCACTCTCTCAATATGTCCTGCCACCTTCAGAGACCTATGTACATTAACTCCCAGGTCCCTCTGTCCCTGCACACTCTTTACAACTGTGCCATTAAGTGTATATTGCCTCTCCCTGTTCCTTCTACCAAAATGCATCACTTCACACTTCTCTGTATTAAATTCCATCTGCCATTTGTCTGCCCATTCTGCTAGCCTTTCTATATCCTGCTGTATTTGACTGGTATCATCCTCACTGTTTGCCACACCCCAAAGTTTGTTGTCATCGGTAAATTTAGAAATTCTACTCTGTATTCCAATATCCAGGTCAATTACATATATATCATAAAAAGCAGTGGTCCCAGCACTGACCCTTGGGGAACACCACTGTCTACCATCCTCCAGTCTGAAAAAACACACATTTACCACAACTCGCTGTTTTCTATCCTTAAGCCAATTCCTTCTCCAAGCTGCCACTGACCCATCTATTCCATGAGCCTCAATTTGGTTATCCAGCCTTCTACGTGGTACCTTATCAAACGCCTTCCTAAAATCCATGCAGACAACATCCATTGCATTCTCTTGATCAATGTTCCCTGTTACTTCATCAAAAAATTCAATTATATTAGTCAAACACGATCTGCCTTTTACAAATCCATGTTGGCTCTCCTTAATTAGCTTAAACCTCTCCAACTGGCCGTTAATATTTTCCTTGATTATTGTTTCTAGAACTTTACCCACCATTGATGTTAAACTGACCAGCCTGTAGTTACTAGAATTATCCTTACAGCCTTTCTTGAATAGTTCTTACATCTCTCTGTAATTTCTCTGCAAATTTGCTTCTCCATATTTTCTCACTAGTTGGTGGCCTATAGAATACATCTAGTAGTGTAACGGCCCCTCTATTATATCTTAACTCTAGCCATATAAATTCAGTCCCTGTCTCCCCATCCTGGAGTCATGTCTGTTCTCCTCGTCTGTCTAACGGTCACCCATTCCCTCTCTGCCTGTACACTCCTTAGCTGCGGGGTGACCACCTCCTGAAACGTGCTGTCCACGTAGCTCTCAGCCTCGCGGATGCACTGCAGTGACGCCAGCTGCTGATCAAGCTCCGAAACCGCGAGCTCCTCCAGCTGACGACACGGCCTGCACACGTGGTTGTCCAGGACATGGGATACGTCCTGGATTTCCCACATGGCACAGGATGCACATTCCGTGGGACTGAGCTGCCCTGCCTTTATTTATTCGACTATTAACTAACTTTACAGAATATTAAGACTAAGATGTACCTAATTAAAGTTATCAATGCAATATATTATTAACAGTTACTAATTTAACGTAGAATTAAATTTTTGCTAACAGTCGCTTGTGTGAAATCTTCTCAAATGCCTGCTAGAAATTATCATATTAAATCTAGAAAATCCCTCCATAGTGTCCTATGTACATTAACTCCCAGGTACCTCTGTCCCTGAAAACTCTTTAAGACTGTGCCATTAAGTGTATATTGCCTCTCCCTGTTCCTTCTGCCAAAATGCATCACCTCACACTTCTCTGTATTAAATTCCATCTGCCCATTCTGCTAGCCTTTCTATTTCCTGTTGCCGTCGATTGGTATCAACCTCAATGTTTGCCACACCCCCAAGTTTGGTTTGATATTTAAGGGGGAACTGATAGGGTAGGTAGAGAGAAACTATTTCCCCCAGTTGGGGAGTCTAGGGTTAGGGAACATAGCTTAAAAATTAGATCCAGGCCTTTCAGGAGTGTAGTTAGGAAACATTTCTACACACAAAGGGTGGTAGAAGTTTGGAACTCTCTTCCACAAACAGCAACTGATGCTGGGTCCATTGTTAAAACTAAATCTGCGATTGATCGATAATTGTTAACCAAAGGTAATAAGGGGTATGGGCAAAGGCGGATAGATGGAGTTAGATCACAGATCAGCCATAATCTCATTGAATGGCGGAACAGGCTCGAGGGGCTGAATAGCCTCCTCCTGTTCCTATGTTCCATGGGGATTGACAGGGTAGACACTGAGAGGTTGTTTCCCCTGGCTGGAGTGTATAGAACTAGGCATAGTCTCAGGAAACGGGGTCGGCCATTTAAGACTGAGATGAGAAGGAATTTCTTCACTCAGAGTGTGGTGAATCTTTGGAATTCTCTGCCCCAGAGGGCTGTGGATGCTGAGTCTTTGTGCATAGTCAAGACTGAGATAGATATAATTTTTGGACTGTAGGGGAATCAAGGGACATGGTGATCGGGCGGGAAAGTGGAGTTGAGCTCGATGATCAGCTATGATCTCATTGAATGGTGGAGCAGGCTCGAGGGGCCGTATGGCTGACTCCTGCTCCTAATTCTTAGGTTATTCTGTTCTAAGGGGGCTTTCTGGTTGATGTTGGGTGTCAGCCTCGGCTCAGTTGTTCGCGTGCTCACGTGAGTCGTAGGTGCAAGCTCCACTTGACTGAAGCACAAATTCCTGTGAAATAGTAGAGGGAGCGCAGCACTGTCGGAGGTGTCGTCTTTTGGATGAGATGTTAAACCGAGGCTCTGTTTTCCACCTCAGGTGGACGTAAAAGATTCCACAGTTGTATTTGGAAGAACACCGGGGTATTCTCCTTGACAAATGTTTATCCTTCAACCAACACATCCAAGTCTGCAGACGACACAAAGCTGGGTGGGTGTGTGTGCTGTGAGGATGATACCGAGAAACTCCAGGATGATTTGGACAGGTTGGCTGATTGGGCAGATGCATGGCATACGCAGTATAATGTGAATAAATTTGAGGTTATCCACTTTGCTGGCAAAAACATGAAGGCAGATTATTATCTGAATGGCAATAGACTAGGAGAAGGGTAAGTGCAACGAGACCTGAGTGTCCTTGTGCACCAGTCGCTAAAGGTAAGCATGCAGGTGCAGCAGGCGGTTAAGAAAGCAAATGGTATGTTAGCCTTCATATCGAGAGGGTTTGAGTACAGGAAAAAGGATGTCTTGCTGCAGTTGTACAGGGCCTTGGTGAGACCACACCTTGAGTATTGTGTGCAGTTTTGGTCGCCTTATCTGAGGAAGGATGTTCTTGCCATGGAGGGAGTGCAGCGAAGAGTCACCAGACTGATACCTGGGATGGCAGGAATGACGTATGAGTTATATTGGACTTATACTCGCTGGAGTTCAGAAGAATGAGAGGTGATCTCATTGAAACTTATAAAATTCTAACAGGACTAGACAGACTAGATGCAGGAAGGCTGTTCCCGATGGCGGGGCGGTCCAGACCCAGGTGTCACAGTCTAACGATAAGGGGTAAGCCATTTAGGGCTGAGATGAGGAGGAATTTATTCACCCAGAGAGTGGTGAACCTGTGGAATTCTCTACAACAGAAGGCAGTTGAGGCCAATTCATTAAATATATTCAAGAAGGAGTTAGATATATTTCTTAAGGCTAAAGGTATCAAGGGATATGGGGAGAGGGCAGGGACAGGGTACTGTGTTTGGATGATCAGCCATGATCTCATTGAATGGCGGAGTAGGCTCGAGGGGGCGAATGGCCTACTCCTGCTCCTATCTTCTATGTTTCTATGTTTATTTTTCCCTGTGTACACGGAGGTCATTGACAGGCTGGTGGAATGGGCGAGCACATGGCAGACGAAATTCAATGGGTTTGAATGTAAGAGTGAGGAAAGTGTCGCTGCGATTGTAGAGGGCCTTGCTGAGACCACACCTGGAGTACTGTGCAGAGTTTTGGTCTCCTTTCCTAAAGCAGGATATACTTGCCTTAGAGGGAGTGCAATGAAGGTTCAGCAGATTGATTCCTGGGGTGAGAGGGCTGTCCTATGAGGAGAGATTGAGTAGATTGGGACTATGCGCTCTGGGGTTTGGAAGAATGAGAGGTGATCTCATTGAAACGTGTAAAATTCTTAAGGGGCTTGGCAGGGTAGATGCTGAGAAGCTGTTTCCACTGGCTGGAGAGTCCAGAAGGAGGGGGCGACTGAGATGAGGAGATATTTCTTCATTGAGGGTGGTGAATCTTTGGAATTCTATACCCCAGATGGCTGTGAATGCTGAATCGTTGAGTATATTCAAGGCTGAGATCGATAGCTGTTTAGACTCTAGGGGAATCAAGGGATATGGGGATCAGGTGGGAAAGTGGAGTTGAGGTCGAAGATCAGCCATGATCTTATTAAATGGCGGAGCTGGCTTGAGGGACCATATGGCTGACTCCTGCTACTATTTCTCATGTTCTTGAGAGGGGAAGATAATGGGCGGGGTCAGTGGGAAGGTAACGGTACAGGGGATGCAATGGGAATGAGGGGTGGGAGGCGTGAGTGTTTGGGGATGGGTCGGGAGGGAATTCCGGCCAAGTCCTACCCACAAATTGCTTCCGGAACACATTGGCGGCTGCTTATTGTGCACCACCACACGATGCAAACCAGCAGCTCCCATGCGAAAGGAAAAAAGAAAAAGGGTAGGGGGAGAAAAGGAGAAAAAGAGAAGCAAACATAGGAATTGAGGATTGAAGAGAAGGGAAATAGGGAGAAAGAAGCAAAGGAGGAGACAGAGAGAAATAGCACACACAGCGAAGAGGAACCTTGCCATGTGCAGTACCTTAGGATACTGACTATATTTATATCTTTCAATAGCATTCTATTATTATCAGTTAATCTCCATTAGTGCCACACACGGGGCACTGTGACTAGGGGGGAAAAGTTCAGTATCGCCCCGTTTGGGGCGGCATTATCGGCCATGCGCAAAATTTAGTGCCTGGCGCACTAATTATCACCTCCGACGGCAAACTTGGCTTTTATTGCCCCTGGAGGTGATTGGAGCGCTAAATCAGGTGCTTCACACCAGTCTTAAGGCAAAAAGCCCGAGGAGTGATGCGGTACCTCAGAGCGCTGGCGAAGCAAGGAAGGGCAAACTAAAATAAACCTGCAAAGTGCTGCTCTGTACCCAAAACTCCTTCACACAGCATTGAATCTCTCCAGAAGTCTCTCTCGCTCTCTCTCTCTCAGAATGCGTGGTGCAAAAATGTCACCAACAAAAAAAGGCAGGAAGCGGTCGCCTTTAAGTAGCGCTCCCCCAGTCCCTTTCTGACTGCATAACGCTCTCCTCAAACTGTTGTTGCTAGCGGCAGGCGGTAAGGCAGGGGGCGCCACTAAATATCTGGTCCGGGGCACTACCGGGGCATTGTGCACTTGACTGATGTCATGATCTGCCGGCCCAAGAGATCATGGCGGTAGTGTTTAGTGCCGCCGCAAAAGTCTAGTTAATTTCGCGAGTGGCGCAAGCATCGCCGCGCCCGGGCACTAGTTGCTTTACGCCCATTTAGTGCCCTCTTAAGGCGCTAACGGGAGGTGCAAACAACTGAATTTCCCCCCTAGGTGTGGTATTAAGGCGAAACACTCTATATCAATAAGTTAGATGAAGGGAGCGAGTGTAATGTGCCCAAGTTTGCTGACGATACAAAGATAGGTGGGACAGTAAGCTGTGAGGAGGACACAAAGAACCTGCAAAGGGATATAGACAGGTTAAGTGAGTGTGCAATAAGGTGGCAGACGGAGTATACTGTGGGGAAATGTAAGGTTATTCACTTTGGTAGGAAAAATCAGAAAACAGAACATTTTATTAAACGGCGAGGAACTGTTAAATGTTGGTGCTCAGAGGACTTTGTCTGCCTTGTACACGAAACACAGAGAGGTAACATTGTAGGGGTTCGCAAAATCCCCTCAGCCCCCAAAGATCGGGAAATATTAACCCACATCGTGGACGAAGACGTTGCGTGATTTAAATTGTCTCTGGGTTGGACAATGTTTTAAAACATACCCAGAACCGCAAGAAGGCTGCGTTAAGCTAGGCAGCACTTGGACAACACCGGATTCAAAGAACTTTGTAAAAAAATCGCACACCTTAAGACAGTACATTTTTATTAAAAAAAGGAACTCTTGAGTTTGGTAAATTGCCCAGGGATAAAATGGCTGTCAAGCTGCATGGCCAAGGACAAAGGGCATGGAAGCAGCTTTCTGTGTCTGTGAAGCAACGGCAGTCAAATTCTGTCAATCAAAAGGGGAGTTTCCCCTCCCTGCAGAGACAATCGATGTTTGTTTACAGAAACTGCTACAAGGATATTTGCACAAGGGATTAAACCAATTGACTGCGGTTTCAGTGACTACAAGATAATGGGTTTCTGTTTACATAGTAATACAACTCCATTCAAAACCCATCAGGTTGAATGGAGATGGTTCGAAGGCTCAGCACAGACATTTGAAAAGAAACACTTAAACTGAGGAAGGGAACAGTTTAAAATGAATGGGTTTGAACCACCCATTACTGGAAAATGGGGACAGTTGGATCCCTTTTGTTTTAGCCCAGAAACTTCCCGATCTGGGCGGGCACATTTCGGCACCAAAACTGGGGTATAAGAGATTGCTTCTCAGAGGCATCTCTCTCTCTCTGGCTTGCCTCCGTGTGCCCTCTGCAGCGTGGGAGTCTGTCTGAAGAAGTAAGAACACCAGCAGTTTACTTTTAAAACATTGCGGTGTTTCTTTACTTCAGGACAGTGAAGATCTCGTTGGACAAGAAGCTGGCACTGCAGTGGTGAGCATATATTTTTCTGGCCTTCCACAAGGCAACTTATGATAAGTTTAGGGGTGGGAGTAAAGTGGGGATTTCGTTAGAATTGTATTTTAGTCGATTTCCCTCGTTGTGTCCGTTTTTTTCCTTCCCTATTTAAGCAATTTTACCGTGATTACAAGATCGTGTGTTGTAGTTTCTTAGTTTTAGTAAAGTTTGACTTTCTTGCATCCAGACCATTTGTCCATTTTAATATATCATTAATTATAAGTTCCTCCAGTCAGAACTGGAAGGAGGGGTTTTGTGATTTGAAACCGCTGTGCAGTGCAAAAAGTGCAGTGGCAAAAACGCTGCCTGACCAGGTAAATTACCGTAAACCAGGTAAAGGAAGGTAAGTTACCGTAAACCAGGTAAAGAATGCCCCCTTCAAATTTGCGACCGTGGCAGGACTGGAGGCAGTTTTTGATATGATAAGTGGTCTGGATCTGGAGAAAGCACCAGCGCTTGCTTTTCTTGCTTTTAGTCTGTAGGTAGCCCTGCAGAAGTTAGCGGCAGTGTGTAAGCTCACCGTTTATGGTATAGGTGGCTGGATTAAGAAGGGTGAGATGAGGGTGCGGGAGGAGGTTAAAGAGGCCAAGAATCGGGAGTCAGAGTTTGAAAAATGCCAGGCGGAGGTAGAATGCCTCATAAGAGAGGTGAATAAGGCCAGAGATAGTGGGATGAGGGTGCGGGAAGAAAATGCACGCCTTACACTAGAGGTCATGAAATGCCAGGCTGAGATAGAGCGCTTTGTGCAGGAAGCCACAGTGGCTAGGGACAGTGAGATGAAGCTACAGGAGGAAAACGCACACCTCACCCAAGAAACTAGTGATGGCAAAAGCCACGCGAGGCACAAGATAGAGTTCCTAAAGTGCCAAATTACAGAAGCAAGGAGGAACGAGATGAGACTGCGGGAAGAGAATACCCACCTCACCTCAGAAGTAACAGAGCAGGAGGAAAAGGTTAAGGAGGTAAAGGCAGCTTATAAGCTGGCCTGCGACCAAAGGTTTAGTGGAGCAGATCATACCCCATGTAACAGAATGATTGAGAGTTTGGGTATGGAGTTATTAAGGACTGAAGGGATGGAATGTCTCATAAGTCCGAAGGGAAGTCCATTGGACAGTACCAGCAGCCCAAATAAAACCGCCCCACAGGCAGCACCCAGAACAGAGCTTGCTAGGGAATTAGAGATCCCAAGACAGCAGCCCACAGCACCGAGTTTTGAGGAGCTCTGGCAGCAAGAAGGGGTGGACAATGGGGTGGTAGGAGAACGCCAGCAGGTCCCGCTAGGCAGGCGGGGATCAGGACCAGTGTACCCCCTCCCACAACGGAGGTACGGGCCGCCCGTGAACGATAAAGACCCAGGGACTGCTCAGCATACCTATCTGGTGCCCTATGATACCCCACAGCTCAGAGGCCTGGTGAAACATATTCCCCTGCTCTCCGAAAAGAGAGACCCCTCAGTGCACTTGCAAGGGATAGAACAGGCAGCCTGTGTTAATGGCTGTGATGATGAAGAGAAAGCCAAAATGTTCCTTTTCTCTGTAGATACTAAGCTCTATCAGACCCTTTCAGATGAGGCTAAGAGAGGGCAGAATGGTTTTGAGGACCTAAAGGAGGAAATACTGGAAGCCATGGGTGCGAACGACGGCAGTCCGTTCGATCGCATAGGAAAAACACCGCAGAAGGAAGGGGAGACCCCACAGACATTTGCAGACAGGCGGTAGCCAGTCTACAACAGTGCATGTACAGGGGGACAAAATAGAGCACGCCTGAACCCGCAGCAGCGGACCCAATGGCTTTGTTGCCTGGTGTCCAATTGTCTGCCCCAGATAAAAGCAAAGGCTGATACTTGGTTTGACCATCGAGACCCCCGAGCAACCGAAGAGACTGTAATCCGGCAGCTCACAGTAGCATATAGGAACAGTAGGAATAGTGGGAGCCCCAGCAAAAGGGTAAGGTCCACGAGGTTAAACCTGGGACTCAATTCAAGAAATAGCATCGCCAGGAGGGGAGCCGACCCTCCAAGAACAAGGTCACTTGTTACAGGAGCGGGGAGGATGGCCACTGGCGCAGGGATTGTAAAAAGCCTGGAGAGACGATAAAGCCAGCACCCCCGCAGCCCCAACTCAGAAGGCAGAGACAGAAACTCCTCCCGATACAGTCGAGTCCATCATGGAGTCGATAAAACCGTTCCTCAGGGCCAATCAGGGAAAGGTAGCAGCCATCAGTGGTGCTGCAAACCCCTTGCCCACCTTTGCCTCCCCACAATGACTGGAGCACGCGCAGCCTGTCCGTCTGTGTAATCTCCGGTAAGATGAATGGAAGAGACCGCTCGTACAGATGGAGACAGAGAAGGTTACAGGGACTTATCTATTGGATACGGGGGCATCATGCATCGTGATCCATACGGATAATCCCACCACCACACCTCTGTTTGATGGGGTTCCAAACATACTATCGGAATTCACCAGTCAGTAGCAGGCGGGGGTATACTCCAGATCCCTCTCCGTCCATCTGGGCACGCTCCTAACTAAGTGGACGTGCATCCTGGCAAAGTGGAATAAGGAGGAAGGAAACGGGATCCAAGGAGCCGACTTCCTGGTGGGCCACGGGATCCTCGTGGATCTCTGCAACCATTGCCTTTGGGGGGCTAGCACAGACAGGGAAGAAGGTGTAGTGGTCATCCCGGCCAAGGAGGGTAAGGGGACCTTGTGTACTGTGAAGCCCAAAGAAGGTTACGACCTCAGGCTCATGGTAAATGGTGTCCCGGAGGCACTGCAGGCAGTCGTGCAGGCAAACCTCACAGCCTTTGCCACCCATAAACACGTCTGCGGAAGGATCACAGGGTTTGAATTTAAAATAAATGGGGAACCCATGACCCGACCACAGAAGCAGTACAATTTCCCCAAGGAGGCAGAACCCGACATGGAGGCAGCCATCACCTCCTTAGTTAAACAGGGAGTGTTGAGGCCGAAAGCCACTCATGTTAATTCTCCACTTTGGCCGGTTAGGAAACCGGATAATTCATGGAGAGCCACGGTGGACTATCGGGTGCTTAACAGCAATATCCCCGTGTGTGCCCCCACAGTAGAAGCAGTGGCTAATATTATTAGCAGTATTCCAGAATCCGCAAACACATTCACGGTGCTGGAAATTTCGAATGGGTTCTGGTCCATCCCTTTAAAATGGGAGGTGCAATATAAGTTTGCCTTCACCTTTAAGGGACAGCAGTATACCTGGACCTGTCTGCCACAGGGTTTCTACAACAGCCCCGGCATCTTCCACCAATGCATGAAGGATAGTTTAAAGGAGTTCAGTCAAACCACTCATTTACTGCAGTATGTGGATGATCTGCTCTTATTTACCGACTCGGTCGGGGAGCATGGCCCACTGCTGGCTGAGCTGCTGCAGACAAAGTGGTTTAAAGTCAACCCCAAGAAGGCGCAGATGGGTCAGCAAGAAGTTTAATTCCTGGGTCTGACTGTCCGCACAGGAGAGAGGTCGATAGATAAGGCAAGGATGGAAGCGGTCCAGGAGTTACCGATTCCCAAATCAGTAAGAGGGCTGAGGTCGTTCCTGGGATTGACGGGGTACTGCAGGGAATTTATAGAGGACTATGCAGCCACAGCGGCCCCTCTGCTCCATCTCCTACACAAGGGAGTGGAGTGGTCCTGGGTTGAGGGATGCCAGGCAGCATTTGTTAAGTTAATGGGAGACCTGCAGACCGCAGCAGCCCTAGGAGCGATAGATGGGAAAAGGGAATTTTTTCTGCAGGCAGCAGACAGCATGAGGAAGCAGCATTGGAATAACCGGCTGCTGCTGGAGCCTAGCAGGAGCCACCAGTGGGAGATAGGAGACCGAGTGATGGTAAGATACAATGCCCAGGTGGGAAGTTTAGAGCCACTCTACAT
Organism: Somniosus microcephalus; assembly: GCF_052327205.1. Classification (NCBI taxonomy): domain Eukaryota; kingdom Metazoa; phylum Chordata; class Chondrichthyes; order Squaliformes; family Somniosidae; genus Somniosus; species Somniosus microcephalus. Next base: position 16,136,904 of record NW_028225182.1, on the reverse strand, counting down.
GGGACTATACTATTATAGTTGATAGGGACAGCCCCATGGTCAATGCAGTAAAACTACCCCGGTGCACAAAGTAGTTCCACGCCAACCAATGTAAATTGTAACAAGTTCAAGTTCACAGGCTGTAAAGACAGGCACTGTGGCTTGTTCCAAGGGACAAGTTGTCCGGCCCACCAACTGGGACACTTCCCCGCCCCAGTGGGACCTAAGTTTTGGCCTAAGTTTAAATTTGAACCAGTTATCTAGTTCAGAAACAGAGAAACAGCCACCAGAGAGTAAAAATCTGCAGGGTGCTGCGAGTTCATTCCCAGAAGAGACTGCCCGCACATGTGTAGTCGCTGGTCTGGAGGCAGGAATTCCCCAGTCTTTTGAACAGGAGGTTCACGGGGAGAGGTTTCCCAACACCAGGTTCGCACAGGTGCAGTTCCCCAGCCTGTGACCCCAGCGGCTCCTCTTCAGTTTTCCCGCGCAGGCGCTGTCGCCTGTTTGAATACAGAGATTTCACAGCCTCTGCCGGGGGACTCAGGGGAGGAGGTTCGTGCAGGCGCAGTTGCCTGTTTCAAGGGACAAACTTCCCAGCCCGCTTCTAGAGTGGTTCCCCCTATGGTGTGGAACTCTGGGGAGGAAAGGATTGAAATTCCTCTTGTGGGGGACATATGGAAGGAGCCGGTACCAGGTTTTGGACCTGGAGAGGAAGATTTTCAGTCACCAGCAGCGGGTGGTGAGGGGATGCCTGCCCCCAGTACAGGAGTGGGTAGGGAAAAGGAGACAAACCCGGATTACTGGCAGGCTGCCAGGTATATTAAACAGTGCGGTCTGTTTGCATCAGGGGGAAAAAGTTCCTAGCCAGCTAGGGCTGTGACCCAGGCTCAGGGTCTGTCAGCCAATGTTTCCCCGCAGAGACGACCCTCAGAAAGTCTCAGCGGGTCCACAAGCCTAATATAAGATGGTCACCAGGGTACCTGTCACAAAGAGCAATCTTCCGAGCCGGGAGGAAACAGATCACAGAGGTCCCCAACTAGCAGCCATAAGCTGCCAGGGACCAGAAGCAGGAGGCAGTCCAGCTTCACTGCAGGCAGCAGTAATCTGCGACAGTGACACCAGAGATTAGCCTGGCCGTCCGGAGACGGGCGGCATTTGTATTATAGCTTTGTGTTAAGTTACCAGTGTTTATAGCTTGCTTTTAAGGTGTTTAAATTTTAAGTTTAGAATGTAACTAGTAGTTTAAAGTTTAAGCTTGTAAGTGTGCCAAATATTTGTATTTTGGTCCGAGGTCAAGGGACCCGACCATGTCTCCACCTAAGGCAGCAGGTCAGTGAGAGACTTGGCTGCATGTCCTTTTAAGTTCTTTTGCAGGAGAGTGGACAAAGGAGCAGACCTGTTCGCCCAGCCCGAGCTGGGCATCGAATGAAGATATGGTTATACAGAATGCTGGTGATCACCTCGCCATTGGACAAATCCAGAAGGAGACCCCACAGTGACCTTCGGGAGAAACCGGACAGAGTCCGGTGGAACCTGCCTACTCAAGGGGGGCACGGTGGCATAGTGGTTAGCACTGTTGCCTCACAGCGCTAGGGACCCGGGTTCATATCTGGCCTCGGGCGACTGTCTGTGTGGAGTTTGCACATTCTCCCTGTGTCTGCGTGGGTTTCCTCTGGGTGCTCCGGTTTCCTCCCACAGTCCAAAGATGTGCAGGTTAGGTTGATCTGGCTATGATAAATTGACCCTTAGTGTTAGGGGATTAAATACGTGGGGTTACGGGGATAGGGTGGGATATGTGTCGGTGCAGGCTCGATGGGCTGAAATGGCCTCTATCTGCACTGTAGATTCTGTGTGTGATTCATCCTACGTGGTAGTGATGGCCCCAGCTAGGTGGGGCACAGCCGCAACCCAGCACTATCCTGACCGAATTTCACTTGCTGGAGACCTCGCTATTGAGGAGTCATGGTGGGGAAGCACAGGCGCCTTGTCAGATAGGGACGCATTCCCCGGGGACTGGGTGGTGATGGCCCGGGAAAGATTGTAAAGGGGAGGGGGAGACTCAAGAGTCGCATGGGTGCATTCGGGGAAGGGAGGAACTCACCCGGGGCCCACAGGCAAAGTTGGAGTCTAACTGTGGCTGGGAAGGATGAGTGAGTGGCAGGATCTGGGATCCAAGTTTGAGTGTGGGGCCAGTGAGAGACGCCACACAGGCACCCATCATTTTCTGCAGCCAGTCAAGGGAAGATGGGAGGGGGAGGGACTGGGAGTTGCGATCCCATACTCCCCGGTCTCGGTCTGTGAAACATGAGGGGTACCCCGCCTCCACAAAGGGAGAAGGGAATGGCTTGGGGCTGGCGGAGCAGACTGTTCTGTAAAATCCATTCTGTATGTTTTAAAAGTTTAAGACCATTAAAAGGGGGGGTGGAAGGAACATTTACTGCCCGGGTGGGAGGAGCAATACTCACTCGAATTTCGTGGCCCTTCATTGGCACGTGATGGTCCGGGTTTTTTTCAGCATTTTGTTTCAAATGTTTAATGGAGATTTTTGTATTTTGTTTTACAGTTCCAAGTGCTGCAGAGGCGTAGGACACTCTACGTGCTTGAAATCATTCTGATTACATTGTATAACCAAGATTGCAACATTTTGTAATATGTTATAATGTAACAAGTGGTGCAGGGGTATGAGACCCTTATTGTAACATTTTGTAATTGATGTATCTGTAGATGCCTACCGTACCACGGTTTTCTCGGATTTGAGGGGATTAGACAGGTCGGGGAATCAGTGATAGGTAGCTATAGGTAAATACAAGGGATGGTTGTTTGTCGGGTGTCAGAAATCTTTGCTCACTTCTTCAAGAGGATACTACAAGCAAGTTGGAAGTATCCAAGGTGCGAATGTAGGGGTTTGCAAAATCCCCTCAGCCCCCGAAGATCGGGAAATATTAACCCACATCGTGGACGAAGAGTTTGCGTGATTTAAATTGTCTCTGGGTTGGATTTTTTTTATAACATACCCAGAACCGCAAGAAGTCTGCGTTAAGCTAGGCAGCACTTGGACAACACCGGAATCAAAGAACTTTGTAAAAAAATCGCACACCTTAAGACAGCACATTTTTATTAAAAAAAGGTACTCTTGAGTTTGGTAAATTGCCCAGGGATAAAATGGCCGTCAGACTGCGTGGCCAAGGACAAAGGGCCTGGAAGCAGCTTTCTGTGTCTGTGAAGCAACGGCAGTCAAATTCTGTCAATCAGAAGGGGAGGTTCCCTCACTGCAGAGACAATCGATGTTTGTTTACAGAAACTGCAAAAGGCTATTTGCACAAGGGATTAAACCAATTGACTGCGGTTGCAGTGACCACAAGATAATGGGTTTCTGTTTACATAGTAATACAACTCCATTCAAAACCCATCAGGGTGAATGGAGATGGTTCGAAGGCTCAGCACAGACATTTGAAAAGAAACACTTAAACTGAGGAAGGGAACAGTTTAAAATGAATGGGTTTGAAGCACCCATTTCTGGACAATGGGGACAGTTGGATCACTTTTGCTTTAGCCCAGAAACTTCCGGATCTGGGCGGGAACATTTCGGCCCCAAAACTGATGTGTAAGAGATAGCTTCTCAGAGGCATCTCTCTCTCTCTGGCTTGCCTCCATGTGCTCTCTACAGTGTGGCAGTCTGTCAGAAGAAGTAACACCAGCAGTTTGCTTTTAAAACACTGGGGTGTTTCTTTACTTCAGGACAGTGAAGATCTCGTGGGACACGCAGCTGGCACTGCAGTGGTGAGCATATATTTTTCTGGTCTTCCACAAGGCAACTTAGGATAGGCTGAGGGGTGGGAGTAAAGTGGGGATTTCATTAGAATTGTATTTTAGTCGATTTCCCTCGTTGTGTCCGTTTTTTTCCTCCCCTCTTTAAGCAATTTTAGCGTGATTACAAGATCGTGTGGTGTAGTTTCTTAGTTTTAATAAAGTTTGACTTTCTTGCATCCAGACCATTTGTCCGTTTTAATATATCATTAATTATAAGTTCCTCCCGTCAGAACTCGAAGGAGGGCTATAGCGATTCGAGACCGCTGTTTGGAGCTGGTCAAAGTGCAGTGGCAAAAAGGCTGTCTGACCAGGTAAAGTACCGTAAACCAGGTAAAGGAAGGTAAATTGCCATAAAGCAGGTAAAGAATGCCTGCCTACAATATGAAGGTACACCAAAAAATTAGGAAGGTGGATGCATTTTGGCCTTTATTGCAAGGGGTTTGGAATATAAAAGTGAGGAGTAAGTCTCTCATCCCTGCAATTGTCAATGCTTTTGGGCCCTGAGGGAATCAGGAAATATGGGGATCGGGTGGGAAAGTGTAGTTGAGGTCGAAGATCAGCCATGATCTAATTGAATGGCGGAGCAGGCTTGAGGGGCTGAAAGGCCTAATCCTGCTCCTGATTCTTATGTTTCTTACATGACAGGGTTAGGGAGTTGGGGTTAATTGGAGTAGGGCTTCCAGACTTCATTGGTTCTCCATTTTAAAGTCCCCACATTGTGGTTTGCAACAAAGCTTAGAGTAATATGCAAGGTAGCTACAGTGGGTTGAACCAGAGACGAGTGCACACTGAGAAGCTGGGCTGGTAAATCTGTGCTGCTGCAGCGGCACCAAGTGGTGACATAGAGAGTTGCCATTATTCTTATGGACAGAGCAATTTATTGCAGAAAAGTTGGCACAGAAGTGTAACAAAAAAGTGATAGGAAGTTTTGTAGAAAGGACTCTGTCTTTAAGGGGCCCACATTCTCCTTCGCCTCCCTCTTTATCATACTATACCAGTAAAAACTTTTCACAGGTTTATTCTTGCATTCCCTTTTACAGTGTTTTTGCACCCCTTTGCTGTCCAAAGAGACTCGAGGTTCCATGTACATAGATCAATAAAATCTCATTAACAGGTATGGAAAATAATCAAAAAGGCAAATGGAATGCTGGCCTTAATATCTAGAAAGCTAGAATACAACGGGGCAGAAGTAATGCTGCAGCTATACAAAGCCCTGTTTAGGCCTCAGATGGAGTATTGTATTCAGTTCTGGGCAGAGTTGTTAGATGGCTGTGATCCTAGGATGGATTAACTATTATATCCTGTAAGTTACGGTTGCCCCATGATCTCATGCCGTTATGCCCAGTGTTCTGTGTTTTGCTGGTCATGAAACAACTATTAAGTAAATATTAAATTGATTTATATATACACACATATGTATGACAAAAATCCACTTTGAATTGACTTCTGACGAGAGGCAGGACTAATTACATTTGATTTCCTTTACATGTTGAGGAACGATAACCTGCTTGAATTAGTTCTCGTACCCGGGCACAATGTCCATAATATGCAAGAATGATTATATCCAAATACTCTCAATATCCCCACGTGCACTTTATATATGTTCAAATGTATCAAATTACTGTATCACTCATTCCATATATGTATCGGTTCAATAAAATGTAATAAAAACATTTCATCTGCGCCAGTTCCTTATTACAAAACCTCCTGTCCCTATTTTGTCACACTTCTGTGCCAACTTTTCTGTAATAAATTGCTCTGTCAATAATAATAATGATAAAGGCAACTCTCTATGTCACCAGTTGGTGCCACTGCAGCCGTCCAGATTTACCTGCCCCAGCTTCTCATTGTCCAACATTCTCTGTTTCAACCCACTGTAGCTACCTGGCATATTACTCTAAGCTTTGTTGTAAACCACAATGTGGGGATTTTAAAATGGGGACCCAATGATGTCTGGAAGCCCTACACCAATTATCCCCAACTCCGTAACCTGTTACATAAGTTACATAAGAATCAGGAGCTTCGTTTGACTGCACAGCAGATTGCTCAACATCTTCTTTGCAAGCTGCATTCGGCTGGCATACTTGTTGAAATTGAAAGCAGTGCTTCTTGAAACGTAGACATTGCACTTCGTATTCTCGAAAAAAGTTAACAATTGCTTATCTTTCGTGCAGCAGTGCCTTGCAAAGATTATTCACATTTTACCTGGCAGGACTGCAATATAAGCTGCAATGAGCAGTGTGAAAAAGAAGCAGAGATTTGTGAACCGATAGCCATCAAGGCAGCTGTGTGATTTACTCAGAACCGAGGCTTAGCAGAGGGGCAAGTGGGCAAGCTGAAGTTAAGGATGAGACCAGGCCGAGACAAAGTATAATGGTGGTGTGATGAAATACTCCATTCATCACTGCCTGTGACTGTGGTTGGTTTCAGGTTTCAGTTCCCTTACCTCAGTTCCGTCTCCTCACCATTGTATTGTATATTGTAATGTATTGTGTGTAGGGCTCCGCCCATACCTGGCCCCTATGTAAGCAAGCTCAGTCTGGCCTCATTTCCAGTACTGCAGACCTCCAGATGCAAGATACCTCTCTCCACTGCGTGTTGCCTTCTAAGTTAATAAAAGCCTTGTTTTATTTCACTAGCATCGAGTCTCGGAATTATTGAGGCACATCAGGTGGAGATGGTAACGTTGTTGATTTTGAGAAAAGAATCTAAATAACTTTTCTGTAACGGATCCATGGTGTAAGAGTGAGCACTCGGGACTCTAAATCCAGCGATCTGAGTTCAAATCTTGGCAGAACCTAAATTCTTCTTGTCCCAACTGCTGGAAATTAGGGACATACAAGCTTGGCATCTGCATACCAACCACGGTGACTGGACCGTTTGCTGCCCGAATCAATGACGGTTGATTTATTGTTCTCGACATCAGATGAGAGGCTCAACCTCTCATTCCCAGTTCCGAACAAGCGGGGCAAGAAAGATGTGTATTGTCCAGTGCTTCGTTTGACTGCACAGCAGAATGCTCAATATTATCTTTGCAAGCTGCATTCGGCTGGCATACTTGTTGAAATTGAAAGCAGTGCTTCTTGAAACTCAGGCATTGAACTTCGAATTCTCGAAAAAAGTTAACAATTGCTTATCTATCGTGCAGCAGTGCCGTGCAAAGATTATACACATTTTACCTGGCAGGACTGCAATACAATCTGCTCTGAGCAGTGTGAAAAAGAAGCAGAGATTTGTGAACCGATAGCCATCAAGGCAGCTGTGTGATTTACTCAGAACCGAGCCTTAGCAGAGGGGCAAGTGGGCAAGCTGAAGTTAAGGATGAGACCAGACTGAGACAAAGTATAATGGTGGAGACGGTAATGTTGTTGATTTTAAGAAAAGATTCGAATGATTTTTTCAGCAAAGGTTACATGGTGTAATGGTGAGCACTCTGGACTTTGAATCCAGCGATGCGAGTTTAAATCTCGGTGGAACCAGATTTCTTGTTGTCCCAGCTGCTGGAAATTTGGCACATACAAGCTTGGCATCTGCACAGCAACCACGGTTACGGGACCGTTTGCTGCCTGAATCAATGGCGGTTGATTTATTGTTCTCGACATCAGATGATAGGCTCAACCTCTCATTCCCAGTTCCAAATAAGCGGGGAAGAAAGATATGTGTTGTCCAGTGCTTCGTCTGACTGCACAGGAGATTCCTCAACATTTTCTTTGCAAGCTGCATTCGGCTGGCATACTTGTTGAAATTGAAAGCAGTGCTTCTTGAAACGTAGGCATTGCACTTCGTATTCTCGAAAAAAGTTAACAATAGCTTATCTTTCGTGCAGCAGTGCCTTGCAAAGATTATTCACATTTTAGCTGGCAGAACTGCAATACAAGCTGCTATGAGCAGTGTGAAAAAGAAGCAGAGATTTGTGAACCGATAGCCATCAAGGCAGCTGTGTGATTTACTCAGAACCGAGGCTTAGCAGAGGGGCAAATGGGCAAGCTGAAGTTAAGGATGAGACCAGGCCGAGACAAAGTATAATGGTGGAGACGGTAATGTTGTTGATTTTGAGGAAAGAATCGAATGAAATCTTCAGCAACGGTTCCATGGTGTCATGGTGAGCACTCTGGACTTCTTGAATCCACCAAGTCCGAGTTCAAATCTCGCTGGAACCTGAATTCGTGTTGTCCCAGCTGCTGGAAATTTGGGACATACAAGCTTGGCATCTTCATAACAACCACGATTACGGGTCCGTTTGCTGCCTGGATCAATGTCAGTTGATTTATTGATCTCGACATCAGATGAGAGGCTCAACCTCACATTCCCAGTTCCAAATAAGAGGGGGAGAAAGGTGTGTGTTGTCCAGTGCTTCGTTTGACTGCACAGCAGAATGCTCAACATTTTCTTTGCAAGCTGCATTCGGCTGGCATACTTGTTGAAATTGAAAGCAGTGCTTCTTGAAACGTAGGCATTGCACTTCGTATTCTCGAAAAAAGTTAACAATTGCTTATCTTTCGTGCAGCAGTGCCTTGCAAAGATTATACTCATTTTAACTGGCAGGACTGCAATGCAATCTGCCATGAGCAGTGTGAAAAAGAAGCTGAGATTTGTGAACCGATAGCGATCAAGGCAGCTGTGTTATTTGCTCAGAACCGAAGCTGAGCAGAGGGGCAAGTGGGCAAGCTGAAGTTAAGGATGAGACCAGGCCGAGACAAAGTATAATGGTGGAGATGGTAATGTTGTTGATTTTGAGAAAAGAATCTAGGGAACTGTTACGCAAAGGTTCTATGGTGTAATGGTAAGCACTCTGGGCGTTGATTCCAACGATCCAAGTTCAAATCTCGGTGGAACCTGAATTCTTATTGTCCCAGCTGCTGGAAATTTGGGACATACAAGCTTGGTATCTGCATACCAACCACGGTTACGGGACCGTTTGCTGACTGAATCAATGACGGTTGATTTATTGTTCTCGACATCAGATGATCGGCTAAACCTCTCATTCCCAGTTACAAATAAGCCGGGGAGAAAGATATGTGTTGTCCAGTGCTTCGTTTGACTGCACAGCAAATTGCTCAACAGTTTCTTTGCAAGCTGCATTCGGCTGGCATAATTGTTGAAATTGAAAGCGGTGCTTCTTGAAACGTAGACATTGCACTTCGTATTCTCGAAAAAAGTTATCAATTGCTTATCTTTCGTGCAGCAGTGCCTTGCAAAGATTATTCACATTTTCCCTGGCAGGACTGCAATACAAGCTGCTATGAGTAGTGTGAAAAAGAAGCAGAAATTTGTGAACCGATAGCCATCAAGGCAGCTTTGTGATTTACTCAGAACCGAGCCTTAGCAGAGGGGCAACTGGGCAAGCTGAAGTTAAGGATGAGACCAGACCGAGACAAAGTATAATGGTGGAGACGGTAATGTTGTTGATTTTAAGAAAAGATTCTAATGATTTTTTCAGCAAAGGTTCCATGGTGTAATGGTGAGCACTCTGGACTTTGAATCCAGCGATGCGAGTTTAAATCTCGATGGAACCAGATTTCTTGTTGTCCCAGCTGCTGGAAATTTGGGACATACAAGCTTGGCATCTGCATACCAACCACGGTTACGGGACCGTTTGCTGCCTGAATCAATGACGGTTGATTTATTGTTCTCGACATCAGATGATAGGCTCAACCTCTCATTCCCAGTTCCAAATAAGAGGGGGAGAAAGATGTGTGTTGTCCAGTGCTTCGTTTGACTGCACAGCAGAATGTTCAACATTTTCTTTGCAAGCTGCATTCGGCTGGCATACTTGCTGAAATTGAAAGCAGTGCTTCTTGAAACGTACGCATTGCACTTCGTATTCTCGAAAAAAGTTAACAATTGCTTATCTTTCGTGCAGCAGTGCCTTGCAAAGATTATACTCATTTTACCTGGCAGGACTGCAATGCAATCTGCCATGAGCAGTGTGAAAAAGAAGCTGAGATTTGTGAACCGATAGCCATCAAGGCAGCTGTGTCATTTGCTCAGAACCAAAGCTTAGCAGAGGGGCAAGTGGGCAAGCTGAAGTTAAGGATGAAACCAGGCCGAGACAAAGTATAATGGTGGAGATGGTAATGTTGTTGATTTTGAGAAAAGAATCTAGGGCACGGTTCAGCAAAGGTTCCATGGTGTAATGGTAAGCACTCTGGACTTTGAGTTCAGTGATCCGAGTTCAAACCTTGGTGGAACCTGAATTCTTGTTGTCCCAGCTGCTGGAAATTTGGGACATACAAGCTTGGCATCTGCATACCAACCACGGTTACAGGACCGTTTGCTGCCTGAATCAATGACGGTTGATTTATTGTTCTCGACATCAGAGGACAGGCTCAACCTCTTATTCCCAGTTCCAAATAAGCCGGGGAGAAAGATGTGTGTTGTCCAGTGCTTCGTTTGACTGCACAGCAGATTGCTCAACATTTTCTTTGCAAGCTGCATTCGGCTGGCTTACTTGTTGAAATTGAAATCAGTGCTTCTTGAAACGTAGACATTGCACTTCGTGTTCTCGAAAAAAGTTAACAATTGCTTATCTTTCGTGCAGCAGTGCCTTGCAAAGATTATTCGCATTTTCCCTGGCAGGACTGCAATACAAGCTGCTATGAGCAGTGTGAAAAAGAAGCAGAGATTTGTGAACCAATAGCCATCAAGGCAGCTGTGTGATTTACTCAGAACCGAGGCTTAGCAGAGGGGCAAATGGGCAAGCTGAGGTTAAGGATGAGACCAGGCCGAGACAAAGTATAATGGTGGAGACGGTAATGTTGTTGATTTTGAGGAAAGAATCTAATGAAATCTTCAGCAACGGTTCCATGGTGTCATGGTGAGCACTCTGGACTTCTTGAATCCACCAAGTCCGAGTTCAAATCTCGCTGGAACCTGAATTCGTGTTGTCCCAGCTGCTGGAAATTTGGGACATACAAGCTTGGTATCTGCATACCAACCACGGTTACGGGACCGTTTGTTGCCTGAATCAATGACGGTTGATTTATTGTTCTCGACATCAGATGATAGGCTCAATCTCTCATTCCCAGTTCCAAATAAGCGGGGAAGAAAGATATGTGTTGTCCAGTGCTTCGTTTGACTGCACAGCAGATTCCTCAACATTTTCTTTGCAAGCTGCATTCGGCTGGCATACTTGTTGAAATTGAAAGCAGTGCTTCTTGAAACGTAGGCATTGCACTTCGTATTCTCGAAAAAAGTTAACAATTGCTTATCTTTCGTGCAGCAGTGCCTTGCAAAGATTATTCACATTTTACCTGGCAGGACTGCAATACAAGCTGCTATGAGCAGTGTGAAAAAGAAGCAGAGATTTGTGAACCGATAGCCATCAAGGCAGCTGTGTGATTTACTCAGAACCGAGGCTTAGCAGAGGGGCAAGTGGGCAAGCTGAAGTTAAGGATGAGACCAGGCCGAGACAAAGTATAATGGTGGAGATGGTAATGTTGTTGATTTTGAGAAAAGAATCTATGGCATTGTTCAGCAAAGGTTCCATGGTGTAATGATACGCACTCTGGACTTTGAGTTCAGTGATCCGAGTTCAAATCTTGGTGGAACCTGAATTCTTTTTGTCCCAGCTGCTGGAAATTTGGGGCATACAAGCTTGGCATCTGCATACCAACCACGGTTACAGGACCGTTTGCTGCCTGAATCAATGACGGTTGATTTATTGTTCTCGACATCAGATGACAGGCTGAACCTCTCATTCGCAGTTCCAAATAAGCGGGGGAGAAAGATGTGTATTGTCCAGTGCTTCGTTTCACTGCACAGCAGATTGCTCAACATTTTCTTTGCAAGCTGCATTCGGCTGGCATACTTGTTGAAATTGAAAGCAGTGCTTCTTGAAACGTAGACATTGCACTTCGTATTCTCGAAAAAAGTTAACAATTGCTTATCTTTCGTGCAGCAGTGCCTTGCAAAGATTATTCACATTTTCCCTGGCAGGACTGCAATACAAGCTGCAATGAGCAGTGTGAAAAAGAAGCAGAGATTTGTGAACCGATAGCCATCAAGGCAGCTGTGTGATTTACTCAGAACCGAGGCTTAGCAGAGGGGCAAGTGGGCAAGCTGAAGTTAAGGATGAGACCAGGCCGAGACAAAGTATAATGTGGGAGATGGTAATGTTGTTGATTTTGAGAGAAGAATGTAGGACACTGTACAGCAAAGGTTCCATGGTGTAATGGTAAGCACTCTGGACTCTGAATCCAGCAATCCGAGTTCAAATCTCGGTGGAATCTGAATTCTTGTTGTCCCAGCTGTTGGAAATTTGGGACATGCAAGCTTGGCATCTGCATACCAACCACGGTTACGGGACCGTTTGCTGCCTGAATCAATTATGGTTGATTTATTGTTCTCGACATCAGAGGACAGGCTCAACCTCTCATTCCCAGTTCCAAATAAGCCGGGGAGAAAGATGTGTGTTGTCCAGTGCTTCGTTTGACTGCACAGCCGATTGCTCAACATTTTCTTTGCAAGCTGCATTCGGCTGGCATACTTGTTGAAATTGAAAGCAGTGCTTCTTGAAACGTAAACATTGCACTTCGTATTCCCGAAAAAAGTTAACAATTGCTTATCTTTCGTGCAGCAGTGCCTTGCAAAGATTATTCACATTTTACCTGGCAGGACTGCAATACAAGCTGCTATGAGCAGCATGAAAAAGAAGCAGAGATTTGTGAACCGATAGCCATCAAGGCAGCTGTGTGATTTACTCAGAACCGAGGCTTAGCAGAGGGGCAAGTGGGCAAGCTGAAGTAAAGGATGAGACCAGACCGAGACAAAGTATAATGGTGGCGACGGTAATGTTGTTGATTTTAAGAAAAGATTCAAATGAATTTATCAGCAAAGGTTCCATGGTGTAATGGTGAGCACTCTGTACTTTGAATGCAGTCGAGCCGAGTTCAAATCTTGGTGGAACCTGAATTCTTGTTGTCCCAGCTGCTGGAAATTTGGGACATACAAGCTTGGCATCTGCATACCAACCACGGTTACGGGACCGTTTGCTGCCTGAATCAATGACGGTTGATTTATTGTTCTCGACATCAGATGATAGGCTCAATCTCTCATTCCCAGTTCCAAATAAGAGGGGGAGAAAGATGTGTGTTGTCCAGTGCTTCGTTTGACTGCACAGCAGAATGTTCAACATTTTCTTTGCAAGCTGCATTCGGCTGGCATACTTGCTGAAATTGAAAGCAGTGCTTCTTGAAACGTACGCATTGCACTTCGTATTCTCGAAAAAAGTTAACAATTGCTTATCTTTCGTGCAGCAGTGCCTTGCAAAGATTATACTCATTTTACCTGGCAGGATTGCAATGCAATCTGCCATGAGCAGTGTGAAAAAGAAGCTGAGATTTGTGAACCGATAGCCATCAAGGCAGCTGTGTGATTTGCTCAGAACCGAAGCTTAGCAGAGGGGCAAGTGGGCAAGCTGAAGTTAAGGATGAAACCAGGCCGAGACAAAGTATAATGGTGGAGATGGTAATGTTGTTGATTTTGAGAAAAGAATCTAGGGCACTGTTCAGCAAAGGTTCCATGGTGTAATGGTAAGCACTCCGGATTTTGAGTTCAGTGATCCGAGTTCAAACCTTGGTGGAACCTGAATTCTTGTTGTCCCAGCTGCTGGAAATTTGGGGCATACAAGCTTGGCATCTGCATACCAACCACGGTTACGGGACCGTTTGCTACCTGAATCAATTACGGTTGATTTATTGTTCTCGACATCAGAGGATAGGCTCAACCTCTCATTCCCAGTTCCAAAAAAGCCGGGGAGAAAGATGTGTGTTGTCCAGTGCTTCGTTTGACTGCACAGCAGATTGCTCAACATTTTCTTTGCAAGCTGCATTCGGCTGGCATACTTGTTGAAATTGAAAGCAGTGCTTCTTGAAACGTAGACATTGCACTTCGTATTCTCGAAAAAAGTTAACAATTGCTTATCTTTCGTGCAGCAGTGCCTTGCAAAGATTATTCACATTTTACCTGGCAGGACTGCAATACAAGCTGCTATGAGCAGTGTGAAAAAGAAGCAGAGATTTGTGAACCGATAGCCATCAAGGCAGCTGTGTGATTTACTCAGAACCGAGGCTTAGCAGAGGGGCAAGTGGGCAAGCTGAAGTTGAGGATGAGACCAGAACGAGAAAAAGTATAATGGTAGCGAAGGTAATGTTGTTGATTTTAAGAAAAGATTCTAATGAATTCTTCAGCGATGGTTGCTTGGAGTAATGGTGACCACTCTGGACTTTGAGTCCAGCGATCCAAGTTCAAATCTTGGTGGAACCTGAATTCTTGTTGTCCCAGTTGCTGCAAATTTGGGACATACAAGCTTGGCATCTGCATACCAACAACGGTTACGGGACCGTTTGCTGCCTGAATCAATGACGGTTGATTTATTGTTCTCGACATCAGTTGATAGGCTGAACCTCTCATTCCCAGTTCCAAATAAGCGGGGGAGAAAGATGTGTATTGTCCAGTGCTTCGTTTCACTGCACAGCAGATTGCTCAACATTTTCTTTGCAAGCTGCATTCGGCTAGCATACTTGTTGAAATTGAAAGCACTGCTTCTTGAAACGTAGACATTGCACTTCGTATTCTCGAAAAAAAGTTAACAATTGCTTATCTTTCGTGCAGCAGTGCCTTGCAAAGATTATTCACGTTTTACCAGACAGGACTGCAATACAAGATGCTATGAGCAATGTGAAAAAGAAGCAGAGATTTGTGAACCGATAGCCATCAAGGCAGCTGTGTGATTTACTCAGAACCGAGGCTTAGCAGAGGGGCAAGCTGAAGTTAAGGCTGAGACCAGACCGAGACAAAGTATAATGGTGGCGACGGTAATGTTGTTGATTTTAAGAAAAGGTTCGAATGAATTCTTCAGCGAAGGTTGCATGGTGTAATGGTGACCACTCTGCACTTTGAGTCCAGCGATCCAAGTTCAAATCTCGGAGGATCCTGAATTCTTGTTGTCCCAGCTGCTGGAAATTTGGGACATACTAGCTTGGCATCTTCATAACAACCACGGTTAGGGGACCGTTTGCTGCCTGGATCAGTGACGGTTGATTTATTGTTCTCGACATCAGATGATAGGCTCAACCTCTTATTCCCAGTTCCAAATAAGAGGGGGAGAAAGATGTGTGTTGTCCAGTGCTTCGTTTGACTGGACAGCAGAATGCTCAACATTTTCTTTGCAAGCTGCATTCGGCTGGCATACTTGCTGAAATTGAAAGCAGTGCTTCTTGAAACGTAGGCATTGCACTTCATATTCTCGAAAAAAGTTAACAATTGCTCATCTTTCGTGCAGCAGTGCCTTGCAAAGATTATACTCATTTTACCTGGCAGGACTGCAATGCAATCTGCCATGAGCAGTGTGAAAAAGAAGCTGAGATTTTTGAACCGATAGCCATCAAGGCAGCTGTGTGATTTGCTCAGAACCGAAGCTTAGCAGAGGGGCAAGTGGGCAAGCTAAAGTTAAGGATGAGACCAGGCCGAGACAAAGTATAATGGTGGAGTTGGTAATGTTGTTGATTTTGAGAAAAGAATCTAGAGAACTGTTCAGCAAAGGTTCCATGCTGTATGGTAAGCACTCTGGACTCTGAATCCAGCGATCCAAGTTCAAATGTCGGCGGAACCTGAATTCCTGTTGTCCCAGCTGCTGGAAATTTGGGACATACAAGCTTAGCATCTGCATACCAACCACAGTTACGGGACCGTTTGCTGCCTGAATCAATGACGGTTGATTTATTGATCTCGACATCAGATGATAGGCTCAACCTCTCATTCCCAGTTCCAAATAAGCCGGGGAGAAAGATGTGTGTTGTCCAGTGCTTCGTTTGACTGCTCAGCAGATTGCTCAACATTTTCTTTGCAAGCTACATTCGGCTGGCATACTTGTTGAAATTGAAAGCAGTGCTTCTTGAAACGTAGACATTGCACTTCGTATTCCCGAAAAAAGTTAACAATTGCTTATCTTTCGTGCAGCAGTGCCTTGCAAAGATTATTCACATTTTACCTGGCAGGACTGCAATGCAATCTGCCATGAGCAGTGTGAAAAAGAAGCTGAGATTTGTGAACCGATAGCCATCAAGGCAGCGGTGTGATTTGCTCAGAACCGAAGCTTAGCAGAGGGGCAAGTGGGCAAGCTAAATTTAAGGATGAGACCAGACCGAGACAAAGTATAATGGTGGAGATGGTAATGTTGTTGATTTTGAGAAAAGAATCTAAAGAACTGTTCAGCAAAGGTTCCATGGTGTAATGGTAAGCACCCTGGACTCTGAATCCAGCAATCCGAGTTTAAATCTCGGTGAAACCTGAATTCTTGTTGTCCCAGCTGCTGCAAATTTGGGACATACAAGCTTGGCATCTTCATAACAACCACGGTTACGGGGCCGTTTGCTGCCTGGATCAATGACGGTTGATTTATTGTTCTCGACATCAGATGATAGGCTCAACCTCTCATTCGCAGTTCCAAATAAGTGGGGGAGAAAGATGTGTATTGTCCAGTGCTTCGTTTCACTGCACAGCAGATTGCTCAACATTTTCTTTGCAAGCTGCATTCGGCTGGCATACTTGCTGAAATTGAAAGCAGTGCTTCTTGAAAATTAGGCATTGCACTTCGTATTTTCGAAAAAAGTTAACAATTGCTTATCTTTCGTGCAGCACTGCCTTGCAAAGATTATACTCATTTTATCTGGCAGGACTGCAATGCAATCTGCCATGAGCAGTGTGAAAAAGAAGCTGAGATTTGTGAACCGATAGCCATCAAGGCAGCTGTGTGATTTGCTCAGAACCGAAGCTTAGCAGAGGGGCAAGTGGGCAAGCTGATGTTAAGGATGAGACCAGGCCGAGACAAAGTATAATGGTGGAGATGGTAATGTTGTTGATTTTGAGAAAAGAATAGAGGTAGCTATTCAGCAAAGGTTCCATGGTGTAATGGTAAGCACTCTGGACTCTGAATTCAGCGATCCAAGTTCAAATCTCGGTGGAACCTGAATTATTATTGTCCCAGCTGCTGGAAATTTGGGACATCCAAGATTGGCATCTGCATACCAACCACGGTTACGGGACCGTTTGCTGCCTGAATCGATGACGGTTGATTTATTGTTCTGGACATCAGATGATTGGCTCAACCTCTCATTCCCAGTTCCAAATAAGCGGGGGAGAAAGATGTGTATTGTCCAGTGCTTCATTTCACTGCACAGCAGATTGCTCAACATTTTCTTTGCAAGCTGCATTCGGCTGGCATACTTGTTGAAATTGAAAGCAGTGCTTCTTGAAACGTAGACATTGCACTTCGTATTCTCGAAAAAAGTTAACAATTGCTTATCTATCGTGCAGCAGTGCCTTGCAAAGATTATTCACATTTTACCTGGCAGGACTGCAATACAAGATGCTATGAGCAGTGTGAAAAAGAAACAGAGATTTATGAACCGATAGCCATCAAGGCAGCTGTGTGATTTACTCAGAACCGAGGCTTAGCAGAGGGACAAGTGGGCAAGCTGAAGTTAAGGATGAGTCCTGGCCGAGACAAAGTATAATGGTGGAGACGGTAATGTTGTTGATTTTAAGAAAAGATTCAAATAAATTTATCAGCAAAGGTTCCATGGTGTAATGGTAAGCACTCTGGACTCTGAATCCAGCAATCCGAGTTCAAATTTCGGTGGAACCTTAATTCTTGTTGTCCCAGCTGCTGGAAATTTGGGACATACAAGCTTGGTATCTGCATACCAACCACGGTTACGGGACCGTTTGCTGCCTGAATCAATGACGGTTGATTTATTGTTCTCGACATCAGATGATAGGCTCAACCTCTCATTCCCAGTTCCAAATAAGAGGGGGAGAAAGATGTGTGTTGTCCAGTGCTTCGTTTGACTGCACAGCAGAATGCTCAACATTTTCTTTGCAAGCTGCATTCGGCTGGCATACTTGCTGAAATTGAAAGCAGTGCTTCTTGAAACGTAGGCATTGCACTTCGTATTCTTCGAAAAAAGTTAACAATTGCTTATCTTTCGTGCAGCTGTGCCTTGCAAAGATTATACTCATTTTACCTGGCAGGACTGCAATGCAATCTGCCATGAGCAGTGTGAAAAAGAAGCTGAGATTTGTGAACCGATAGCCATCAAGGCAGCTGTGTGATTTGCTCAGAACCGAAGCTTAGCAGAGCGGCAAGTGGGCAAGCTGAAGTTAAGGATGAGACCAGGCCGAGACAAAGTATAATGGTGGAGATGGTAATGTTGTTGATTTTGAGAAAAGAATAGAGGGAGCTATTCAGCAAAAGTTTCATGGTGTTATGGTAAGCACTCTGGACTCTGAATCCAGTGATCCAAGTTCAAATCTCGGTGGAACTTGAATTATTGTTGTCCCAGCTGCTGGAAATTTGGGACATACAAGATAGGCATCTGCAAACCAACCACGGTTACGGGACCGTTTGCTGCCTGAATCGATGACGGTTGATTTATTGTTCTGGACATCAGATGATAGGCTCAACATCTCATTCCCAATTCCAAATAACCGGGGGAGAAAGATGTGTATTGTCCAGTGCTTCATTTCACTGCACAGCAGATTGCTCAACATTTTCTTTGCAAGCTGCATTCGGCTGGCATACTTGTTGAAATTGAAAGCAGTGCTTCTTGAAACGTAGACATTGCACTTCGTATTCTCGAAAAAAGTTAACAATTGCTTATCTATCGTGCAGCAGTGCCTTGCAAAGATTATTCACATTTTACCTGGCAGGACTGCAATACAAGATGCTATGAGCAGTGTGAAAAAGAAGCTGAGATTTGTGAACCGATAGCCATCAAGGCAGCTGTGTGATTTGCTCAGAACCGAAGCTTAGCAGAGGGGCAAGTGGGCAAGCTGAAATTAAGGATGAGACCAGGCCGAGACAAAGTATAATGGTGGAGATGGTAATGTTGTTGATTTTGAGAAAAGAATCTAAGGAACTGTTCAGCAAAGGTTCCATGGTGTACTGGTAAGCACTCTGGATACTGAATCCAGCGATCCGAGTTCAAGTTTCGGTGAAACCTGAATTCTTGTTGTCCCAGCTGCTGGAAATTTGGGACATACAAGCTTGGCATCTTCATAACAACCACGGTTATGGGACCGTTTGCTGCCTGGATCAATGACGGTTGATTTATTGTTTTCGACATCAGATGATAGGCTCAACCTCTCATTCCCAGTTCCAAATAAGAGGGGGAGAAAGATGTGTGTTGTCCAGTGCTTCGTTTGACTGCACAGCAGAATGCTCAAAATTTTCTTTGCAAGCTGCATTCGGCTGGCATACTTGCTGAAATTGAAAGCCGTGCTTCTTGAAACGTAGACATTGCACTTCGTATTCTCGAAAAAAGTTAACAATTGCTTATCTATCGTGCAGCAGTGCCTTGCAAAGATTATTCACATTTTACCTGGCAGGACTGCAATACAAGATGCTATGAGCAGTGTGAAAAAGAAACATAGATTTGTGAACCGATAGCCATCAAGGCAGCTGTGTGATTTACTCAGAACCGAGGCTTAGCAGAGGGGCAAGTGGGCAAGCTGAAGTTAAGGATGAGACCTGGCCGAGACAAAGTACAATGGTGGAGATGGTAATGTTGTTGATTTTGGGAAAAGAATCTAAGGAACTGTTCAGCACAGGTTCCATGGTGTAATGGTAAACACTCTGGACTCTGAATCCAGCGATCCGAGTTCAAATCTCGATGGAACCTGAATTCTTGTTGTCCCAGCTGCTGGAAATTTGGGACATGCAAGCTTGGCATCTTCGTAACAAGCACGGTTATGGGACCGTTTGCTGCCTGGATCAATGATGGTTGATTTATTGTTCTCGACATCAGATGATAGGCTCAACCTCTTATTCCCAGTTCCAAATAAGAGGGGGAGAAAGATGTGTGTTGTCCAATGCTTCGTTTGACTGCACAGCAGATTGCTCAACATTTTCTTTGCAAGCTGCATTCGGCTGGCATACTTGTTGAAATTGAAAGCAGTGCTTCTTGAAACGTAGACATTGCACTTCGTATTCACGAAAAAAGTTAACAATTGCTTATCTATCGTGCAGCAGTGCCTTGCAAAGATTATTCACATTTTACCTGGCAGGACTGCAATACAAGATGCTATGAGCAGTGTGAAAAAGAAGCTGAGATTTGTGAACCGATAGCCATCAAGGCAGCTGTGTGATTTGCTCAGAACCGAAGCTTAGCAGAGGGGCAAGTGGGCAAGCTGAAATTAAGGATGAGACCAGGCCGAGACAAAGTATAATGGTGGAGATGGTAATGTTGTTGATTTTGAGAAAAGAATCTAAGGAACTGTTCAGCAAAGGTTCCATGGTGTAATGGTAAGCACTCTGGACACTGAATCCAGCGCTCCGAGTTCAAGTTTCGGTGAAACCTGAATTTTTGTTGTCCCAGCTGCTGGAAATTTGGGACATGCAAGCTTGGCATCTTCATAACAACCACGGTTATGGGACCGTTTGCTGCCTGGATCAATGACGGTTGATTTATTGTTCTCGACATCAGATGATAGGCTCAACCTCTTATTCCCAGTTCCAAATAAGAGGGGGAGAAAGATGTGTGTTGTCCAATGCTTCGTTTGACTGCACAGCAGAATGCTCAACATTTTCTTTGCAAGCTGCATTCGGATGGCATACTTGCTGAAATTGAAAGCAGTGCTTCTTGAAACGTAGGCATTGCACTTCATATTCTCGAAAAAGTTAACAATTGCTCATCTTATGTGCAGCAGTGCCTTGCAAAGATTATACTCATTTTACCTGGCAGGACTGCAATGCAATATGCCATGAGCAGTGTGAAAAAGAAGCTGAGATTTGTGAACCGATAGCCATCAAGGCAGCTGTGTGATTTGCTCAGAACCGAAGCTTAGCAGAGGGGCAAGTGGGCAAGCTGAAGTTAAGGATGAGACCAGGCCGAGACAAAGTATAATGGTGGAGATGGTAATGTTGTTGATTTTGAGAAAAGAATCTAGGGACTGTTCAGCGAAGGTTCCATGGTGTAATGGTAAGCACTCTGGACTCTGAATCCAGCGATCCGAGTTCAAATCTCGGTGGAACCTGAATTCTTGTTGTCCCAGCTGCTGGAAATTTGGGACATACAAGATTGGCATCTGCATACCAACCACGGTTACGGGACCGTTCGCTGCCTGAATCAATGACGGTTGATTTATTGTTCTGGACATCAGATGATTGGCTCAACCTCTCATTCCCAGTTCCAAATAAGCGGGGGAGAAAGATGAGTGTTGTCCAGTGCTTCATTTCACTGCACAGCAGATTGCTCAACATTTTCTTTGCAAGCTGCATTCGGCTGGCATACTTGTTGAAATTGAAAGCAGTGCTTCTTGAAACGTAGACATGCACTTCGTATTCTCGAAAAAAGTTAACAATTGCTTATCTATCGTGCAGCAGTGCCTTGCAAAGATTATTCACATTTTACCTGGCAGGACTGCAATACAAGATGCTATGAGCAGTGTGAAAAAGAAACAGAGATTTGTGAACCGATAGCCATCAAGGCAGCTGTGTGATTTACTCAGAACCGAGGCTTAGCAGAGGGACAAGTGGGCAAGCTGAAGTTAAGGATGAGACCTGGCCGAGACAAAGTATAATGGTGGAGACGGTAATGTTGTTGATTTTAAGAAAAGATTCAAATAAATTTATCAGCAAAGGTTCCATGGTGTAATGGTAAGCACTCTGGACTCTGAATCCAGCAATCCGAGTTCAAATCTCGGTGGAACTTTAATTCTTGTTGTCCCAGCTGCTGGAAATTTGGGACATGCAAGCTTGGTATCTGCATACCAACCACGGTTACGGGACCGTTTGCTGCCTGAATCAATGACGGTTGATTTATTGTTCTCGACATCAGATGATAGGCTCAACCTCTCATTCCCAGTTCCAAATAAGAGGGGGAGAAAGATGTGTGTTGTCCAGTGCTTCGTTTGACTGCACAGCTGAATGCTCAACATTTTCTTTGCAAGCTGCATTCGGCTGGCATACTTGCTGAAATTGAAAGCAGTGCTTCTTGAAACGTAGGCATTGCACTTCGTATTCTCGAATAACTTAACAATTGCTTATCTTTCGTGCAGCTGTGCCTTGCAAAGATTATACTCATTTTACCTGGCAGGACTGCAATGCAATCTGCCATGAGCAGTGTGAAAAAGAAGCTGAGATTTGTGAACCGAAACCCATCAAGGCAGCTGTGTGATTTGCTCAGAACCGAAGCTTAGCAGAGGGGCAAGTGGGCAAGCTGAAGTTAAGGATGAGACCAGGCCGAGACAAAGTATAATGGTGGAGATGGTAATGTTGTTGATTTTGAGAAAAGAATCTAGGGATCTGTTTAGCAAAGGTTCCATGGTGTAATGGTAAGCACTCTGGACACTGAATCCAGCGATCCGAGTTCAAGTTTCGGTGAAACCTGAATTCTTGTTGTCCCAGCTGCTGGAAATTTGGGACACACAAGATTGGCATCTGCATACCAACCACGGTTACGGGACCGTTTGCTGCCTGAATCGATGACGGTTGATTTATTGTTCTGGACATCAGATGATAGGCTCAACATCTCATTCCCAGTTCCAAATAACCGGGGGAGAAAGATGTGTATTGTCCAGTGCTTCATTTCACTGCACAGCAGATTGCTCAACATTTTCTTTGCAGGCTGCATTCGGCTGGCATACTTGTTGAAATTGAAAGCAGTGCTTCTTGAAACATAGACATTGCACTTCGTATTCTCGAAAAAAGTTAACAATTGCTTATCTATCGTGCAGCAGTGCCTTGCAAAGATTATTCACATTTTACCTGGCAGGACTGCAATGCAAGATGCTATGAGCAGTGTGAAAAAGAAGCTGAGATTTGTGAACCGATAGCCATCAAGGCAGCTGTGTGATTTGCTCAGAACCGAAGCTTAGCAGAGGGGCAAGTGGGCAAGCTGAAATTAAGGATGAGACCAGGCCAAGACAAAGTATAATGGTGGAGATGGTAATGTTGTTGATTTTGAGAAAAGAATCTAAGGAACTGTTCAGCAAAGGTTCCATGGTGTAATGATATACACTCTGGACTCTGAATCCAGCGATCCGAGTTCAAATCTCGGTGGAACCTGGATTCTTGTTGTCCCAGCTGCTGGAAATTTGGGACATGCAAGCTTGGCATCTTCATAACAACCACGGTTATTGGACTGTTTGCTGCCTGGATCAATGACGGTTGACTTATTGTTCTCGACATCAGATGATAGGCTCAACCTCTTATTCCCAGTTCCAAATAAGAGGGGGAGAAAGATGTGTGTTGTCCAGTGCTTCGTTTGACTGCACAGCAGAATGCTCAACATTTTCTTTGCAAGCTGCATTCGGCTGGCATACTTGCTGAAATTGAAAGCAGTGCTTCTTGAAACGGAGGCATTGCACTTCGTATTCTTCGAAAAAAGTTAACAATTGCTTATCTTTCGTGCAGCTGTGCCTTGCAAAGATTATACTCATTTTACCTGGCAGGACTGCAATGCAATCTGCCATGAGCAGTGTGAAAAAGAAGCTGAGATTTGTGAACCGATAGCCATCAAGGCAGCTGTGTGATTTGCTCAGAACCGAAGCTTCGCAGAGGGGCAAGTGGGCAAGCTGAAGTTAAGGATGAGACCAGGCCGAGACAAAGTATAATGGTGGAGATGGTAATGTTGTTGATTTTGAGAAAAGAATCTAGGGACTGTTCAGCGAAGGTTCCATGGTGTAATGGTAAGCACTCTGGGCTCTGAATCCAGCGATCCGAGTTCAAATCTCGGTGGAACCTGAATTCTTGTTGTCCCAGCTGCTGAAATTTGGGACATACAAGCTTGGTATCTGCATACCAACCACGGTTACGGGACCGTTTGCTGCCTGAATCAATGACGGTTGATTTATTATTCTCGACATCAGATGATCGGCTCAACCTCTCATTCCCAGTTCCAAATAAGAGGGGGAGAAAGATGTGTGTTGTCCAGTGCTTCGTTTGACTGCACAGCTGAATGCTCAACATTTTCTTTGCAAGCTGCATTCGGCTGGCATACTTGCTGAAATTGAAAGCAGTGCTTCTTGAAACGTAGGCATTGCACTTCGTATTCTTCGAAAAAAGTTAACAATTGCTTATCTTTCGTGCAGCTGTGCCTTGCAAAGATTATACTCATTTTACCTGGCAGGACTGCAATGCAATCTGCCATGAGCAGTGTGAAAAAGAAGCTGAGATTTGTGAACCGATAGCCATCAAGGCAGCTGTGTGATTGGCTCAGAACCGAAGCTTAGCAGAGGGGCAAGCTGAAGTTAAGGATGAGACCAGGCCGAGACAAAGTATAATGGTGGAGATGGTAATGTTGTTGATTTTCAGAAAAGAATCTAGGGACTATTCAGCAAAGGTTCCATGGTGTAATGGTAAGCACTCTGGGCTTTGAATCCAGCGATCCGAATTCAAATCTCGGTGGAACCTGCATTCTTGTTGTCCCAGCTGCTGAAATTTGGGACATACAAGCTTGGTATCTGCATACCAACCACGGTTACGGGACCGTTCGCTGCCTGAATCAATGACGGTTGATTTATTGTTCTCGACATCAGATGATAGGCTCAACCTCTCATTCCCAGTTCCAAATAAGCGGGGGAGAAAGATGAGTGTTGTCCAGTGCTTCATTTCACTGCACAGCAGATTGCTCAACATTTTCTTTGCAAGCTGCATTCGGCTGGCATACTTGTTGAAATTGAAAGCAGTGCTTCTTGAAACGTAGACATGCACTTCGTATTTCGAAAAAAGTTAACAATTGCTTATCTATCGTGCAGCAGTGCCTTGCAAAGATTATTCACATTTTACCTGGCAGGACTGCAATACAAGATGCTATGAGCAGTGTGAAAAAGAAACAGAGATTTGTGAACCGATAGCCATCAAGGCAGCTGTGTGATTTACTCAGAACCGAGGCTTAGCAGAGGGACAAGTGGGCAAGCTGAAGTTAAGGATGAGACCTGGCCGAGACAAAGTATAATGGTGGAGACGGTAATGTTGTTGATTTTAAGAAAAGATTCAATTAAATTTATCAGCAAAGGTTCCATGGTGTAATGGTAAGCACTCTGGACTCTGAATCCAGCAATCCGAGTTCAAATCTCGGTGGAACTTTAATTCTTGTTGTCCCAGCTGCTGGAAATTTGGGACATGCAAGCTTGGTATCTGCATACCAACCACGGTTACGGGACCGTTTGCTGCCTGAATCAATGACGGTTGATTTATTGTTCTCGACATCAGATGATAGGCTCAACCTCTCATTCCCAGTTCCAAATAAGAGGGGGAGAAAGATGTGTGTTGTCCAGTGCTTCGTTTGACTGCACAGCTGAATGCTCAACATTTTCTTTGCAAGCTGCATTCGGCTGGCATACTTGCTGAAATTGAAAGCAGTGCTTCTTGAAACGTAGGCATTGCACTTCGTATTCTCGAATAACTTAACAATTGCTTATCTTTCGTGCAGCTGTGCCTTGCAAAGATTATACTCATTTTACCTGGCAGGACTGCAATGCAATCTGCCATGAGCAGTGTGAAAAAGAAGCTGAGATTTGTGAACCGAAACCCATCAAGGCAGCTGTGTGATTTGCTCAGAACCGAAGCTTAGCAGAGGGGCAAGTGGGCAAGCTGAAGTTAAGGATGAGACCAGGCCGAGACAAAGTATAATGGTGGAGATGGTAATGTTGTTGATTTTGAGAAAAGAATCTAGGGATCTGTTCAGCAAAGGTTCCATGGTGTAATGGTAAGCACTCTGGACACTGAATCCAGCGATCCGAGTTCAAGTTTCGGTGAAACCTGAATTCTTGTTTTCCCAGCTGCTGGAAATTTGGGACACACAAGATTGGCATCTGCATACCAACCACGGTTACGGGACCGTTTGCTGCCTGAATCGATGACGGTTGATTTATTGTTCTGGACATCAGATGATAGCTCAACATCTCATTCCCAGTTCCAAATAACCGGGGGAGAAAGATGTGTATTGTCCAGTGCTTCATTTCACTGCACAGCAGATTGCTCAACATTTTCTTTGCAGGCTGCATTCGGCTGGCATACTTGTTGAAATTGAAAGCAGTGCTTCTTGAAACATAGACATTGCACTTCGTATTCTCGAAAAAAGTTAACAATTGCTTATCTATCGTGCAGCAGTGCCTTGCAAAGATTATTCACATTTTACCTGGCAGGACTGCAATGCAAGATGCTATGAGCAGTGTGAAAAAGAAGCTGAGATTTGTGAACCGATAGCCATCAAGGCAGCTGTGTGATTTGCTCAGAACCGAAGCTTAGCAGAGGGGCAAGTGGGCAAGCTGAAATTAAGGATGAGACCAGGCCAAGACAAAGTATAATGGTGGAGATGGTAATGTTGTTGATTTTGAGAAAAGAATCTAAGGAACTGTTCAGCAAAGGTTCCATGGTGTAATGGTATACACTCTGGACTCTGAATCCAGCGATCCGAGTTCAAATCTCGGTGGAACCTGGATTCTTGTTGTCCCAGCTGCTGGAAATTTAGGACATGCAAGCTTGGCATCTTCATAACAACCACGGTTATTGGACTGTTTGCTGCCTGGATCAATGACGGTTGACTTATTGTTCTCGACATCAGATGATAGGCTCAACCTCTTATTCCCAGTTCCAAATAAGAGGGGGAGAAAGATGTGTGTTGTCCAGTGCTTCGTTTGACTGCACAGCAGAATGCTCAACATTTTCTTTGCAAGCTGCATTCGGCTGGCATACTTGCTGAAATTGAAAGCAGTGCTTCTTGAAACGGAGGCATTGCACTTCGTATTCTTCGAAAAAAGTTAACAATTGCTTATCTTTCGTGCAGCTGTGCCTTGCAAAGATTATACTCATTTTACCTGGCAGGACTGCAATGCAATCTGCCATGAGCAGTGTGAAAAAGAAGCTGAGATTTGTGAACCGATAGCCATCAAGGCAGCTGTGTGATTTGCTCAGAACCGAAGCTTCGCAGAGGGGCAAGTGGGCAAGCTGAAGTTAAGGATGAGACCAGGCCGAGACAAAGTATAATGGTGGAGATGGTAATGTTGTTGATTTTGAGAAAAGAATCTAGGGACTGTTCAGCGAAGGTTCCATGGTGTAATGGTAAGCACTCTGGGCTCTGAATCCAGCGATCCGAGTTCAAATCTCGGTGGAACCTGAATTCTTGTTGTCCCAGCTGCTGAAATTTGGGACATACAAGCTTGGTATCTGCATACCAACCACGGTTACGGGACCGTTTGCTGCCTGAATCAATGACGGTTGATTTATTGTTCTCGACATCAGATGATCGGCTCAACCTCTCATTCCCAGTTCCAAATAAGAGGGGGAGAAAGATGTGTGTTGTCCAGTGCTTCGTTTGACTGCACAGCTGAATGCTCAACATTTTCTTTGCAAGCTGCATTCGGCTGGCATACTTGCTGAAATTGAAAGCAGTGCTTCTTGAAACGTAGGCATTGCACTTCGTATTCTTCGAAAAAAGTTAACAATTGCTTATCTTTCGTGCAGCTGTGCCTTGCAAAGATTATACTCATTTTACCTGGCAGGACTGCAATGCAATCTGCCATGAGCAGTGTGAAAAAGAAGCTGAGATTTGTGAACCGATAGCCATCAAGGCAGCTGTGTGATTGGCTCAGAACCGAAGCTTAGCAGAGGGGCAAGCTGAAGTTAAGGATGAGACCAGGCCGAGACAAAGTATAATGGTGGAGATGGTAATGTTGTTGATTTTCAGAAAAGAATCTAGGGACTATTCAGCAAAGGTTCCATGGTGTAATGGTAAGCACTCTGGGCTTTGAATCCAGCGATCCGAATTCAAATCTCGGTGGAACCTGAATTCTTGTTGTCCCAGCTGCTGAAATTTGGGACATACAAGCTTGGTATCTGCATACCAACCACGGTTACGGGACCGTTCGCTGCCTGAATCAATGACGGTTGATTTATTGTTCTCGACATCAGATGATAGGCTCAACCTCTCATTCCCAGTCCCAAATAAGATGGGGAGAAAGATGTGTGTTGTCCAGTGCTTCGTTTCACTACACAGCAGAATGCTCAACATTTTCTTTGCAAGCTGCATTCGGCTGGCATACTTGCTGAAATTGAAAGCAGTGCTTCTTGAAACGTAGACATTGCACTTCGTATTCTCGAAAAAAGTTAACAATTCCTTATCTATCGTGCAGCTGTGCCTTGCAACGATTATTCACATTTTACCTGGCAGGACTGCAATACAAGATGCTATGAGCAGTGTGAAAAAGAAACATAGATTTGTGAACCGATAGCCATCAAGGCAGCTGTGTGATTTACTCAGAACCGAGGCTTAGCAGAGGGGCAAGTGGGCAAGCTGAAGTTAAGGATGAGACCAGGCCGAGACAAAGTATAATGGTGGAGATGGTAATGTTGTTGATTTTGAGAAAAGAATATAGGGAGCTGTTCAGCAAAGGTTCCATGGTGTAATGGTAAGCACTCTGGACTATGAATCCAGCGATCCGAGTTTAAATCTCGGTGGAACCTGAATTCTTGTTGTCCCAGCTGCTGGAAATTTGGGACATGCAAGCTTGGCATCTTCACAACAACCACGGTTATGGGACCGTATGCTGCCTGGATCAATGACGGTTGATTTATTGTTCTCGACATCAGATGATAGGCTCAACCTCTCATTCCCAGTTCCAAATAAGAGGGGGAGAAAGATGTGTGTTGTCCAGTGCTTCGTTTCACTACACAGCAGAATGCTCAACATTTTCTTTGCAAGCTGCATTCGGCTGGCATACTTGCTGAAATTGAAAGCAGTGCTTCTTGAAACGTAGACATTGCACTTCGTATTCTCGAAAAAAGTTAACAATTGCTTATCTATCGTGCAGCAGTGCCTTGCAAAGATTATTCACATTTTACCTGGCAGGACTGCAATGCAATCTGCCATGAGCAGTGTGAAAAAGAAGCTGAGATTTGTGAACCGACAGCCATCAAGGCAGCTGTGTGATTTGCTCAGAACCGAAGCTTAGCAGAGGGGCAAGTGGGCAAGCTGAAGTTAAGGATGCGACCAGGCCGAGACAAAGTATAATAGTGGAGATGGTAATGTTGTTGATTTTGAGAAAAGAATCTAAGGAACTGTTCAGCAAAGGTTCCATGGTGTAATGGTAAGCACTCTGGACTCTGAATCCAGCGATCCGAGTTCAAATTTCGGTGGAACCTGAATTCTTGTTGTCCCAGCTGCTGGAAATTTGGGACATACAAGCTTGGCATCTTCATAACAACCACAATTACGGGACTGTTTGCTGCCTGGATCAATGACGGTTGGTTTATTGTTCTCGACATCAGATGATAGGCTCAACCTTTCATTCCCAATTCCAAATAAGCGGGGGAGAAAGATGTGTGTTTTTCAGTGCTTCGTTTCACTGCACAGCAGATTGCTCAACATTTTCTTTGCAAGCTGCATTCGGCTGGCATACATGTTGAAATTGAAAGCAGTGCTTCTTGAAACGTAGACATTGCACTTCGTATTCTCGAAAAAAGTTAACAATTGCTTATCTCTCGTGCAGCAGTGCCTTGCAAAGATTATTCACATTTTACCTGGCAGGACTGCAATACAAGATGCTATGAGCAGTGTGATAAAGAAACAGAGATTTGTGAACCGATAGCCATCAAGGCAGCTGTGTGATTTACTCAGAACCGAGGCTTAGCAGAGGGGCAAGTGGGCAAGCTGAAGTTAAGGATGAGACCTGGCCGAGACAAAGTATAATGGTGGAGACGGTAATGTTGTTGATTTTAAGAAAAGATTCAAATAAATTTACCAGCAATGGTTCCATGGTGTAATGGTAAGCACTCTGGACTCTAAATCCAGCAATCCGAGTTAAAATCTCGGTGGAACCTGAATTCTTGTTGTCCCAGCTGCTGAAATTTGGGACATACAAGCTTGGTATCTGCATACCAACCACGGTTACGGGACCGTTTGCTGCCTGAATCGATGACGGTTGATTTATTGTTCTCGACATCAGATGATCGGCTCAACCTCTCATTCCCAGTTCCAAATAAGAGGGGGAGAAAGATGTGTGCTGTCCAGTGCTTCGTTTGACTGCACAGCAGAATGCTCAACATTTTCTTTGCAAGCTGCATTCGGCTGGCATACTTTTTGAAATTGAAAGCAGTGCTTCTTGAAACGTAGGCATTGCACTTCGTATTCTTCGAAAAAAGTTAACAATTGCTTATCTTTCGTGCAGCTGTGCCTTGCAAAGATTATACTCATTTTACCTGGCTGGACTGCAATGCAATCTGCCATGAGCAGAGTGAAAAAGAAGCTGAGATTTGTGAACCGATAGCCATCAAGGCAGCTGTGTGATTTGCTCAGAACCGAAGCTTAGCAGAGGGGCAAGTGGGCAAGCTGAAGTTAAGGATGAGACCAGGCCGAGACAAAGTATAATGGTGGAGATGGTAATGTTGTTGATTTTGAGAAAAAAATCTAAGGAACTGTACAGCAAAGGTTCCATGGTGTAATGGTAAGCACTCTGGACTCTGAATCCAGCAATCCGAGTTCAAATTTCGGCGGAACCTGAATTCTTGTTGTCCCAGCTGCTGGAAATTTGGGACATACAAGCTTGGCATCTTTATAACAACCACGGTTACGGGACTGTTTGCTGCCTGGATCAATGACGGTTGGTTTATTGTTCTCAACATCAGATGATAGTCTTAACCTCTTATTCCCAGTTCCAAATAAGAGTGGGAGAAAGATGTGTGCTGTCCAGTGCTTCGTTTGACTGCACAGCAGAATGCTCAACATTTATTTTCAAGCTGCATTCGGCTGGCATACTTGCTGAAATTGAAAGCAGCGCTTCTTGAAACGTAGGCATTGCACTTCGTATTCTAGAAAAAAGTTAACAATTGCTTATCTTTCGTGCAGCTGTGCCTTGCAAACATTATACTCATTTTACCTGGCAGGACTGCAATGCAATCTGCCATGAGCAGTGTGAAAAAGAAGCTGAGATTTGTGAACCGATAGCCATCAAGGCAGCTGTGTGATTTGCTCAGAACCGAAGCTTAGCAGAGGGGCAAGTGGGCAAGCTGACGTTAAGGATGAGACCAGGCCGAGACAAAGTATAATGGTGGAGATGGTAATGTTGTTGATTTTGAGAAAAGAATCTAGGGACGGTTCAGCGAAGGTTCCATGGTGTAATGGTAAGCACTCTGGGCTCTGAATCCAGTGATCCGAGTTCAAATCTCGGTGGAACCTGAATTCTTGTTGTCCCAGCTGCTGAAATTTGGGACATACAAACTTGGTATCTGCATACCAACCACGGTTACGGGACCGTTTGCTGCTTGAATCAATGACGGTTGATTTATTGTTCTCGACATCAGATGATAGGCTCAACCTCTCATTCCCAGTTCCAAAGAAGCGGGGGAGAAAGATGTGTGTTGTCCAGTGCTTCGTTTGACTGCACAGCAGAATGCTCACCATTTTCTTTGCAAGCTGCATTCGGCTGGCATACTTGCTGAAATTGAAAGCAGTGCTTCTTGAAACGTAGGCATTGCACTTCGTATCCTTCGAAAAAAGTTAACAATTGCTTATCTTTCGTGCAGCTGTGCCTTGCAAAGATTATACTCATTTTACCTGGCAGGACTGCAATGCAATCTGCCATGAGCAGTGTGAAAAAGAAGCTGAGATTTGTGAACCGATAGCCATCAAGGCAGCTGTGTGATTTGCTCAGAACCGAAGCTTAGCAGAGGGGCAAGTGGGCAAGCTGAAGTTAAGGATGAGACCAGGCCGAGACAAAGTATAATGGTGGAGATGGTAATGTTGTTGATTTTGAGAAAAGAATCTAAGGAACTGTTCAGGAGATATTCCATGGTGTAATGGTAAGCACTGTGGACACTGAATCCAGCGATCTGAGTTCAAATTTCGGTGGACCCAGAATTCTTGTTGTCCCAGCTGCTGGAAATTTGGGACATACAAGCTTGGCATCTTCATAACAACCACGGTTATGGGACCGTTTGCTGCCTGGATCAATGACGGCTGATTTATTGTTCTCGACATCAGATGAAAGGCTCAACCTCTTATTCCCAGTTCCAAATAAGAGGGGGAGAAAGATGTGTGTTGTCCAGTGCTTCGTTTGACTGCGCAGCAGAATGCTCAACATTTTCTTTGCAAGCTGCATTCGGATGGCATACTTGCTGAAATTGAAAGCAGTGCTTCTTGAAACGTAGGCATTGCACTTCATATTCTAGAAAAAAGTTAACAATTGCTCATCTTTCGTGCAGCAGTGCCTTGCAATGATTATACTCATTTTACCTGGCAGGACTGCAATGCAATCTGCCATGAGCAGTGTGAAAAAGAAGCTGAGATTTGTAAACCGATAGCCATCAAGGCAGCTGTGTGATTTACTCAGAACCGAGGCTTAGCAGAGGGGCAAGTGGGCAAGCTGAAGTTAAGGATGAGACCAGACCGAGACAAAGTATAATGGTGGCGACGGTAATGTTGTTGATTTTAAGAAAAGATTCTAATGAATTCTTCGGCGACGTTTGCATGGTGTAATGGTGACCACTCTGGACTTTGAGTCCAGCGATCCGAGTTCAAATCTCGGTGGAACCTGAATTCTTGTTGTCCCAGCTGCTGAAATTTGGGACATACAAGCT
Source organism: Somniosus microcephalus (assembly GCF_052327205.1). Taxonomy (NCBI): domain Eukaryota; kingdom Metazoa; phylum Chordata; class Chondrichthyes; order Squaliformes; family Somniosidae; genus Somniosus; species Somniosus microcephalus. The sequence continues at coordinate 16,104,536 of NW_028225182.1, read as the reverse complement.
TGGCATCTGCATACCAACCACGGTTACCTGACCGTTTGCTGCCTTAATCAATGACGGTTGATTTATTGTTCTCGACATTAGATGATAGGCTGAACCTCTCATTCCCTGTTCCAAATGAGCGGAGCAGAAAGAGATGTGTTGTTCAGTGCTTCATTTGATTCCACAGCAGATTGCTCAACATTTTCTTTGCAAGCTGCATTCGGCTGGCATACTTGTTGTAATTGAAAGCAGAGCTTCTTGAAACGTAGGCATTGCACTTCGTATTCTCGAAAAAAGTTAACAATTGCTTTTCTTTAGTGCAGCAGTGCCTTGCAAGGTTTATACACATTTTATCAGGCAGGACTGTAATACAAGCTGTTCTGAGCAGTGTGAGAAAGAAGCAGCGTTTTGAGAACCAAGATCCATCAAGGCGGCTGTGTGATTTGCTCAGAACCGAGGCTTAGCAGAGGGGCAATTGGGCAAGCTGAAGTTAAGGATGAGACCAGGCCGAGACAAAGTTGAATGGTGGAGACGTTAATGTTGTTGATTTTGAGAAAAGAGCTAATGAAATCTTCAGCAACGGTTCCATGGTGTAATGGTTTGCACTCTGGACTCTGAATCCAGCAATCACAGTTCAAATCTCGGTGGAACCTGAATTCTTGTTGTCCCAGTTGCTGGAAATTTTGGACATACAGGGTGAAGGCATCTGCGTACCAACCACGGTTGCTGGACCGTTTGCTGCCTGAATCAATGACGGTTGATTTATTGTTCTCTGTTGTGTATGTACCTTTAAGGGAATAACTGGTCTTAGACTGCAGTACTGGCAGTGACCACCCCTGTATAAAAGGCCCAAGCAGGCTTCTGTAGTTTCAGTTTCAAGCTGCCTCTTGTTCAGTAAAGTACCTGTTAAACTGTTCTCCCGAAGTGCGTGTATTATTGAGGTGCAGACTTTACAGTGGCGACGAGTAAGTTCGAACTCACCTGCAGTGTGGCATCATCTCATGGGGATCTCACCTGAAAGGAAGGTCCTGGAAGGTCGTAGTCTGAGCAACGGGCGCCGACCGAGGGCAACCGCCCAAAGAATCCATCGGTGTTTGGAGAATTGCGGGAGAGACTGTGGTTCCAGCGAATCGTGCTGGAAGCAGGTGGTGCGCTGACCCTTCCGGACTGTGGTGCGCTCAAGCTCGATTGAGAGGCTCTACAAATCGGGCAATTCAAACAGCCCCAAAACGCACTGTTCCCTGACCGGGAATCGAACCCGGGCCGCGGCGATGAGAGCACCGAATCCTAACCAGTAGACCACCAGGGAAGCTGCAGCAAGCACAGCAATGCAGTTGTTCCTGCCTGCTCCTTTGCAATTCAGATCCTTTCGCGACAGGCAAACTGTTCGGACAAAATGACATTTTTTAGACGAGCACACAAAAGACGTGTTCACAAAAGCACGGCACCAAGTGCGGGTAGGCATCCACTTGAAATCGATGTCCTCCTGTGTTTTTCTCTGGATGTTGTCTCTCTCGGTGCTGGGCGAACAATTCATTGATGCATTTCTCCTGAACTGAAGCCTTTTGCCCATCTCGCGGGGTCAGAGCCGCTCTGTCTGTCTCTTACCTGCTTGTGACCATTATCGGGAACAGGCCGCCTGTTCAATTTCATCAGCAAACCCAGAAAGACAAATAAACAGAAAGATGTGTCTCTCAGCCCCTGTGGCAAAGGTGCAGTGGATGTTAATCCAAATAAATCCCCCGTGAGATTCTGTCTGCATTGGCTTCCTTCTAAAGTTTGTATTTTATATTTTCGGAAAGACCATAAAATTAGGCTGATGGCCCGTACGGGGATCGGACCCGCGCCCTTGGCGTTATTCACCCCCCCGTGCTCAGTGCTCAGCAGAGTCGGCAGCACGAAGTTGGCAAACTGCCTGCAGTCCTCCGAACGGACCTGTGTTGCGAGCCCATCCCGATCCCCGCACCCATTCTCGGGGAAAGGAATTTCTCGGCCTATCTCCTATTGATAAACTCACGGTCTGCTCGAGCACAGAGCTCTCAGCCTTTACTCACTGATCTTCACAAGAGTTGATTGTGTTTTGTAAATCTCTCACTCGCTCTCCTCGCGGTCAAACACAAAGTTTACCTGCTGTGTTTTCCAGCAGCCAGTAAGTTGATTTGAAAAGGCCATTGTGACAGGGTTTGGGCTCTGAATCCAGTCACAAATCGGGTTGTGATGCCTTGTGGCTCAAGCGGTCACCTGACCTGCCAGCTGATGACCTCACTGCTGATGATGACTGATGTGCCTCAATAATCCCGACACTCGATGTTAGCGAAACAAAACAAGGCTTTTATTAACTTAGAAGATAACACGCAGTGGAGAGAGGTATCTTCCCTGGAGGTCTGCAGTACTGGCTGTGAGGCCAGACTGAGCTGGCTTACATAGAGGCCAGGTATGGGCGGAGCCCTACACACAACACATTCCATACATTCCAATACACAATACAATGGTGAGGAGAAACCTGAAAGAAACCACAGTCACAGGCAATACAATGGTAAGGGGGAACCTGAAACCAACCACAGTCACAGGCAGTGATGAATGGAATATTTAATCACATTCACCCCTTCCATAGATTTAGTCTGTTCGGGGGTTTGGTAGTCCTCTGCGACCGTCGTGGCTGTTGTAGTGTCGCGGGTGTCGGCTGGGTGTCCCCGGTGGCCTCCTGGGTCTCTGCCGGGGGTGCCGCCAGGGTTGTTGAAGGGGTAGTTGGTGGGGGTGCCGTTGGTCGATGTTCTTCCGGGGGTGATGAATGAGTAGTGGGTGGGTAAGAGTTGCTGTGGTCGTTGTTGCTGCTATTGCCGTGGTTGTTGTTGTTACCGGCTGTGGCGACATCTTTTATTGACACGGTGTCCTCCCTTCCGTCGGCGTGCCGGACATACGCGTATTGGTGGTTGGTGTGGAGTAGGTGCACTGGCTCCACGAGAGGGTCCGTCTTATGGCCCCCCACATGCCTTCGCACGAATACCGGACCCGGGGTGGAGAGCCATGATGGCATGGATACGCCTGAGGTGGATTTCCGGGGGAAGCTAAACATTCGTTCATGAGGCGTGGCATTAGTGGCAGTACACAATAGCGACCGTATCGAATGGAGCACATATGAGAGGACTTCCTGCCAGCGGGAGATAGGGAGGCCCTTGGTCCTTAGAGCTAGAGTGACTGCTTTCCATACTGTCCCGTTCTCTCGCTCCACTTGACCGTTACCCCGGGGGTTGTAGCTGGTGGTACGGCTCGTGGCGATACCCCTGGACAGCATGTACTGGCGTAGCTCTTCACTCATGAAGGACGCCCCCCTATCTGTGTGGATGTAGCTCGGCATACCGAACAGGCAGAACAGGCTGTTGAGGCATTTAATGACCGTGGCGCTGGTCATGTCTGGGCAGGGGAAGGCGAATGGGAACTGGGAGTATTCGTCCACAATGTTCAGGAAGTAAACATTGCGGTCGACGGACGGGAGGGGGCCCTTGAAATCTAAGCTGAGCCGCTCAAAGGGCCGTGTAGCTTTGATTAAGTGGGCTCTATCAGGGTGGTAGAACCGAGGCTTGCACTCGGCGCAAGTGCGGCAGTTCCTGGTCAGAGACCGAACTTCCTCAATCGAGTAGGGTAAGTTGCGGGACTTTATGAAGTGGAACAGCCGCGTGACCCCTGGGTGGCAGAGGTCGTTGTGGAGGGTCTGTAGCCGATCCCCGGTGGCGCTGGCACACATCCCTCGTGAGAGGGCATCTGGGGAATCGTTAAGGGCCCCTGGCCGGTAAATGATGTCATACTCGAAGGTGGAGAGCTCGATCCGCCACCTAAGAATCTTATCATTTTTGATCTTCCCCCTGTTTGTTATTGAACATAAACGCTACCGACCGCTGGTCGGTAAGTAGGGTGAAGCGTTTGCCGGCTAGGTAGTGGCGCCAGTGGCGCACTGCCTCCACGATGGCTTGGGCCTCCTTTTCCACGGAGGAGTGTCTGATCTCGGGCCCTTGGAGGGTCCTCGAGAAGAAAGCTACGGGCCGCCCCGCCTGGTTGAGGGTGGCCGCCAAGGCAAAGTCAGACGCATCACTTTCCACTTGAAATGGAGTGTTCTCGTCCACTGCCTGTAGCGTGGCCCGCTCAATATCCTGCTTAATGCTTTTGAAGGCGGCGTGGGCCACAGCAGAGAGCGGAAAAGAGGATGCTTTCAAGAGGGGGCGGGCTTTGTCGGAGTAGTTGGGGACCCATTGGGAATAATAAGAAAATATCCCCAGGCACCTTTTCAGGGCTTTGGGAGTGTTGGGCAGGGGCAGCTCCCGTAGGGGGCGCAATCGGTCGGGGTCTGGTCCGATTTCCCCATTCTCCACCACGCTGCCTAGTATGCAGAGGCGCGTGGTGTTGAAAACGCACTTGTCCTCGTTGTAGGTGAGGTTGAGTTTTTGTGCGGTTTTCAGGAACCTCTCGAGGTTCGAGTCGTGATCCTGCTGGTTGTGACCGCAGATGGTGACGTTGTCGAGGTAGGGGAAGGTTGCCTGCAAGTGGTGGTCATCGACCATGCGATCCATCTCCCTCTGGTAGGCCGAGACCCCATTCGTCACCCCAAAGGGGACTCTGAGGAATTGGTAGAGGCGTCCGTTCACCTCGAAGGCGGTGTACGGGCGGTCCTCTGGTCTGATAGGGAGCTGGTGGTACGCTGACTTGAGGTCGATGGTGGAGAACACCCGGTATTGGGCGATTTGGTTCACCATTTCTGATATGCGGGGTAGCGGGTAGGCGTCTAGTTGGGTGTACCTGTTGATCGTTTGGCTATTGTCGATCACCATCCATTTCTTCTCGCTACCCCTTACCACCACCACTTGGGCGTGCCACGGGATATTGCTGCATTCAATAATGCGCTCTTTCAGGAGCCTGTCTACCTCGGTTGCGATAAACCGCCTGTCCTCCCAGCTGTACCTCCTGCTTTTGGTCGCTATTGGCCGGCAGTTAGGGGTGAGGTTCGCGAATAGCGAAGGTGGCTTTACCTTCAGGGTAGCCAGGCCACACACTGTGAGGGGCGGCTGGGACCCACCGTACTTGAGCGTGATGCTTTGGTGGTTGCACTGGAAATCCAGGCCCAAGATCACGCTCGCGCATAAATTCTTCATGATTAATACTTTAAAATTATCGTATACAGTCCCGTTAACGGACAATTGTACCGTGCAGTAACCCAGAATGGTCGATGTCTGGGTTTTATCAGCCATAGAGATGGTACCCCGAGTAGGGACCACCTTTAGGGAGAGTTGTCGTGCCAGTTCCGGGTGGATAAAACTCTCCGTGCTTCCACTGTCAATTAAACATTTAACCCCGCACCCGTTTACCTCGATGTCCACCATTGATTTGGATAGCGGGTGGGGTCTGGTCTGGTCCACTGTGACCGATGCCACTGTAGGGCCCTGATCGAGACAAGATGGCGTCCGCGCTGTCTGCTCACAAGATGGCGACCCCACGAGGTCGGGCAAGATGGCGTCCAAGATGGCCGCTCCCACGGCGCACACGCGGCTGGTGGCGGGTTTTGGTTTTTCCAGCGGGGTTCCCTCTGCACACCATCCCAAAGTGCCCCTTCTTACCGCACTTAAAGCAGGTGGTGCCTTTCGCCGGGCACAGGTTTCTGGTGTGCTTTGGCTGCCCGCAGAAGTAGCAGTTGGGTCCCCCGACGCGTCGCGGCTGTCGTAGGGCTTCTGGGGGGGGAGAGCGGGGCCCCGACGGTGTCGGGCTGCCGGGCGGGGAAGATGCCTTCCAAGATGGCGGCGCCCTTGGTGCACACGTGGCGGCGTGGACGGCACGGGCTGAAGAGTAGGCGTCCGAGTTTCTCTGGGCCACATCCAGTGATCGCGCGGTGTCCGCAGCCTGTTTCAGGTCCAATCCCGTTTTTTCCAGCAGTCTTTGCCGGATGTAAGTGGAGCTGAGGCCTGTGATAAAGGCATCGCGAACAAGCTCGTCGGTTGTACACTGCGGCTTTTACATCTCGGCACTTGCAGTCTTTGCCAAGCATTTTCAGGTTGCCTAGGAACTCCTCCACCGATTCCCCAGGTCGCTGTGCGCGAGTGGCGAGCAGATGCCTAGCATACACCTCATTCGTAGGCTGCTGGTAATGCACCTTTAAGATGTCGCAGGCGGCCAGGTACGTGTCGGCGTCTTGGATGAGGGGGTAAACCCGGTGGCTTACCCAATTCCGCAGAATTCCGAGTTTCATACTCGCAGCGTCCGTAGCGTCTTTGACGGCTGCGGAATTGTCCAGGAAGAATTCCATACACATAAACCAGTGTCCGAAGCGTGCTGATGCGTCCGGAGCATGCTGATCCAAATCCAAACGTTCGGGTTTCAGGAGTTGATCCATTGTGTTGAAAAATAAGTTAATAAAATTGATGTGCCTCAATAATCCCGAGACTCGATGTTAGCAAAACAAAACAAGGCTTTTATTAACTTAGAAGATAACACGCAGTGGAGAGAGGTATCTTCCCTGGAGGTCTGCAGTACTGGCTGTGAGGCCAGACTGAGCTGGCTTACATAGAGGCCAGGTATGGGCGGAGCCCTACACACAACACATTCAATACATTCCAATACACAATACAATGGTGAGGAGAAACCTGAAACCAACCACAGTCACAGGCAATACAATGGTAAGGGGGAACCTGAAACCAACCACAGTCACAGGCAGTGATGAATGGAATATTTCATCACAATGACCTCATAATTAACCCCATCGTACAGCTGTGGGTTGATGTTTAAATTGATGTAAAAATATTTCCCTGAAAGCCAATCAAATCTAATCGACATAAACTAGTTGATGTTATGAATTTGTGCTCCCAGTGGGAATTCCTGCAGAGTCTGCTGGTGTTCCTCTCCCCAATTACCCACAGGAAGCTTTGTGTTCAGAGTCTGTACTCATTACATCGACATTACACAGTATTATTACACGGCCACATCTAAAACTGGACACATTAATAGGGAGACAACAGTGTGAATCGTAGGGTGGGAGAGGGGGGGGAGCGAGGGAGAGAGAGAGAAAGAGAGGGAGGGGGGAGGGAGAGAAAGAGAGGGAGTGGGGAGGGAGAGAGAGCGGGGAGGGAGTGAGAGAGAGGATGAGCGAGAGAGGGGGCGGGAGAGAGAGGGGGCGGGAGAGAGAGGGGGGGCGGGAGAGAGGGGGGGCGGGAGAGAGGGGGGGCGGGAGAGAGGGGGGGCGGGAGAGAGGGGGGGCGGGAGAGAGGGGGGGCGGGAGAGAGGGGGGGCGGGAGAGAGGGGGGGCGGGAGAGAGGGGGGGCGGGAGAGAGGGGGGGGCGGGAGAGAGGGGGGGCGGGAGAGAGGGGGGGCGGGAGAGAGGGGGGGCGGGAGAGAGGGGGGGCGGGAGAGAGGGGGGGCGGGAGAGAGGGGGGGCGGGAGAGAGGGGGGGGCGGGAGAGAGGGGGGGCGGGAGAGAGGGGGGGGCGGGAGAGGGGGGGGCGGGAGAGAGGGGGGGCGGGAGAGAGGGGGGGCGGGAGAGAGGGGGGGGCGGGAGAGAGGGGGGGCGGGAGAGAGGGGGGGCGGGAGAGAGGGGGGCGGGAGAGAGGGGGGGCGGGAGAGAGGGGGGGCGGGAGAGAGGCGGGGGCGGGAGAGAGTGGGGGCGGGAGAGAGTGGGGGCGGGAGAGAGGGGGGGGCGGGAGAGAGGGGGGGCGGGAGAGAGGGGGGGCGGGAGAGAGGGGGGGCGGGAGAGAGGCGGGGCGGGAGAGAGGGGGGGGCGGGAGAGAGGGGGGGCGGGAGAGAGGGGGGGCGGGAGAGAGGGGGGGCGGGAGAGAGGGGGGGCGGGAGAGAGGGGGGGCGGGAGAGAGGGGGGGCGGGAGAGAGGGGGGGGCGGGAGAGAGGGGGGGCGGGAGAGAGGGGGGGCGGGAGAGAGGGGGGGCGGGAGAGAGGGGGGGCGGGAGAGAGCGGGGGCGGGAGAGAGAGGGGGGCGGGAGAGAGAGGGGGCGGGAGAGAGAGGGGGCGGGAGAGAGAGGGGGCGGGAGAGAGAGGGGGCGGGAGAGAGAGGGGGCGGGAGAGAGAGGGGGCGGGAGAGAGAGGGGGCGGGAGAGGGGGCGGGAGAGAGAGGGGGCAGGGAGAGAGAGAGGGCAGGGAGAGAGAGAGGGCAGGGAGAGAGAGAGGGCAGGGAGAGAGAGAGGGCAGGGAGAGAGAGAGGGCAGGGAGAGAGAGAGAGGGGAGGGAGAGAGAGAGGGCAGGGAGAGAGAGAGAGCGAAGAGAGAGTGAGAGGGGGTGAGATGGTGATAAACGTGGTGGTAAACGCTTCAGCCGTGTTTTTGCACTCACGTGCTGGGCTCCGCCATCATTGAGGATGGGGATATTCATGGTGCCTCCTCCTCCCGTTAGTTGTTTAATTGTCCACCACCATTCACGACTGAATGTGGCAGGACTGCAGAGCTTTGGTCTGATCCATTGATTGTGGGATCACTTCACCCTGTCTATAACATGCTGCTTCCGCTTTTTAGCACTTCATTTTTGGTATGCCTGCTGCTACTCCTGGCATGGTTTTCTGCACTCCTTATTGAACCAGGCCAGGCCTTGGTGGTACAGATTGTGGTTGAATACTATTCTGCTGTTGCTGATGGCCCACAGCGCCGCATGGATGCCCAGTTTTGAGCTGCTAGATCTGTTCTGAATCTGTCCCATTTAGCACGGTGGTAGTGCCACACAACATGATGGAGGGTGTTCTTGGTGTGAAGACGGGCCTTCGTCTCCTCAGTGACTGTGCGGTGGTCGCTGCTGCCAATGCTGTCATGGAAAGATCCATCTGCGACAGGTAGATTGGTGAGGACGAGGTCAAGTAGGTTTTTCCCTCATTTTGGTTCTCTCACCACCTGCCGGAGGCCCAGACTGGCAGATATGTCTTTCCAGACTCAGCCAGCTCGGTCAGTAGTGGTGCTACCGAACCACTCATGGTGATGGACATTGAAGTCCCCCACCCAGAGTACATTCTGTGCCCTTGTTACTCTCAGTGCTTCTTCCAAGTGGTGTTCAACATGGAGTCGCACTGATTCATCAGCTGAGGGTGGGAGGTAGGTGGTAGGTGGTAATCAGCAGGAGGTTTCCTTGCCCATGCTTGACCTGAAGCAACGAGACTTTTATGGGGTCCGGAGTCAATGTTGAGGACTCCCAGGGCCACTCCCTCCCGACTGTATACCACAGTGCCGCCACCCCTGGTGGGTCTGTCCTGCCAGTGGGACAGGACATACCCAGGGATAGTGATGGAGGAGTTTGGGGCATTGGCTGAAAGGTAGGATTCTGTGATTATGACTATGTCAGGCTGTTGCTTGACTAGTCTGTGTCACAGCGCTCCCAATTCTGGCACAATTGCCCAGATGTTGGTGAGGAGGACTTTGCAGGGTCGACGGGGCTGGGTGTGCCGTTGCCGTGTTCTTAGCTGGTGCCGAGTTCGATGCCGGGTGGTCCCTCCGGATGGAGCAAGTTTAAAACACACGAGAGAAAGACACACACTGAAAGAGACAGACTTTTATCACAGCAGGGGGGAGTGTGAAGCAGGAATTTCAACTGCTCGTGTGGAGAAGAGACAAACGTTGTCTTTGCAATAAAGGTTGGAAGCGATCAAACATCCAAGGCTTCCCGAACAAATGAGAACCACTGTATCATCAGGATACACACAGGGAGGGAGTGATGGTTTATGATTCACACACGTGTCCCAATATGAAAAATATAAGAATACAGCAATCTGAAGCTCAGAGTAATAAAAAAAGGGGAACTCTTCAAATCGACTCTTTGAGGAGCAAAGCCGGTATCTCTGGGGTGTGTGAGTTTTATTGGTACCGATATCACATATACACTGCATGGAAGGGGTTATATTTCAGTATCTGATTGATTATAACTTTATTGAACGAAGTCAAAGGTTTTTTCACTGTTTCCCTTCACCTCGAACTTGTATTGGAGATAAAGGATGTTTGACAATATCCTGTAATACATCCACACGGGAGATAGGAATATATGACAATCTCCTACAGCCAAGGACAAAGTGACTGAGCACGGAGAGAAATGTGAGTTGATTAGAGAGAGGCAATATGGATGTGTAGAGGGCAGGTCATGTCTAACGAACCTCATTGAATTTTGAGGAATTAGCTGAAGTAGTAGACAGAGGAATGTCTGTGGATGTTTGTATATGGACTTCCAGAATGGATTCAATGAGGTTCCGTATAAGAGACTGTTAGCTAAAATTAAAGGTCATGGAATTGAAGGCAAATTATTGGGCTCGTTAGGAGATTGGTCAGGCGGTGGGAGACAGAGAGTAGGGACAGTGGGAATGTACTCGAATTGGAAGGAAGTGACTTGTGGTGTCCACAAGAATCTGTGCTGGGGGTCAACTATTCACTATATTTATTAATGACAGGGATAACATAATAGAGAGCCATATATCCAGGTTTGCCGATGACACAAAGATAGGTGGCACAGTAAGTAGTGTAGAGGGGAGCATAAAATTACAAAGAGACATTGATAGATTAACTGAGTGGGCAAAACTGTGGCAGCTGGATTTCAACACAGTTAAATGTGAGGTCATCCATTCTGGACCAAAGAAAGACAGATGTGAGTATTGTTTAAATGGTGGAAAGCTGGGAACAGTGAAGGTCCAAAGACATTTAGGGGTTTGTGTAAAGAGATCACTAAAATATAGTGATCAGGTACAAAAAATAATCAACAAAGCCAATGGAATGTGAGCCTTTGGCCTAGAAATTGGGTTGTGGCGCCAAAGTGGCGCAAAAGTCGCCTGAGCGCAGGATTTAGCGCAGCGATCGTAGTAATACCGATCGCCAGAAATTCAGTTTCAGTGCCCCTCGAGGGACACGGGGCGAGACTCGAGTCGCTCCGCGTCCCTCTTAGGGCGCTGAAACTGATTATCGCAGTGCAACGTGCCGCAGCGCCACACACTGCGGCACAGCACGCTGCGGTACTGCAGGCCTTCCTCCCACTGTTAAGGGGGAGGTGCCTGCAACAGCGCGAACATCAATCGCGAGTGCTGGGAAATGAGCCCGGCACCAAGGAGAAGTGCCGGGCTCTCGGGAAACAGCCGGCAATGCCGCGGGGGTGGGGTTAGGAGGCCAGGGACGGAGGTGCTGGCAGGCGGCCGCCCCGCACCTCCACCTTAACTTGCGCCACTGCCGGCACAGTAAGGCCCCGTGAACCGGGCGAGGGTAGCGAACGGCACAACTGCACTGTTCGCTACCAAATATCACGAACGGGGCACGAATGGGGCGCTGCGCACACCGATGACGTCATCGGTGGCGGTGCAGCGCAACAGGCTAACGCCACCATTAGCACCCCTCCTGAATATCGCGGGAGGTGCAGCCAGTGGCGCTACAGCCACTGCCTGCCTCTTTAGGTGCTAACAGGTGGCGCTACTCACCCAATTTATATTGAGAGGGCCAGAATACAAGGGGGATTGCTAGAGCTTTACAAAGCCCTGGTTAGATCTCATCTGGAGCACTGTGTACAGTTCTGGGCACCGCACCTGGTAAAGGATATCCTGGACTTGGAGCATGTTAACTGGGACCAAGGGTTAAAGTATGAGGTGAGATTACATAAACCTGGCTTCTGTTCCTGGAATATAGAAGGTTAAGGGGTGAGTTGATTGAGGTTTCCAGGATTTTGAAAGGAATTGATAGGATAGAGAAAAACTATTTCCACTGGTGGAGGAGTCTCGAACAACGGGTAATAACCTTAAAATCAGAGCCAGGCCATTCAGGAGAGAATTTAGGAAACACTTCTTCACACAAAGGGTGGTAGAAGTGTGGAACCCTCTCCCACAAAAAGCAGTAGAAGTCAGCGCAAATAATAATTTCATATCTGAGTTCGATAGATTTATCATCGCCAAGGGTATTAAGGGATCTGGAGCTAAGTCGGGTGGATGGAGTTAGGACACAGATCAGCCACGATCTCATTGAATGGAGGGACAGGCTCGATGGGCTGAAGGGCCTCTTCCTGTTTCTATGTCCTGTGCTTCTCATATCCCACATCAGGGCAATAGGGATATATGACAATATCCTCCAATACCTCAATATGGGCAATAGGGATATATGACAATATCCTCCAATACCTCAATAACGGTAATAGGGATATATGACAATATCCTCCAATACCTCAATAAGGGCAATAGGGATATATGACAATATCCTCCAATACTCAATAACGGCAATAGGGATATATGACAATATCCTCCAAGACCTCAATTAGGGCAATAGGGATATATGACAATATCCTACAATACCTCAATAATGGCAATAGGGATATATGACAATATCCTCCAAGACCTCAATAAGGGCAATAGGGATATATGACAATATCCTCCAATATCTCAAAAAGGGCAATAGAGATTTATATGACAATATCCTACAGTACCTCAATAAGGGCAATAGGGATATGTGACATTGTCCTACAAAGCTTCGACATGAGGGTAATACAACAACAACTTGTATTTATATAGCATCTTTAACGTACTAAAAATGGTAAAAAGTCCCAGGATGATTCACCGGAGCATTTCAGACAAAATTTGACAACGAGCCACATTAGGGCAGATTGCCAAAATGTTGTTCAAAGGTTTAAAGGAGGAAAGAGAGGTAGAAAGGTTTAGAGAGGAAATTCAGAGCTTAGGGCCGAGGCAGCTGAAGGCACGGCCACTAATGGAGGAGTGATTAAAATCAGGGATGCTCAAGAGGCCGGAATTAGAGGAGCACAGATACCTCGGAGGGAGTTTTGTGGGGCTGGAAGAGATTACAAAGATAGGGAGGAAGGGGCCCTGGAGCGATTTGAAAACAAGGATGAGAATTTTAAATTGAGCCATTGCCTAACCGGGAGGCAATGTAGGTCAGCGAGCACAGGGGTGATGGGTGAACGGGACTTGGTGCGAGTTGGACACGGACAGCAGAGTTTTGGATGACCTGCAGTTTACGGAAGGGAGAAGGTGGGACGCTGGCCAGGAGAGCGTTGGAATCGTCAATTGTAGCGGTAACAAAGGCAATGGATGTTTGAGGTATATCCCATATCATACAATACCTCCACAGTTTTCATACTCTCCCTGGACAGCGCCAACCGCAGGCCGCTCAGTTGATTCATGTCAACAATATCTATGATACCCCCACATGCGGCCACTAAGCATGTATGACAATATCCTGCAATGTACCCACAGTAGAAAAACATGTGGAAACAGAAAACGTAATAAAGAATAGTCAGGACGGATTTCAAAAGGGAAGGTCATGCATGACCAACCTTATTCAATTCTGTGAAGTAGTAACAAAGAGAAGACAAGGATAATACAGTAGGTGTAATAGATTAGGATTTTCCAAAGGCCTTCGATAAGGTACCGCATCGTAGACTCATGACTATGGTCAGAGCATGTGGAGTCAGGGGACCGGTAGCAGAATGGCTAGCAAGCTGGATGCAGAATGGAAAACAGAGAGTCGGGGTTAAGGGGAGCTACCCTGACTGGAAAATGTTGGGAAGTGGTGTTCCACAAGGATCGGTGCTGGGAGCACTGTTCACAATTTACACAAACGGTTTGGAATTGAGAATCGGAAACACAATTTCAAAATTTGCAGATGTCACCAAATTGGGGGAGTATAGTTAATACTGGGAAAGACTGCGACAAAATACAAGAGAACATTAATAAACTTGCAGAATGGGCGTGTAATTGGCAAACGAATTTCTACAGAGATAAGTGAGAGATTTTACATTTTCGTAGGAAGAATAAGGAGGCCACAGACTGCTTGGAAATTAATAGTCTAACTGGGGCAGATGATCAAAGTGATCTGGGGGACAGATACTCAAATCACTAAAAGTAGCGACCCAGGTTAATAAGGCCAAAAAAAGCAAACCAACCCCTTGAGTTTGTTTCTAAAGGGATTGAATTGAAAAGCAGACAAGGTTTGTTAAACTTGTATTGAACCTTGGTTAGACCACACTTAACTTTAATTTCACAGTTCTGGTCTCCATATTATTAAAAGGATGGAGAGACACTGAAGAAGATGCAAAAAAGATTTACAAGGTTGATACCAAAACTAAGAGGTTATAATTATCAGGAAAGGCAGAACAGGCCTGTAGAAAAGAGAGGGCTGAGGGGTGAGCTCAGAGTTCTATAAGATTATGAAAGGGTTTGATAGGGTAGACGTGGAGAGATTCTTCCACTTGTGGGGGGAGACCAGAACTAGGCTCCATAAATACAAGCTGGCCATTAATAAATCCCACCGGGAATTCAGGAGAAACTTCTTTGCCCAGAGAGTGGTTAGAATGTGGAACTCGCTCCCACAAGGAGCAGTTGAGGCGAACAGCACAGGCCCATTTGAGGGGCAGCTTGATCAGCAGCTGAGGGTGAAAGGAATAGAAGGAGATGCTGAAAGGTGAGGTGAAGAGGGCTGGGAGGAGGCTTGTGTCAGTCACAAACACCGCGATACACCAGTTGGGCCCAATGGCCTGTTTCTGTGCTGCAAATTCAATGTAATTCAGGGCAAAAGTGCAATAGGAATGTATGACAATAGCTATAATAACAAAGAAAGTACTTTGAAGTACTTTTGAAGTGGAGTTGCTGTTGTAATGTGGGAAACGCAGCCGCCAATTAGTGCACAGCAAGCTCCCACAAACAGCAATGTGATAATGACGAGATAATCTGTTTCTGTTATGTTGGTTGAGGGATAAATATTGGCCAGGACCGCTGGTCATCCTCGAAATAGTGCCATGGGATCATTTACATCCACCTGAGAGTAGAAGGGATCTCGGTTTAACGTCTCATCTGAAAGACTGCACCTCCGACAGTGCAGAACTCCCTCAGCACTGCACTGGAGTGTCAGCATAGCTTTATGTGCTCAAGTCTTTGGAATGGGACTTGAAATCACAACCTTCTGAGAGAGAGTGTGTCTGAGAGAGACAGAGAGAGAGTGAGTCTGAGAGAGACAGTGTGTGAGAGAGTGAGTCTGAGAGAGACAGTGTGTGAGAGAGTGAGTCTGAGAGAGACAGTGTGTGAGAGAGTGAGTCTAAAAGAGACAGTGTGTGAGAGAGTGAGTCTGAGAGACGGTGTGTGAGAGAGTGAGACTCAGAGGCAGTGATGAAGTCCAACTCCACCTTCAGTTTGCCGGTGCAGTTTTCGGTCGCCTGAGGAAGAGCATGTTTGAAGACCAGGGCGTCGAACCCGGCACCAAGCTCATGGTCTACAGAGCAGTCGTGATTCCCGCCCTCCTGTATGCTTCAGAGATATGGACCATGTCCAACAGGCAACTCAAAGCCCTGGAGAGGTACCTCCAACGCTGCCTCCACAAGATCCTGCAAATCCATTGGCAGGATAGGCGCATGAATGTATGTGTTCTCGCTCAGGCAACATCCCCAGTATTGAAGCTTTGACCACGCTCGATCAGCTCTGATGGATGGGCCACATCGTCCGCATGCTCGATACGAGACTCCCAAAACAAGCGCTCTACTCGGAGCTCCAACACGGCATGAGAGCCCCAGGTGGGCAGAGGAAATGCTTCAAGGGCACCCTAAAAACCTCCTTGAAAAAGTGCAACATCCCCACCGACACCTGGGAATCCCTGGCCCAAAACCACACAAAGTGGAGGAGAAGCATCCGGGAAGGCGCCGAACACCTCGAGTCTCTTCGACGGGAGAAAGCGGAAGCCAAGAGCAAACAGTGGAAGGAGCGCACGTCAACCCAGGCACCACACCCACCCACCCCTTCAAGCACTGTCTGCCCCACCTGTGACAGAGACTGTAGGTCCTGCATTGGACTCATCAGTCACTTGAGAACTAATTATCAGTAATGAAGCAAATCATCCTCTGTTCCAAGGGACTGCCTAAGAAGAAGTGAGAGTCTGACAGAGACCGTGTGTGAGAGAGAGACCCAGAGGCTGTGTGTGAGGGAGTAAGTCTGAGAGAGACAGTGCGTGAGAGAGAGAGTCTGAGAGAGACTGTGTGTGAGAGAGTCTGAGAGAGACAGTGTGTGAGAGAGAGAGTCTGACAGAGACAGTGCATGAGAGAGTCTGAGAGAGACTGTGTGAGAGAGTGAGTCTGAGAGAGAGAGTGTGAGAGAGTGAGCCTGAGAGAGACAGTGTGTGAGAGAGAGTGAGTCTGAGAGAGACAGTGTGTGAGAGAGTGAGTCTGAGAGAGACTGTGTGTGAGAGAGTGAGTCTGAGAGAGACTGTGTGTGAGAGAGAGAGTCTGAGAGAGACTGTGTGTGAGAGAGTGAGTCTGAGAGAGACTGTGTGTGAGAGAGTGAGTCTGAGAGAGACAGTGTGTGAGAGAGAGAGTGTGTGAGAGTGAGTCTGAGAGAGACAGTGTGTGAGAGAGAGTGAGTCTGAGAGAGACAGTGTGTGAGAGAGTGAGTCTGAGAGAGACTGTGTGTGAGAGAGTGAGTCTGAGAGAGACTGTGTGTGAGAGAGAGTCAGACAGTGTGTGAGAGTCAGTCAGAGAGACAGTGTGTGAGAGAGAGAGTGTGTGAGAGTGAGTCTGAGAGAGACCGTGAGAGACCAGCTATTCACAATATATATAAATGAGCTAGACGAGGGAACTAGATGTAATATCTCCAAGTTTGCAGACGACACAAAGCTGGGTGGGCATGTGTGCTGTAAGGAGGATGCCGAGAATCTCCAGTATGATTTGGACAGGTTGGGTGATTGGGCAGAAGCATGGCAGATGCAGTACAATGTGGAAAAAAGCGAGGTTATCCACTTTGGTGGCAAAAACAGGAAGGCAGATTATCTGAATGGCAATAGATTGGGAGAAGGGGAAGTGCAACGAGACCTGGGTGTCCTTGTGCACCCGTCTCTGAAGGTAAGCATGCAGGTGCAGCATGCGGTTAAGAAGGTAAATGGTATGTTGGCATTCGTAGTGAGATGATTCGAGTACAGGAACAAAGATGTCTTGCTGCAGTTGTACCGGGACTTGGTGAGACCTCACCTTGAGTATTGTGTGCAGTTTTGGTCGCCTTATCTGAGGAAGGATGTTCTTGCCATGGAGGGAGTGCAGTGAAGATTCACCAGACTGATACCTGGGATGGCAGGAATGACGTATGAGGAGAGATTGGATCGATTGGGCTTATACTCGCTGCAATTTAGAAGAACGAGAGGGGATCTCATTGAAACATATAAAATTCTAACAGGACTGGACAGACTAGATGCAGGAAGGATGTTCCCGATGGCCAAGGAGTAAAGAACCAGGGGTCACAGTCTATGGATAAGGGGTAAGCCATTTAGGACTGAGATAAGGAGGAATTTCTTCACCCAGAAAGTGGTGAACCTTTGGAATTCTCTACCACAGAAGGCAGTGGAGGCCAATTCATTAAATATATTCAAGAAGGAGTTGGATATATTTCTTAAGGCTAAAGGGATCAAGGGATATGGGGAGAAAGCAGGGACAGGGTACTGAATTTGGATGATCAGCCATGATCTCATTGAATGGCGGAGCAGGCTCGAGGGGCCGAATGTTCTACTCCTGCTCCTATCTTCTGTGTTTCTATATGTGTGAGAGAGAGAGTCTGAGTGAGACAGTGTGAGAGATTGAGTCTGAGAGAAGCAGTGTATGAGAGAGTGAGCCTGAGAGACAGTGTGTGAGAGAGTGAGTCTGAGAGAGACAGTGTATGAGAGAGTGAGCCTGAGAGAGAGTGAGAGAGAGACAGTGTATCAGAGAGTGAGTCAGAGAGACAGTGTGAGTGAGTCTGAGAGAGACAGTGTGTGAGAGAGTGAGTCTGAGAGAGACAGTGTGTGTGAGAGTGAGTCTGAGAGAGACAGTGTCTGAGAGAGTGAGTCTGAGAGAGACAGTGTGTGAGAGAGTGAGTCTGAGAGAGACAGTGTGTGAGAGAGTGAGTCTGAGAGAGACAGTGTGTGTGAGAGTGAGTCTGAGAGAGACAGTGTCTGAGAGAGTGAGTCTGAGAGAGACAGTGTGTGAGAGAGTGAGCCTGAGAGAGACAGTGTATGAGAGAGTGAGCCTGAGAGAGAGTGAGAGAGAGACAGTGTATCAGAGAGTGAGTCAGAGAGACAGTGTGAGTGAGTCTGAGAGAGACAGTGTGTGAGAGAGTGAGTCTGAGAGAGACAGTGTGTGTGAGAGTGAGTCTGAGAGAGACAGTGTCTGAGAGAGTGAGTCTGAGAGAGACAGTGTGTGAGAGAGTGAGTCTGAGAGACAGTGTCTGAGAGAGTGAGTCTGAGAGAGACAGTGTATGAGAGAGTGAGCCTGAGAGAGACAGTGTGTGAGAGAGTGAGTCTGAGAGACAGTGTCTGAGAGAGTGAGTCTGAGAGAGACAGTGTGTGAGAGAGTGAGTCTGAGAGAGACAGTGTGTGAGAGAGTGAGTCTGAGAGAGGCAGTGTGTGAGAGAGTGAGTCTGAGAGAGACTGTGTGTGAGAGAGTGAGTCTGAGAGACAGTGTGTGAGAGTCTGAGAGAGACAGTGTGTGAGAGAGTCTGAGAGAGACAGTGTGTGAGAGAGAGTCTGAGAGAGACAGTGTGTGAGAGAGTGAGCCTGAGAGAGACAGTGTGTGAGAGAGTGAGTCTGAGAGAGACAGTGTGCGAGAGAGTGAGCCTGAGAGAGACAGTGTGTGAGAGAGTGAGTCTGAGAGAGACAGTGTGTGAGAGAGTGAGTCAGAGAGACAGTGTGTGAGAGAGTGAGTCTGAGAGAGAGTGTGAGAGAGAGAGAGAGATGGTCAGAGAGACAGTGTATCAGAGAGAGAGTCAGAGAGACTGTGTATCAGAGAGTGAGTCAGAGAGACAGTGGGTGAGAGAGTGAGTCTGAGAGAGACAGTGGCCCCGATTTTCGGCTTGTGTGGGAAATGGTCGGATTTCCCCAAATGTGGGGTTTCTGACACACATAATAAAGTGTCAGCCCGCCCCATGCAATTTTCCCTCAATTGGCCAATTAATTCCAAGCATGTGGGAAGCCTTGCTAATTGTCTAAATCGAGTCAGAAATCCCCACAGTATGATGTCATCATTCGTGGTGCTTTCAAGGTCCATGGCAAGCACTGCATCCTCTGAAGGCTTCCAAATGAACCATACAGGATGGCAGAGGAGCCTGCAGCAGCTGTGGCCAGTGCCAGACCCCGAGCTGCCTTAAAATTCGAGGAGGCTTCACTGCAGGCATTATTGGATGGGGCTAGGGCCCACAGGGGGGTCCTCTTCCCTAGGTCAGGGAGGAAGAGGCCTCCCACTGAGACCAATGCTGCATGGATGCAGGTGTCAGCAGATGCCAACTCGCTGGGAGTCACCAGAGGAACCTTGGCATTACATCTGTAACTCCTTCCTTGACTCCCCCACAGTACCATCCAGAGCCCCCGTCCTCACTGTGGAGGAGGAAGAGGCTGTGCAGCCAGATTCCTCAGAGGAAGCTCCAACCTCTGAAGGTGCAGCGTCAGCAGAAGTAAGCGCACCCAGCACCAGCGCAGACACTCACACCTCGGGGGTACCTTTGGGACATAGAGTAGTGTTGTCACCTGGTGTTTCACAGCTGACAAGTGAGCCTCAGCAGATTCTGGAGACAGGGACAGCAGTGGAGAGTCCTCGTCGGAGGGCGCAGGGCTCTGCCAGCTCAGCTCAGCTGCGCTGCATCTCGACCCTCTGCCTCTGGGTCCATCCACAAGAGAAGAGCTGATGGATCTCCATGCACAGATGCAGGAGTCTCTGGCAGGTTTTGTCTCCAGGGTCGCTGCGAATGTGGAGCGAATGGAGGAGTCCATAGCGACCATGAGCAGAGCCTTTGTGGAGTCACTGGTGCATGAACGCAGCACCATGGAAAGGTTGGCAACCTCCATGGAGGAGATAACTCGCCAGCGTAGTGGTTAGCACTGTTGCCTCACAGCGCCAGGGACCCGGGTTCAAATCCGGCCTCGGGTGACTGTCTGTGTGGAGTTTCCACATTCTCCCCGTGTTTGCGTGGGTTTGCTCCGGGTGCTCTGGTTTCCTCCCACAGTCCAAAGATGTGCGGGTTAGGTTGATTGGCCATGATAAAAATTGGCCCTTAGTGTTAGGGGGGATTAAATATGTGGGGTTATGGGGTTACGGGGATAGGGCTTGGGTGGGATGGCTGTCGGTGTAGGGACCGGGTGCTAGGGTTTGGATGATCAGCCATGATCTCGTTGAATGGCGGAGCAGGCTCGAAGGGCCGAATGGCCTACTCCTGCTCCTAGTTTCTGTTTCGATGTTTCATACGGAAAACATGGTGAGTGCTCATAAGAGAATGACATCTCTTGAGGAGCGTTGGCCATCTGTTGAACAGAGAAACCAGATCTTCATGGAAGTCCTTCTGAGTAGGACTGCCAGTGCAGAAACGGGTCCCACTGGCCCCCTAAAGCGCAGCAAGGTGCTCTCAAGCCACTTCCAAGCGCTGGCCCCTTCTGGATTGTGCAGCTTCAGGTGAGTGAGCAGCAGCCTGGTGCTCCTGGTGCTCATCCTGGTTCTGCTGCTGCCACCTCTGCTGTTGGAGATCCTCTAATGCCAGGAAGGGAAGGTGCCAAAGGCCTCCCATGCTTCTAGCAGATGCCTCGGTTGAGGAGGTCCTGAGTTAGGGTGGTGAGAGCGGCTTTCCAGGAGCTCACACTGGAGAAGTGTGTGAGGCTCCAACTTTCTGCAGCTGCTCCTAAGGCTTCAAATAGTTCCCCCAAGCCTTGATCAACAAGGTCCTGCAGCCTGCAAATGCTGCCTCTTTAAATACCTTCAGCCCTCAGCGACCTGCTGCTGCAAGCAAGCAAGCCAGCTGTTTTCACGCCAGCTCTCATCGGCGGGGTTCCCCGCAGGCGGGTTTCAGGTGGGGAAAGCCCCAAAGTCGCAACGGCACGGGAAAATCGTCCTTAACAAGGTGATCATTGGTGATTAGTGCTCCGACGAGCAGTCCCACCAGCGGCGGGCGGGACTGAAGCGGGGTGCGTGGAAACGGCGGTCCGAAATTCAGAAGGGGCGGGGAATCAGACGGGGGAGGGGTCCCGACTCGCATTTTCCGCGATTTTCGGACCACGGCCGCATGAAAAGCCGCCCGACAGCTGCCCGAAAATCGGGGCCAGTGTGTGCGAGAGTGAGTGTGAGAGAGACAGTGTGTGAGAGAGTGAGTCTGAGTGAGTCAGTGAGTCTGATAGAGACAGGGTGTTAGAGCGTGAGTCTGAGATAGACAGTATATGAGAGAGTGAGTATGAGAGAGACAGTGTGTGAGAGAGTGAGTCTGAGAGAGTGAGTCAGAGAGACACAGCGGGTGAGAGAGTGAGTCAGATAGACAGTGTGTGTGTCACAGTGAGTCTGAGAGAGTGTGTGCGAGAGTCTGAGACACAGTATGTGAGAGAGTGAGTTTGAGAGACAGTGTGTGAGAGAGTGCGTCTGAGAGAGACAGTGTGTGAGAGAGTGTGTCTGAGAGAGACAGTGTGTGAGAGTCTGAGAGAGACAGTGTGTGTGAGAGTGAGTCTGAGAGAGATAGTATGTGTGTGAGAGTGAGTCTGAGAGAGACAGTGTGTGTGAGAGTGAGTCTGAGCGAGACAGTGTGAGAGTGAGTCTGAGAGAGATAGTATGTGTGTGAGAGTGAGTCTGAGAGAGACAGTGTGTGTGAGAGTGAGTCTGAGAGAGACAGTATGTGAGAGACTGAGTTAGAGAGAGTGTATGAGAGAGTGCGTCTGAGAGAGACAGTGGGTGAGAAAGTGAGTCTGAGAGAGACAGTGTGTGAGAGTGAATCTCAGAGAGACCGTGTTTGAGAGAATGAGCCTGAGAGAGACAGTGTGAGAGAGAGTGAGTCTGAGAGAGACAGTGTGTGAGAGTGAGTCTGAGAGAGACAGAGTGTGAGAGAGTGAGTCTGAGAGAGAGAGAGAGAGAGAGAGAGAGAGAGAGAGAGTGTCTGAGAGAGACAAAGTCTGAGAGAGTGAGTCTGAGAGGGGCAATGCGTGAGAGAGACAGTGTGTGAGAGAGACAGTGTGTGAGAGAGTAAGTCTGAGAGAGACGGTGTGAGAGAGAGAGTCTGAGAGAGACAGTGTGTGAGAGAATGAGTCTGAGAGACAGAGAGTGAGAGAGTGAGTCTGAGAGAGAGAGAGTCTGAGAGAGAGAGTCTGAGAGGGGCAACGTGTGAGAGAGACAATGTGTGAGAGAGTAAGTCTGAGAGAGACGGTGTGAGAGAGAGTCTGAGAGAGACAGTGTGTGAGAGTGAGACTGAGAGAGACAGTGTGTGAGAGAGAGACTGAGAGAGACAGTGTGTGAGAGAGTGAGTCGGAGACAGACAGTGTGTGAGAGAGTGAGTCTGAGAGAGACAGCGTGTGAGAGTGAGACTGAGAGAGACAGTGTGAGAGAGAGTGTGTCTGAGAGACAGGGGAATAATTACATATTTGGGAATCACCACTTTGATCTCCCTTCCCATCCACACAGGCATAACTGCGACAAACAGACAAATGCTAATGGAAAACAGCTCCTGCAGCTCTGTCGAAGCCTGGGTCTGTACATTGTCAATGGTAGGTTCATGGGAGACTACCTAGGAAGATCCACCTATTGCTCACCTCTTCGCTTCAGCACCGTAGACTATATGATTACGGATCTGGACCCATCCTCTTTCAAAGCATTCACAGTCAAACCACAAACAACACTGTCAGATCACAGTCAAATTACTGCATATCTTAAAAGGACAGAAACAACCAACACAGAAACACAACCCAGTAAGCTGTACAACATTAAAAAAATCCTACAGATGGGCCAAAAACAGCACGGAAAAATACCAGAAAGTAATTAGCAATCAATCAACTCAAGCTCTCTTGGACACCTTTCTGGAAAATACATACACACACAATAAAGAAGGCGTAAACCGGGCAGTGAATGACCTGAAAAATATTTTTGATAATTTGGCATCAATGTCAAACTTGAAAGTTCGCAAGAACAAACCCAAAACAAAAAACTACGAAAAATGGTTTGACTCCGATTGCCAGAACACGAGGAAAAAACTCAGAAAAATATCAAACCAAAAACACAGACAACCAGAAAACGAGGAATTACGCCTTACTTATTGGCAGGCACTAACACAATACAAAAACACACTCAGAACCAAGAAAGAGCAGTATATTAAGAATGCACTCAGCTCCATTGAGGAATCCATTGATTCCAATTGTTTCTGGGACAACTGGAATACATTGCACAAAAAACAACACGACAAATTGGCCATTCAAAATGGAGACACATGGGAAAACCATTTTGAAAAATTATACCAAAAAAACACACTAAGCCCAGAGCAATACCAAATATGGGAAAAACTGGAAAAGCTCGAATTTGCCATAAAAGATAACCAAAACCCGATAGACCCCATAATATCTGAAAAAGAGCTATTTGAAAAACTCAAGGACCTGCGACCAGGAAAAGCTTGCGGTGCAGACGGCATCCTAAGCGAGATGATTAAACACACGGACGATAAAATGAAATTGGCTATACTGAAACTCTTCAACTTGGTTCTGAGTGTCGGTTACTTCCCTGATATCTGGAACAAAGGACTCATAACGCCCACATACAAAAGTGGAGACAAAGTTGACCCAAATAACTATCGAGGCATCTGTGTAAACAGTAACCTGGTGAAGGTTTTCTGTAGTATCATAAACAAAAGACTTATAAACTTCCTTGAGGAGCACAATGTCTTGAGTAAAAGCCAAATTGGATTCCTACCAAACTATAGAACATCAGATCATATCTTCACCCTGCAGACCCTAATTGACAAACATGTTCATCAAAACAAAAGCAAAATTTTTGCATGCTTTATAGATTTCCAGAAGGCTTTCAATTCCATCTGGCACGACGGTCTATTCTTGAAACTTATTGAAAGTGGTGTAGGGGGAAAAACATATGATGTAATTAAATCAATGTATACAAACAATAAATGTGCAGTTAAAATTGGAGACAAACAAACAAAATACTTCCCACAGGGGCGTGGTGTGACGCAGGGCTCACCCATCTCACCGACACTCTAATATTTACATAAATGAATTGGCAAAACTACTTGAACAATCTACAGCACCCGGCCTCACCCTATATGAATCCAAGGTTAAATTCCTCCTCTATGCAGATGACCTGGTTCTGCTTTCACCAACTAAGGAGGGTCTACAGCAGAACCTGGATCTGCTAGAGTCATTCTGTCAGACCTGGGCCCTGACAATAAACCCCCCAAAAACCAAAGTCCTTGTGTTCCAGCAAAGATCCAGACATCAGGGACCCAGAATAAATTTCACACTAGGAACAACTAAAATTGAACAAACCACTAACTACACATACTTGGGCTTAAAAATCAGCTTTACGGGAAATTTTCATCTGGCTGTGAATGAACTGAAAGAGAAAGCTAGAAGGGCTTTCTATGCCATAAAAAAATCAATCCAAATAGAAATCCCGATTAGCATTTGGCTCAAAATTATTAAATCAGTAATTGAACCAATTGCACTCTATGGCAGTGAGGTGTGGGGACCGCTAACACAACAAGAATTTAGAAAATGGGACAAACACCTAATTGAGATCCTACATGCAGAATTCTGTAAAAGTATCCTCCGGACTCAAAGGAAAACCGTAAACAATGCATGCAGGGCAGACTAGGCCAATATCCATTAATAATTACTATCCAAAAAAGAGCCACCAAACAATGCATGCAGGGCAGAACTAGGCCAATATCCATTAATAATTACTATCCAAAAAAGAGCCACCAAATTTTGGAAACGCCTAAAAATGAGCAACTCCCACTGCTATCATTACGAAGCCCTGAAATGCCAAGAGAGGACCATAAAGAAGAAATCCCTCAGTCAACTAGTCCTGGGACTCAGTGAAGTAACGACTAACACTACTAACAATAGCCAGCCCCAGGAGAGTGACATCGTAGCGCAGAGAATTCGACCCAACACAATTGTCACTAAGCAAAAGGAAAAATACCTGTCATTTTGGGCAGAAACAACAAAAACCCAAAAAACTCATTTGCTACTTGGCCCTAAACAGACAATACAACATGGCTGAATACCTGACCGTGGTAAAGGATAGCAAACTGAGAAAAACCTTGACAAGGTACAGACTTAGTGAACATAGCCTGGCCATCGAAAAAGGCAGACACAGACAGACCCGGCTGCCAAGAGAGGACAGGATATGCTCTCACTGCAGTCAGGGAGTGGTGGAGACAGAGATGCACTTCCTCACAGCTTGTGGAAAATATCAGGCCTTAAGGGAGAATTTCTACCTAAAATTCACAAAAATATGCCCTGAATTCAGAAATTTGAATGACGACCAAAAACTCCCATACCTACTAGGGGAACAGAGAAATTGTGTAACCTTAGCGGCACACTATGTTACAGCTTGCCATAAACAGAGGGACAACCAGTAAACCTAAGAAAAGAGTATATACAAATTATACGAATGTATATTTATACACTCAGGGATATATCTGTTTATACACTGTATGGATAGATCTGCGTTTATATGTTCAACCATGAATGTTTTTCGATGCTTTGGCAACATAAGATGTACCTTATCATGCCAATAAAGCGATTTGAATTGAATTGAATTGAGTCTGAGAGAGACAGTGTGTGAGAGTGAGTCTGAGAGAGACAGTGTGTGAGAGAGTGAGTCTGAGAGGGGCAATGTGTGAGAGAGTGAGTCGGAGAGAGACAGTGTGTGAGAGAGGAAGTCTGGAGAGGCAGTGTGTGAGAGAGTGAGTCTGAGAGAGACAGTGTGTGAGAGAGTGAGTCTGAGAGAGACAGTGTGTGAGAGAGTGAGTCTGAAAGAGACCATGTGTGAGAGAGAGAGTCTGAGGGAGACAGTGTGTGAGTCTGAGAGAGACAGTGTTTATAGAGTGTGAGTCTGAGAGAGACAGTGTGCAAGAGAGTGAGTCTGAGAGGCAGTGTGTGAGAGAGTCAGTGTGTGAGAGAGTGAGTCTGAGAGAGACAGTGTGTGAGAGAGTGAGTCTGAGAGAGACAGTGTGTGAGAGTGAATCTGAGAGAGACAGTGTGAGGGAGAGAGTCTGAGAGAGACAGTGTGAGAGAGAGAGTCTGAGAGAGACAGTGTGTGAGAGATTGAGTCTGAGAGAGACAGTGTGTGAGAGAGTGAGTCTGAGAGAGACAGTGTGTGAGAGAGCGAGTCTGAGAGAGACAGTGTGTGAGTGAGTGAGTCTGAGAGACACAGTGTGTGAGAGAGTGAGTCTGAGAGAGACAGTGTGTGAGAGAGACAGTGTGCAAGAGAGAGTCTGAGAGACAGTGTGTGAGAGAGTGAGTCGGAGAGAGACAGTGTGTGAGAGAGTGAGTCTGAGAGAGACAGTGTGTGAGAGAGTGAGTCGGAGAGAGACAGTGTGTGTGAGAGAGAGTCTGAGAGAGACAGTGTGTGAGAGAGTGAGTCTGAGAGAGACAGTGTGTGAGAGAGTGATTCTGAGAGAGACAGTGTGTGAGAGAGAGAGTCTGAGAGAGACAGTGTGTGAGAGAGAGAGTCTGAGAGAGACAGTGTGTGAGAGAGTGAGTCTGAGAGAGACAGTGTGTGAGAGAGTGAGTCAGGGAGAGACAGTGTGTGAGAGTGTGAGTCTGAGAGAGACAGTGTGCAAGAGAATGAGTCTGAGAGACAGTGTGTGAGAGAGTGAGTCTGAGAGACAGTGTGTGAGAGGGTGACTCTGAGAGACTGTGTGAGAGAGTGAGTCTGAAAGAGACCATGTGTTAAAGAGTGAGTCTGTGGGAGACAGTGTGTGAGTCGGAGAGAGACAGTGTGTGAGAGAGTGAGTCTGAGAGAGACAGTGTGTGAGAGAATGAGTCTGAGAGAGACAGTGTGTGAGAGAGTGAGTCTGAGAGACAGTGTGTGAGAGAGTGAGTCTGAGAGACAGTGTGTGAGAGAGTGACTCTGAGAAACTGTGTGAGAGAGTGATTCTGAAAGAGACCATGTGTGAGAGAGTGAGTCTGAGAGACATTGTGTGAGAGAGTGAGTCTGAGAGAGCCAGTGTGTGAGAGTGAGTCTGAGAGGGAGCATGTGAGAGAGTGAGTCTGAGAGAGACAGTGTGTGAGAGAGTGAGTCTGAGAGAGACAGTGTGTGAGAGAGTGAGGCTGAGGGAGGCATTGTATGGGAGAGTGAGTCTAATAGAGGCAATGTGTGAGAGAGAGTCTGAGAGAGACAGTGTGTGAGAGAGTGAGTCTGAGAGAGACAGTGTGTGAGAGAGTGAGTCTGAGAGAGACAGTGTGTGTGAGAGTGAGTCTGAGAGAGACAGTGTGTGAGAGAGTGAGTCTCAGAGAGACAGTGTGTGTGAGAGTGAGTCTGAGAGACAGTGTGTGAGAGAGTGAGTCTGAGAGAGACAGTGTGAGAGAGAGAGAGTCGGAGAGAGACACTGTGTGAGAGAGAGAGTCTGAGAGAGACAGTGTGTGAGAGTGAGTCTGAGAGAGAGTGTGTGTGAGAGTGAGTCTGAGAGACAGTGTGTGAGAGAGTGAGTCTGAGGCAGTGTGAGAGTGTGAGTCTGAGAGAGACAGTGTGTGAGAGAGTGAGTCTGAGAGACAGTGTGTGAGAAAGTGAGTCTGAGAGAGACAGTGTGTGAGTGTGAGAGTCTGAGAGAGACAGTGTGTGAGAGAGTGAATCTGAGAGAGACAGTGTGTGAGTGTGAGAGTCTGAGAGAGACAGTGTGTGAGAGAGTGAATCTGAGAGAGACAGTGTGTGAGAGAGTGAATCTGAGAGAGACAGTGTGTGAGAGTGAGTCTGAGAGACAGTGTGTGAGAGAGTGAGTCTGAGAGAGACAGTGTGAGAGAGCAAGTCTGAGAGACAGTGTGTGAGAGAGTGAGTTGGAGAGAGACAGTGTGTGAGAGAGTGAGTCTGAGAGAGGCAGTGTGTGAGAGAGTGAGTCTGAGAGGGAGCGTGTGTGAGAGTGAGTCTGAGAGACAGTGTGTGAGAGAGTGAGTCTGAGAAAGGCAATGTGTGAGAGAGAGTCTGAGAGATACAGTGTGTGAGAGAGTGAGTCTGAGAGACAGTGTGTGAGAGAGCGAGTCTGAGAGGGACCGTGTGTGAGAGAGTGAGTTCAAACCGGTGGCAGTGAGTCAGGAGCAGCCCGACTCGAGTGGGCCTGTGTGGGAACACAGCATCGGCGGCAGTTCAAACCGGTGGCAGTGAGTCAGGAGCAGCCCGACTAGAGCGGGCCTGTGTGGGAACGCAGCTTCAGCGGCAGTTCAAACTGGTGGCAGTGAGTCAGGAGCAGGGGAGAGAGGTAAAAAGTAATCAAAGTGTGACGTCACCAGGAAGCAGGTAAGTGATTGGTTGGTGAGTATTTGGTTGGTGAGTGTATCTCTTTTTTTTTAAACTTTAACTCTGGTTTATAGTTTCTAAGGTCTCTCTGGTGTAGTAGCGACTGTTGGTAAAATAGATAAGGGAGAACCAGTGGATGTGGTGTATTTGGACTTTCAGGAGGCTTTCGATAAGGTCCCACACAAGAGATTAGCGTGCAAAATTAAGGCACATGGAATTGGGGGCAAGGTATTGACTTGGATAGAGAACTGGTTGGCGGACAGAAAGCAAAGAGTTGGAATAAACGGGTCGTTTTCCGAGTGGCAGGCAGTGACTAGTGGGGTACCGCAAGGATCGGTCCTAGGACCCCAGCTGTTCACAATATATATTAATGATCTGGACAAGGGAATTGGATGTAATATCTCCAAATTTGCAGACGACACAAAGCTGGGCGGGAGGGTAAGCTGCGAGGAGGATGTCGGGAAACTCCAGTACGATTTGGACAGGTTGGGTGATTGGGCAGAAACATGGCAAGTGCACTCTAATGTGGATAAATGTGAGGTTATCCACTTTGGTGGCAAAAACAGGAAGGCAGATTATTATTTGAATGGCAATAGATTGGGAGAAGGGGAAGTGCAAAGAGACCTGGGGGTCCTTGTGCACCAGTCACTGAAGGTAAGCATGCAGGTGCAGCAGGTGGTTAAGAAGGCAAATGGTATGTTGGCCTTCGTAGCAAGAGGGTTCGAGTACAGGAACAAGGATGTCTTGCTACAGTTGTACAGGGCCTTGGTGAGACCGCACCTTGAGTATTGTGTGCAGTTTTGGTCACCTTACCTGAGGAAGGACGTTCTTGCCATGGAGGGAGTGCAGCGAAGATTCACCAGGCTGATACCTGGGATGGCAGGAATGACGTATGAGGAGAGATTGTGTCGATTGGGCTTATACTCACTGGAGTTTAGAAGATTGAGAGGGGATCTCATCGAAACCTATAAAATTCTGACAGGTCTGGACAGACTAGATGCAGGAAGGATGTTTCTGATGGCCGGGGAGTCCAGAACCAGGGGTCATAGTCTAAGGATAAGGGGTAAGCCATTTAGGACTGAAATGGGGAGGAATTTCTTCACCCAGAGCGTGGTGATCCTGTGGAATTCGCTGCCACAGAGGGCGGTGGAGGCCAGTTCATTAAATATATTCAAGAAAGAGTTGGATATATTTCTTGAGGCTAAAGGGATCAAGGGATATGGGGAAAAGGCAGGGACAGGGTACTGAATTGGATGATCAGCCATGATCACATTGAATGGCGGAACAGGCTCGAAGGGCCGAATGGCCTACCCCTGCTCCTATCTTCTATGTTTCTATGTGAACCAGTTAACTGTAGTGTAATTAGTGGGATTGATTGATTTAATTTAAATTCAATTAATTAAAGGGTAAGTCATGGCAGGACAGCCGGGCCCCGTGATCTGCTCCTCCTGCGATATGTGGGAACTCAGGGACACTTCCTGTGTCCCTGACAACTACATGTGCAGGAAGTGCATCCAGCTGCAGCTACTGACAGACCGCATTGCGGCGCTGGAGCTGCGATTGGACACATACTGGAGCGTTCACGATGCTCAGGACAATGTGAATAGCACATTTACGGAGTTGGACACACCGCTGGTAGAGGTTGGACAGGAAGAAAGGGAGCGGGTGACCAACAGGCAGAGTACTAGGTGCAGGCAGGTAGTGCAGGAGTCCCCTGTGGCCATCCCCCTCTCCAACAGATACACCACTTTGAGTACTGTTGGGGGGGGATGGCTTATCAGAGGAAGGCAGCAGCAGCCAACTTCCTGGCACCAGGGGTGGCTCTGCTGCACGGAATGGGAGGAAAAAGAGGGGTAGAGCTACAATAATAGGGGATTCTATTGTAAGGGGAATAGATAGGCATTTCTGCAGCCGCAAACGAGACTCCAGGATGGTGTGTTGCCTCCCTGGTGCAAGGGTCAAGGAGGTCTCCGAGCGACTCCAGAACATCTTGGAAGGGGAGGGTGCATATAGGCACCAACGATATAGGTAAAAAGCGGGATGAGGTCCTAAAAGCGGAATATAGGGAGTTAGGAGATAAATTAAAAAACAGGACCTCAAAGGTAGTAATCTCAGGATTGCTACCAGTGCCACGTGCTAGTCAGAGTAGAAATAGAAGGATGCTTCAGATGAATACGTGGCTGGAGGAATGGTGCCAGGGGGAGGGATTCAAGTTCCTGGGACATTGGAACCGGTTCTGGGGGAGGTGGGACCAGTTCAAACCGGGCGGTTTGCACCTGGGCAGGGCTGGAACCAATGTCCTAGGGGGAGTGTTTGTTAGTGCTGTGGGGGAGTGTTTAAACTAAAATGGCAGGGGGTTGGGAACCTGAGCAGGGAGACAGAGGAAAGGGAAACAAGGATAAAAGCAAAAGATAGGAAGGAGAAAAACAAAAGTGGCAGTCAGAGAAATCAACGGTTTAAATCAAACATGGCCACAGTAAATAATAATTCTATTAGGTCTAAGAGCGTTAAAAAAACAAGCCTGAAGGCTTTGTGTCTTAATGCGAGGAGCATTTGTAATAAGGTGGATGAATTGGCTGCGCAAATAGAAGTAAACAAATACGATTTGGTTGGGATTACAGAAACGTGGCTCAAGGAAGGCCAGGACTGGGAACTCAACATCCAGGGGTATTCGATATTCAGGAAAGATAGGCAAAAAGGAAAGGGAGGTGGGGTAACATTACTGGTTAAAGAAGGGATTAACACTATTTTAATGAAGGATATTAGCTCTGAAGAGGTGGAATCTGTATGGGTAGAATTGAGATATACTAAGGGGAAAAAAACGTTAGTGGGAGTGGTTTATAGACCTCCAAACAGTAAGGCGGAGGTTGGGGATGGCATTAAAAGAGAAATTAAAGAAGCGTGCAATAAGGGAACAGCAGTCATCATGGGTGACTTTCATCTACATATAGATTGGGCCAACCAAATGAGTAACAATACTGTGGAGGAGGAATTCCTGGAGTGTTTACGGGATGGTTTCCTGGACCAATATGTCGAGGAACCAACCAGAGATCAGGCCATCTTAGACTGGGTATTATGTAACGAGAAAGGATTAATCAGCAATCTTGTTGTAAGAGGCCCCTTGGGTCGGAGCGATTATAATATGATCGAATTCTTCATTAAGATGGAGAATGAAGTAGTTGACTCGGAGACTAGGGTCCTCAATTTAAATAAAGGAAACTATGATGGTCTGAGGAGCGAGTTGGGTAGGATTGATTGGGGAATGGCACTCAAAGGGTTGACGGTGGATAGGCAATGGCAAACATTCAAAGACCGAATGGATGAACTACAGAATTTGTTCATCCCACTTTGGCATAAAAATAAAATAAAAAAGGTGACCCAACCGTGGCTAACAAGGGAAATTAGGGATAACATAAGGTCCAAGGAGAGGGCATATAAATTGGCCATAAAAAGCAATAATCCTGAGGATTGGGAGCAGTTTAGGATTCAACAAAGGAGGACAAAGGGATTAATTAAGAAAGGGAAAATAGAATATGAGAGTAAGCTTACAGAGAACATAAAAACTGACTGTAAAAGCTTTTATAGATAAGTGAAGAGAAAAAGATTGGTGAAGTCAAGCGTAGGTCCCTTGCAGTCAGAATCGGGGGAATTTATAATGGGGAACAAAGAAATGGCAGACCAACTAAATACATATTTTGGTTCTGTCTTCACAAAGGAGGACACAAATAACCTCCCAGAGATGCCGGGGAACATAGGGTCTGATGAAAGGGTGGAACTGAAAGAAATCAGTATTTGTAGGGAAATGGTGTTAGGAAAATTGATGGGACTGAAGGCCGATAAATCCCCAGGGCCTGATAATCTACATCCCCGGGTACTTAAGGAAGTGGCCCTAGAAATAGTAGATGCATTGCTGGTCATCTTCCAAAACTCGATAGACTCTGGAACGGTACCCATGGATTGGCGGGTAGCTGATGTTACCCCACTATTCAAAAAAGGTGGTAGAGAAAAGGCGGGGAATTATCGACTGGTAAGCTTGACATCGGTAGTGGGGAAAATGCTAGAGTCCATTATAAAAGATGTAATTGCAGAGCACTTGGAAAGCAGTGACTGGATCGGACAAAGTCAACATGGATTTACAAAAGGTAAATCATGCTTGACTAATTTACTGGAATTTTTTGAGGATGTAACTGGCAAAATAGATAAGGGGGAACCAGTGGATGTGGTGTATTTGGACTTTCAGAAAGCTTTTGATAAGGTCCCGCATAAGAGATTAGCGTGCAAAATAAAGGCAAATGGGATTGGGGGCAAGGTATTGACTTGGATAGAGAACTGGTTGGCGGACAGAAAGCAAAGAGTTGGAATAAACGGGTCGTTTTCCGAGTGGCAGGCAGTGACTAGTGGGGTACCGCAAGGATCGGTCCTAGGACCCCAGTTGTTCACAATATATATTAATGATCTGGACAAGGGAATTGGATGTAATATCTCCAAATTTGCAGACGACACAAAGCTGGGCGGGAGGGTAAGCTGCGAGGAGGATGTCGTGAAACTCCAGCACGATTTTGACAGGTTGGGTGATTGGGCAGAAACATGGCAAATGCACTATAATGTGGATAAATGTGAGGTTATCCACTTTGGTGGCAGAAACAGGAAGGCAGATTATTATTTGAATGGTAATAGATTGGGAGAAGGGGAAGGCAGAGTGACCTGGGTATTCTTGTATACCAGTCGCTGAAGGTAAGCATGCAGGTGCAGCAGGCGGTAAAGAAGGCAAATGGTATGTTGGCCTTCGTAGCAAGAGGGTTCGAGTACAAGAACAAGGATGTCTTGCTGCAGTTGTACAGGGCCTTGGTGAGACCACACCTTGAGTATTGTGTGCAGTTTTGGTCGCCTTACCTGAGGAAGGATGTACTTGCCATGGAAGGAGTGCAGCGAAGATTCACCAGGCTGATACCTGGGATGGCAGGAATGACGTATGAGGAGAGATTGTGTCGATTGGGCTTATACACACTGGAGTTTAGAAGATTGAGAGGGGATCTCATCGAAACCTATAAAATTCTGTCAGGCCAGGACAGACTAGATGCAGGAAGGATGTTTCTGATGGCCGGGGAGTCCAGAACCAGGGGTCATAGTCCAGGATAAGGGGTAAGCCATTTAGGACTGAAATGAGGAGGAATTTCTTCACCCAGAGAGTCATAGAGTTTTACAGCACAGAAAGAGGCCCTTCGGCCCATCGTGTCTGCGCCGCCCATCCATCCCTGTCCAGTCTAATCCCATTTTCCAGCATTTGGTCCATAACCTTGTATGCAATGGCATTTCAAGTGCTCATCCAAATGCTTCTTGAATGTTGTGAGGGTTCCTGCCTCCACCACCCTTTCAGGCATTGAGTTCCACATTCCAACCACCCTCTGGGTGAAAAAGTTCCTCCTCAAATCCCCTCTAAATCTCCTGCCCCTTACCCTGAATCTATGCCCCCTTGTTATTGACCCCCCCACTAAGGGGAAAAGTTCCTCTTTATCTACCCTATCTATGCCCCTCATTATTTTGTACACCTCAATCAGGTCCCCCCTCAGCCTTCTCTGCTCCAAGGAAAACAACTCCAGCCTGTCCAGCCTCTCTTCATAGCTGAGGCGCTCCATCCCAGGTAACATCCTGGTGAATCTTCTCTGCACCCTCTCCAAAGCAATCACATCCTTCCTATAGTGAGGCGACCAGAACTGCACACAGTACTCCAGCTGTGGCCTCACCAGCGTTTTGTACAGCTCCATCATAACCTCCCTGCTCTTATATTCTATGCCTCGGCTAATGAAGGCAAGTATCCCATATGCCTTTTTAACCACCTTATCTACCTGCTCCGCTGCCTTCAGGGATCTATGTACATGTACACCAAGGTCCCTCTGACCCTCTGTACTTCCTAGGGTCCTACCACTCATTGTGTATTCCCTTGCCTTATTTGTCCGTCCAAAATGCATCACCTCGCACTTTTCAGGGTTAAATTCCATTTGCCACTTTTCCGCCCATCTGACCAACCCGTTTATATCGTCCTGTAGCCGGGGGCTTTCCTCCTCGCAATTTACCACCCCACCAATTTTCGTGTCATCTGCGAACTTACTGATCATACCTTTTACATTCTCATCCAAATCATTTATGTAGATCAGAAACAATAAGGGACCCAGCACCGATCCCTGAGGTACCCCACTGGACACAGGCTTCCAGTCACAAAAGCAACCTTCGACCATCACCCTCTGCCTCCTGCCACTCAGCCAGTTTAGGATCCAACGCGCCAAGGCACCCTGGATCCCATGGGCTCTTACCTTCTTGACCAGTCTCCTATGCGGGACTTTGTCAAAAGCTTTACTGAAGTCCATGTAAACCACATCCACAGCATTTCCCTCATCCACCCCACTAGTCACCCCCTCGAAAAATTCGATCAGATTTGTTAGACATGATTTACCCTTGACAAAGCCATGCTGACTATCCCCGATTAATCCTTGCCTCTCCAAGTGGAGATTAATTTTGTCCCTCAGAATTTTTTCCAATAATTTCCCCACCACAGATGTTAGACTCACTGGCCTGTAATTCCCTGGTTTATCCCTGCTACCCTTCTTGAATAATGGTACTACGTTAGCTGTTCTCCAGTCCTCTGGTACATCCCCTGTGGCCAGAGAGGTTCTGAAAATTAGTGTCAGAGCCCCTGCAATCTCCTCCCTTGCCTCCCACAGCAGCCTGGGATACATCTCGTCCGGGCCTGGGGAGTGGTGAACCTGTGGAATTCTCTGCCACAGAGGGCAGTGGAGGCCAGGTCATTAAGTATATTCAAGAAAGAGTTGGATATATTTCTTAAGGCTAAAGGGATCAAGGGATATGGGGAGAAGGCAGGGACCGGGTGCTGAATTTGGATGATCAGCCATGATCTCATTGAATGGCAGAGCAGGCTCGAAGGGCCGAATGGCCTACTCCTGCTCCTATCTCCTATGTATCTATGTATCTAGGAGTCTGAGAGAGACAGTGTGTGAGAGAGTGAATCTGTGAGAGTGAGTCTGAGAGAGTTTGTGAGAGTGAGTCTGAGAGAGAGAGAGTCTGAGAGAGACAGTGTGTGAGAGAATGAGTCTGAGAGAGACCGTGTGTGAGAGATTGTGTCTGAGAGATTTGGAGAGAGAGAGTCTGAGAGTGTGAGTCTGAGAGAGAGTGTGTGAGAGAGAGTGAGTCAGAGAGACAATGTGTGAGAGTGAGTCTGAGAGAGACAGTGTGTGAGAGAGTGAGTCTGAGAGACAGCGTGTGAGAGAGTGAGAGCCTGAGAGAGATAGTGTGAGAGAGAGGGAGTCTGAGAGAGACATTGTGTGAGAGTCTGAGAGAGACAGTGTGTGAGAGAGTGAATCTGTGAGAGTGAGTCTGAGAGAGTTTGTGAGAGTGAGTCTGAAAGAGACAGTGTGTGAGAGAGTGAGTCTGAGAGAGACAGTGTGTGAGAGAGTGAGTGTGAGAGAGACAGTGTGTGAGAGAGTGAGTCTGAGAGTGACCGCGTGTGAGAAAGAGAGTGAGTCTGAGAGAGAGAGGGAGTCTGAGAGAGATGGTGTGTGAGAGAGTGAGTCCGAGAGAGGAAATGTGTGAGAGAAACCGTGTGTGAGAGAGTGTGTCTGAGAGAGTCTGAGAGAGTGAGTCGGAGAGAGAGAGTCTGAGAGAGTGAGTCTGAGAGACAGTGTGTGAGAGAGTGTGTGAGTCTGAGAGAGACAGTGTGTGAGAGAGTGAGTGAGTCTGAGAGAGACAGTGTGTGAGAGAGTGAGTGAGTCTGAGAGAGACAGTGTGTGTGAGAGAGACTCTTGAGAGAGACATAGTGTGAAAGAGTGAGTCTGAGAGAGACTGTCTGCGAGAGGGTGAGTCAGAGAGAGACAATGTGTGAGAGTGAGAGTCTGAGACAGTGTGTGAGAGAGTGAGTTGGAGAGAGACAGTGTGTGAGTCTGAGAGAGACAGTGTGCAAGAGAGTGAGTATGAGAGACAGTGTGTGAGAGAGTGAGTCTGAGAGAGACAGTGTGTGAGAGAGTGAGTTTGAGAGAGAAAGTGTGTGAGAGAGTGAGACTGAGAGAGAGTGTGTGACAGAGTGAGTCTGAGAGAGATGGTGTGTGAGAGAGTGAGTCTGAGAGAGGAAAAGTGTGAGAGAGACAGTGTGTGAGAGAACGGGTCTGAGAGAAACCGTGTGTGAAAGAGTGTGTCTGAGAGAGTCTGAGAGATTGAGTCGGAGAGAGAGAGTCTGAGCATGAGTCTGAGAGAGAATGTGTGTGAGAGAGTGAGTCTGAGAGAGACATTGTGTGAGAGAGCGCGTCTGAGAGAGGCAATGTGTGAGAGAGAGTCTGAGAGAGACAGTGTGTGAGAGAGTGAGTCTGAGACACAGTGTGTGAGAGAGTGTGTGAGTCTGAGAGAGACAGTGTGTGAGAGAGTGAGTCTGAGAGAGACATTGTGTGAGAGAGAGTCTGAGAGAGACAGTGTGTGTGAGAGTGAGTCTGAGAGACAGTGTGTGAGAGAGTGAGTCTGAGAGAGAGTGTGTGAGAGAGTGAGTCTGAGAGACAGTGTGTGAGAGAGAGTCTGAGAGACACAGTGTGTGAGAGAGTGAGTCTGAGAGTGACATTGTATGAGAGAATGAGTCGGCGAGAGACAGTGTTTCAGAGTGAGTCTGAGAGAGACAGTGTGTGAGAGAGTGAGTCTGAGAGAGATGGTGTGTGAGAGAGTGAGTCCGAGAGAGGAAATGTGTGAGAGAAACCGTGTGTGAGAGAGTGTGTCTGAGAGAGTCTGAGAGAGTGAGTCGGAGAGAGTGAGTCTGAGAGACAGTGTGTGAGAGAGTGTGTGAGTCTGAGAGAGACAGTGTGTGAGAGTGAATCTGAGAGAGACAGTGTGTGAGAGAGTGAGTCTGAGAGAGACAGTGTGTGTGAGAGAGACTCTGAGAGAGACATAGTGTGAGAGAGTGAGTCTGAGAGAGACTGTCTGCGAGAGGGTGAGTCAGAGAGAGACAGTGTGTGAGAGTGAGAGTCTGAGAGAGACAGTGTGTGAGAGTGTGAGTCTGAGAGAGACAGTGTGCAAGAGAGTGAGTCTGAGAGACAGTGTGTGAGAGAGTGAGTCTAAGAGAGACAGTGTATGAGAGAGTGAGTCTGAGAGAGACAGTGTGTGTGAGAGTGAGTCTGAGAGAGAAAGTGTGTGAGAGAGTGAGACTGAGAGAGAGTGTGTGAGAGAGTGAGTCTGAGAGAGATGGTGTGTGAGAGAGTGAGTCTGAGAGAGGAAAAGTGTGAGAGAGACAGTGTGTGAGAGAACGAGTCTGAGAGAAACCGTGTGTGAAAGAGTGTGTCTGAGAGAGTCTGAGAGATTGAGTCGGAGAGAGAGAGTCTGAGCATGAGTCTGAGAGAGAATGTGTGTGAGAGAGTGAGTCTGAGAGAGACATTGTGTGAGAGAGCGCGTCTGAGAGAGGCAATGTGTGAGAGAGAGTCTGAGAGAGACAGTGTGTGAGAGAGTGAGTCTGAGAGACAGTGTGTGAGAGAGTGTGTGAGTTTGAGAGAGACAGTGTGTGAGAGAGTGAATCTGAGAGAGACATTGTGTGAGAGAGAGAGTCTGAGAGAGACAGTGTGTGTGAGAGTGAGTCTGAGAGACAGTGTGTGAGAGAGTGAGTCTGAGAGACAGTGTGTGAGAGAGAGTCTGAGAGACACAGTGTGTGAGAGAGTGAGTCGGCGAGAGACAGTGTTTCAGAGTGAGTCTGAGAGACACTGTGTGAGAGGGTGAGTCGGAGAGAGACAGAGTGTGAGAGACAGAGTCTGAGAGAGACAGAGTGTGAGAGAGTGACTCTGAGAGAGGCATTGTATCAGAGAGTGAGTCTGAGAGAGGCAATGTGTGAGAGAGAGTCTGAGCGATAGTGTGTGAGAGAGTGAGTCTGAGAGACAGTGTGTGAGAGAGTGAGTCTGAGAGAGAGAGAGAGAGTCTGAGAGAGAGTCCGAGAGAGACCGTGTGTGAGAGAGTGAGTGTGAGTGAGACAGTGTGTGAGACTGAGTCTGAGAGAGACAGTGTGTGAGAGAGTGAGACTGAGAGAGGCATTGTGTGAGTGAGTCTGAGAGACAGTGTGTGAGAGAGTGAGTCTGAGAGAGACAGTGTGTGAGAGAGTGAGTCTGAGAGAGACAGTGTGTGAGAGACTGAGTTTGAGAGAGACAGTGTGTGAGATTGAGTCAGAGAGACAGTGTGTGAGATAGTGAGTCTGAGAGAGTGAGTCTGAGAGAGACAGTGTGTGAGAGTAAGCATCTGAATGAGGGAGGATCAGAAAGGGAGGGAGTGCGAGAGATGGTGTGGATACAAGAGTGAGAAGGAGCGAGACTAGGGGCGACAAAGGGGAGAAACAGTTTTAATTGAGAAGGACAGAGAAAAGGGGAAATGTGTCTGTTTGTGTCCGAGAACTAAGTGATAAAGAACGTGAGAGGTTGCATAGGAGGGAGAGAGAGAGAGACAGAATGGGGAAATAACAAAAAACAGAGTTGTGGTTAACAGCGGTTGTTGCACTGGAATGATTTAAACAGTGGTGATCCCCAGGGGTCAGTGTGGGCGCCATTGCTTTTCTCAATATATGTGGATATGATTGACCTGAATTTGGGTGTTTGGAGCACAATATCAAACATTGCAGCTTCCACAAAGATAAGGAGTGAGGTTAACCATGAAGAGGACTGTGGACAACTTCAGGAGGAGAGAGACAGGTGAGCAGATTGGACAGGTCGATGTCAGATGGAAATTAATGCAGAGATGTGAGGTGAGAAGAATGAGAGGAAATAGACACTATACGATAAAACTGTAGAAGGAGTGGAGGAGCAGAGAGATTCAGGGATTCAGATACACAAATCTTTAAAAGTGGGAGGCAAGTTGATAAAGCTGTTTTACAAAATTCCACACGGTATCCGAGGATTTATAAATAAGGGCACAGAGTATAAATGGAGAGTTAATGCTACACCTGGACACATCATGGGTTGGTCCACAGTCAGAATATTGTCCCCCGATTTTGGTGCATTACTTTAGTAAGAATGTCGGGGCCATGGAGAGGTGCAGAAGAGATTCACTGAGATGATCCCAAGGACGGGAGACTTCACAGAACTTTTCTTACGAGAAGAGAAGTTGAAAAGGGGGTCAGATAAAGGGGTTCAAAATTTTGAGGGGTGTTTTGATCAAGTAACTGATAGAAAATTGTCACCGCTGGTTAGTGAGTCGGTAACCAGAGGATATCAATTTAAGACCAAAATAATTAAGTGCCAGGTTGATTTTTCCTTTTCTACACAATGTCTTCCTGAACACATTTACAGTCTCATTACTGTTTGTCAAACCTCCTACTTTTGTGCTATCAGCAAATGTTGAGATTGTGAAAATCCAAACAGTCTCTGTATAGGGAGAAGAAAAGTGGGCCCAGCACTGAGCCCTGGGGTAACCACTTCCAACCCTTCACCAATCTGAGCAACTCCCATTAACACTGAGCCTCTGTTTCCGATCCTCAGCCAACTTTCTCCCCGCACTGTTCCACTTCCTTTTAAACTTCCTACCTGAACAGAGTGGCCATTACCCCGGGGATCCCCAGTTACCTGAACAGAGTGGCCATTACCCCAGGGATCCCCAGTTACCCAAACAGAGTGGCCATTACCCCGGGGATCCCCAGTTACCTGAACAGAGTGGCCATTACCCCGGAGATCCCCAGTTACCTGAACAGAGTGGCCATTACCCCGGGGATCCCCAGTTACCTGAACAGAGTGGCCATTACCCCGGGGATCCCCAGTTACCTGAACAGAGTGGCCATTACCCCGGAGATCCCCAGTTACCTGAACAGAGTGGCCATTACCCCGGGGATCCCCAGTTACCTGAACAGAGTGGCCATTACCCCGGGGATCCCCAGTTACCTGAACAGAGTGACCATTACCCCGGGGATCCCCAGTTACCTGAACAGAGTGGCCATTACCCCGGGGGTCCCCAGTTACCTGAACAGAGTGGCCATTACCCCGGGGATCCCCAGTTACCTGAACAGAGTGGCCATTACCCCGGGGATCCCCAGTTACCTGAACAGAGTGGCCATTACCCCGGGGATCCCAATTACCTGAACACCGTTGTTCGCCATGTCCCTGATTTCACTTTGCGTCCTTCACAGTCTCATCAAATTGTCTCGGTGCCTCCCGGCCATGTGATCATCCAAAGCAGTTTCCAGTCGGAATGAAGTATTTTCCAGAACATTTATTCAACACCGGTGAAAATTCCTTCT
This sequence comes from Somniosus microcephalus, assembly GCF_052327205.1. Lineage (NCBI taxonomy): Eukaryota > Metazoa > Chordata > Chondrichthyes > Squaliformes > Somniosidae > Somniosus > Somniosus microcephalus. Next base: position 16,064,108 of record NW_028225182.1, on the reverse strand, counting down.
CAAAATTCCTGGAAGTTTCAGCATGACTTCTCCTGTGGAAGAAAAGAGACATTGGGTTAGGGGACGGAACAATTAAGGAGCGTTCTGAAGTACTCGGTGTCAGCCTTGGCTCATTGGTAACACTCTCTCGCTTCTAGAATCATAAAGGTTGTGTGTTCAAGCCCCCCTCCAGAGAGTTAAGCACAAAATCCAGGCTGACACTGCAGTGCAGTGCTGAGGGAGTGTCGCACTGTCGCAGTTGCCATCTTTTGGATGGGACATGAACCCGAGGCCCTGTCTGCCCTCTCGGGTGGATGTAAAAAATCTCACGACAGCATATCGAAGAAGAGTGGCCGAGTCCTCCCGGGGTCTGGGGCAAATATTTCTCCCTTGATCAACATCACTAAAGTGGATTATTTGGCCATTGGCAACAGTCCTGTGTGTGGGATCTTGCTGTGCCCACAGTGCTGTGTGTGGGATCTTGCTGTGCCCACAGTGCTGTGTGTGGGATTTTGCTGTGCCCACAGTGCAGTGTATGGGATCCTGCTGTGCTCACAGTGCTGTGTGTGGGATCTTGCTGTGCCTGCCGCTTTTCCTGAAGTGAGCTCCCTTCACAAGCCAAGCCCCCCATTGTGTGTGAGGCTCTGGGCCGGGCTGAGGCTGTGAAAGGCGATGGTGAAATGCAAGTTACCCCGGCCTCCCTCTCATCTCAGCGCCCGCCCGCTCTCTGGCCGGACACAAGAACCGCCCCCTCACCCCTGACCCTCGGCCCCGGAGCAAACCGCCAATCAGCGGCCTTCTGACGTCAGCCAGCATTGTGGCGTCACTCGCCGCCCGGTGGCCATCTTGCTGTGACCCAGCTCACTGCGCATGCGCGCTGTTTTCGGCCATAAAACCGCGCGATTAAAAGGGAAAGTGTCGTCAGTTTCCAGCAAAATCACCGCTCACTGTTAACGGAGAGACTGAAAGTTTGTCCCGCGCCGCAGAGAGAAAGCGGCGGCTCATCGGGTGCCTCAGGTGCGCATGTGCGAGCTCTGCCCCCAGAGTGCAATGCGGCCTGTGTCACAGAGATAGGGACCTTTCGCTGTCGCTCGGCATTGTGGGAGCTGCAGTCCGCCATTGCGGCCCGGCTACAATTCATTTCGAAAGCGTCAGAATGAAGATCTAAAGGTCCCTGGTTCAATCCAGGGTCTCGCCAATTTTGTTTAATTTGTTTCTCCTTCACCATAAGGGGAGAGGATCAGGAGAGATTTTCCGATCTTGAACTCGCGCCTCCCAGATCAATAGGATGAGGGGACCAAATGTTGTATACAAAGCTGGATGGGAATATTAAGTTGTATGTAAGCTGATGATACAAAGTTGTTAGGAGGATGCAAGTAGGCTTCAGGGGGATATAAACAGGCTACGTGAGTGGGCAAGAACATGGCAAATGAATATAATCTAGAGAAATGTGAAGTTATCCACTTTGGTAGGAAAAATAGAAAAGCAGAGTATTTTTGAAATGGTGAGAGATTGGGAAATGTTGTTGTTCAGAGGGACCTGGGTGTCCTTGTAAACGAATCATGGAAAGTTAAGCAAGCAATTAGGAAAGCAAATGGTATGTTGGCCTTTATTACAAGAGGATTTGAGTATAACAGTAAAGACTTCTTACTGCAATTATGTAGGACCCTGGTGAGACCATTCCTGAAGTATTGTGTACAGTTTTGATCTCCTCACCTCAAGAAGGATATACTTACCATAGAGGGAGTGCAACGAAGGTTCACCACACTGGTTCCTGGGCTGGGTTGATTGTCCTATGAGGAGAGATTGAGTAGACTAGGCCTATATGCTCTAGAATTTATAAGAATGAGAGGTGACCTCATTGAAACATACACAATTCTTACAGGGCTTGACTGGTTGGATGCAGGGAGGATGTTTCCCCTGGCTGGGGGAGTCTAGATCCAGGGGTAACAGTCTCAGAGTAAGGTGTTGGCCATTTAGGGCTGAGATGAGGAGACATTTCTTCACTCAGAGGGTGGTGCATCTTTGGAATTCTCTACCCCAGGGGGCTATGGAAGCTCAGTCATTGACTATATTCAAGACAGAGATCGATAGATTTTTGAATATTAAAGGAATCAATTATGTTCTTATGATATGGGGATAGTGCAGGAAAGTGGAGATGAGATAGAAGATCAGCCATGATCTTATTGAATGGTGGAACAGGTTTGAAGGGCCAAATGGACTACTCCTGCTCCTATTTCTTATGTTCTTATATGTAAACCACATCTGACCCTCTGGATCCGGCTCCAGACGCCCGCTGCGTGTTCAAGTCCGGTTGTGGTGACAGCGGCTCAGGGTCGCGCCGGCTGGTTTTATATCAGGGCAGTGTTTGAGGGAGGGGCTGTTCAGCGGTGGTGTGATAATAACTTTCAGCATTAAGTTTAATAGATTAAAGAGCTCTTTTTCTGTTACTTTCGATTTACACTCTGCCCAGTTTTATATACGAACAGTTAACAATGTTTAAGTGATGTGGTGTGTTGATTGTTTGTGCAGTAACTCTGTCACCCAGTGTGAGCCTGAAATACAACCACCCAGCCTGGGCTCGAACCTTTCCAAGGGGTACTTTGTTGCCGGTTACCTCAATTGCTGAGAGTGTGGTGCTAATAACGCCAAGGTCGCGGGTTCAATCCCCGTTCGGGTCATCAGAATATTTTCAGCAATTTACGGTTTTTCATGAAATTTATAATACAAACTTTATAAGGAAACAAATCCACACCGAATCTCAATGAGGAATTATTTGGATGAACATCCATTGCACCTTCGACCCCAGGGCGGAGAGACTCGTAGACCATGGAATTATAGATTGATACGACACAGAAGGAGGTCATTCGGCCAATCAAGTCAGCGCTGGCACATTGAAAGAGCTCTCCAATCAGTCCCGCTCCCCTGCTCTTTCCCCACAGCCCTGGAAATTTCTCCTTTTCAATAGTATACCAATTCTCTTTTGAAAGGTACTATTGAATCTGCTTCCACTGACCTTTCAGGCAGCACATTCCCAATCACAATAACTCGCAGCGTAAAAAAATTCTCCACATCTCCCCTCTGGTTCTTTTGCCGGTTATCTTCAATTAGTTTCCTCTGGTTACCGACCCTCCTGCCACTGGATTCTCCTTATTTTGAAAACCTCCATTAAATTTCCTCTTAAACTTCTGAGGAAAAGAATCCCAGCTTCTCCAGTCTCTGCATATAACTGAAGTCCCTCATCCCTGGGCCCACTCTGTGAGACGTCAAACTGAGGATCTCGCTCTGCGTGTCCATCTCTCTCTCTCTTTGTCTCTGTCTCTCTCTTTGTCTCTTTCTCTCTCTATGTCCATCTCTTCTGTCTCCTTCTCACTCTGTTCACAGCTCGATTGTTGCTCTGACAGATTTTGTATTTGTTAGTTCTCCTTAGTAGAGTTGTGTGTATCTTTGCCTGTCACGAGAGAGACCGGGCTTCATATTCCCTGATGGAAAGGATGCATTTTAACATGCACAATTTTAAACCTTTGGGATGTTCCTTGGAATAGTTAACAGAGAAAATGAATAGGGGACACAGATTTAAGATTTTGGGCAAGAGATATAGGGGGGATTTGAGGGAAAACTTTTTTACGCAGCGAGTGGTGAGGACCTGGAATTCACTGCCGACGGAAGTAGTGGAAGCGGAGACACTCAGTTTTCAAGGGAAGGCTGGATAGGCACTTGAGGGAAATAAACTTGCAGGGATATTGGGATAGAGCGGGGGAATGGGGCTGATTGGATTGCTCTACAGAGAGCCAGCACAGACTCTATGGGCCGAATGCCCTCCTTCTGTGCCATGTGACTCTATGATTCTATTACCTGCATTTGTAGACTGCGATTCTCTTCTGTGATGTTCTAACGACAGCTCACGGAGCAGACTTTCCGCAGTGTAGTGGTTATCACATTCACCTAACACACGAAAGGTCCCATTAGAAACCGGGCGGAAACATTTTGTAAAATATTCCCCATTAAAATTGAATCAATATGAAAAAGTTGAAATAATTTTGTGATTAAATATTAATAAAATAAAATATCTCATAAAACACGTGTATTTTCTCTGTACAATTCTGGGCCATCAGCAGCAGTAGAATTGTATTCAACCACAATCTGTAGCCTCCTCGCCCGGCAGATCCCTCACTCTACCATTACCGTCAAACCAGGGGACCAAACCTGGTTCAGTTAGATGTGTGGAAGAGCAGGCCAGGAGCGGCACCAGGCGCACCTAAAAATGAGACCATTCCAAACTAGTGAAGCTGGATATGGAACCAAGGTGGGCCAATGCAGCTGAGATACAGATTATCCAGGATCTAATTGAATGAAGGAACAGGGCTGAGGGGCTGAAGGGCCTCCTCATGTTGCTATTAGTCTGTCACCATTAAGAAAATGTTACGAAACGGTTTTTTCGGATCCCAGTGGATGATCTCATACTCACCGACATTGTAGCCAGTGCTACAGTTTATCCCATGATCTTGCAGCCAAAATGCACATTTTGAAAACCTGGAAAAGTTAAAACACCGTCCCTGGGTGGGCTCGAACCACCAACCTTTCGGTTAACAGCCGAACGCGCTAACCGATTGCGCCACAGAGACCTGTTTCAAGATTATTTACAACACATACTAAAGCCGGAGATTACCGAGATAAAACCTCAGGTCACGGAGAGCAAGATAGTAACTGTCCAAACTCTGTTTACTTGTGCAAATTAAAGAAATGTAACATTTATTGTCGGAACATGGAAATAGTCGCTGAAAGAAAATCCGTTAAACAAACTGATGTGAAAACCCGCTTTGAGCCATTAGATCGGTTCATCGACCAATGGTGACGGTGAGATATTAACATGGTGTCTGGGTTTCTCACAACTGTTGGAATCTTCCCACGAGTTCTTTTGCTGTTGTATTTGTTCATCAATGTGGAGGTCAGATATACACGCGGTCGCTTCACTGGGCGCCCTGGGAACCAGATACACCAGAGCACAGGCCAATGATGGGACTCTGCCCTGTCTGCTCTATGTGGGGGTCAGTAGAAACTGAATGAGAACAACGAACCTACCACAGCCCGTAAAGCCGAAACAGCTTAGTTGGGCAAGCGTTAGATTGACCATTCCAGGTTTCGGCAGGTTTTAGTTACTTTTTGTCTCCTTCACTTTAAGGGGAGCGAATCAGGAGAGATTTTTCGTACCCGAACCCGCGTTTCCTAAAGGAATGAGCGTGAAACCACATCTGAGCCGGGGATTCGGCTCCAGCCGCCGGCTGGGGGTTGGAATCCAGTCGGGGTCCCACCGGCTGTTTTTATACCGGGACTGAGGGAGGGGCTGTTCAGCGGTGGTGCAATAATAATTTTTAGAATGAGGTTTGTTAAACTAAAGAGCTATTTCTCTGTTACTTTTGATTTACACTCTGCCCAGTTGTATATACGAACAGTTAACAATGTTTAAGCGATGTGGTCTGTTCAATGTTTGTGCAGTAACTCGGTCACCCAGTGTGAGCCTGAACGATAATTCCCCAGCCTGGGTTCAAGACTGGCCAATGGGAGCTTTGTGGCCGGTTAGCTCAGTTGGTGAGAGCGTGGTGCTAATAACGCCCAAGCTCGCGGGTTCAATCCCCGTATAAACTATCAGGATGTTTTCATTATTTTACGCAATTTCTAAATATTTAAAATACAAACTTTATAAGTAAACCAATCCACACAGAATCTCACGGGGGCTTTATTTGGATTAACATCCATTGCACCTTTACCACCGGGGCTGAGAGACACATCTTTCTGTTTATTTGTCTTTCTAGGTTTGCTGATGAACGTTGAACAGGCGGCCTGTTCCCGATAATGGTCACAAGCAGGTAAGAGACAGACAGAGCGGCTCTGACCCCGCGAGATGGGCAACAGGCTTCAGTTTAGGACAAATGCATCAATGAAATGTTCGCCGACACCAAGAGAGACAACATCCAGAGAAAAACACAGAAGGAAATCGATCAATCTAAAACGTTATAAATATTTCCCGTGCTTGATGTCTGTCTATTCAATCGCCAAACTTTCAGTGCCGGAGAAATAATTCCAGTTTAAATCGTTCAGTTCGAGAATGGCAGCGGAAAGAAACTCAAATGAACTGAAAACTGCCGAATCCCGGGATTGAATCCGGGACCATTATTAAATCTGTGGAGAGAAAAACAGAGTTAACGTTTCAGGTCGATGACCGTTCGTCTGACGTTAACTCTGTTTCTCTCTCTACAGATGCTGCCTGACCTGCTGAGTATTTCCAGCAGTTTCTGTTTTTATCTCAAATTTCCAGCATCCGCAGTATTTTGCTTTTGTACTTTTATAAATCTTCAAGTCGCTCCTCTCCACTGAGCTATTGCGGTTACGGAGCAACCTACCGTGCGTCATCCTCTCGGAGGGAAAGGGAAGGGTTTGTGTCATGAACCCGCTGCGTTTACATCAAGCATCTAATTCACCTGCAGGCTGCAGGAGCAGAGGGAGCTGGAGGGAAAGAAGTGACAGGAGCAGAAGGAGAAGACATTGGAAACTGGCAGAATCTTGTGTCTGTCTGTTGTTTCAAATGATGCAGGACAGCCCTGCCTGGATTTGAAGTTTTCCCAGGAGCTGCATTGTTCGGTGCGTGCATTTTAGTCATGGCAACATGTCCATCAGGAGCTTGAGGTAATATTTCACCTCACTGTACATTTCAAGTGGATGCCTACCCACACTTGGTGCTGTGGTTGCGCGAACATGTCTTTTGTTATTGTTAGTGCACAAGTGCAGTACAACGAAATGTAGGCTTGCGGCTCGAGAGTGTATGTCTTAATCTAAATGTACACTCTCGGGAGCCGCAAGCCTACATTTCGTTGTACTGCACTTGTGCACTTACAATGACAATAAAAGTTGATTTGATTTGATTTTTGATTTTGATTTGTGTTTTCACCTAAAATGTAATTTTGTACAAACAGTTTGCCTGGCGCGAAAGAGTTAAAAAGGGGACTTAGACTGAAATGGACGGGGTTGCTGCGGTATGTGAAATATGGTGACAATCTATGGGTATTATCCGAGGCGACGCTGCAGGATCCTTTAAAGATCACCCGCGGATCCACTGAAACTAGCCGAATGTGCAGCTTTGAGAGGGGCTTTCGGCACCGTCAGGGCAGGAAGCGGGAGTGAGGGAGGGACACTGTCATCTGTGCTGTGTTTGAGTCTGTGCAGAAATATACAGAGAAAATATACGGGTTCGTTGAGATTTTTACTTGTATTGATAATTAACCACAAAATCAGTTCTTCCATATTTTTATATTAATTCAATTTTAATGGGGAAGGTTTTCATAATGTTTCCGCCCGGTATCGAACCGGGGACTATTTCGTGCGCGAGGGGGATATGACAGCCACTACACTGCAGAAACTCTACCGCCGTTGATTATAGCAAGAGCATCACAGAAGAGAAATGTGGTTTACAAATGCAGGTCCGGGATTAACTTTTGTTTTCATACACTTTATTATCTGAATTTCATTAAACTCTGTAAAAAGATGAACAATTGTTCTAATTGATGAATCGACTTTCTGTTTCAAACTGAAGGAAATCCTAACATGGTCACCGAGTGACAGGCAAAACTTTTTTAAGTGTTTTGTCTTTTGCTTGTGATGAATTGTCATCAGTTCTCATTTTACAGACGGTATTTGAGGAGTTGGTTAAAAATGTTCAGTGTTTGTCACACCGGGAATCTGGTGCAGCCGTTGTTCAGTTTAACAGGAGCCGACAATTGTCGCCGCTTTTACACAGGGGGAGAAACTCGCCCCTGGAGGTTCACCTGGAGCAAGTTCCAAAATCATTCATCCCGCCCTGGAGCGGAACCGGGGGCATTTCGCGTGTAAGGCGAGCGTGATAATTGATGCAGTCCCAAAACCTCTGCTCAGTTTGTCAGCCGCGAGTCAGAAGGATGTGTTAAGGGAGAAGGTGACCCGCTGACTCACCTCTCTCTGCACTGATTGAGATTGTGTCGCTTCTCCGTCAAACAACATCACTTCTGGCCCACACTAAAAGCTCGCAATCCTTCTCCTCCGCTCGCTTTCTATTCAAGTAATTGGACAATGAATCAGTAATAAGGTTCCCTCGGGCTTTTGCTGGTGGATTTACTGATAAACCGGGGAATTGAGAGGAAACTGGAGCACAGGCAGGGTCCTTGCGACAGACCAGTCCGGCTAGCCCAGTCGGTGGAGTGTCGGATACTTCATCCCCACGGCGGGGAGTTTGCGTTTTAAATTTTGGGCTGATTTTAAAGCCGATTCCCAGCTCGGTCAATGAGTGTTTCATATAAATGTTGTTCAACAAAATAAGAAAATCTCTCCTTGATTCCGGAATCTTGTCTCTCTCCAGCCGCCCGCTGCTAAAGATTGAACTGACTTTAATTTCACCTTGGCTCGGGGTCAGTGCGGCTCAGTGGGACTTCGGCCCGTCTCTCCCTTCACAACCCATCAGGGCCGAGAAAACAACGGGGAATTTCACACACGTGTTGTGTTCTGTAACTTTTTATAAACACTTCAGTGTATTTCACTCTGTGTCCAACACTGTGAGGTCTTCCCTGGTGTGTCAGCTTCCGGTGTTTATAAACACTTCAGATTTCCTGATAATGTTGTTGAATCACATTTTTTGAAAGAGTCATTGACCGAGAGGTGCCGGGGGATTTAGAGCTGGGGATCGCCGGTGAAACCAGCCCAATAATTTGAAACACAAACCGCCCCTGAGATTAAGAGTCTCAGGCTCTACCGACTGAGCTAGCCGGGCCGGTCTGACCCCGCGCACTGCTTGTGTTACAAACCATGAACCAGTTTCCCCTCAATTCCCAGGTTTACCAGTAAATCGGCCAACAAAAGCCCGAGAGAACCTTATTACTGATACTTTATCCAATCACTTTAATATCTGTGTTCTGGTTAGCAACACTTCTGCCGCTGAAAAATGTTCTCCTTGTTTACTTTATTAAAACTCTTCATGATATTGAACACGTCTACAAAATCTCCCCTTATCTTCTCTGCTCTGAGGAGAGCAGCCTCTTTCTCTCCACTACTCCACGGAACTGAATCTCGCATCCGTCCTGAAGCGCAGTGCCCGAATTACACACAATACTCTAAAGGTTTGGTATAACTTCCTTCCTTTTGCCTTCTATGCCTCTGTCTGTAAAGACCAGGATCCCGTTTGTTTTTCTAACACAAGACAAAATGCTGCGGATGCCGGAAGTTTGAAAAAAAAACAGAATTCGCTGGAAATACTCAGCAGCTGTGAATGGCAGGTGAGTTGGAAAAAAGCGAATTGGCCTCAAAAATGCTGTTTAAGGGTTTCATGGTGTAATGGTGAGCATTCTGGACTTTGAATCCAGCGACCTGAGTCTCGGTGGAACCAGGTTTCTTCTTGTCCCTGCTGGGGTCAAATAAAATAAACTTTGATAGCAACTGTGTGATTGGCTGCTCAGCAGTGGCAAAGTGTAGACACTGAAGGTATGGATGAGAAAAGGCCGGGCCAAAATGGAATGGTGGAGTTAAAATTGTCCAGCTCTTCCAATATTGCTGCTGGACGGGGTTTGCAAGTAGCCTTGAGAGGGAAGTGATGTATCGCCATTGCGGGGCTGGTCCCCGCCACAAACTCCGTTCCCGAGCCACCGACTTCATCCCAAACCCTGGCCACTGAGACTGAACCAGACAGCTTGCAACCTTGGTATTTGACCCCGAGATGAGCTTCTGCCCAAGACGGTCTACTTCCACCTCTGCAACATCGCCCGACTCCGCCTCTGCCTCAGCTGATCTGCTGCTGAAACCCTCATCCTTGCCTTTGTCACCTCCAGACTTGACGATTCTAATGTACTCCTGGAAGGCCTCCCATCATCCTCCCTCCATAAACTTCAGCTCATCCAATCCTCTGCTGCCCGCATCCTAACTCGCACCATGTCCCGTTCACCCATCACCCCGGGTCTCACTCACCTACATTGGCTCCCAACCAGGTGACAATTCAGTTTTCAAATTCTCGTCCTTGTTTTCAAATCCCTCCATGGACTCACCTCCCCCTATCTCTGTAACCTTCTCCAGCCCTACACCCTCTGTGATCTCTGCACTTCTCCAATTCTGGGCTCTTACACATCCCCGATTTTAATCCTTCCACCATCTGCCCTGGTGGGATTGTGAGCTCAGGTCTCCAGATCATCATGAAGTCTGCGGCTGAGGAACAGTTTGTGGCGGGACCAGCACTGCAATGGCGATTCATCGGTGCCCCCTCAAGGCAAACCTCTCCACCAGCAAGCACTGGACAATTTTCTCCCCACCATTCCACTATTCCTCTGGAATACTGGTCGATTAACAAACTCACTGTGCCGCCCTACCTCATAAATAATTGATTGAAGATTCGTTAATGAGCAGCACAGTCTGAACCAGGATCTGTTAGAACAGTGAATTCAATGTCAAATCAGGCACAGAAAGCGAAATAAAGAGAGGGATATAAAGGTTGGATTAAGAGAGAGAGAAGATAAAATAGTAAAATGTAAAAACACTTTTATTAAATAAAAAATATTCAACAACAATTTATATCTGAAGGAATGAGATTCCACACTTATAAAATATATTTTCAGTGCCAGAGAGGTTATTTGGCAGTAATTAAGACTGTTAAAAAGGGGACTTAGACTGAACTGGTCGGAGTTGCGGCGGTGTGTGAAATATGGTGACGATCTACCATTATTAGCAGAGGCGACGCTGCAGGATTCTTTAAAGGTCTCCTGCGGATCCACTGAAACCAGTCGAATGTGCAGCTTTGAGAGGGGCTTTCTGCACCATCAGGTCAGGAAACGGGAGTGAGGGAGGGACACTCTCGGTATCTGGGCTGAGTTTGAGACTGTGAAGAATGGTGTGGGCTCAGATAATATACGGGCTCTATGAGATATTTTATTTTATTGATATTTAATTACAATATGAATTCTTCCATTTTCATATTTTTCAATTTAAATGGGGAAGGTTTCTTCCCAGTTTTGAACCGGGGACCATTTATTGAACATAATGCTTGCGCCCGGGATTGAATCGGGGAGTTTGCACTTGTGAGGTGAACGTGATAACCACTACAATATGGAAACCTCTGTTTAGCTAAATATCCAGAAAGAACTGTTCAGCGAGAAGGTGAAATGCTGGATCCCAGATTCTGGATTCATTACCTTTCAGTAACATTTCTCTGGCCGAAACTGCACAAGTCAAAAATGTTCCTTTCAAAGCCATTAAACTCTCGAATTTCCGCGTCGCCCCCGAATCTTCTGAATCAGATGCCTCCAGTTTTTCCACTCAATCAATGTCTCTTTGCAATTCCCTATTCCCATCCACACTAATTACTGTGCCACTGTCGATCAATGATAATAGATAGTCAAAGTGATCAGGCCATGGGAGCTCAGTCAGTAGCAGGCTCCTGGGTTCGTGCCCACGTTGTTTGAAGGTTTTTGTTAAACTTTTTGTTTGTTGCTTTAACGGTAAAGCCTCATGAATTAACCGATAATTTTCTTTGTCACAATGAAAGAAATACTAACTGAGGTAGAGTCGACAGTTCAATAATTTGTACTGTTACCCATACCTCATTTTAAACACTGCACTTTAGGAGTCTGGTTTAAAATGGTCATTGCTGATGACACCAGGAATCTGGGGAACTTTGGTCAAATTGAACAGGACCGGTTATTTCTACCATGCGCACTAAATAGAAACAGTTCTGAACTTAAAATCCCATGGTGCTGCCATTCACATTAAACGTAGTCAGCGTTGAAATAAAGTGAAAGAATTTTACAGTGAAATGATTTGTCAGTAAGTATTTGTGCCTTTAATTAAAGTTTGTGGCTTCTGATTCCCGTTCATGTCTCTTCTTCCTCTGTTGAATAAGAAACAAGGGATTTGACATTTGACTGCACTGCGCCTGATATCTTTGAGCTCATCCTTTATATTGAGCGGTTTTTCGCTCTTTGATCGGCGTCAGCTTTAGCTCAGCGGTTACTTCGCACTAACTTAATTCTAAGTTCGAGCCATGTTTCACCGCGGGCGCTGCCTGGCGTTTTTTTTGACATTTTCAATCCCCTTATTTTACACCGAAACAAATTGCAGCCGTGATTTTAATTTAGCAGAGTGATATTTTTCGAGGGCACCTTTACATGATTCAATAAGCTATTCTGATCCGTAAGTGTGACTGGGTTCGATCCCCGGTTAGGGAAGTAACTTTGACATCACCGTTTTTAATTAATTAAAGCGAAGAAATTTGAGTAAATAAATAACATGCAACTAATGTGAAAAAATAAGAAATGTTTTAATCACCATTAATTAACCGACAGCCTTCTTTTGCAGAATGAAAAATATTATAACATGGTGACTGAGTGTCAGTCGAAACTTCAGTCATTTATTTTGCTCTTTGCATGTGCTGAACTGTTAACCCATATCTCATTTTACACATTGTAATTTAGGAGAATAGTTTAAAATGTTCATTGCTTGTGAGAGCAGGGATCTGGGGAAACTTTTGTTAAATTAAACAGGACCGTTTTTTTCACAGAAAAAATATTCTCTGACATAGTTTTTTCAGACCAAACACTGACCGATCTTCCTTAGACCCAAAGACACGTGCCCACATTGAACTGCATTAATCACAGTTCAGGGGAGATTTAACAGAGTTGTTCAAAATTATGGGGAAACAGTTTCCACTGGCAGGAGGGTCAGCGGGGCTATGGGGGAAGAGCAGCGGAGTGGGACTATTTGGATAGCTCTTTCAAGGTACAACATCAATTGTTCATTTTAATCTGCGATTGATAGATTTTTGTGAACCAAAGGTAATAAGGGATGATTCAAGTCAGTGAGACTCTTTATAATTGTTTCAATCATCATTAATCAACCCACAACATTGTGTCGCTCACTGCAGGAATTAATAACAAGTTTACTGGGTGACAGACAAACTGTAATAACTTAATATAGAATCATAGAATCAGACAGCACAGAAGGAGGCCATTCGGCCCATAGTGCCTGTGCCGGCTCTTTGAAAGAGTCATCCAATTATTCCCACTCCCCTGCTCTTTTCCCAAAGCCCTGCAAGTGTTTCTTTTTCAATTTATTTCCCTTTTGAAAGTTAACATTGAATCTGCTTCCACCACCATGTCAGGCAGAAAAATATTGATATTAATGTTATCCAAGTCCCATTTCACACAGTGATTTCCATGCTTTGCATGTCATGAACTTTTATCACTTTTGATTTTACACACTCTATTTTAGGAGTTTGTTTAAAAATGTTCAGTGCTTGTGACATCAGCGATTGTTAGATTTAAATAATTGCAGCCCCTTTCCTTGGATATCTCTGCCCCAAAGTGCTGTGGATGCTCATTCGTTGAGTATATTCAGGGCTGAGGTCGATTGATTTTTGGACTGTAGTGGAATCAAGGGATATGGGGATAGGCAGGAAAGTGGAGTTAAGGTCGATGATCAGCCATTATCTGATTGAATGGCGGAGCAGGCTCGGGAGCCATAGGGCCTACTCCTGCTTCTAATTCTTTCGTTTTTATGTTCTTATGTCCTTTCACAGGAGAGCAAACTCGCCCCTGGACATGCATAAGGAGCAAGTTCCAACAAAATGTTTCCACGTACGTGATAGCTCCTACACTGCGGAAACGTCTCCACTTTCAGTACCAGGTCAGATGGAAATGTTCAGCGAGCAGGTGAGCCGCTGAATCCCACCTTTGAGGGATGTCCCAAAGTGTTTCACAGTGGCGTCTAAAAGAAATGAGTTGCACTTAGTAATTAAATATGCACAATGTCAGAAGTGGGATTTGAACACACGCCTACCAAAAAAGACTGCGACCTAAACGCAGACGCCTTAGACCGCTCCTCAATGCTAGAAAACTCACTTGTAAGTTCTCACTTCCGCATTTAAAATGTTTCAGTCCGGGTGCTTGTTCAATGCTGCTCGAAGGCTCATTGACCGGGTTTCATCTCCCCCGGGGATTTCCTGAGCCTGTGCTCGTTGTATGGGGAGGTTTGGCCCGGGTCACTGGGATGGGCAATAACAATCTGAGCTCTGGAGCTGGGGAACAGCGAATAATTAATGGTTGTTCCCACGTCTGAAATGCGGCTTAGATCTGTTGGTGTTAACCGAGGCCGGGGCTGCGAGATATTGCATTTTGTTCACGTTTAATCAGAGGAATATCCGCAGTCAGGAGCTGAAAAGGACCAAGAGCTGAAAAAACACAAGAAAAAAGAAAAGAAATATCAGCAATTGTGATAAACTCTTTAAAGTGTTTTCTGGTAGTTTAGTGGTTTAATTGTTTTAATCACCATTCATTAACCGATAGCTTTGATTTCACAGAATGAAAGAAATGCTCACACTGAGGGACAGTCGAAACTTCAATAACTTAACTTTAATAATTTGCGAAACTTTATTCATTAATGAAGTTTTATCACCTATCTGGTTTTACACACTGTGTATTAATTAATTTCACATAAATAACACTCTCGAGCATAATGTTTCCGCTCGAGTTCGAACCGGGGATCTTTTGCGTGTTAGGCGAACGTGATAATTGTTAACCTATGGAAACAACTGATATGCAACTCCTCCAGAAAGACCTGTTCAGCGAGAAGGTGAAATGCTGAATCCCAGTTTCTGGATTAATTTCCCATCACTAACATTTCTCTGAACAAAACTGCCTAAGTCAAAAATGTTCCTTTCAAACTCATTAAAGTCCCTAAATTCCTTCCCCCCGAATCTTCTGAATCAGCTGCCTCTGATTTTACCTACTCAATCTATGTCCCTTTGCAATTTCCTGCTCCCATCCGCACTACTTACTCTGCCACTATCTTAGTGTCGTTAACCTTGGTAATATATGCATATAGAAGAGTTTTGGATTACCTTTTATGTTAGTTGTCATTCTATTCTCATACCCTGTCTTTTCCCTCTTATTTTCCTTTTCACTTCTCCTCTGAACTTTCTATATTTAGCCTGATTCTCAGATATATTAGGGTAGTTGAAGCCCCCATTATCACTACTCTATAGTTCATAGTCATAGAGTCATAACGGCACAGAAGGAGGCCATTCGCTCCATCAATTCTGTTTCGGCTCTCTGTGGAGCTATCCAGTCAGTCCCATTCCCCCACTCTATCCCTGTACCCCGGTACGATTATGTCTCTCAAGTGCCTATCCAGTCTCCCCTTGAAAACATTGAGTGTTTCCATTTCCACCAGTTCCGTCGGCAGCGAATTCCAGGTCCGCACCATTCAATGCGTAAAAAAAGTTTACCTAACGTCCCCCCTGTGTCTCTTGCCCAATACCTTAAATCTGTGTCCCCGAGTCCATTAACATGAACTAGTGGGAACAGCCTTTCCCTATCTAACCTATCCAAGCTCCACATAATCTTGTACACCTCTATCAAATCATCCCATAATCGTCAATATCTTTAAATTCTCCTGTGCAGCGCCTTGGGACGATTTACTACATGAAAGGTGCTATATAAATACACGTTTTTGTTGTTATAATGAAAACAAATGCAGCTTCTCCAACCTGTCCTTGTAGCTAAGATCCCCCATCACCGTGACCATTCTGGTAAATCTCCTCTGCTCCCACTCAATGGCCTTCAAATCTTCCTAAAGTGCAGTGACCAGATCTGGATGCAGTACTCCAGTTGTAGCCTAACCAGTGCTTTATAAAGGTTCCACATAACTTCGCTACCTTTGTACTCATTACCTCTATTTATGAAGCCCAAGATCACATTTTTTTTAACCACTCTCTCCATATGTGCTGCCACCTTCAAGGGCCTAATCACTTTAACTCCCCGGCTCCTCTGTCCCTGCACACTCTTAAAACTGTGCCATGAAGTGTATATTGCCTCTCACTGTTCCTTCTGCCAAAATACATCACCTCACACTTCTCTGTATTATATTCCATCTGCCACTTGTCTGCCCATTCCGCTAGGCTTTCTATTTCCTGCTGCAGTCGATTGGTATCATCCTCACTGTTTGCTATACACCCACGTTCGGTGTCATCGGCAAATTTAGAAATTCTACTCTTTATTCCAATATCCAGGTCATTTATAAACATCACAAAAGTAATGGCCCCAGCACTGACCCTTGGGGAACCTCCTCCAGTGTGAAAAAACAGCTATTTACCACAACTTGCTGTTTTCTGTCCTTAAGCCAGTTCCTTATCCAAGCTGCCACTGACTACCTATTTCATGAGCATCAATTTTGTTAACCAGCCTTCTATGTGGTACTTTGTCAAACACCTTCCTAAAATCCCTGTGGACAACATCCATTGCATTCCCTTCTGTGCAGTCTTCAGGGAACATCCCCATTTCTGTCCATATTTCAGATGGAAGGTCATTGATGTAGCAGTTGAAGATGGTTGGGCCTAGCACACTGCATTTCTTTCTTTTTTAATCGTTTATGGGATCTGGTCGTCGCTGGCAAGGCCAGCATTTATTGCCCATCCCGAGTTGCCCTTCAGATGGTGGTGGTGAGCCGCATTCTTGAACCGCTGCAGTCCGTATGGTGATGGTGCTCCCACAGTGCTGTTCGGTAGGGAGTTCCAGGTTTTTGACCCAGTGACGATGAAAGATCGACGATACACTTCTACATTAGGATGGTTTGTGCCTTGGAGGGGAACTTGGAAGTGGTGGTGTTCTCATGTGCCTGCTGCCCTTGTCATTCTAGGTGGAAGAGATCGCGGATTTGGGAGGTGCTGCCGAAGAAGCATTTGCGAGTTGCTGCAGTATAACTTGTAGATGGTACACACTGCAGCCACGGTACACCAGTGGTGGTGGGAGTGAATGTTTAAGGTGGTGGATGGGGTGCCAATCAAGCGGGCTGCTTTGTCCTGGGTGGTGTCGAGCATCTTGATTGCTGTTGGAGCAATTGGGCATTATTCCATCACATTCCTTACTTGCGCCTTGTACATGGTGGAAAGGCTTTGAGCAGTCAGGAGGTGATAAATTCGCCACAGAATACCCAGCCTCTGACCTGCTCTTGTTGCCACAGTATTTATATGGCTGGTCCAGTTAAGTTTCTGGTTAATGGGGTCACCGAGATGTTGATAGTGGAGGATTCGGCGATGGTAATGCCATTAAATGTCAAGGGGAGGAGGTTAGACTCTCGCTTCTTGGAGATAGTCATTGCTTGGCACTTCTGTGGTGCGAATGTTACCTACCACTTATCAGCCCAAGCCTGAACGTCGTCCAGGTCGGGTTGCATGCGGGCATGGACGGCTTCATTATCTGAGGGGTTGTGAATGGCGCTGACCACTGTGCAGTCATCAGGGAACATCCCTAGTTCTGACCTTGTGTTGGAGGGAAGGTCATTGATGAAGCAGCTGAAGATGGCTGGGCCTAGGACACGGCCCTGAGGAACTCCTGCAGGAATGTTCCGGGGCTATGATGATTGACCTTCAACCACCACAACCATCTTCTTTTGTGCTAGTTATAACTTCAGCCAGAGGAGCGTTTCCCCCTGATTTTCATTGACTTCAGTTTTACTAGGGCTCCTTGATGTCAGACTCGGTCAAATGCTGCCGTGATGTCAAGGGCATTCAGTCTCACCTCACCTCTGGAATTCAGCTCCTTTGTTCATTTTTGGACCCAGGCTGTAATGTGATCTGGAGCCGAGTGTTCCTGGCGGAACCCAAACTGGGCATCAGTGAGAATATTATTGGTGAGTAAGTGCCGCTTAATAGCACTGTTGATGACACCTTCCTTCATGTTGTTGATGATTGAGAATAGACTGAAGGGGCGGTAAAAGGCCGGGTTGGATTTGTCCTACCTTTTGTGGGCAGTTTTCCACATTGTGGGATAGATGCCAGTGTTGTAGCTGTACTGGAACGGCTTGGCAAGATGCGCGGCTAGTTCTGGAGCACAAGTCTTCAGCACTATAGCCGGGATGTTGTCTTGGCCCATATCCTTTGCTGTATCCAGTGCGCTCAGCCGTTTCTTGATATCACGTGGCGTGAATCGAATTGGCTGCCGACTGGCTTCTGTGATGGTGCGGATCTCGGGAGTAGGCCGATATGGATCAACCACTTGGCACTTCTTGCAAACGCTTCAGCCTTGTCTTTTGCACTCACGTGCTGGGCTTCACGATAATTGAGGATGGGGATATTCTTGGAGCCTCCTCCTCCCGTTAGTTGTTTAATGGTCCACCAACATTCACGGCTGGGTGTGGCAGAACTGCCGAGTTTTGATCTGATCTGTTGATTGTGGGGTCGCTTAGCCCAGTCTATTGCATGCTGCTTCTGGTATAAAGTCCTGTTTTGCAGCTTCCCCAGGTTGGCACTTCATTCTTAGGTACGCCTGGTGCTGCTCCTGGCATGCTCTTCTACACTCGTTGTTGAATCAGAGTTGGTCCCCTGGCTTGGTGGTAATTGTAGAGTGAGTCATATTCCTAGCCATGTGATTACAGATGGTGGTGGAATACAATTCTGTTGCTTCTGATGGCCCATAGCGACTCCTGGATGCTCAGTTTTGAGCTGCTAGTCTGTTCTGAACCTCTACCATTTAGCACAGTGGTAGTGCCACACAACACAAATTTGGGTGTTCTCAGTGTGAAGACGGGACTTCGTGTCCACAGTGTTTTTGCGGTGGTCACTGCTGCCAATGCTGTCATGGTCAGATGCATCTGCGACAGGTAGATTGGAGAGGAAGAGGTCAAGGTGGTTTTTCCCTCACCATCTGTCACAGTCCCAGACTGGCATTTATGTCCTTCAGGACTCGGCCAGCTCGGTCAGTAGTGGTGCTGCTGAGCCACTCTTGGTGATGGACATTGAAGTCCTCCACCCAGAGTACAATCTGTGCCCTTGTACACTCAGTTCTTCCTCCAAATGGTGTTCATATATTTTGGCCAGAAAAAAGCAGCAAACCTGAGGATTAGGAGCAGTTTAGGATTCAGCAAAGGAGGAGAAACGGATTAATTAATAGGGGGAGAATAGATTATGAGAGTAAGCTTGCAGGGAACATAAAAACTGACTGTAAAAGCATCTATAGATATGTGAAGAGAAAAAGATTGGTGAAGTCAAGCATAGGTTCCTTGCAGTCAGAATCAGGGGAATGTATAATGGGGAACAAGGAAATGGCTGACCAATTAAATACATACTTTTGTTCTGTCTTCACAAATGAGAACACAATCACCCTCCCAGAGATGTCGGGCAACATAGGGTCTAATGAGAGGGAGAAATTGACTGAAATCAGTATTTGTAGGGAAATGGTGTTAGCAAAATTGATGGGATTGAAGGCCAATAAATCCCCAGGGCCTGATAGTGTACATCCTAGTATACTTAAGGAAGTGGCCCTAGAAATAGTAGATGCATTGCCGGTCATCTTCCAAAATTCTATGCACTCTGGAACAGTTCCCATGGATTGGAGGATAGCTAATGTAACCCCACTATTTAAAAAGGGTGGTAGTGGGGTAAATACTAGAGTCAATTATAAAAGATGTAATAGCAGAGCACTTGGAAAACAGTGACAAAGTCAACATCGATTTACAAAAGGTAAATCAAGCTTGAATAATCCAGTGGAATTTTTTGAGGATGTAACTGGGAGAGTAGGTAAGGGAGAACCAGAGCATGTTGTGTATTTGGACTTTCAGAAGGCTTTTGATAAGGTCCTGCATAAGAGATTAGCTTGTACATTTAAAGCACCTGGGATTGGGGGTAAGGTACTGACTTGGATAGATAACTGGTTGGCAGAAAGGAAGCAAAGAGTTGGAATAAACTAGTCTTTTTCTGAGTGGCAGGCAGTGACTAGTGGGGTACCACAGGGATCAGTGCTAGGACCCCAGCTATTCACATTATATATAAATGATCTAGACAAGGGAAGTAGATGTAATATCTCCAAGTTTGCAGACGACACAAAGCTGGGTGGGTGTTTCTGCTGTGTGGAGGATGCAGAGAAACTCCAGTATGATTTAGACAGGTTAGGTGATTGGGCAGATGCATGACAATTGCAGTATATTGTGGATAAATGCGAGGTTATCCACTTCGGTGGCAAAAACAGGAAGACAGATTATTATCAGAACGGCAATAGATTGGGAGAAAGGGAAGTGCAAGGAGACATGGGTGTCCTTGTGCACCAGTCGCTGAAGGTAAGCATGCAGGTGCAGCAGGCGGTTAAGAAGGCAAATGGTATGTTGGCCTTCATAGCGAGAGGATTTGTGTACAGGAGCAAGGATGTCTTGCTGCAGTTGTTCAGGACCTTGGTGAGACCACACCTTGAGTATTCTGTGCCGTTTTGGTCGCCTTATCTGAGGAAGGATGTTCTTGCCATGTAGAGAATGCAGCGAAGATTCACCAGACTGATACTTGGGATCGCAGGAATGACGTATGAGGAGAGATTGGATCGATCAGGCATATATTCGCTAGTGTTTAGAAGAATGAGAGGGGATCTCATTGAAACTTATAAAATTCTAACAGGACTAGACAGGCTAGATGCAGGTAGGATGTTCCCGATGGCGGGGGTGTCCAGAACCAGGGGTCACAGTCTAAGGATAAGGGCTAAGCCAATTACGACTGAGATGAGGAGGAACTTCTTCACCCAGAGATTGCTGAACCTGTGGAATTCTCTGCCACACAGGGAAGTTGAGGCCAATTCATTAAATATATTCAAGAAGGAGTTGTATATATTTCTTGAGGCTAAAGGGATCAAGTGATATGGGGATAAAGCAGGGACAGGTTACTGAATTTGGATGATCAGCCATGATCTCATTAAATGGCGGAGCGGGCTCGAGGGGCTGAATGGCCTACTCCTGCTCCTATTTTCTATGTATCTATGTTCAACATGGAGGAGTACTGGTTCATCAGCTGAGGGAGGGCGGTAGGTGGTAATCAGCAGGAGGACTCCTTGCCCATGCTAGACCACTCCTGATTTTGAACACCTCTATCAAATCTCATTGCCATCTTCTCTACTCTGAGGAGAACAACGAAAACGTCTCAATCTATACACCTAACTGAAGTCCCTCATCCCCCGAAACAAGCTTGTAAATTTTTTCTGCATTCACATCCTTCCTGAAATATTTTGCCCAGATTACTCCAGCTGAGGCCTAACCAATGATGTATAAAGGCTCAGTATTACTTCCTTGCTTTTGTACTCTATGGCTCTATTAAAAAAGCCTAGGATCCCGTGTGCTTTTTAACAGACTTCTTAACTTGTCCCGCCACCTTCAGAGATAGATAATTACACCTCCAGGTCTCTCTGTTCCTGCACCCGATTTAAAATTGTATCATTTAGTTTATATTGCCTCAGTTCAATCATTCCACCAAAATGGATCACTTCACACTTCTCTGTGTTAAATTACAACTGCTATGTCTCTGCCCATTTCACAACTCTGTAGATGTCCTCATGAGGTCTGTTGCTTTCCGTCTCATTATTTACTATAGTTCTGAGTTTCCTGTCATCTGCAGACTTTGATATTATGCCCAGTATACCCAAGTCCAGGTAATTAATGTATATGAGAAAGAGCATTGGTCCTAACACCGATCCCTGGGGAACAGCACTGTATACTTCCCTCCAGTCTGAAAAATAACCGTTCACCACTATTTACAACTGACACACGTGCACAGCATCGTACTCATTCTATAAACACCCATTTTATATATAAACACCAGACCCATATACATAACAACAACAACTTGCATTTATGTAGCACCTTTAAAGTAGTATAACGTCCCAAGGCGCTTCACAGGAGCGATTATCAGACAGAATTTGACACCGAGCCACATAAGGAGATATTAGGACAGGTGACCGAAAACTTGGTCAAAGTGGTAGATTTTAAGGAGCGTCTTAAAGGAGGAAAGAGAGGCGGAGATGTTTAGGGAGGGAATTCCAGAGCTTAGGGCCTCGGCTCACACCCACAGTTTATATTTTTACACAGCCTTGTTTGCAGTTCCGAATATTGTTTCCCGCCACAAGTTTAATTGTTTTTCAGAAGCTGCTCGACCAGTTGTGTATTTGGAGCAGTTTCCCAGTTTATTTCCCTGTGATGTGATGATTGTGGGGGCTCGGTGTGTGTAATTGGATTTGCTGCAGTCCGCCGGCAGCAGGCGGTGAAAGCGGGCGTGAGACGGTGAGTGACAGGTGAGCGCTGCTTCTGATGCTGTCTGACACCCGGGGGACTCGAGTGGGCGGGGATTTTAAAGCCCGTTCATTACTCCAAGGCAGGAGAAATGAAAGTGTGTTTGAGGAACGTCTATATATACAATCATCACTATCGGCATGGTAGACCTCGTGGCGCAACGGTAGCGCGTCTGACTCCAGATCAGAAGGCTGCGTGTTCAAATCACGTCGAGGTCACTGTCTTCTTGGATAATCCCGGAGTTAATATTTTCTTTGCTGTTTCACAATAACCTGATCCTTGCTCTAAAGTCTGTCTCACTGTTTCCCCAGTGTCAGGGAGAGAAGCGCCTGATGCTCTCATGTATTTAATTTTACTATTCACAAATTCAGTTATTCGTTCAAAATCAACCTGCAGATGGCCACACTTAGAATAAACAGAGCCAGAGAGACAGACAGAATCGGGAAACACCGGGAAATAGGCAAGAGATATTGACAAGCAGATGTTTCCGAGACCAGAACCTGTCATCATTGATGAAGAACTGGAGCCTGTCCCAAAAACTATCAGCACAGAGCTGGATATACTGGGGTTTATAAAGATTGCTGCTATTGCCAGCCCACCTGTCCTCTCTCGGCACTTGGTTCTACCCATAGCCCTGAATAAAGAAGGTGATGACCTGGGGAGTGGATTACCTGAAGAAAGTGAAGATGTGAACTCTGCTTCTCAGATTGCTGGGAAGATGCCGTAGCTCTGTGTCTAAAAGCGCTTTGCGATCAGAATCATTTGCCTGAAGCCCTGTGGTTAATGAAAGGGCTTATGATGCTTGATTTCCTTACACACCTTGGAATTCAGGAGAACCTGGTTCGTGGTTTGCAGAACAAGTTAAAATCCTGGAGCGGAGCCACCAGGTGCCTGGCTGCAATCAGCGACAAAGACGGTCAAAGCGATCGGACTCGGCGAGCTCAATCGCCAGAGTGTGAGACTCTTAATTTCAGTGTTCGTTACTTCGAATCCCACGTTGGGCGAAAGTATTTTGTTAAACTTTTATGTTGCTTTCACGGGAAAGCATAATTAATTAACCAATAATCTTCTTTTGCACAATGAAAGAAATGCTAACTGAGGTAGAGTCGATAGTTCAATAATTTGTACCGTTGCCCATATCTCATTATACAAACTGTACTTTAGGAGTCTGGTTTAAAAATGGTCATTGCTGATGACACCAGGAATCTGGGGAGCTTTGGTCAAATTTAACAGGACCGGTTATTTCTACCGTGCACAGAAAATAGAATCAGTAGTGAACATAAAATCTTATTGTGCTGAATTTCAGATTCAACGCGATCAGCTTTGAAATAAAGTGAAATAATGTTACAGTGAAAAGATTTGGAAGTAAGTGTTACTCGTATTTGTGCCTTTAATTAAAGTTTGCGGCGTCTGACTCCCGGTCATGTCTCTGAATAAGAAAGGAGGGGCTTGACGTTGACCAGACTTCACGGGCCCTGATATCTGTGAGCTCATCCTTTATATTGAGTTGTTTCCGACTCATTGATTGGTGTCAGCTTTAGCTCAGCGGTTACTTCACTAACACATGTTTAAATCTTACCGCGGGCGCTGCCTAGCGTTTGTATTGTCAGTTTCAATCACCTTTTACATCGAAACACATTGTAACCGTGATTTTAATTTAGCAGTGTGAAATTTTTCTAGGACAACTTTAAACGATTCATAACCGATTCCTTTCAACACTGCCGACCCGGGTTCGATTCCCGGTTAGGGAACTAATTTTGATATCACCGTTTTTAATTAATTAATGCGAAGTAATTTTATTAAATTAATAACATGCATCTAATGTGATAAAATAAGAATTGATTCAATAACCATTATTGAACCAAAAACTTCCTTTAGCAGAATGAAATACATTAAAATATGGTTACTGAGGGACAGTCGAAATACAGTGAATTATTTTGCTCTTGCATGTGCTGAACTTTTAACCCATATCTCATTTTACACATCGTATTTTAGGAGAATGCTTTCAAATGTTCATTGCTTGTGAGAGCCGGGATCTGGGGCAACTTCTGTTAAATTAAACAGGACCGGCTATTTCACAGAAAAAAAATATTCTCTGCCAATGTTTTCAGATCATAGACTGACCGATCTTTCTTAGTGGATGACTTGACATTTGCCCACATTGACCTCCATTAATCTCATTTCAGGGGAGGTTTAAGAGAGTTGTTCAAATTATGGGGGAAACAGTTTCCACTGGCAGGAGTGTCAGCAGGGCTATGGGGGAAGAGCAGCGGAGTGGGACTATTTGGATAGCTCTTTCAAAGGTACATCAATTGTTCATTTTAATCTGCGATTGAGAGATTTTTGTTAACCAAAGGTATTTAGGGATAATTCAAGTCAGTGACACCCTTTATAATTGTTTCAATCATCATTAATCAACCCACAACATTGTGTTGCTCACTGCAGGAATTAATAACAAGTTTACTGGGTGACAGACAAACTGCGATAACTTATTATAGAATCATAGAATCAGACAGCACAGAAGGAGGCCATTCGGACCATAGTGCTTTTGCCTCTTTGAAAGAGCGATCCAATTATTCCCACTGCCCTGCTCTTTTCCCAAAGCCCTGCAAGTGTTTCTTTTTCAATTTCCGTCCCCTTTGAAAGTTAATATTGAATCTGCTTCCACCACCATGTCAGGCAGAAAAATATTGACGCTAATATTATCCGAGGCCCATTTCACACAGTAATTTCCATGCTTTGCATGTCATGAATTTGTTCCCTTCTCATTTTACACACTTTATTTTAGCAGTTTGCTCTGCAAACCATGAACCAGGTTCTCCTGAATTCCAAGGTGTGTAAGGAAATCTAGCTCACCTGTCAGTCACTGTCTCTGGCCCGCTTTCACCACCTGCTGCCGGGGGACTGCAGCAAATCCAATTACACACACCGAGCCCCCACAATCATCACATCACAGGGAAATAAACTGGGAAACTGCTCAAAATACACAACTGGTCGAGCAGCTTCTGAACAACAATTAAACTTGCGGCGTATGGACAATATTCAGAACTGTGAACTAGGCCGTGTAAAAATAAAAACAGTGTCATAGAATCATAGATTCAACATTAACTTTCAAAAGGGAAATGTAGTTGAAACAGAAACACTTGCAGGGCTATGGGGAAAGAGAAGGGCAGTGGGACTCATTGAATATTTCTTTCAGAGAGCCGGCACAGGCACGATGGGGTTTAATGGGATCCTTCTGTGCTGTCTGATTCTACAAAAATGTTACTAAAGTTTGACTCTCACCTGGAAAACATGTTAGCGTTCCCTTCAGTGTGTAACAACAAGCAATGGGTCGATTAAGAGAATTATTAAGTGTCTAACAGACTTGAATTATTTTATTAAACAGTTTTGTAAGAACCAATGGGTCGCGGCGATGAGAGCGCCGAATCCTAACCACTAGACCACCAGGGAACAAACTGCAATATCTCGCAGATCCTTGCTCGCTTACTACCAGCAGATCAAACCGTATTTTAGTTTTGGTCACCTTACCTGTTGAAGGATATACTTGCCTTAGATGGGGTGTGAGAAGGTTCACTGGACTGATTCCTGCAATGAGAGGGCTGTCCTATGAGGAGCGATTGAGTAGATTGGGCCTATACTCCCTGGAGTTTAGAAGAACGAGAGGTGATCTCAGTGAATCAGACAATCATACAGCTACTTATGCAACTGCCTTTTGAAAACCACGATTGAATCTGCCTCCAGCACCCTTTCAGGCAGTGCATTCCAGATCCTACGATCGATAACCATAAACCAAGTCTGACAGTGGCACAGTAATTAGTGAGGATAGGAGCAGAACATTGCAAAGGGACATTGATTGAGTGGGAAAACTGGAGGCATCTGATTCAGAAGATTCGGGGGCGACCTGGAAATTCGAGAGTTTAATGACTTTGAAAGGAACATTTTTGACTTGTGCAGTTTCGGTCAGAGAAATGTTAGTGAATGGAAATAAATCCAGAATCTGGAATTAAGCATTTCACCTTCTCACTGAACAGTTCTTTCTGGATGTTTAGCTAAGCAGAGTTTTCCGTAGTATAGCGGTTTATCATGTTCACCTCACAGGCGAAAAGTCTCCGGCTCGATCCTAGGGGGAAACATTATTTTCTAGAAATGGTGCCCACTTCAAACTGAAAATAAACCTTTCCTATTGCAATTTAATAAATATGAACAATGGAAGAAATCATATTGTAATTAAATATGAATAAAATAAAATATTTCATAGAGGCTGTACATTATCTGATCCCGGACCATTCTTTACAGACTCAACCTCAGCACAGATATCGACAGTGTCCCTCACTCCCGTTTCCTGCCCTGATGGTGCAGAAAGCCCCTCTCAAAGCGGCACAATCGACTGGTTTCAGTGGATCCGCAGGAGACCTTTAAAGGATCCTGCAGCGTCGCCTCGGATAATAACCATAGATCGTCACCATATTTCACACACCGCATCAACCCCGTCCATTTCAGTCGAAGTCGTCTTAATTTCCACCAAGTAACCTCCCTAGCACTGAAAATTAACCTTTATAAGTGTGGAATCTCATTCCTTCAGATATAAATTGTTGTTGAAGATTTTTGACATTATAAAAATGTTTTTACTTTTGTCTCTTTCTTTTCTCTCTCTTAATCCAACATTTATTTTCCTCTCTTTATTTCTCTTTCTGTGCCTGATTGGACATTGAATTCACTGTTCTCACTGACTCTTCCTGGTTCAGATTCTGCGCTGCTCATTAACGATTCTTCAATCAATTAATTATGGGGTATGGCGGCACAGTGATTATGTTACTCGACCAGTAATCCAGAGGAAAAGTGGAATGGTGGGGAGAAAATTGTCCAGTGCTTGCTGCTGGAGAGGTTTGCCTTGAGGGGGCAGCGATGAATCGCCATTGCAGTGCTGGTTCCCACCACAAACTGTTCCTCAGCCGCAGACTTCATGATGATCTGGAGACCTGAGCTCACAATCCCACCACGGCAGATGGTGGAAGGATTAAAACCGGGGAAGTGTAAGAGCCCAGAATTGGAGGAGTGCAGAGATCTCAGAGGGTGTAGGGCTGGAGAAGGTTACAGAGATAGGGGGAGGCGAGTCCATGGAGTGATTTGAAAACAAGGACTAGAATTTGAAAACTGAATTGTCGCCTGAAGGGAGCCAATGTAGGTGAGTGAGACCCGGGGTGATGGGTGAACGGGACAAGGTGCGAGTTAGGATTCGGGCAGCAGAGGATTGGATGAGCTGAAGTTTATGGAGGGAGGATGATGGGAGGCCTTCCAGGAGTACATTAGAATCGTCAAGTCTGGAGGTGACAAAGGCAAGGATGAGGGTTTCAGCAGCAGATCAGCTGAGGCAGAGGCGGAGTCAGGCGATGTTACGGAGGTGGAAGTAAACCGTCTTGGGCAGAAGCTCATCTCGGGGTCAAATACCAAGGTTGCAAGCTGACTGGTTCAGTCTCAGTGGCCAGGGATTGGGATGAAGTCGAAGGCTCGGGAACGGAGTTTGTGTCGGGGACCAGCACTGCAATGGCGATACATCACTGCCCTCTCAAGGCTACTTGCAAACCCCGTCCAGCAGCAATATTGGAAGAACTGGACAATTTTAACTCCACCATTCCATTTTGGCCCGGCCTTTTCTCATCCACACCTTCAGTGTCTGCACTTTGCCACTGCTGAGCAGCCAATCACACAGCTGTTATCAAAATTTATTTTATTTGTCCCCAGCTGGGACAAGAAGAAACCTGGTTCCACCGAGACGCAGATCGCTGGATTCAAAGTCCAGAATGCTCACCATTACACCATGAAAACCTTATACAGCATTTTTGAGGCCAATTCGCTTTTTTCCAACTCACCTGCCATTCACAGCTGCTGAGTATTTCCAGCGAATTCTGTTTTTATTTCAAACTTCCAGCATCCGCAGCATTTTGTCCTGTGCTACAAAAGCAAACGGGATCCTGGGCTTTACAGACAGAGGCATAGAGGGCAAAAGGAAGGAAGTTATTTCAAACCTTTGGAGTATTGTGTGTAATTCGGGCACTGCGCTTTAGGAGGGATGCGAGACTTCAGTTCCGTGGAGTAGTGGAGAAGAAGAGACTGTTCTCCTCAGAGCAGAGAAGATAAGGGGAGATTTTGTCGACGTGTTCAATATCATGTAGAGTTTTAATAAAGTAAATAAGGAGAACATTTTCCCGCGGCAGAAGTGTTGCTAACCAGAAAACACATATTAAAGTGATTGGATAAAGTATCAGCAATAAGGTTCTCTCGGGCTTTTGTTGGCCGATTTACTGGTAAACCTGGGAATTGAGGGGAAACTGGTTCATGGTTTGTAACACAAGCAGTGCGCGGGGTCAGACCGGCCAGGCTAGCTCAGTCGGTAGAGCCTGAGACTCTTAATCTCAGGGGCGGCTTGTGTTTCAAATTATTGGGCTGGTTTCACAGGAGATCCCCAACTCTAAATCCCCGGCACCTCTCGGTCAATGACTCTTTCAAAAAATGTGATTCAACAACATTATCAGGAAATCTGAAGTGTTTATAAACACCGGAAGCTGACACACCAGGGAAGACCTCACAGTGTTGGACACAGAGTGAAATACACTGGAGTGTTTATAAAAAGTTACTGAACACAACACGTGTGTAAAATTCCCCGTTGTTTTCTCGGCCCTGATGGGTTGTGAAGGGAGAGACGGGCCGAAGTCCCACTGAGCCGCACTGACCCCTAGCCAAGGTGAAATTAAAGTCAGTTCAATCTTTAGCAGCGAGCGGCTGGAGAGAGACAAGATTCCGGAATCAAGGAGAGATTTTCTTATTTTGTTGAACCGCATTAATATGAAACACTCATTGACCGAGCTGGGAATCGCCTTTAAAAACAGCCCAAAAATTTAAAACGCAAACTCCCCGCCGTGGGGATGAAGTATCCGACACTCCACCGACTGGGCTAGCCGGACTGGTCTGTCGCAAGGACCCTGCCTGTGCTCCAGTTTCCTCTCAATTCCCCGGTTTATCAGTAAATCCACCAGCAAAAGCCCGAGGGAACCTTATTACTGATTCATTGTCCAATTACTTGAATAGAAAGCGAGCGGAGGAGAAGGATTGAGAGCTTTTAGTGTGGGACGGAAGTGATGTTGTTTGACGGAGAAGCGACACAATCTCAATCAGTGCAGAGAGAGGTGAGTCAGCGGGTCACCTTCTCCCTTAACACACCCTTCTGACTCACGGCTGACAAACTGAGCAGAGGTTTCGGGACTGCAGCAATTATCACGCTCGCCTTACACCAGAAATGCCCCCGGTTCCGCTCCAGGGCGGGATGAATTATTTTGGAACTTGCTCCAGGTGAACCTCCAGGAGCGAGTTTCTCCCCCTGTGTAAAAGCGGCGACAATTGTCGGTTCCTGTTTAACTGAACAACGGCTGCACCAGATTCCCGGTGTGACAAACACTGAACATTTTTAACCAACTCCTCAAATATCGTCTGTAAAATGAGAACTGATGACAATTCATCACAAGCAAAAGACAAAACACTTTAAAAAGTTTTGCCTGTCACTCGGTGACCATGTTAGGATTTCCTTCAGTCTGAAACAGAAAGTCGATTCATCAATTCGAACAATTGTTCATCTTTTTACAGAGTTTAATGAGTTTTGTGAAATTCAGATAATAAAGTGCATGAATTCAAAAGTTAATCCCGGACCTGCATTTGTAAACCACAGTTCTCTTCTGTGATGCTCTTGCTACAGTCAACGGCGGTAGAGTTTCTGCAGTGTAGTGGCTGTCACATTCCCCTCGCGCACGAAATAGTCCCCGGTTCGATACCGGGCGGAAACATTATGAAAATCTTCCCCATTAAAATTGAATTAATATAAAAAAATGGAAGAACTGATTTTGTGGTTAAATATCAATACCAGTAAAAATCTCAACGAAGCCGTATATTTTCTCTGTATAATTCTGCACAGACTCACACTCAGCACAGATACCGACAGTGTCCCTCCCTCACTCCCGTTTCCTGCCCTGACGGTGCAGAAAGCCCCTCTCAAAGCTGCACATTCGGCTGGTTTCAGTGGATCCGCGGGAGATCTTTAAAGAATCCTGCAGCGTCGCCTCGGATAATAACCATAGATCGTCACCATATTTCACTCACCGCAACAACCCCGCCCATTTCAGTCTAAGTCCCCTTTTTAACTCTTTCGCTCCAGGCAAACTGTTTGTACAAAATGACATTTTATGTGAGAACACAAAAGATATGTTCGCGCAATCACAGCACCAAGTGCGGGTAGGCATCCACTTGAAATACACAGTGAGGTGCAATATTACCACAAGCTCCTGATGTACATGTTTCCATATCTAAAATGCACGCACCGAACAATGCAGCTCCTCGGAAAACTGCAAATCCAGGCAGGGCTGCCCTGCATCATTTGAAACAACAGTCAGACACAAGATTCTGCCAGTTTCCAATGTCTTCTCCTTCTGCTCCTATCACTTCTTTCCCTCCAGCTTCCTCTGCTCCTCCAGCCTGCAGGTGAATTAGATGCTTGATGTAAACGCAGCGGGTTCATGACACAAACCCTTCCCTTTCCCTCCGACAGGATGATACACTGTTGCTTGCACCGTAACCGCAATAGCTCAGTTGGGAGGAGCGACTTGAAGAGTTATAAAAGTACAAAAGCAAAATACTGCGGAGGCTGGAAATTTGAAATAAGAACAGAAACTGCTGGAAATACTCAGCAGGTCAGGCAGCATCTGTAGAGAGAGAAACAAAGTTAACGTCAGACGAACGGTCATCGGCCTGAAACGTTAACTCTGTTTTTCTCTCCACAGATTTAATAATGGTCCCTGATTCAATCCCGGGATTCGGCAGTTTTCAGTTCATTCGAGTTTCTTTCCGCTGCCATTCTCGAACTGAACGATTTAAACTGGAATTATTTCTCCGGCACTGAAAGTTTGGCGATTGAATAGAGAGACATCAAGCACGGGAAATATTTATAACGTTTTAGATTGATCGATTTCCTTCTGTGCTTTTCTCTGAATGTTGCCTCTCTCGGTGCCGGCGAACATTTCATTGATGCATTTGTCCTGAACTGAAGCCTGTTGCCCATCTCGCGGGGTCAGAGCCGCTCTGTCTGTCTATTACCTGCCTGTGACCATTATCGGGAACAGGCCGCCTGTTCAACTTTCAACAGCAAACCCAGAAACACAAATAAACAGAAAGATGTGTCTCTCAGCCCCGGTGGTAAAGGTGCAATGGATGTTAATCCAAATAAAGCCCCCGTGAGATTCTGTGTGGATTGGTTTACTTATAAAGTTTGTATTTTCAATATTTAGAAATAGCGTAAAATAATGAAAACATCCTGATGGTTTATACGGGGATCGAACCCGCGAGCTTGCCGTTATTAGCACCAAGCTCTCACCAATATGAGCTAACCGGCCACAATGCGCCCCTTGGCCAGTCTTGAATCCAGGCTGGGAGATTGTCTTTTAGGCTCACACTGGGTGACCGAGTTACTGCACAAACATTGAACAGACCACATCGCTTAAACATTGTTAACTGTTCGTATGTACAACTGGGCAGAGTGTAAATCAAAAGTAACAGAGAAAGAGCTCTTTAGTTTAACAAACCTCATTCTAAAAATTATTATTGCACCACTGCTGAACAGCCCCTCCCTCAGTCCCGGTATAAAAACAGCCGGTGGGACACCGACTGGATTTGAACCCCCAGCCGGCAACTGGAGCTAAATCCCCGGACTCAGATGTGGTTTCACGCTCATTCCTTTAGGAAACGCGGGTTCAGGTGCGAAAAATCTTTCCTGATTCGCTCCCCTTATAGTGAAGGAGACAAAAAGTAACTAAAACCTGCCGGAACTTGGGATCGTCAATCTAACGCTTGCCCAACTAAGCTGTTTCGGCTTTACGGGCTGTGGTATGTTCGTTGTTCTCATTCAGTTTCTACTGACCCCCATGTAGAGCAGACAGGGCAGAGTCCCATCATTGGCCTGTGCTCTGGTGTATCTGGTTCCCAGGGCACCCAGTGAAGCGACCACGTGTATATCTGACCTCCACATTGATGAACAAATACAACAGCAAAAGAACTCGTGGGAAGATTCCAACAGTTGTGAGAAACCCAGACACCATGTTAATATCTCACCGTCACCATTGGTCGATGAACCGATCTAATGGCTCAAAGCGGGTTTTCACATCAGTTAGTTTAACGGATTTTCTTTCAGCGACTATTTCCATGTTCCGACAATAAATGTTACATTTCTTCAATTTGCACAAGTAAACAGAGTTTGGACAGTTACTATCTTGCTCTCTGTGACCTGAGGTTTAATCTCGGTAATCTCCGGCTTTAGTATATGTTGTAAATATTGTTTGAACAGGTCTCTGTGGCGCAATCGGTTAGCGCGTTCGGCTGTTAACCGAAAGGTTGGTGGTTCGAGCCCACCCAGGGACGGCGTTTTAACATTTCCAGGTTTTCAAAATGTACATTTTGGCTGCAAGATCATGGGATAAACTGTAGCACTGGGTGCAATGTCGGTGAGTATGAGATCATCCACCGGGATACGAAAAAACCGTTTCGTAACATTTTCTTAATGGTGACAGACTAATAGCAACATGAGGAGGCCATTCAGCCCCTCAGCCCTGTTCCTTCATTCAATTAGATCCTGGATAATCTGTATCTCAGCTGCATTGGCCCGCCTTTGTTCCATATCCAGCTTCACTAGTTTGGAATGGTCTCATTTTTAGGTGCGCCTGGTGCCGCTCCTGGCCTGCTCTTCCACACATCTCAATGAACCAGGTTTGGTACCCTGGTTTGAAGGTAATGGTAGAGTGAGGGATCTGCTGGGCTAGGAGGCTACAGATTGTGGTTGAATACAATTCTGCTGCTGCTGATGGTCCAGAATTGTACAGAGAAAATACACGTGTTTTATGAGATATTTTATTAATATTTAATCACAAAATTATTTCAACTTTTTCATATTGATTCAATTTTAATGGGGAATATTTTACAAAATGTTTCCGCCCGGTTTCTCACGGGACCTTTCGTGTGTTAGGTGAATGTGATAACCACTACACTACGGAAACTCTGCTCCATGAGCTGTCGTTAGAACATCACAGAAGAGAACCGCAGTCTACAAATGCAGGTAATAGAATCATAGAGTCACAGAGTCACACGGCACAGAAGGAGGGCATTCGGCCCATCGAGTCTGTGCTGGCTCTCTGTAGAGCAATCCAATCAGCCCCATTCCCCCGCTCTATCCCAGTATCCCTGCAAGTTTATTTCCCTCAAGTGCCTATCCAGCCTTCCCTTGAAAACTGAGTGTCTCCGCTTCCACTACTTCCGTCGGCAGTCAATTCCAGGTCCTCACCACTTGCTGCGTAAAAAAGTTTTCCCTCATATCCCCCCTATATCTCTTGCCCAAAATCTTAAATCTGTGTCCCCTATTCATTTTTTCTGTTAACTATTCCAAGGAGCATCCCAAAGGTTTTAAATTGGGGTTGTTAAAAAGCATCCTTTCCATCGGGGAATAGGAAGCCCGGTCTCTCTCGTGACAGGCAAAGATACTCACAACTCTACTAAGGAGAACTAACAAATACAAAATCTGTCAGAGCAACAGTCGAGCTGTGAACAGAGTGAGAAAGAGACAGAAGAGACGGACATAGAGAGAGAAAGAGACAAAGAGAGAGACAGAGACAAAGAGAGACAGACGGACACGCAGAGCGAGATCCTCAGTTTGACGTCTCACAGAGTAGGCCCAGGGATGAGGGACTTCGGGTATATGGAGAGACTGGAGAAGCTGGGATTCTTTTCCTCAGACGGTTAAGAGGAAATTTAATGAAGGTATTCAAAATAAGGAGAATCCAGTGGCAGTAGGGTCGGTAACCAGAGGACACTAATTGAAGATAACCGGCAAAAGAACCAGAGGGGAGATGAGGAGAATTTTTTTACGCTGCGAGTTATTGTGATTGGGAATGTGCTGCCTGAAAGGGCAGTGGAAGCAGATTCAATAGTAACTTTCAAAAGAGAATTGGTTTACTATTGAAAAGGAGAAATTTCCAGGGCTGTGGGGAAAAAGCAGGGGATTGGGACTAATTGGAGAGCTCTTTCAATGTGCCAGCGCTGACTTGATTGGCCGAATGACCTCCTTCTGTGCCTTATCTATCTATAATTCCATGGTCTATGAGTCTCTCCGCCCCGGGGTCGAAGGTGCCATGGATGTTCATCCAAATAATTCCCCATTAAGATTCGGTGTGGATTTGTTTCCTTATAAAGTTTGTATTTTAAATTTCATGAAAAACCGTAAGTTGCTGAAAATATTCTGATGACCCGGACGGGGACCGAACCCACGACCTTGGCGTTATTAGCACCACACTCTCAGCAATTGAGGTAACCGGCAACAAAGTGCCCCTCGGATCGGTTCGAGCCCAGGCTGGGTGATTGTATTTCAGGCTCACACTGGGTGACAGAGTTACTGCACAAACAATCAACACACCACATCGCTTAAACATTGTTAACTTTTCGTACATAAAACTGGGCAGAGTGTAAATCGAAAGTAACAGAAAAAGAGCTCTTTAATCTATTTAACTTAATTCTGAAAGTTATTATCACACCACCGCTGAACAGTCCCTCCCTCAAACACTGTCCCGATATAAAACTAGCCGGCGTGACCCTGAGCCGCTGTCACCACAACCGGACTCGAACCCGCAACCGGCGGCTGAAGCCGGATCCAGAGGGTCAGATGTGGTTTACATATAAGAACATAAGAAATAGGAGCAGGAGAAGTCCATTTGGCCCTTCAAACCTGTTCCGCCATTCAATAAGATCATGGCTGATCTTCTATCTCATCTCCACTTTCCTGCACTATCCCCATATCATAAGAACATAATTGATTCCTTTAATATTCAAAAATCTATCGATCTCTGTCTTGAATATAGTCAACGACTGAGCTTCCACAGCCCCCTGGGGTAGAGAATTCCAAAGATTCACCACCCTCTGAGTGAAGAAATGTCTCCTCATCTCAGTCCTATATGGCCAACCCCTTACTCTGAGACTGTTACCCCTGGTTCTAGACTCCCCCAGCCACGGGAATCATCCTCACTGCATCCAACCAGTCAAGCCCTGTAAGAATTTTGTATGTTTCAATGAGATCACCTCTCATTCTTATAAATTCTAGAGGATATATGTTTATGCACTGTATGGATAGATCTGTATTTTTGTGCACAACCATGAATGTTTTTCGATGCTTTGGCAACATAAGATGTACCTTGTCATGCCAATAAATTGATTTGAATTGAATTGAATATAGGCCTAATCTACTCAATCTCTCCTCATAGGACAATAAACCCAGCCCAGGAACCAGTCTGGTGAACCTTCGTTGCACTCCCTCTATGGCAAGTATATCCTTCTTGAGGTAAGGAGATCAAAACTGTGCACAATACTTCAGGTATGGTCTCACCAGGGTCCTATATAATTGCAGTAAGAAGTCTTTACTCTTATACTCAAATCCTCTTGTAATAAAGGCCAACATACCATTTGCTTTCCTAATTGCTTGCTTAACTTTCCATGATTCGTTTACAAGGACACGCAGGTCCCTCTGAACAACAACATTTCCCAATCTCTCACCATTTCAAAAATACTCTGCTTTTCTGTTTTTCCTACCAAA
Organism: Somniosus microcephalus; assembly: GCF_052327205.1. Lineage (NCBI taxonomy): Eukaryota > Metazoa > Chordata > Chondrichthyes > Squaliformes > Somniosidae > Somniosus > Somniosus microcephalus. Next base: position 16,028,368 of record NW_028225182.1, on the reverse strand, counting down.
GTGCATAACTTCACATTTCTCTAGATTATATTCATTTGCCATGTTCTTGCCCACGCACTTAGCCTGTTTTTATCCCCCTGAAGCCTACTTGCATCCTCCTAACAACTTTGTATCATCAGCTTACATACAACTTACATTCTCATCCAGCTTTGTATACAACATTTGGTCCCCTCATCCTATTGGTCTGGGAGGCGCGAGTTCAAGATCGGAAAATCTCTCCTGATTCTCGCCCCTTATGGTGAAGGAGAAACAAATTAAACAAAATTGGCGAGACCCTGGATCGAACCAGGGACCTGCAGATCTTCATTCTAACGCTCTCGAATTGAATTGTAGCCGGGCAGCAATGGCGGACTGCAACTCCCACAATGCCGAGCGACAGCGAAAGGGCCCTATCTCTGTGACACAGGCCGCACTGCACTCTGGTGGCAGAGCTCGCACATGCGCACCTGAGGCACCCGATGTGCCGCCGCTTTCTCTCTGCGGCGCGGGACAAACTTTCAGTTTCTCCGTTAACAGTGAGCGGTGATTTTGCTGGAAATTGACGACACGTTCCCTTTTAATCGCGCGGTTTTATGGCCTTAAACAGCGCGCATGCGCAGTGAGCTGGGTCACAGCAAGATGGCCACCGGGCGGCGAGTGACGCCACAATGCTGGCTGACGTCAGAAGGCCGCTGATTGGCGGTTCGCTCCGGGGCCGAGGGTCAGGGGTGAGGGGGCGGCTCCAGTCTCCGGCCAGAGAGCGAGCGGGCGCTGAGATTAGAGAGAGGGTGTCCCCGGATAGCGGGAGCCCGGGGCAACCTGCGTTTCACCAGCGCCTTTCACAGCCTCAGCCCGGCCCAGAGCCTCACACACAATGGGGGGTTTGTGAAGGGAGCTCACTCCAGGAAATGCGGCAGGCACTGTGGGCACAGCAAGATCCCACACACAGCACTGTGGGCACAGCAAAATCCCACACACAGCACTGTGGGCACAGCAAGATCCCACACACAGCACTGTGGGCACAGCAAGATCCCACACACAGCACTGTGGGCACAGCAAGATCCCACACACAGCACTGTGGGCACAGCAAGATCCCACACACAGCACTGTGGCCAATGGCCAAATAATCCACTTTAGTGATGTTGATCAAGGGAGAAATATTGGCCCCGGACCCCGGGGAGAACTCGGCCACTCTTCTTCGAAATGGTGCCGGGGGATTTTTTACGTCCACCTGAGAGGCCAGACAGGGCCTCGGGTTAATGTCCCACCCAAAAGACGGCAGCTGCGACAGTGCGGCACTCCCTCAGCACCACACTGCAATGTCAGCCTGGATTTTGTGCTGAACTCTCTGGAGGGGGGCTTGAACACACAACCTTTATGATTCTAGAAGCGAGAGAGTGTTAACAATGAGCCAAGGCCGACACCGAGTACTTCAGAACGGTCCTTAATTGTTCTGTCCCCTAACCCAATGTCTCTTTTTTCCACAGGAGAAGTCGTGCTGGAACTTCCAGGAATTTTGAGAAGGGATTTTCACCGGTGTTGAAGAAATGTTCTGGAAAATACTTAATTCCGACTGGAAACCGCTTTGGATGATCACATGGCCAGGAGGCACCGAGACAATTCGATGAGACTGTGAAGGACGTAAAGTGAAATCAGGGACATGGCGAACAACGGTGTTCAGGTAATTGGGATCCCCGGGGTAATGGCCACTCTGTTCAGGTAACTGGGGATCCCCAGGGTAATGGCCACTCTGTTCAGGTAACTGGGGATCCCCGAGGTAATGGCTGCTCTGTTCAGGTAACTGGGGATCCCCGGGGTAATGGCCACTCTGTTCAGGTGGGCAGTTTAAAAGGAAGTGGAACAGTGCGGGGAGAAATTGGCTGAGGATCGGAAACAGAGGCTCGGTGTTAATGGGAGTTGCTCAGATTGGTGAAGGGTTGGAAGTGGTTACCCCAGGGCTCAGTGCTGGGACCACTTTTCTTCTCCCTATACAGAGACTGTTTGGATTTTCACAATCTGAACATTTGCTGATGGCACAAAAGTAGGAGGTTTGACAAACAGTAATGAGACTGTAAATGTGTTCAGGAAGACATTGTGTAGAAAAGGAAAAATCAACCTGGCACTTAATTATTTTGGTCTTAAATTGATATCCTCTGGTTACCGACTCACTAACCAGCGGTGATAACTTTTTATCAGTTACTTGATCAAAACACCCCTCAAAATTTTGAACCCCATTATCTGACCCCCTTTTCAACGTCTCTTCTCGGAAGAAAAGTTCTGTGAAGATTCCTGTCCTTGGGATCATCTCAGTGAATCTCTTCTGCACCTCTCCATGGCCCCGACATTCTTACTAAAGTAATGCACCAAAAACTGGAGACAATATTCTGACTGTGCACCAACCAATGATTTGTCCAGGTGTAGCATTAACTCTCCATTTATAGTCTGTGCCCTTATTTATAAATCCTCAGATTCCATGTGGAGTTATGTAAAATAGCTTTATCAACTTGCCTCCCACTTTTAAAGATTTGTGTATCTGAATCCCTGAATCTCTCTGCTCCTCCACTCCTTTTACAGTTTTACCGTATAGTGTCTATTTCCTCCTTATTCTGCTCACCTCACATCTCTGCATTAATTTCCATCTGACATCGACCTGTCCAATCTGCTCACCTGTCTCTCTCCTCCTGAAGTTGTCCACAGTCCTCTCTTCATGGTTAACCTCACTCCTTATCTTTGTGGAAGCTGCAATGTTTGATATTGTGCTCCAAACACCCAAATTCAGGTCAATCATATCCACATATATTGAGAAAAGCTATGGTGCCCACACTGACCCCTGGGGATCACCACTGTTTAAATCCTTCCAGTGCAAAAAACAGCTGTTAACCACAACTCAGTTTTTTGTTATTTCCCCATTCTGTTTCTCTCTCCCTCTCCCTCTCCCTCCTATCCGACCTCTCACGTTCTTTCGCACTTAGTTCTCGGACACAAACAGACACTTTTCCCCTTTTCTCTGTCCTTAATTAAAACTGTTTCTCCCCTTTGTCGCCCCTAGTCTCGCTCCTTCTCACTCTTGTATCCACACCATCTCTCGCACTCCCTCCCTTTCCGATCCTACCTCATTCAGATGCTTACTCTCACACACTGTCTCTCTCAGACTCTCTCACAAACTGTCTCTCTCAGACTCACTCTCTCACACACTTTCTCTCTCAGACTCTCTCTCTCACACACTGTCTCTCTCAGACTCACTCTCTCAGACACTGCCTCACTCAGACACACTCTCTCACACACGGTCTCTCTCAGACTCTCTCACACACGGTCTCTCTCAGACTCTCTCACACACGGTCTCTCTCAGACTCACTCTCTCACACACTGTCTCACTCACACGTTCCCTCTCCGACTTACTCTATCACACTCTGTATCTTTCATACTGACCCTCTCAAACACTGTCTCCCTCAGACTCACTCTCTCAAACACGGTCTCTCTCAGACTCACTCTCTCACACACTGTCTCTCTCAGACTCACTCTCGCACACTGTCTCTCTCAGACTCACTCTCTCACACACTGTCTCTCTCAGACTCACTCTCTCACACTGTCTCTCTTGGACTCACTCTCTCAAACACTGTCTCTCTCCGACTCACTCTCTCACACACTGTCTCTCTCAGACTCTCTTTCTCAGACTGTCTCTCTCATGACTCACTCTCACACACACTGTCTCTCAGACTCACTCTCTCACACACTGTCTCTCAGACTCACTCTCTCACACACTGTCTCTCTCAGACTCACTCTCTCACTCTGTCTCTCAGACTCACTCTCACACACTGTCTCTCTCACACATTGCCTCACTCAGACTCACTCTCTCACACACTGTCTCTCTCAGACTCACTCTCTCACACACGGTCTCTCTCAGACTCACTCTCTCACACACTGTCTCTCTCAGACTCACTCTCGCACACTGTCTCTCTCAGACTCACTCTCTCACACACTGTCTCTCTCAGACTCACTCTCTCACACTGTCTCTCTCAGACTCACTCTCTCACACTGTCTCTCTTAGACTCACTCTCTCAAACACTGTCTCTCTCCGACTCACTCTCTCACACACTGTCTCTCAGACTCACTCTCTCACACACTGTCTCTCTCAGACTCAATCTCTCACTCTGTCTCTCAGACTCACTCTCTCACACACTGTCTCTCTCACACATTGCCTCACTCAGACTCACTCGCTCACACACTGTCCCTCTCAGACTCACTCTCTCACACACGGTCTCTCTCAGACTCACTCTCTCACACACTGTCTCTCTCAGACTCACTCTCGCACACTGTCTCTCTCAGACTCACTCTCTCACACACTGTCTCTCTCAGACTCACTCTCTCACACTGTCTCTCTCAGACTCACTCTCTCACACTGTCTCTCTTAGACTCACTCTCTCAAACACTGTCTCTCTCCGACTCACTCTCTCACACACTGTCTCTCTCAGACTCTCTTTCTCAGACTGTCTCTCTCATGACTCACTCTCACACACACTGTCTCTCAGACTCACTCTCTCACACACTGTCTCTCAGACTCACTCTCTCACACACTGTCTCTCTCACACATTGCCTCACTCAGACTCACTCTCTCACACACAGTCTCTCTCAGACTCACTCTCTCACACACGGTCTCTCTCAGACTCACTCTCTCACACACTGTCTCTCAGACTCACTCTCTCACACACTGTCTCTCTCAGACTCACTCTCGCACACTGTCTCTCTCAGACTCACTCTCTCACACACTGTCTCTCTCAGACTCACTCTCTCACACACTGTCTCTCTCAGACTCACTCTCTCACACACTGTCTCTCTCAGACTCTCTTTCTCAGACTGTCTCTCTCATGACTCACTCTCACACACACTGTCTCTCAGACTCACTCTCTCACACACTGTCTCTCTCAGACTCACTCTCTCACTCTGTCTCTCAGACTCACTCTCTCACACACTGTCTCTCTCACACATTGCCTCACTCAGACTCACTCGCTCACACACTGTCTCTCTCAGACTCACTCTCTCACACACGGTCTCTCTCAGACTCACTCTCTCACACACTGTCTCTCTCAGACTCACTCTCGCACACTGTCTCTCTCAGACTCACTCTCTCACACACTGTCTCTCTCAGACTCACTCTCTCACACTGTCTCTCTCAGACTCACTCTCTCACACTGTCTCTCTTAGACTCACTCTCTCAAACACTGTCTCTCTCCGACTCACTCTCTCACACACTGTCTCTCTCAGACTCTCTTTCTCAGACTGTCTCTCTCATGACTCACTCTCACACACACTGTCTCTCAGACTCACTCTCTCACACACTGTCTCTCAGACTCACTCTCTCACACACTGTCTCTCTCACACATTGCCTCACTCAGACTCACTCTCTCACACACAGTCTCTCTCAGACTCACTCTCTCACACACGGTCTCTCTCAGACTCACTCTCTCACACACTGTCTCTCAGACTCACTCTCTCACACACTGTCTCTCTCAGACTCACTCTCGCACACTGTCTCTCTCAGACTCACTCTCTCACACACTGTCTCTCTCAGACTCACTCTCTCACACACTGTCTCTCTCAGACTCACTCTCTCACACACTGTCTCTCTCAGACTCTCTTTCTCAGACTGTCTCTCTCATGACTCACTCTCACACACACTGTCTCTCAGACTCACTCTCTCACACACTGTCTCTCTCAGACTCACTCTCTCACTCTGTCTCTCAGACTCACTCTCTCACACACTGTCTCTCTCACACATTGCCTCACTCAGACTCACTCTCTCACACACTGTCTCTCTCAGACTCACTCTCTCACACACGGTCTCTCTCAGACTCACTCTCTCACACACTGTCTCTCTCAGACTCACTCTCGCACACTGTCTCTCTCAGACTCACTCTCTCACACACTGTCTCTCTCAGACTCACTCTCTCACACTGTCTCTCTCAGACTCACTCTCTCACACTGTCTCTCTTAGACTCACTCTCTCAAACACTGTCTCTCTCCGACTCACTCTCTCACACACTGTCTCTCAGACTCACTCTCTCACACACTGTCTCTCTCAGACTCAATCTCTCACTCTGTCTCTCAGACTCACTCTCTCACACACTGTCTCTCTCACACATTGCCTCACTCAGACTCACTCTCTCACACACTGTCTCTCTCAGACTCACTCTCTCACACACGGTCTCTCTCAGACTCACTCTCTCACACACTGTCTCTCTCAGACTCACTCTCGCACACTGTCTCTCTCAGACTCACTCTCTCACACTGTCTCTCTTAGACTCACTCTCTCACACTGTCTCTCTCAGACTCACTCTCTCACACTGTCTCTCTTAGACTCACTCTCTCAAACACTGTCTCTCTCCGACTCACTCTCTCACACACTGTCTCTCTCAGACTCTCTTTCTCAGACTGTCTCTCTCATGACTCACTCTCACACACACTGTCTCTCAGACTCACTCTCTCACACACTGTCTCTCAGACTCACTCTCTCACACACTGTCTCTCTCACACATTGCCTCACTCAGACTCACTCTCTCACACACAGTCTCTCTCAGACTCACTCTCTTACACACGGTCTCTCTCAGACTCACTCTCTCACACACTGTCTCTCAGACTCACTCTCGCACACTGTCTCTCTCAGACTCACTCTCTCACACACTGTCTCTCTCAGACTCACTCTCTCACACACTGTCTCTCTCAGACTCACTCTCTCACACACTGTCTCTCTCAGACTCACTCTCTCACACTGTCTCTCTTAGACTCACTCTCTCACACACTGTCTCTCTCAGACTCACTCTCACACACTGTCTCTCTCAGACTCACTCTCACACTCTGTCTCTCGCAGACTCATTCTCTCTCAGATTCACTGTCTCTCACACACTCTCTCAGACGCTCTCTCACAGACTCTCTCTCGGACTCTCTCTCTCTCGGACTCTCTCTCTCTCTCGGACTCTCTCTCTCTCGGACTCTCTCTCTCTCGGACTCTCTCTCTCTCGGACTCTCTCTCTCTCTCGGACTCTCTCTCTCTCTCGGAAGCTCTCTCTCTCGGACTCTCTCTCTCTCGGACTCTCTCTCTCTCGGACTCTCTCTCTCTCGGACTCTCTCGGACTCTCTCTCTCTCGGACTCTCTCTCTCTCGGACTCTCTCTCTCTCGGACTCCCTCTCTCTCGGACTCCCTCTCTCTCGGACTCCCTCTCTCTCGGACTCCCTCTCTCTCGGACTCCCTCTCTCTCGGACTCCCTCTCTCTCGGACTCCCTCTCTCTCGGACTCTCTCTCGGACTCTCTCTCTCTCGGACTCTCTCGGACTCTCTCTCTCTCTCGGACTCTCTCTCACACTCTCTCTCACACTCTCTCTCTCACACTCTCTCACACTCTCTCTCTCACACTCGCTCTCTCACACTCTCTCTCTCTCACACTCTCTCTCTCTCTCGGACTCTCTCTCTCTCGGACTCTCCCTCTCCGACGGACTCTCTCTCTGTCGGACTCTCTCTCTGTCGGACTCTCTCTCTGTCGGACTCTCTCTCTGTCGGACTCTCTCTCTGTCGGACTCTCTCTCTGTCGGACTCTCTCTTTGTCGGACTCTCTCTCTGTCGGACTCTCTCTCTGTCGGACTCTCTCTCTCTCGGAATCTCTCTCTCTCGGAATCTCTCTCTCTCTCTCGGACGCTCTCTCTCTCTCTCGGACGCTCTCTCGCTTGGACTCTCTCTCGGACTCTCTCTCTCTCTCGGACTCTCTCTCTCGGACTCTCTCTCTCTCTCTCGGACTCTCTCTCTCTCTCTCGGACTCTCTCTCTCTCGGACTCTCTCTCTCTCGGACTCTCTCTCTCGGACTCTCTCTCTCTCGGACTCTCTCTCTCTCGGACTCTCTCTCTCGGACACTCTCTCTCTCTCTCTCTCGGACTCTCTCTCTCTCGGTCTCTCTCTCGGACTCTCTCTCTCTCTCGGACTCTCTCTCTCTCGGACTCTCTCTCTCTCTCGGACTCTCTCTCTCTCTCTCTCTCTCTCTCTCTCGGACTCTCTCTCTCTCTCGGACTCTCTCTCTCTCGGACTCTCTCTCTCTCTCTCGGACTCTCTCTCTCTCTCTCGGACTCTCTCTCTCTTGGACTCTCTCGGACTCTCTCTCTCTCTCTCTCTCACTCTCTCTCTCGGACTCTCTCTCTCTCTCGCGGACTCTCTCTCTCGCGGACTCTCTCTCTCTCTCGGACTCTCTCTCTCTCTCGGACTCTCTCTCTCGGACTCTCTCTCTCTCTCGGACTCCCCCTCTCTCTCGGACTCCCTCTCTCTCTCGGACTCCCTCTCTCTCTCGGACTCCCTCTCTCTCTCGGATTCCCTCTCTCTCTCGGACTCCCTCTCTCTCTCGGACTCCCTCTCTCTCTCGGACTCCCTCTCTCTCTCGGACTCCCTCTCTCTCTCGGACTCTCTCTCTCGGACTCTCTCTCTCTCTCTCGGACTCTCTCTCTCTCTCGGACTCTCTCTCTCTCTTGGACTCTCTCTCTCTCGGACTCTCTCTCTCTCTCGGACTCTCTCTCTCTCTCGGACTCTCTCTCTCTCTCGGACTCTCTCTCTCTCGGACTCACTCTCTCTCACACTGTCTCTCTCAGACTCACTCTCTCACATACTCTCTCTCTCTCTCTCTCTCAGACTCAGTCTCTCACACACTGTCTCTCTCCGACTCACTCTCTCACACACTGTCTCTCTCCGACTCACTCTCTCACACACTGTCTCTCTCTCAGAATCACTCTCTCATACACTGTCTCTCTCAGACTCACTCTCTCACACACTGTCCCTCTCAGACTCACTCTCTCACACACTGTCTCTCTCAGACTCACTCTCTCACACACTGTCTCTCTCAGACTCACTCTCTCACACACTGTCTCTCTCAGATTCAGTCTCTCACACACTGTCTCTCTCAGACTCACTCTCTCACACACTGTCTCTCTCAGCCTCAATCTCTCACACTGTCTCACTCAGACTCACTCTCTCACACATATATAAGATAGGAGCAGGAGTAGACCATTCGGCCCCTCGAGACTGCTCCGCCATTAAATGAGATCATGGCTGATCATCCAAATTCAGTACCCTGTCCCTGCTTTCTCCCCATATTCCTTGATGCCTTTAGCCTTAAGAAATATATCTAACTCCTTCTTGAATATATTTAATGAATTAGCCTCCACTGCCTTCTGTGGTAGAGAATTCCACAGGTTCACCACTTTCTGGGTGAAGAAATTCCTCCTCATCTCAGTCCTAAATGGCTTACCCCTTATCCTTCGACTGTGACCCCTGGTTCTGGACTCCTTGGCCATCGGGAACATCTTCCTGCATCTAGTCTGTCCAGTCCTGTTAGAATTGTATATGTTTCAATGAGATACCCTCTCGTTCTTCTAAACTGCAGCGAGTATAAGCCCAATCGATCCAATCGCTCCTCATACGTCATTCCTGCCATCCCAGGTATCAGTCTGGTGAATCTTCACTGCGCTCCCTCCATGGCAAGAACATCCTTCCTGAGATAAGATGACCAAAACTGCACACAGTACTCAAGGTGAGGTCTCACCAAGGCCCGGTACAACTGCAGCAAGACATCCTTGTTCCTGTACTCGAATCCTCTCACTACGAAGGCCAACATACCATTTGCCTTCTTAACTGCATGCTGCACCTGCATGCTTACCTTCAGCGACTGGTGCACAAGGACACCCAGGTCTCCTTGCACTTCCCCTTCTCCCAATCTATTGCCATTCAGATAATAATCTGCCTTCCTGTTTTTGCCACCAAAGTGGATAACCTCGCTTTTATCCACATTGTACTGCATCTGCCATGCTTCTGCCCAATCACCCAACCTGTCCAAATCATACTGGAGATTCTCGGCATCCTCCTCACAGCACACATGCCCACCCAGCTTTGTGTCGTCTGCAAACTTGGAGATAATACATCTAGTTCCCTCGTCTAGCTCATTTATATATATTGTGAATAGCTGGTCTCTCACGGTCTCTCTCAGACTCACTCTCTCACACAGTCTCTCTCTCAGACTCACTCTCTCACACACTGTCTCTCTCAGACTCACTCTCTCACACACTGTCTCTCTGAGACTCACTCTGTCACACACTGTCTCTCTCAGACTCACTCTCTCACACACTGTCTCTCTCAGACTCACTCTCTCTCACACTGTCTCTCTCAGACTCACTCTCTCTCACACTGTCTCTCTCAGACTCACTCTCTCACACACTGTCTCTGTCAGACTTACTCTCTCACACACAGCCTCTGGGTCTCTCTCTCACACACGGTCTCTGTCAGACTCTCACTTCTTAGGCAGTCCCTTGGAGCAGAGGATGATTTGCTTCATTACTGATAATTAGTTCTCAAGTGACTGATGAGTCCAATGCAGGACCTACAGTCTCTGTCACAGGTGGGGCAGATAGTGCTTGAAGGGGTGGGTGGGTGTGGTGCCTGGGTTGACGTGCACTCCTTCCACTGTTTGCGCTTGGCTTCCGCTTGCTCCCGTCGAAGAGACTCGAGGTGTTCAGCGCCTTCCCGGATGCTTCTCCTCCACTTTGTCTGGTTTTGGGCCAGGGATTCCCAGGTGTCGGTGGGGATGTTGCACTTTTTCAAGGAGGTTTTTAGGGTGCACTTGAAGCGTTTCCTCTGCCCACCTGGGGCTCCCATGCCGTGTCGGAGCTCCGAGTAGAGCGCTTGTTTTGGGAGTCTCGTATCGAGCATGCGGACGATGTGGCCCATCCATCGGAGCTGATCGAGCGTGGTCAAAGCTTCAATACTGGGGATGTTGCCTGATCGAGAACACATACATTCATGCGCCTATCCTGCCAATGGATTTGCAGGATCTTGCGGAGGCAGCGTTGGAGGTACCTCTCCAGGGCTTTGAGTTGCCTGTTGGACATGGTCCATATCTCTGAAGCATACAGGAGGGCGGGAATCACGACTGCTCTGTAGACCATGAGCTTGGTGCCGGGTTCGACGTCCTGGTCTTCAAACACTCTCTTCCTCAGGCGACCGAAAACTGCACCGGCAAACTGAAGGTGGAGTTGGACTTCATCACCTGCCTCTGAGTCTCACTCTCTCACACACCGTCTCTCAGAGTCACTCTCTCACACACTGTCTCTTTTAGACTCACTCTCTCACACACTGTCTCTCTCACAGTCTCTCTCAGACTCACTCTCTCACACACCATCTCTCAGACTCACTCTCTCATGCACTGTCTCTTTTAGACTCACTCTCTCACACACTGTCTCTCTCAGACTCACTCTCTCTCAGACCCACTCTCTCTCAGAAGGTTGTGATTTCAAGTCCCATTCCAAAGACTTGAGCACATAAAGCTATGCTGACACTCCAGTGCAGTGCTGAGGGAGTTCTGCACTGTCGGAGGTGCAGTCTTTCAGATGAGACGTTAAACCGAGATCCCGTCTACTCTCTCAGGTGGATGTAAATGATCCCATGGCACTATTTCGAGGATGACCAGCGGTCCTGGCCAATATTTATCCCTCAACCAACATAACAGAAACAGATTATCTCGTCATTATCACATTGCTGTTTGTGGGAGCTTGCTGTGCACTAATTGGCGGCTGCGTTTCCCACATTACAACAGCAACTCCACTTCAAAAGTACTTTCTTTGTTATTATAGCTAGTGTCATATATTCCTATCGCACTTTTGCCCTGAATTACATTGAATTTACAGCACAGAAACTGGCCATTGGGTCCAACTGGTCTATCGTGGTGTTTGTGATTGACACAAGCCTCCTCCCAGCCCTCTTCACCTCACCTTTCAGCATCTCCTTCTATTCCTTTCACCCTCAGCTGCTGATCAAGCTGCCCCTCAAATGGGCCTGTGCTGTTTGCCTCAACCGCTCCTTGTGGGAGCGAGTTCCACATTCTAACCACGCTCTGGGCAAAGAAGTTTCTCCTGAATTCCCGGTGGGATTTATTGATGGCCAGCTTGTATTTATGGAGCCTAGTTCTGGTCTCCCCCCACAAGTGGAAGAATCTCTCCACGTCTACCCTATCAAACCCTTTCATAATCTTATAGAACTCTGAGCTCACCCCTCAGCCCTCTCTTTTCTACAGGCCTGTTCTGCCTTTCCTGATAATTATAGCCTCTTAGTTTTGGGATCATCCTTGTAAATCTATTTTGCATCTTCTTCAGTGTCTCTCCATCCATTTTATAATATGGAGACCAGAACTGTGAAATTAAAGTAAAATGTGGTCTAACCAAGGTTCAATACAAGTTTAACAAATCTTGTCTGCTTTTCAATTCGATCCCTTTAGAAACTAACTCAAGGGCTTGGTTTGTTTTTTTTGACCTTATTAACCTGGGTCGCTACTTTTAGTGATTTGAGTATCTGTCCCCCAGATCACTTTGATCATCTGCCCCAGTTAGACTATTAATTTCCAAGCAGTCTGTGGCCTCCTTATTCTTCCTTTGAAAATGTAAAATCTCTCGCTTATCTATATTGAAATTAATTTGACAATTACACGTCTATTCTGCAAGTTTATTAATGTTCTCTTGTATTTTCTTGCAGTCTTTCTCAGTATTAACTAAACTCCCCCAATTTGGTGTCATCTGCAAATTTTGAAATTGTATTTCCGTTTCCCGAGTCCAAATCGTTTGTGTAAATTGTGAACAGTGGTCCCAGCACTGATCCTTTTGGAACACCACTTCCCAACATTTTCCAGTCAGGGTAGCTCCCCTTAACCCCGACTCTCTGTTTTCCATTCTGCAGCCAGCTTGCTATCCATTCTGCTACCGGTCCCCTGACTCCACATGCTCTGACCACAGTCATGAGTCTACGATGCGGTACCTTATCGAAGGCCTTTGGAAAATCCTAATCTATTACATCTACTGTATTATCCTTGTCTTCTCTTTGTTACTACTTCACAGAATTGAATAAGGTTAGTCATGCATGACCTTCCCTTTTGAAATCCATCCTGACCATTCTTTATTCCATTTTCTGTTTCCACATGTTTTTCTACTGTGGGTACATTGCAGGATATTGTCATACATCCTTATTGGCCGTATGTGGGGGTAACATAGATATTGTTGACATGAATCAACTGAGCGGCCTGCGGTTGGCGCTGTCCAGGGAGAGTATGAAAACTCGGGCACGGGCCCAACTTGCGCAGGACATACTTAACAGGAACTAGTGAAGGACACAACTGGACCTCCATCTTGTAAAACATTTGATTAAAGCTTTGTTTAATGCTTAGACCAAGTGCCCAGTAGTTTTCTTACGTCAATTATCATATTGCTTTCCCTGTTCTGTGGGGGTATTGTATGATATGGGATATACCTCAATCATCCATTGCCTTTATTACCTCTAGACTTAACGATTCCAATGCTCTCCTGGCCAGCGTCCCACCTCCCCTCCGTAAACTTGAGGTCATCCAAAACTCTGCTGCCCATGTCCAAATTGCACCAAGTCCCGTTCACCCATCATCCCTGTGCTCGCTGACCTACATTGACTCCCGGTTAGGCAACGGCTCAGTTTAAAATTCTCATCCTTGTTTTCAAATCCCTCCCGGGCCTCACCCCTCCCTATCTTTGTAATCTCTTGCAGCCCCACAAAACTCCCTCCGAGGTATCTGTGCTCCTCTAATTCTGGCCTCTTGAGCATCCCTGATTTTAATCACTCCTCCATTAGTGGCCGTGCCTTCAGCTGCCTCGGCCCTAAGCTCTGAATTTCCTCTCTAAACCTTTCTACCTCTCTTTCCTCCTTTAAACCTTTGAACAACATTTTGACCGTTTACCCTAATGTGGCTCGGTGTCAAATTTTGTCTGAAATGCTCCAGTGAATCATCCTGGGAGTTTTTACCATTTTTACTACGTTAAAGATGCTTTATAAATACAAGTTGTTGTTGTATTGCCCTCATGTCAAAGCTTTGTAGAATATTGTCATATATCCCCATTGCCCTTATTGAGGTATTGTAGGATATTGTCATATATCCCTATTGCCCTTATTGAGGTATTGTAGGATATTGTCATATATCCCTATTGCCCTTATTGTGGTATTGGAGGATATTGTCATATATCCCTATTGCCCTTATTGAGGTATTGTAGGATATTGTCATATATCCCCATTGCCCTTATTGTGGTATTGGAGGATATTGTCATATATCCCTATTGCCCTTATTCAGGTATTGGAGGATATTGTCATACATCCCTGTTGCCCTTATTGAGGTATTGGAGGATATTGTCATATATCCCTGTTGCCCTTATTGAGGTATTGGAGGATATTGTCATATATCCCTATTGCCCTTATTCAGGTATTGGCGGATATTGTCATACATCCCTGTTGCCCTTATTGAGGTATTGGAGGATATTGTCATATATCCCTGTTGCCCTTATTGAGGTATTGGAGGATATTGTCATATTTCCCTGTTGCCCTTATTGAGGTATTGGAGGATATTGTCATATATCCCTACTGCCCTTATTGAGGTATTAGAGGATATTGTCATATATCCCTACTGCCCTTATTGAGGTATTGGAGGATATTGTCATACATCCCCATTGCCCTTATTGAGGTATTGGAGGATATTGTCATATATCCCTATTGCCCTTATTGAGGTATTGGAGGATATTGTCATATATCCCTATGGCCCTTATTGAGGTATTGGAGGATATTGTCATATATCCCTATTGCCCTTATTGAGGTATTGGAGGATATTGTCATACCTCCACATCAGGGCAATAGGGATATATGAGAAACACAGGACATAGAAACAGGAAGAGGCCCTTCAGCCCATCGAGCCTGTCCCTCCATTCAATGAGATCGTGGCTGATCTGTGTCCTAACTCCATCCACCCGACTTAGCTCCAGATCCCTTAATACTCTTGGCGATGATAAATCTCTCGACCTCAGATATGAAATTATTATTTGAGCCGACATCGACTGCTGTTTGTGGGAGAGGGTTCCACACTTCTACCACCCTTTGTGTGAAGACGTGTTTCCTAAATTCTCTCCTGAATGGCCTGGCTCTGATTTTAAGGTTATGACCCCTTGTCCGAGAATCCTCCACCAGTGGAAAAAGGTTTTCTCTATCTATCCGATCAATTCCTTTCAAAATCCTGGAAACCTCAATCAACTCGCCCCTTAACCTTCTATATTCCAGGAATAGAAGCCAGGTTTCTGTAATCTCTCCGTATAATTTAACCCTTGGGCCCTGGTAACATTCTCCGAGGCCAGGATATCCTTCACAAGGTGCGGTGCCCAGAACTGTACACAGTGCTCCAGATGTGATCTAACCAGGGCTTTGTATAGCTCGAGCAATCCCCCTTGTATTCTGGCCCTCTCGATATAAAGGCTCACATTCCATTGGCTTTGTTGATTATTTTTAGTACCTGATCACTATATTTTAGTGATCTCTTTACACAAACCCCTAAATGTCTTTGGACCTTCACTGTTCCCAGCTTTCCACCATTTAAACAATACTCACATCTGTCTCTCTTTGGTCCAGAATGGATGACCTCACATTTAACTGTGTTGAAATCCACCTGCCTCAGTTTTGCCCACTCAGTTAATCTATCAATGTCTCTTTGTAATTTTATGCTCCCCTCTACACTACTTACTGTGCCACCTATCATTGTGTCATCGGCAAACCTGGATATATGGCTCTCTATTATGTTATCCCTGTCATTAATAAATATAGTGAATAGTTGAGAACACAGCACAGATTCTTGTGGACACCACAAGGCACTTCCTTCCAATTCGAGTACATTCCCATTATCCCTACTCTCTGTCTTCTACCACCTGACCAATCTCCCAACCAGGCCAATAATTTGCCTTCAATTCCATGACCTTTAATTTTAGCTAACAGTCTCTTTTACGGAACCTCATTGAATCCCTTCTGGAAGTCCATATACAACACATCCACAGACATTCCTCTGTCTACTACTTCAGCTAATTCCTCAAAATTAAATGAGGTTCATTAGACATGACCTGCCCTCTACAAATCCATATTGCCTCTCTCTAATCAGCTCACATTTCTCTCCGTGCTCAGTCACTTTGTCCTTGGCTGTAGGAGATTGTCATGTATTCCTATCTCCCGTGTGGATGTATTACAGGATATTGTCAAACATCCTTTTTCTCCAATACAAGTTCGAGGTGAAGGGAAACAGTGAAAAAACCTTTGATTATAACTTTATTGAACCAAGTCAATCAGATACTGAAATATAACCCCTTCCATGCAGTGTATATGAGATATCGGCCCCAATAAAACTCACACACCCCAGAGATACCGGCTTTGCTCCTCAAAGAGTCGATTTGAAGAGTTCCCCTTTTTTATTACTCTGAGCTTCAGATTGCTGTATTCTTATATTTTTCATATTGGGACACGTGTGGGAATCCTAAACCATCACTCCCTCCCTGTGTGTATCCTGATGATACAGTGGTTCTCATTTGTTCGGGAAGCCTTGAATGTTTGATCGCTTCCAACCTTTATTGCAAAGACAACGTTTGTCTCTTCTCCACACGAGCAGTCGAAATTCCTGCTTCACGCTCCCCCCTGCTGTGATAAAAGTCTGTCCCTTTCAGTGTGTGTCTTTCTCTCGTGTGTTTTAAACTTGCTCAATCCGGATGGACGACCCGGCATCGAACTCGGCACCAGCTAAGAACACGGCAATGGCACACCCAGCCTCGTCGAACCTGCAAAGTCCTCCTCACCAACATCTGGGGAATTGTGCCAGAATTGGGAGAGCTGTGACACAGACTAGTCAAGCAACAGCCTGATATAGTCATAATCACAGAATCATACCTTTCAGCCAATGACCCAAACTCCTCCATCACTATCCCTGGGTATGTCCTGTCCCACCGGCAGGACAGACCCACCAGGGGTGGCGGCACTGTGGTATACAGTCGGGAGGGAGTGGCCCTGGGAGTCCTCATCATTGACTCCGGACCCCATAAAAGTCTCGTTGCTTCAGGTCAAGCATGGGCAAGGAAACCTCCTGCTGATTACCACCTACCGCCCTCCCTCAGCTGATGAATCAGTGCTCCTCCATGTTGAACACCACTTGGAAGAAGCACTGAGAGTAACAAGGGCACAGAATGTACTCTGGGTGGGGGACTTCAATGTCCATCACCATGAGTGGTTCGGTAGCACCACTACTGGCCGAGTCTGGAAAGACATATCTGCCAGTTTGGGCCTCCGGCAGGTGGTGAGAGAACCAACATGAGGGAAAAACCTACTTGACCTCGTCCTCACCAATCTACCTGTCGCAGATGGATCTTTCCATGACAGCATTGGCAGCAGCGACCACCGCACAGTCACTGAGGAGACGAAGTCCCGTCTTCACACCGAGAACACCCTCCATCGTGTTGTGTGGCACTACCACCATGCTAAATGGGACAGATTCAGAACAGATCTAGCAGCTCAAAACTGGGCATCCATGCGGCGCTGTGGGCCATCAGCAACAGCAGAATAGTATTCAACCACAATCTGTACCACCAAGGCCTGGCCTGGTTCAATAAGGAGTGCAGAAAACCATGCCAGGAGTAGCAGCAGGCATACCAAAAATGAAGTGCTAAAAAGCGGAAGCAGCATGCTATAGACTGGGTGAAGTGATCCCACAATCAATGGATCAGACCAAAGCTCTGCAGTCCTGCCACATTCAGTCGCGAATGATGGTGGACAATTAAACAACTAACGGGAGGAGGAGGCACCATGAATATCCCCATCCTCAATGATGGCGGAGCCCAGCACGTGAGTGCAAAAACACGGCTGAAGCGTTTACCACCGCGTTTATCACCATCTCACCCCCCTCTCTCCTCCCCCGCTCTCTCCCTCCCCCTCTCTCCCTCTCCCCTCTCTCTCTCTCCCTCCCCCTCTCTCTCCCTCCCCCCTCTCTCCCTCCCCCCTCTCTCCCTCCTCTCCCCTCTCTCCCTCCTCTCCCCTCCCTCCCCTCCCCTCTCTCCCCTCTCCCCTCTCTCCCTCCACTCTCTCTCCCTCCACTCTCTCTCCCTCCCCTCTCTCTCTCCCTCCCCTCTCTCTCTATCCCCATCTCATCTCTCCCCTCTCCCACTCCTCTCTCCCCTCTCCCACTCCTCTCTCCCTCCCCCACCCCCCTCTCTCTCCCTCCCCCCCCTCTCCCCCCTCTCTCTCCCTCCCCCCCTCTCTCTCTCTCCCTCCCCCCCTCTCTCTCCTCTCCCTCCCCCCCTCTCTCTCCCTCCCTCCCCCCCTCTCTCTCCCTCCCCCCCTCTCTCTCTCTCCCTCCCCCCCTCTCTCTCTCTCCCTCCCCCCCTCTCTCTCCCTCCCCCCCTCTCTCTCTCTCCCCCCCCCCCCTCTCTCTCTCTCCCTCCCCCCCTCTCTCTCTCTCCCTCCCCCCCTCTCTCTCTCTCCCTCCCCCCTCTCTCTCTCCCCCCCTCTCCTCCCCCCCTCTCTCTCCCCCCTCTCTCTCCCCCCTCTCCCCCTCTCCCCCCCTCTCTCTCCCCCCCTCTCTCCCCCCCTCTCCCTCCCTCCCCCCCTCACTCCCCCCCTCACTCCCCCTCTCCCTCCCCCTCTCCCCCCTCCCCCCTCTCCCTCCCCCCTCTCTCCCTCCCCCCTCTCTCCCTCCCGTCCCTCTCTCTCCCTCCCCGCTCTCTCTCTCCCTCCTCGCTCTCTCTCTCCCTCCCCCCTCTCTCCCTCCCCCCTCTCTCTCTCTCCCTCCCCCCTCTCTCTCTCTCCCTCCCCCCTCTCTCTCTCCCTCGCTCCCTCTCTCTCCCACGCTACGATTCACACTGTTGTCTCCCTATTTTGTCCAGTTTTAGATGTGGCCGTGTATTAATACTGTGTAATGTCGATGTAATGAGTAGACTCTGAGCACAGAGCTTCCTGTGGGGAATTGGGGGGATGAACACCAGCAGACTCTGCAGGAATTCCCACTGGGAGCACAAATTCATAACATCTACTAGTTTATGTCGATTAGATTTGATTGGCTTTCAGGGAAATAATTTTACATCAATTTAAACATCAACTCACAGCTGTATGACGGGGTTAATTATGAGGTCATTATCAGCAGTGAGGTCATCAGCTGGCAGGTCAGGTGACCGCTTGAGCCACAAGGCATCACAACCCGACCTGTGACTGGACTCAGAGCCCAAACCCTGTCACAATGGCCTTTTCAAATCAACTTACTGGCTGCTGGAAAACACAGCCGGTAAACTTTGTGTTTGACCGCGAGGAGAGCGAGTGAGAGATTTACAAAACACAATCACATCGTGTGAAGATCAGTGAGTAAAGACTGAGAGCTCTGTGCTCCAGCAGACCGTGAGTTTATCAATAGGAGCTAGGCCGAGAGATTCCTTTCCCCGAGAATGGGTGCGGGGATCGGGATGGGCTCGCAACCCAGTCCCGTTCGGAGGACTGCAGGCAGTTTGCCAACTTCATGCTGCCGACTCTGCTGAGCGTCTGAACACTGAGCACGGGGGGGGGGGCGAATAACGCCAAGGGCGCGGGTTCGATCACCGGACGGGCCATCAGCCTAATTTTACGGTTTTTGCGAAAATATAAAATACAAACTTTATAAGGAAGCCAATGTACACAGAATCTCACGGGGGATTTATTTGGATTAACATCCATTGCACCTTTGCCACCGGGGCTGAGAGACACATCTTTCTGTTTATTTGTCTTTCTGGGTTTGCTGTTGAAAGTTGAACAGGCGGCCTGTTCCCGATAAGGGTCACAGGCAGGTAAGAGACAGACAGAGCGGCTCTGACCCCGCGAGATGGGCAAAAGGCTTCAGTTCAGGACAAATGCATCAATGAAATGTTCGCCGGCACCGAGGGAGACAACATCCAGAGAAAAACACAGGAGGAAATCGATTTCAGGTGGATGCCTTCCCGCACTTGGTGCCGTGCTTTCGCGAACATGTCTGTTGTGTTCTCATGTTAAAAATATAATTTTGTCCGAACAGTTTGCCTGGCGCGAAATGATCTGAATTGCAAAGGAGCAGGCAGGAAAAACTGTGTTGCTGGCAGGAGGCTGGATGCAGCTTCCCTGGTGGTCTAGTGGTTAGGATTCGGCGCTCTCACCGCCGCGGCCCGGGTTCGCTTCCCGGTCAGGGAACAGTGCGTTTTGGGGCTGTTTGAATTGCCACCACACAACGCACCCGTATGGGGCAATGCTCGCCCCTGATTCAACTTTCCACACCGCTGCTCAACATCACTCTTCATACAGCGATACGAAATACACATCCTTGATTTCTGTAAAATGCGTGCTGTTTCAAAGTCAGCAGGAATTGATTTCTGTCAACTTTTACACTGGCTGACTTTAAATGTTGCCAACATTTAACTGCAGCTCACAGTGTCAGGGCAGTCACGGTTTTTATCAGTCTTCCGTGTACCTTCTTGCCCACTGCATCTCCCGAGCAAACTTACCTTATCACAGGCACGGCTATCAATCAATTCATTGCCAGTGTGAAAAATGCAATATTTGAAACTTAGCAACGTGTGCAAGACTGGAATCAGAGAGTCCGTGATAACTTGAGCATTAAGATGTTCATTAGCCCTTCCTGTATTGCTCAGTAGCCCACTGTGTGAGGAACTAAGAACCACGGGCATTTTCACTTCTGTGTCGGGCTCAGCACCATACCTGCAGCTGAAGAATGAACTTGATTTGGCTCGTGATCAGTGCGGCTCAGTGAGACTTCGGCCCGTCTCTCCCTTCACAACCCATCAGTGTGGAGAAAAGAACAGGGAATTTTGCACATGTGTTGTGCTCTGTAACTTTATTTGAACATGTCATTGCATTTCACGCTGTGTCCAACACGGTGAGGTCCCCCGTGCTGTGTCAGCATTGTATCTTTATCAACACTGCAGCTTTACATTAACACAACCTGAGCTCCGAGATCTGGTCGGGTCACATTGCCCGAAGTGAGGAATGAGCGAGAGGGGCAATTCCACCCGGGGATAGAAAAACCTCCAAAAAAATGACAGAATAGGGATTTAATGTGAAGCCGAAATAGCTCAGTTGGGAGAGCGTTAGACTGAAGATCTAAAGGTCCCGGGTTTCGGTAGATTTTAGTTACTTTCTGTCTCCTTCACTACAAGAGGAGTGAATGAGGAGAAATTTTACGCTCCTGATGCCGCGTTTCCCAAACGAATGGGAGTGAAACCACATCGGACATGCTGGATCCGGCTCCAACCGTCCGCTGCAGGTTCGAATCCAGTCGGGGTGCCGCCGTCTCCTTTTATACTGGGACAGTGTTTGAGGGAGGGGCTGTGGTGCGATAATAAATTTTAGATAAGGTTTGTTCGACCATAGAGCTCTCTTTCTGTTACTTTCGATTAACACACTGCCCAGTTGTATAAAGGAACAGTTAACAATGTTTAAGCGATGTGGTGTGTTCAATGTTTGTGCCGTAACTCGGTCACCCAGTGTGAGCTTGAAAGACAATTTCCCAGCCTGGGTTCGAGCCTGCCCAAGCAGAACATTGTGGCCGGTTAGCTCAGTTGGTGGGAGCGTGGTGCTAATAACGCCAAGTTAGCGCGTTCGATCCCCGTGCGGGCCATCGGAACATTTTTATAATTTTACGCTTTTCCCGCACATTTAAAATACAAACGTTATAAGGACGCCAATGCACACAGAATCTCCCGGGGGATTTAATTGGATTAACATCCATTGCACCTTTGCCACCGGGGCTGAGAGACACATCTTTCTGTTTATTTGTCTTTCTGGGTTTGCTGTTGAAAGTGGAACAGGCGGCCTGTTCCCGATAATGGTCACAAGCAGGTAAGAGACAGACAGAGCGGCTCTGACCCCGCGAGATGGGCAAAAGGCTTCAGTTCAGGACAAATGAATCAATGAAATGTTCGCCCAGCACCGAGAGAGACAACATCCAGAGAAAAGCACAGGAGGAGATCGATCAATCTAAAACGTTATAAATAATTCCCATACTTGATGTCTGTCTATTCAATCGCTAATCCTTCAGTGCCAGAAAATAACTCCTGATTAAATCGTTCAGTTCGAGAATGGCAGCCGAAAGTAACTCGAATGAATTGAAAACTGCCGAATCCCGGGATTGAATCCGGGACCATTATTAAATCTGTGGAGAGAAAAACAGAGTTAACATTTCAGGTCGATGACCGTTCGTCTGACGTTAACTCTGTTTCTCTCTCTACAGATGCTGCCTGACCTGCTGAGCATTTCCAGCAGTTTCTGTTTTTATTTCAAATTTCCAGCGTCCGCAGTATTTTGCTTTTGTACTTTTATAAATCTTCAAGTCGCTCCTCCCAACTGAGCTATTGTGGCTACGGAGCAACCTACAGTGCGTCATCCTCTCGGAGGGAAAGGGAAGGGTTTGTGTCCTGAACCCGCTGCGTTTACATCAAGCATCTAATTCACCTGCAGGCTGGAGGAGCAGAGGAAGGTGGAGGGAAAGAAGTGATAGGAGCAGAAGGAGAAGACATTGGAAACTGGCAGAATCTTGTGTCTGACTGTCGTTTCAAATGATGCAGGGCAGCCCTGCCTGGATTTGCAGTTTTCCCAGGAGCTGCATTGTTCGGTGCGTGCATTTTAGACATGGAAACATATACATCTGGAGCTTGTGCTAATAGTTCACCTCACTGCATTTCAGGTAGATGCCTACCCGCACTTGGTGCTGTGGTTGCGCGAACATGTCTTTTGTGTTCTCACCTGAAATGTCATTTTGTAGACACAGTTTGCCTGGCGTGATATATTTAAAAAGTGGACTTAGACTGAAATGGACGGGGTTGCTGCGGTGGGTGAAATATGGTGACGATCTATTGTTATTATCCAAGGCAACGCTGCAGGATCCTTTAACGAGCTCCCATGGATCCACTGAAACCAGTCGAATGTGCAGCTTTGAGAGGGGCTTTCTGCACCGTCAGGGCAGGAAACGGGAGTGAGGGCGGGACACTGTCGGCATCTGTGCTGAGTGTGAGTCTGTGCAGCATTGTACAGAGAAAATATACGGGTTCTGCGAGATTTTTCACTTCATTGAAATTTAACCACAAGATCAGTTGTTCCTTTTTTATATATTAATTCAATTTTAATGGGGAACGTTTTCAAAATGTTTCCTTCCGGTTACAAACCGGGGAATTTTCCCGTGTTATGCGAATGTGATAACCACGACACTACGGAAACTCTGCCATTGGTTGGGCCAAGAACATCACAGAAGAGAACTGCGATCTGCAAACGCAGGTCCGGGATTAACTTTTGCATTAATACACTTTATTATCTGAATTTGACAAAGCTCAATAAACTCTTTAAAAAGGTGAACAATTCTTCTAATTGACGAATCAACTTTCTGTTTCAGACTGAAGGAAATCCTAACATGGTCACCGAGTGACAGGCAAAACTTTCATAAGTGTTTTGTCTTTTGCTTGTGATGAATTTTCACCAGTTCTCATTTTACAGACGGTATTTGAGGAGTTGGTTAAAAATGTTCAGTGTTTATCACACCGGGAATCTGGTGCAGCCGTTGTTCAGTTTAACAGGGACCGACAATTGTCGCCGCTTTTACACAGGGGGAGAAACTCGCCCCTGGAGGTTCACCTGGAGCAAGTTCCAAAATCATTCATCCCGCCCTGGAGCGGAACCGGGGACATTTCGGGTGTAAGTCGAGCGGGATAATTGCTACAGTCCCGAAAGCTCAGCTCAGTTTGTCAGCCGCGAGTCAGAAGGATGTGTTAAGGGAGAAGGTGACCCGCTGACTCACCTCTCTCTGCACTGATTGAGATTGTGTCGCTTCTCCGTCAAACAACATCACTTCTGTCCCACACTAAAAGCTCTCAATCCTTCTCCTCCGCTCGCTTTCTATTCAAGTAATTGGACAATGAATCAGTAATAAGGTTCCCTCGGGCTTTTGCTGGTGGATTTACTGATAAACCGGGGAATTGAGAGGAAACTGGAGCACAGGCAGGGTCCTTGCGACAGACCAGTCCGGCTAGCCCAGTCGGTGGAGTGTCGGATACTTCATCCCCACGGCGGGGAGTTTGCGCTTAAAATTTTTGGGCTGATTTTAAAGGCGATTCCCAGCTCGGTCAATGAGTGTTTCATATAAATGCGGTTCAACAAAATAAGAAAATCTCTCCTTGATTCCGGAATCTTGTCTCTCTCCAGCCGCTCGCTGCTAAAGATTGAACTGACTTTAATTTCACCTTGGCTCGGGGTCATTGCGGCTCAGTGGGACTTCGGCCCGTCTCTCCCTTCACAACCCATCAGGGCCGACAAAACAACGGGGAATTTTACACACGTGTTGGGTTCTGTAACTTTTTATAAACACTTCAGTGTATTTCACTATGTCCAAGACTGTGAGGTCTTCCCTGGTGTGTCAGCTTCTGGTGTTTATAAACACTTCAGATTTCCTGATAATGTTGTTGAATAGCATTTTTTGAAAGAGTCATTGACCGAGAGGTGCCGGGGATTTAGAGCTGGGGATCGCCGGTGAAACCAGCCCAATAATTTGAAACACAAACCGCCCCTGAGATTAAGAGCCTCAGGCTCTACCGACTGAGCTAGCCGGGCCGGTCTGACCCCGCGCACTGCTTGTGTTACAAACCATGAACCAGTTTCCCCTCAATTCCCAGCTTTACCAGTAAATCGGCCAACAAAAGCCCGAGAGAACCTTATTACTGATACTTTATCCAATCACTTTAATATGTGTTTTCTGGTGAGCAACACTTCTGCCGCCGGAAAATGTTCTCCTTGTTTACTTTATTAAAACTCTTCATGATGTTGAACACGTCGACAAAATCTTCCCTTATCTTCTCTGCTCTGAGGAGAACAACCTCTTCTTCTCCACTACTCCACGGAACTGAAGTCCCGCATCCGTCCTAAAGCGCAGTGCCCGAATTACACACAATACTCCAAAGGTTTGGTATAACTTCCTTCCTTTTGCCCTCTATGCCTCTGTCTGTAAAGCCCAGGATTCCGTTTGTTTTTCTAACACAGGACAAAATGCTGCGGATGCTGGAAGTTTGAAATAAAAACAGAATTCGCTGGAAATACTCAGCAGCTGTGAATGGTAGGCGAGTTGGAAAAAAGCGAATTGGCCTCAAAAATGCTGTATAAGGGTTTCATGCTGCAATGGGGAGCATTCTGGACCTTGAATCCAGCGATCTGAGTCTCGGTGGAACCAGGTTTCTTCTTGTCCCAGCTGGGGACAAATAAAACAAATTTTGATCGCAACTGTGTGATTGGCTGCTCAGCAGTGGCAAAGTGTAGACGCTGAAGGTGTGGATGAGAAAAGGCCGGGCCAAAATGGAATGGTGGAGTTAAAATTGTCCAGTTCTTCCAATATTGCTGTTGGACGGGGTTTGCAAGTAGCCTTGAGAGGGCAGTGATGTATCGCCATTGCAGTGCTGGTCCCCGACACATACTCCGTTCCCGAGCCACCGACTTCATCCCAATCCCTGGCCACTGAGACTGAACCAGACAGCTTGCAACCTTGGTATTTGTCCCCGAGATGAACTTCTGCCCAAGACGGTCTACTTCCACCTCCGTATCATCGCCCGACTCCGCCTCTGCCTCAGCTGATCTGCTGCTGAAACCCTCATCCTTGCCTTTGTCACCTCCAGACTTGACGATTCTAATGTACTCCTGGAAGGCCTCCCATCACCCTCACTCCATAAACTTCAGCTCATCCAATCCTCTGCTGCCCGTATCCTAACTCGGACCATGTCCCGTTCACCCATCACCCCGGGTCTCACTCGCCTACATTGGCTCCCTTCAGGCGACAGTTCAGTTTTCAAATTCTCGTCCTTGTTTTCAAATCCCTCCATGGACTCGCCTCCCCCTATCTCTGTAACCTTCTCCAGCCCTACACCCTCTGAGATCTCTGCACTTCTCCAATTCTGGGCTCTTACACATCCCCGATTTTAATCCTTCCACCATCTGCCGCGGTGGGATTGTGAGCTCAGGTCTCCAGATCATCATGAAGTCTGCGGCTGAGGAACAGTTTGTGGCGGGACCAGCACTGCAATGGCGATTCATCGCTGCCCCCTCAAGGCAAACCTCTCCACCAGCAAGCACTGGACAATTTTCTCCCCACCATTCCACCTTTCCTCTGGAATACTGATCGATTAACAAACTCACTGTGCCGCCCTACCTCATAAATAATTGATTGAAGATTCGTTAATGAGCAGCGCAGTCTGAACCAGGATCTGTTAGAACAGTGAATTCAATGTCAAATCAGGCACAGAAAGCGAAATAAATAGAGCGAAATAAAGGTTGGATTTAGAGAGAGAGAAGAAAAATAGAAAAATGTAAAAACATTTTTATTATATAAAAAATATTCAACAACAATTTATATCTGAAGGAATGAGATTCCACACTTATAAAATATATTTTCAGTGCCAGAGAGGTTATTTGGCAGTAATTAAGACTGTTAAAAAGGGGACTTAGACTGAACTGGTCGGAGTTGCGGCGGTGTGTGAAATATGGTAATGACCTATCATTATTAGCAGAGGCGACTCTGCAGGATTATATTAAGATCTCCTGCGGATCCACTGAAACCAGTCGAATGTGCAGCTTTGAGAGGGGCTTTCTGCACCATCAGGGCAGGAAACGGGAGTGAGCGAGGGAAACTGTCGGTATCTGTGCTAAATTTGAGACTGTGAAGAATGGTGTGGGCTCAGATAATATACGGGCTCTATGAGATATTTTATTACAATATGAATTTTTCCAATTTCATATTTATTCAATTGAAATGGGGAAGGTTTCTTTCCAGTTTTGAACCGGGGACCATTTATCGAACATAATGCTTGCGCCCGGGATTGAATCGGGGAGTTTGCACTTGTGAGGTGAACGTGATAACCACTACAATATGGAAACCTCTGTTTAGCTAAATATCCAGAAAGAACTGTTCAGCGAGAAGGTGAAATGCTGGATCCCAGATTCTGGATTCATTACCTTTCAGTAACATTTCTCTGGCCGAAACTGCACAAGTCAAGAATGTTCCTTTCAAAGTCATTAAACTCTCGAATTTCCGCGTCGCCCCCGAATCCTCTGAGTCAGATGCCTCCAGTTTTTCCACTCAATCAATGTCCCTTTGCAATTCCCTGTTCCCATCCACACTAATTATTGTGCCACTGTCGATCAGTGATAATTGATAGTCAAAGTGATCAGGCCATGCTTGCTCAGTCGGTAGCAGGCTCCTGGGTTCGTGCCCACGTTGGTTGAAGGTTTTTGTTAAACTTTTTCTTTGTTGCTTTTACGGTAAAGCCTCATGAATTAACCGACAATTTTCTTTGTCACAATGAAAGAAATACTAACTGAGGGAGAGTCAACAGTTCAATAATTTGTACTGTTACCCATATCTCATTTTACACACTGTACTTTAGGAGTCTGGTTTAAAATGATCATTGCTGATGACACCAGGAATCTGGGGAACTTTGGTCAAATTGAACAGGACCAGTTATTTCTACCATGCGCACAAAATAGAAGCAGTTCTGAATTTAAAATCCCATGGTGCTGACATTCAGATTAAACGCAGTCAGCGTTGAAATAAAGTGAAAGAATTTTACAGTGAAAAGATTTGTCAGTAAGTATTTGTGCCTTTAATTAAAGTTTGTGGCTTCTGATTCCCGCTCATGTCTCTTCTTCCTCTGTTGAATAAAAAACAAGGGATTTGACATTTGACTGCACTGCGCCTGATATCTGTGAGCTCATCCTTTATATTGAGCGGTTTTTCACTCTTTGATCAGCGTCAGCTTTAGCTCAGCGGTTACTTCGCAGCACCAACTTAATTCTAAGTTCGAGCCCTGTTTCACCGCGGGCGCTGCCTGGCGTTTTTTTGTCATTTTCAATCTCCTTATTTTACACCGAAACAAATTGCAGCCGTGATTTTAATTTAGCCGAGTGATATTTTTCGAGGGCACCTTTATATGATTCAATAAGCTATTCTGATCCGTAAGTGTGACCGCGTTCGATTCCCGGTTAGGGAAGTAACTTTGACATCACTGGTTTTAATTAATTAAAGCGAAGAAATTTGAGTAAATAAATAACATGCAACTAATGTGAAAAAATAAGAAATGTTTTAATCACCATTAATTAACCGACAGCCTTCTTTTGCAGAATGAAAAATATTATAATCTGGTGACTGAGTGTCAGTCGAAACTTCAGTCATTTATTTTGCTCTTTGCATGTGCTGAACTGTTAACCCATATCTCATTTTACACATTGTAATTTAGGAGAATAGTTTAAAATGTTCATTGCTTGTGAGAGCAGGGATCTGGGGAAACTTTTGTTAAATTAATCAGGACCGTTTTCTTCACAGAAAAAATATTCCCTGACATAGTTTTTTCAGACCAAACACTGACCGATCTTCCTTAGACCCAAAGTGAATGATCTGACACGTGCCCACATTGAACTGCATTAATCACAGTTCAGGGGAGATTTAATAGAGTTGTTCAAAATTATGGGGGAAACAGTTTCCACTGGCAGGAGGGTCAGCGGGGCTATGGGGGAAGAGCAGCGGAGTGGGACTAATTGGATAGCTCTTTCAAAAATGCTCCATCAATTGTTCATTTTAATCTGCGATTGATAGATTTTTGTTAACCAAAGGTAATAAGGGATGATTCAAGTCAGTGAGACTCTTTATAATTGTTTCAATCATCATTAGTCAACCCACAACATTGTGTTGCTCACTACAGGAATTGCTAACACGTTTACTGGGTGACAGACAAACTGTAATAACTTAATATAGAATCATAGAATCAGACAGCACAGAAGGAGGCCATTCGGCCCATAGTGCCTGTGCCGGCTCTTTGAAAGAGCAATCCAATTATTCCCACTCCCCTGCTCTTTTCCCAAAGCCCTGCAAATATTTCTTTTTCAATTATTTCCCCTTTGAAAGTTAACATTGAATCTGCTTCCACCACCATGTCAGGCAGAAAAATATTGACATTAATATTATCCAAGTCCCATTTCACACAGTACTTTCCATGCTTTGCATGCCATGAATTTTTATCACTTCTGATTTTACACACTCTAATTTAGAAGTTTGCTTAAAAATGTTCGGTGCTTGTGACATCAGCCATTGTTAGATTTAAATGGATTTCAGCCGCTTTCCTTGGAAATCTCTGCCCCAAACTGCTGCTGATGCTCATTCGTTGAGTATATTCAAGGCAGAGATCGATAGATTTTTGGACTGTAGTGGAATCAATGGATATGGGGATAGGCAGGAAAGTGGAGTTAAGGTCGATGATCAGCCATTATCTGATTGAATGGCGCAGCAGTCTCGGGAGCCATATGGCCTACTCCTGCTCCTAATTATTTCATTCTTATTTTCTTATGTCCTTTCACAGGAGAGCAAACTCGCCCCTGGACATGCATGAGGAGCAAGATCCATCAAAATGATTCCGCGTATGTGATAGCTCCCACACTGCGGAAACATCTCCACATTCAGTACCGGGTCAGATGGGAATGCTCAGCGAGCAGGTGAACCGCTGAATCCCACTTTTGAGGGATGTCCCAAAGCGCTTCACAGCGGCGTCAAAAGAAATGAGTTGCACTTAGTAATTAAATATGCAGAATGTCAGAAGTGGGATTTGCACACACGCCTACCAGAAGAGACTGCGACCTAAACGCAGACACCTTAGTCCGCTCCTCAATGCTAGAAAACTCACTTGCTCACTTCTGCATTTAAAATGTTTCAGTCCTGGTGCTTGTTCAATGTTTCTCGAAGGCTCAGTGACTGTGTTATCATCTCCCCTGGGGATTTCCTGAGCCTGTGCTCGGTGTATGGGGAGGTTTGGCCCGGGTCACTGGGGTGGACAATAACAATCTGAGCTCTGGAGCTGGGGAAGAGCGAATAATTAATGGGTTTGTTTCCGTGTCTGAAATGTGGCTTAGATCTGTTGGTGTTAACCGAGGCCGGGGCTGCGAGATATTGCATTTTATTCACTTTAAATCAGAGGAATATCCGCAGTCAGGAGCTGAAAAGGACCAAGAGCTGAAAAAACACAAGAAAAAAGAGAAGAAATGTCAGCAATTGTGATAAACTCTTCAAAGTGTTTTCTGGTAGTTTAGTGGTTTAATTGATTTAATCACCATTTATTAACTGATAGCGTTGATTTTGCAGAATGAAAGAAATGCTCACACTGAGGGACAGTCGAATCTTCAATAACTAAACTTTAATAATTTGTGAAACTTTATTCATTGATGAAGTTTTATCACCTATCTGATTTTACACACTGTGTATCAATTAATTTCACATAAATAATAGTCTCGAGCATAATGCGCCCGCTAGGGCTCGAAGCGGGGATCTTTCACGTGTTAAGCGAACGTGATAACCGCTAACCTACAACAACTGATAAACAACTTCTCCAGAAAGATCTGTTCAGCGAGAAGGTGAAATGCTGAATCCCAGATTCTGGTTTAATTTCCCATCACTAACATTTCTCTGAACAAAACTGCACAAGTCAAAAATGTTCCTTTCAAACTCATTAAAGTCCCTAAATTCCTTCTCCCGAATCTTTTGAATCAGATGCATCTGATTTTACCCACACAATCTATGTCCCTTTGCAATTTCCTGCTCCCATCCGCACTACTTACTCTGCCACTATATTAGTGTCGTTAACCTTGGTAATATATGCATATAGAAGACTTTTGGATTACCTTTTATGTTCGTTGTCATTCTATTCTCATACCCTGTCTTTTCCCTCTAATTTTCCTTTTCACTTCTCCTCTGAACTTTCTATATTTAGCCTGATTCTCAGATATATTAGGGTAGTTGAAGCCCCCATTATCACTACTCTATAGTTCATAGTCATAGAGTCAAAACGGCACAGAAGGAGGACATTCGTTCCATCAATTCTGTCCTGGCTCTCAGAGGAGCAATCCAGTCAGTCCCATTCCTGCATTCGATCCCTGTACCCCGGTACGTTTATTTCTCTCAAGTGCCTATCCAGTCTCAGCTTGAAAACATTGAGTGTCTCCGTTTCCACCAGTTCCGTCGGCAGCGAATGCCAGGTCCTCACCAGTCACTGCATAAAAAAAGTTTACCTAAAGTCCCCCCTGTATCTCTTGCCCAATACCTTAAATCTGTGTCCCCGAGTCCATTAACATGAACTAGTGGGAACAGCCTTTCCCCATCTAACCTATCCAAGCTCATCATAATCTTGTACACCTCTATCAAATCACCCCATAACCGCCTTTGTCTTTAAATACTCCTGTGCAGCGCCTTGGGAGGATTTACTACGTGAAAGGTGCTATATAAATACACGTTTTTGTTGTTATAATGAAAACAAATGCAGCTTCTCCAACCTGTCCTTGTAGCTAAGATCCCCCATCACCGTGAACATTCTGGTAAATCCCCTCTGCTCCCTGTCAAGGGCCTTCACATCCTTCCTAAAGTGCAGTGACCAGATCTGGATGCAGTACTCCAGTTGTAGCCTAACCAGTGCTTTATAAAGGTTCCACATAACTTCGCTACCTTTGTACTCATTACCTTTATTTATGAAGCCCAAGATCGCATATGTTTTTTTTAACCACTCTCTCCATATGTCCTGCCAACTTCAAGGACCTATGCACAATAACTCCCAGGCTCCTCTGTCCCTGCACACTCTTAAAACTGTGCCATTAAATGTATATTGCCTCTCACTGTTCCTTCTGCCAAAACACATCACCTCACACTTCTCTGTATTAAATTCCATCTGCCACTTGTCTGCCCATTCTGCTAGGCTTTCTATTTCTTGCTGCAGTCGATTGGTATCATCCACACTGTTTGCTACACACCCACGTTTGGTGTCGTCGGCAAATTTAGAAATTCTACTCTTTATTCCAATATCCAGATCATTTACAAATATCACAAAAGTAATGGCCCCAGCACTGACCATTGGGGAACCTCCTCCAGTGTGAAAAAACAGCTATTTACCACAACTTGCTGTTTTCTGTCCTTAAGCCAGTTCCTTATCCAAGCTGCCACTGACCACCTATTCCATGAGCATCAATTTTGTTAACCAGCCTTCTATGTGGTACTTTGTCAAACACCTTCCTAAAATCCCTGTGGACAACATCCATTGCATTCCCTTCTGTGCAGTCTTCAGGGAACATCCCCATTTCTGTCCTTATTTTGGATGGAACGTCATTGATGAAGCAGTTGAAGGTGGTTGGGCCTAGCACACTGCATTTCTTTCTTTTTTAAGCATTTATGGGATCTGGTCGTCGCTGGCAAAGCCAGCATTTATTGCCCATCCCTAGTTGCCCTTGAGAAGGTGGTGGTGAGCCGCATTCTTGAACCGCTGCAGTCCGTATGGTAATAGTGCTCCCACAGTGCTGTTCGGTAGGGAGTTCTAGGTTTTTCACCCAGTGACGATGAAAGATCGATGATATACTTCTACATTACGAAGGTTTGTGACTTGGAGGGGAACTTAGAAGTGGTGGTGTTCTCATGTGCCTGCTGCCCTTGTCATTCTAGGTGGAAGAGATCGCGGGTTTGGGAGGTGCTGCCGAAGAAGCATTTGCGAGTTGCTGCAGTATATCTTGTAGATGGTACACACTGCAGCCACGGTACACCAGTGGTGGTGGGAGTGAATGTTTAAGGTGGTGGATGGGGTGCCAATCAAGCGGGCTGCTTTGTACTGGCTGGTGTCGAGCATCTTGAGTGCTGTTGGAGCTGCACTCATCCAAGCAATTGGAGATTATTCCATCACATTCCTTACTTGCGCCTTGTACATGGTGGAAAGGCTTTGAGCAGTCAGGAGGTGATTAACTCGCCACAGAATACCCAGCCTCTGACCTGCTCTTGTTGCCACAGTATTTATGTGGCTGGTCCAGTTAAGTTTCTGGTTAATGGGGACACCAAGATGTTGATAGTGGAGGATTCGGCGATGGTAATGCCATTAAATGTCAAGGGGAGGAGGGTAGACTCTGGCTTCTTGGAGATAGTCATTGCTTGGCACTTCTGTGGCACGTATGTTACCTGCCACGTATCAGCCCAAGCCTGAACGTCGTCCAGGTCGAGTTGCATGCGGGCATGGACGGCTTCATTATCTGAGGGGTTTTGAATGGCGCTGAACACTGTGCAGTCATCAGGGAACATCCACAAATCTGACCTTATGTTGGAGGGAAGGTCATTGATGAAGCAGCTGAAGATGGCTGGGCCTAGGACACGGCGCTGAGGAACTCCTGCAGGAATGTTCCGGGGCTGTGATGATTGACCTTCAACCACCACAACCATCTTCTTTTGTGCTAGGTATAACATCAGCCAGTGGAGCGTTTTCCCCCTGATTCCCATTCACTTCAGTTTTACTAGGGCTCCTTGATGTCAGACTCGGTCAAATGCTGCCTTGATGTCAAGGGCAGTCAGTCTCACCTCACAATTGGAATTCAGCTCCTTTGTTCATGTTTGGACCCAGGCTGTAATGAGATCTGGACCCGAGTGTTCCTGGCGGAACCCAAACTGGGCATCAGTGAGAATATTATTGGTGAGTAAGTGCTGCTTGATAGCACTGTCGATGACTCCTTCCTTCATGTTTTGATGATTGAGAATAGACTGAAGGGGCGGTAAAGTGCCGGGTTGGATTTGCCCTACATTTTGTGGGCAGTTTTCCACATTGTGGGATAGATGCCAGTGTTGTAGCTGTACTGGAACAGCTTGGCCAGATGCGCGGCTAGTTCTGGAGCACAAGTCTTCAGCACTATTGCCGGGATGTTGTCCGGGCCCATATCCTTTGCTGTATCCAGTGCGCTCAGCCGTTTCTTGATATCACATGGCGTGAATGGAATTGGCTGAAGACTGGTTTCTTTGATGGTGCGGATCTCGGGAGTAGGCCGATATGGATCATCCACTCGGCACTTCTGGCTGAAGTTGTTTGCAAACGCTTCAGCCTTGTCTTTTGCACTCACGTGCTGGGCTTCACCATCATTGAGGATGGGGATATTCTTGGAGCCTCCTCCTCCCGTTAGTTGTTTAATGGTCCACCAACATTCACGACTGGGTGTGGCAGGACTGCAGAGTTTTGATCTGATCTGTTGATTGTGGGATCGCTTAGCCCAGTCTATTGCATGCTGCGTCTGGTATTAAGTCCTGTTTTGCAGCTTCCCCAGGTTGGCACTTCATTCTTAGGTACGCCTGGTGCTGCTCCTGGCATGCTCTTCTACACTCGTTGTTGAATCAGGGTTGGTCCCCTGGCTTGGTGGTAATTGTAGAGTGAGTGATATGCCTAGTCATGTGATTACAGATTGTGGTGGAATACAATTCTGTTGCTTCTGATGGCCCACAGCGACTCCTGGAGGCTCAGTTTTGAACTGCTAGTCTGTTCTGAACCTATACCATTTAGCACAGTGGTAGTGCCACACAATACCAAGGTGGGTGTTCTCAGAGTGAAGACGGGACTTCGTATCCACAGTGTTTTTGCGGTGGTCACTGCTGCCAATGCTGTCATGGTCAGAAGCATCTGCGACAGGTAGATTGGAGAGGAAGAGGTCAAGGAGGTTTTTCCCTCACCATCTGTCACAGTCCCAGACTGGCAGTTATGTCCTTCAGGACTCGGCCAGCTCGGTCAGTAGTGGTGCTGCTGAGCCACTCTTGGTGATGGACATTGAAGTCCTCCACCCAGAGTACAATCTGTGCCCTTATACACTCAGTTCTTCTTCCAAGTGGTGTTCATATATTTTGGCCAGTAAAAGCAGCAAACCTGAGGATTCGGAGCAGTTTAGGATTCAGCAAAGGAGGAAAAATGGATTAATTAATAGGCGAATAAAGATTATGAGAGTAAGCTTACAGGGAACATAAAAACTGACTGTAAAAGCTTCTATAGATATGTGCAGAGAAAAAGATTGGTGAAGTCAAGCATCGGTCCCTTGCAGTCAGAATCAGGGGAATGTATAATGGGGAACAAGGAAATGGCTGACCAATTAAATACATACTTTTGTTCTGGCTTCACAAATGAGAACACAATTACCCTCCCAGAGATGTCGGGCAACATAGGGTCTAATGAGAGGGAGGAATTGACTGAAATCAGTATTTGTAGGGAAATGGTGTTAGCAAAATTGATGGGATTGAAGGCCAATAAATCCCCAGGGCCTGATAATGTACATCCTAGTATACTTAAGGAAGTGGCCCTAGAAATAGTAGATGCATTGCTGGTCATCTTCCAAAATTCTATGGACTCTGGAACAGTTCCCATGGATTGGAGGATAGCTAATGTAACCCCACTATTTATAAACGGTGGTAGAGAGAAAACAGGGAATTATAGAATGGTACGCCTGACATTGGTAGTGGGGAAAGTACTAGAGTCAATTATAAAAGATGTAATAGCAGAGCACTTGGAAAACAGTGACAAAGTCAACATCGATTTACCAAAGGTAAATCATGCTTGACTAATCCAGTGGAATATTTGAGGATGTAACTGGTAGAATAGATAAGGGAGAACCAGAGGATGTTGTGTATTTGGACTTTCAGAAGGCTTTTAATAAGGTCCCACATAAGAGATTAGCGTGTAAATTTAAAGCACCTGGGATTGGGGGTAAGGTACTGACTTGGATAGATAACTGGTTGGCAGACAGGAAGCAAAGAGTTGGAATAAACGGGTCTTTTTCTGAGTGGCAGGCAGTGACTAGTGGGGTACCGCAGGGATCGGTGCGAGGACCCCAGCTATTCACAATATATATAAATGATCTAGACAAGGGAACTGGATGTAATATCTCCAGGTTTGCAGACGACACAAAGCTGGGTGGGTTTCTCTGCTGTGTGGAGGATGCAGATAAACTCCAGTATGATTTAGACAGGTTAGGTGATTGTGCAGATGCATGACAAATGCAGTATATTGTGGATAAATGCGAGGTTGTCCACTTCGGTGGCAAAAACAGGAAGACAGATTATTATCAGACCGGCAATAGATTGGGAGAAGGGGAAGTGCAAGGAGACATGGGTGTCCTTGTGCACCAGTCGCTGAAGGTAAGCATGCAGGTGCAGCAGGTGGTTAAGATGGCAAATGGTATGTTGGCCTTCATAGCGAGAGAATTTGAGTACAGGAGCAAGGATGTCTTGCTGTAGTTGTTCAGGGCCTTGGTGAGACCACACCTTGAGTATTCTGTGCCGTTTTGGTCGCCTTATCTGATGAAGGATGTTCTTGCCATGTAGAGAATGCAGCGAAGATTCACCAGACTGATACCTGGGATGGCAGGAATGACGTATGAGGAGAGATTGGATCGATTAGGCATACATTTGCTGGTGTTTAGAAGAATGGGAGGAGATCTCATTGAAACTTATAAAATTCTAACAGGACTAGACAGACTAGATGCAGGTAGGATGTTCCCGATGGCGGGGGAGTCCAGAACCAGGGGTCACAGTCTAAGGATAAGGACTAAGCCATTTAGGACTGAGATGAGGAGGAATTTCTTCACCCAGAGAACGTTGAACCTGTGGAATTCTCTGCCACACAGGGAAGTTGAGGCCAATTCATTAAGTATATTCAAGAAGGAGTTGGATATATTTCTTCAGGCTAAAGGGATCAAGTGATATGGGGATAAAGCAGGGACAGGGTACTGAATTTGGATGATCAGCCATGATCTCATTAAATGGCGGAGCAGGATCGAGAGGCCGAATGGCCTACACCTGCTCCTATCTTCTATATATCTATGTTCAACATGGAGGAGTACTGATTCATCAGCTGAGGGAGAGCAGTATGTGGTAATCAGCTGGAGGTTTCCTTGACCATGCTAGACACCTCCTGATTTTGAACACATCTATCAAATCTCATCGCTATCTTCTCTACTCTGAGGAGAACAACGAAAACGTCTCAATCTATACACCTAACTGAAGTCCCTCATCCCCTGAAACAAGCTTGTAAATCTTTTCTGCCTTCACATTCTTCCTGAAATGTTGTGCCCAGAATCCTCCAGCTGAGGCCTAACCAATGATATATAAAGGCTCAGTATTACTTCCTTGATTTTGTACTCTATGCCTCTATTAATAAAGCCAAGGATCCCGTGTGCTTTTTAACAGCCTTCTTAACTTGTCCCGCCACATTCAGAGATAGATATTTACACCCCCAGGTCTCTCTGTTCCTGCACCCGATTTAAAATTGTATCATTTAGTTTATATTGCCTCAGTTCAATCATCCCACCAAAATGGATCACTTCACACATCTGCTATGTCTCTGCCCATTTCATTATTTACGACAGTTCTGAGTTTCCTGTCATCTGCAGACTTTGATATTATGCCCAGTATACCCAAGTCCAGGTAATTAATGTATATGAGATAGAGCATTGGACCTAATACCGACCCCTGGGGAACAGCACTGTATATTTCCCTCCAGTCTGAAAAATAACCGTTCACCACTATTTACAACTGACACACGTGCACAGCATCGTACTCATTCTATAAACACCCATTTTATATATAAACACCATATACATAACAACAACAACAACTTGCATTTATGTAGCACCTTTAAAGTAGTAAAACGTCCAAAGGCGCTTCACAGGAGCTATTATCAGACAGAATTGTACACCGATCCACATAAGGAGATATTAGGACAGGTGACCAAAAGCTTGGTCAAAGTGGTAGATTTTAAGGAGCACCTTAAAGGAGGAAAGAGAGGCGGAGATGTTTAGGGAGGGAATTCCAGAGCTTAGGGCCTCGGCTCACACACACAGTTTATATTTTTACACGGCCTTGTTTGCAGTTATGAATATTGCTTCCAGCCGCAAGTTTAATTGTTTTTCAGAAGCTGTTCGACCAGTTGTGTATTTGGAGCAGTTTCGCAGTTTATTTCCCTGTGATGTGATGATTGTGGGGGCTCGGTGTGTGTAATTGGATTTGCTGCAGTCAGCCAGCAGCAGGTGGTGAAAGCGGGCGTGAGACGGTGAGTGACAGGTGAGCGCTGCTTCTGATGCTGTCTGACACCCGGGGGACTCGAGTGGGCGGGGATTATAAAGCCCGTTCATTAATCCAAGGCAGGAGAAATGAAACAGTGTTTGATGAACGTGTATATATACAAACATCACTGGTTGCAGTGTGGAGCTCGTGGCGCAACGGTACCGTGTCTGACTCCAGATCAGAAGGCTGCGTGTTCAAGTCACGTCGAGGTCATCGTTTTTTGGATAATCCCGTAATTAATATTTTCTTTGCTGTTTCACGATAACCAGACCCTTGCTCTAAAGTCTGTCTCACTGTTTCCCCAGTGTCAGGGAGTGAAGCGCCTGATGCCCTCATGTATTTAATTTTACTATTCACAAATACAGTTATTCGTTCAAAGTCAACCTGCAGGTGGCCACATATAGAATAAACAGAGCCAGAGAGACAGACAGAATCGGGAAACACCGGGAAATCGGCAAGAGATATTGACAAGCAGATGTTTCCGAGACCAGAACCTGTCATCATTGATGAAGAACTGGAGCCTGTCCCAAAAACTATCAGCACAGAGCTGGATATACTGGGTTTATAAAGATTGCTGATATTGCCAGCCCACCTGTCCTCTCTTGGCACTTGGTTCTACCCATAGCCCTGAATAAAGAAGGTAATGGCCTGGGGAGTGGATTACCTGAAGAAACTGAAGATGAGAACTCTACTTCTCAGATTGCTGGAAAGATGCCGTAGTTTTGTGTCTAAAAGCGCTTTGCGATCAGAACATTGCCTGAAGCCCTGTGGTTAATGAAAGGGCTTTTGATGCTTGATTTTCTTACACACCTTGGAATTCAGGAGAACCTGGTTCATGGTTTGCAGGGCAAGTTAAACCCCTGGAGCGGAGCCACCAGGCACCTGGCTGCAAGCAGCGACAAAGACGTTCATAAGTGATCAGACCCGGCGAGCTCAGTTGCCAGAGTGTGAGACTCTTAATTTCAATGTTCGTTAGTTCGAACCCCACGTTGGGCGAAAGCATTTTGATAAACTTTATGTTGCTTTCACGGGAAAGCATCATTAATTAACCAATAATCTTCTTTTGCACAATGAAAAAAATGCTAACAGTGGTAGAGTCGATAGTTCAATAATTTGTACCGTTGCCCATATCTCATTATACACACTGAACTTTAGGAGTCTGGTTTAAAAATGGTCACTGCTGATGACACCAGGAATCTGGGGAGCTTTGGTCAAATTTAACAGGACCGGTTATTTCTACCGTGCACAGAAAATAGAATCAGTAGTGAACATAAAATCCCATTGTGCTGAATTTCAGATTCAACGCAATCAGCTGAGAAATAAAGTGAAATTAATTTACAGTGAAAAGATTTGGAAGTAAGTGTTACTCGTATTTCTGCCTTTAATTCAAGTTTGTGGCGTCTGACTCCCTTTCACGTCTCTGACTAAGAAAGGAGGGGCTTGACGTTGACCAGACTGCACGGGCCCTGATATATGTGAGCTCATCCTTTATATTGAGTTGTTTCCCACTTTTTTTATTGGTGTCAGCTTTAGCTCAGCGGTTACTTCGCTACTACCTGTTTAAATTTAAGCACTGTCTTACCGCGGGCGCTGCCCAGCGTTTATATTGTCAGTTTCAATCCCCTTTTACATCGAAACACATTGTAACCGTGATTTTAATTTAGCAGTGTGACATTTTTCTAGGACAACTTTAAACGATTCATAACCGATTCCTTTCAACACTTTGACCCGGGTTCGATTCCCGGTTAGGGAATTAATTTTGATATCACCGTTTTTAATTAATTAATGCGAAGTAATTTTATTAAATTAATAACATGCATCTAATGTGATAAAATAAGAATTGATTTAATAACCATTATTGAACCAATAACTTCCTTTTGCAGAATGAAATACATTAAAATATGCTTACTGAGGGACAGTCGAAATACAGTGAATTATTTTGCTCTTGCATGCGCTGAACTTTTAACCCATATCTCATTTTACACATCGTATTTTAGGAGAATGCTTTCAAATGTTCATTGCTTGTGAGAGCAGGGATCTGGGGCAACTTCTGTTAAATTAAACAGGACCGGCTATTTCACAGAAAAAGAATATTCTCTGCCAATGTTTTCAGATCATAGACTGACCGATCTTTCTTAGTGGATGACTTGACATTTGCCCACATTGACCTCCATTAATCACATTTCAGGGGAGATTTAAGAGAGTTGTTCAAAATTATGGGGGAAACAGTTTCCACTGGCATGAGTGTCAGCAGGGCTATGGGGGAAGAGCAGCGGAGTGGGACTATTTGGATAGCTCTTTCAAAGGTACAACATCAATTGTTCATTTTAATCTGCGACTGAGAGATTTTTGTTAACCAAAGGTATTTAGGGATAATTCAAGTCAGTGAGACCCTTCATAATTGTTTCAATCATCATTAATCAACCCACAACATTGTGTTGCTCACTGCAGGAATTAATAACAAGTTTACTGGGTGACAGACAAACTGCGATAACTTATTATAGAATCATAGAATCAGACAGCACAGAAGGAGGCCATTCGGCCCATAGTGCCTGTGCCTCTTTGAAAGAGCGATCCAATTATTCCCACTGCCCTGCTCTTTTCCCAAAGCCCTGCAAGTGTTTCTTTATCAATTTCCTTCCCCTTTGAAAGTTAATATTGAATCTGCTTCCACCACGATGTCAGGCAGAAAAATATTGACGTTAATATTATCCGAGGCCCATTTCACTCAGTAATTTCCATGCTTTGCATGTCATGAATTTGTTCCCTTCTCATTTTACACACTTTATTTTAGCAGTTTGCTCTGCAAACCATGAACCAGGTTCTCCTGAATTCCAAGGTGTGTAAGGAAATCTAGCTCACCTGTCAGTCACTGTCTCTGGCCCGCTTTCACCACCTGCTGCCGGCGGACTGCAGCAAATCCAGTTACACACACCGAGCCCCCACAATCATCACATCACAGGGAAATAAACTGGGAAACTGCTCAAAATACACAAATGGTCGAGCAGCTTCTGAACAACAATTAAACTTGCGGCGTATGGACAATATTCAGAACTGTGAACCAGGCCGTGTAAAAATAAAAACAGTGTCATAGAATCATAGATTCAACATTAACTTTCAAATGGGAAATGTAGTTGAAAAATAAACACTTGCAGGGCTATGGGGAAAGAGCAGGGCAGTGGGACTAATTGAATAGTTCTTTCAAAGAGCCGGCACAGGCACGATGGGGCTTAATGGGTTCCTTCTGTGCTGTCTGATTCTACAAAAATGTTACTAAAGTTTGACTCTCACCTGGAAAACATGTTAGCATTCCCTTCAGTGTGCAACAAAAAGCAGTGGGTCGATTAAGAGAATTATTAAGTGTCTAACAGACTTGAATTATTTTATTAAACAGTTTTGTAAGAACCAATGGGTCGCGGCGATGAGAGCGCCGAATCCTAACCACTAGACCACCAGGGAACACTTGTACAAACTGCAATATCTCGCAGATCCTTGCTCGCTTACTACCAGCAGATCAAAACCGTATTTTAGTTTTGGTCACCTTACCTGTTGAAGGATATACTTGCCTTAGATGGGGTGTGAGAAGGTTCAGCAGACTGATTCCTGCAATGAGAGGGCTGTCCTATGAGGAGCGATTGAGTAGATTGGGCCTATACTCTCTCGAGTTGAGAAGAACGAGAGGTGATCTCAGTGAATCATACAATCATACAGCTACTTATGCAACTGCCTTTTGAAAACCACGATTGAATCTGCCTCCAGCACCCTTTCAGCCAGTGCATT
Source organism: Somniosus microcephalus (assembly GCF_052327205.1). Taxonomy (NCBI): domain Eukaryota; kingdom Metazoa; phylum Chordata; class Chondrichthyes; order Squaliformes; family Somniosidae; genus Somniosus; species Somniosus microcephalus. Next base: position 15,986,823 of record NW_028225182.1, on the reverse strand, counting down.
CCGGATCCTACGATCGATAAGTGTAAACCAAGTCTGACAGTGGCACAGTAATTAGTGAGGATAGGCGCAGAAAATTGCAAAGGGACATTGATTGAGTGGGAAAACTGGAGGCATCTGATTCAGAAGATTCGGGGGCGACCTGGAAATTCGAGAGTTTAATGATTTTGAAAGGAACATTTTTGACTTGAGCAGTTTCGGTTAGAGAAATGTTAGTGAAAGGAAATTATTCCAGAATCTGGAATTCAACATTTCACCTTCTCGCTGAACAGTTCTTTCTGGATGTTTAGCTAAGCAGAGGTTTCCGTAGTGTAGCGGTTTATCATGTTCACCTCACAGGCGAAAAGTCTCCGGCTCGATCCTGGGGGGAAACATTATGTTCTAGAATTGGTGCGTGGTTCAAACTGAAAATAAACCTTTCCTATTTCAATTTAATAAAAATGAACAATGGAAGAAATCATATTGTAATTATAAAGGAATAAAATAAAATATTTCATAGAGGCTGTACATTATCTGATCCTGGACCATTCTTCACAGACTCAAACTCAGCACAGATACCGACAGTGTCCCTTCCTCACTCCCGTTTCCTGCCCTGATGGTGCAGAAAGCCCCTCTCAAAGCTGCACAATCGACCGGTTTCAGAGGATCCGCGGGACAACTTTAAAGGATCCTGCAGCGTCGCCTCAGCTAATAACCATAGATCGTCACCATATTTCACACACCGCATCAACCCCGTCCATTTCAGTCGAAGTCGTCTTAATTTCCACCAAGTAACCTCCCTAGCACTGAAAGTTAACTTTTATAAGTGTGGAATCTCATTCCTTCAGATATAAATTGTTGTTGAAGATTTTTGATATTATAAAAATGTTTTTACTTTTGTCTCTTTCTTTTCTCCCTCTTAATCCAACATTTATTTTCCTCTCTTTATTTCTCTTTCTGTGCCTGATTGGACATTGAATTCCCTATTCTAATTGACTCTTCCTGGTTCAGATTCTGCGCTGCTCATTAACGATTCTTCAATCAATTAATTATGGGGTATGGCGGCATAGTGATTATGTTACTCGACCTGTAATCCAGAGGAAAAGTGGAATGGTGGGGAAAAAATTGTCCAGTGCTTGCTGGTGGAGAGGTTTGCCTTGAGGGGGCAGCGATGAATCGCCATTGCAGTGCTGGTCCCGCCACAAACTGTTCCTCAGCCGCAGACTTCATGATGATCTGGAGACCTGAGCTCACAATCCCACCACGGCAGATCGTGGAAGGATTAAAATCGGGGATGTGTAAGAGCCCAGAATTGGAGGAGTGCAGAGATCACAGAGGGTGTAGGGCTGGAGAAGGTTACAGAGATAGAGAGGGGCGAGTCCATGGAGGGATTTCAAAACAAGGAAGAGAATTTGAAAATTGAGTTGTCGCCTGGTTGGGAGCCAATGTAGGTGAGTGAGAGCCGGGGTGATGGGTGAATGGGACATGGTGCGAGTTAGGATACGGGCAGCAGAGGATTGGATGAGATGAAGTTTATGGAGGGAGGGTGATGGGAGGCCTTCCAGGAGTACATTAGAATCGTCAAGTCTAGAGGTGACAAAGGCAAGGATGAGGGTTTCAGCAGCAGATCAGCGGCGGAGTCGGGCGACGTTACAGAGGTGGAAGTAGACCGCCTTGGGCGGAAGCTCATCTCAGTGTCAAATGCGGCACCAAGGTTGCAAGCTGTCTCGTTCAGTCTCAGTGGCCAGGGATTGGGATGAAGTCGGAGGCTCGGGAACGGAGTTTGTGTCGGGGACCAGCACTGCAATGGCGATACATCACTGCCCTCTCAAGGCTACTTGTAAACCTCGCCCAGCAGCAACATTGGAAGAACTGGACAAATTTTACCTCCACCATTCCATTTTGGCCCGGCCTTTTCTCATCCAAACCTTCAGCTTCGACATTTTCCCGCTGCTGAGCAGCCAATCACACAGCTGCCACCAAAATTACTTTTACAAAAGCTGGGACAAGAGAGAACCAGGTTCCACCGAGATTTGAACTCGGATTGCTGGATTCAAAGTCCAGAGTGCTCACCATTACACCATGGAACCCTTACACACTACTCCGAGCCTAATTCGCTTTTTTCCAAATCACCTGCCATTCACAGCTGCTGAGTATTTTCAGCAAATTCTGTTTTTATTTCAAACTTCCAGCATCCGCAGCATTTTGTCTTGTGTTAGAAAAGAAACCGGAATCCTGGGCTTTACAGACAGAGGCATAGAGGGCAAAAGGAAGGAAGTTATACCAAACCTTTGGAGTATTGTGTGTAATTCGGGCACTGCGCTTTAGGATGGATGCGGGACTTCAGTTCCGTGGAGTAATGGAGAAGAAGAGGTTGTTCTCCTCAGAGCAGAGAAGATAAGGGCAGATTTTCTCGACGTGTTCAATATCATGAAGAGTTTTAATAAAGTAAACAAGGAGAACATTTTCCGGCGGCAGAAGTGTTGCTAACCAGAAAACACATATTAAAGTGATTGGATAAAGTATCAGTAATAAGGTTCTCTCGGGCTTTTGTTGGCCGATTTACTGGTAAACCTGGGAATTGAGGGGAAACTGGTTCATGGTTTGTAACACAAGCAGTGCGCGGGGTCAGACCGGCCCGGCTAGCTCAGTCGGTAGAGCCTGAGACTCTTAATCTCAGGGGCGGTTTGTGTTTCAAATTATTGGGCTGGTTTCACCGGCGATCCCCAGCTCTAAATCCCCCGGCACCTCTCGGTCAATGACTCTTTCAAAAAATGCGATTCAACAACATTATCAGGAAATCTGACGTGTTTATAAACACCGGAAGCTGACACACCAGGGAAGACCTCACAGTCTTGGACACAGAGTGAAATACACTGAAGTGTTTATAAAAAGTTACAGAACACAACACGTGTGTAAAATTCCCCGTTGTTTTCTCGGCCCTGATGGGTTGTGAAGGGAGAGATGGGCCGAAGTCCCACTGAGCCGCACTGACCCCGAGCCAAGGTGAAATTAAAATCAGTTCAATCTTTAGCAGCGGGCGGCTGGAGAGAGACAAGATTCTGGAGCTCGGAATCGCCTTTAAAATGAGCCCAAAAATTTAAAACGCGAACTCCCCGCCGTGGGGATGAAGTATCCGACACTCCACCAACTGGGCTAGCCGGTCGGGTCTGTCGCAAGGACCCTGCCTGTGCTCCAGTTTCCTTACAATTCCCCGGTTTATCTGTAAATCCACCAGCAAAAGCCCGAGGGAACCTTATTACTGATTCATTGTCCAATTACTTGAATAGAAAGCGAGCGGAGGAGAAGGATTGAGAGTTTTTAGTGTGGCACAGAAGTGATGTTGTTTGACGGAGAAGCGACACAATCTCAATCAGTGCAGAGAGAGGTGAGTCAGCGGGTCACCTTCTCCCTGAACACATCCTTCTGTCTTGTGGCTGACAAACTGAGCAGAGGTATCGGGACTGCAGCAATTATCCCGCTCGCCTTACACACGAAATGCCCTCGGTTCTGCTCCAGGGCGGGATGAATGATTTTGGAACTTGCTCCAGTTGAACCTCCAGGGGCGAGTTTCTTCCCCTGTGTAAAAGCGGCGACAATTGTCGGTTCCTCTTAAACTGAACAACGGCTGCAGCAGATTCCCGGTGTGACAAACACTGAACATTTTTAACCAACTGCTGTTGAAAATTCTTCACAAGCAAAAGACAAAACACTTATGAAAGTTTTGCCTGTCACTCGGTGACCATGTTTGGATTTCCTTCAGTCTGAAACAGAAAGTTGATTCTTCAATTAGAACAATTGTCCATCTTTTTACACAGTTTAATGAGTTTTGTGAAAATCAAATAACAACGTGTATTAATACAAAAGTTAATCCCGGACCTGCATTTGCAGATCGCAGTTCTCTTCTGTGATGTTCTTGCTGCAACTAATTTCGGCAGAGATTCCCGTAGTGTAGTGGTTATCACGTTTTGAAAATCTTCCCCATTAAAATTGAATTAATATAAGAAAATGGAAGAAATTATGTGCTGACATTTCAATAAAGTTAAAAATCTCAACGAACCCGTATATTTTCTCTGCACAATTCTGCACAGACTGACACTCAGCACAGATACCGACAGTGTCCCTGCCTCACTCCCGTTTCCTGCCCTGAAGGCGCAGAAAGCCCCTCTCAAAGCTGCACATTCAACTGGTTTCAGTGGATCCGCGGGAAACCTTGAAAGGATCCTGCAGCGTCGCCTCGGATAATAACGATAGATCGTCACCATATTTCACCCACCGCAGCAACCACGTCCATTTCAGTATGAGTCCCCTTTTTAACTCTTTCGCGCCAGGCAAACTGTTTGTACAAAATGACACTTTTTAGATGAGAACACAAAAGACGTGCTCGCGAAAGCACGACACCAAGAGCGGGTAGGCATCCACTTGAAATCGATTTCCTCCTGTGTTTTTCTCTGGATGTTGTCTCTCTCGGTGCTGGGCGAACAATTCATTGATGCATTTGTCCTGAACTGAAGCCTTTTGCCCATCTCGCGGGGTCAGAGCCGCTCTGTCTGTCTCGTACCTGCTTGTGAACTTTATCGGGAACAGGCCGCCTGTTCAACGTTCATCAGAAAACCCAGAAAGACAAATAAACAGAAAGATGTGTCTCTCAGCCCCGGTGGCAAAGGTGCAATGAATGTTAATCCAAATAAATCCCCCGTGAGATTCTGTGTGCATCGGCTTCCTTATAAAGTTTGTATTTGAAATGTGCGGGAAATGCGTAAAATTATGAAAATATTCCCATGTCCCGTACGGGGATCGAGCCCACGAACTTGGCGTTATTAGCACACTTTCATCAGCAACTGAGCTAACCGGTCACAATTTACCCGTTGGGCAGGCCCGAACCCAGGCTGGGAGATTGTCTTTCAGGCTCACACTGGGTGACCGAGTTACTGCACAAACATTGAACAGACCACATCGCATAGACATTGTTCCTATATACAACTGGGCAGAGTTTAAATCGAAAGTAACAGTAAAAGAGCTCTTTAATCTAACAAACCTCATTCTAAAAATTATTATCGCACCATCGCTGAACAGTTCCTCCCTCAGTCCCGGTATAAAAACAGTTGGGGGGACCCTGCCTGGATTCGAACCGGCAGCAATCGGTTGGAGCGGGATCTAGCGGGTCCGATACGGTTCTACTCCCATTCCTTTGGGAGACGCCTGTTCAGGAGTGGAAAACTTACCCTGATTCGCTCCTCTTAAAGTGAAGGAGGAAAATATATTTAAAACCTGCCGAAACCCGGGATCGAAACAGGGACCTTTAAAACGCTTTCCCAACTGAGCTATTTCGGCTTCACAGCAAATTAAATATTCTGTCACTCTTTCGGAGGATTTTCTAACCCCGGGAGGAAGTGCCCCTCTCGCTCATTCCTCACTTCGGTCAACGTGACCCGACCAGATCTAAGAGCTCAGGTTCTGTTAATGTAAAGCTGGGGTGTTGATAAAAATACAAAGCTGGCACAGCACGGGGGTCCTCACCATGTTGGACACAGCGTGAAATGCACTGAAATGTTCAAATAAAGTTACAGAGCACAACACATGTGTAAAATTCCCTGTTCTTTTCTCCACACTGATGGGTTGTGAAGGGAGAGACGGGCCGAAGTCTCACTGAGCCGCACTGATCACGAGACAAGGTGAAATTATGTCAAATTCAATCTTCAGCAGCGACATGCTGGAGTGAGATCAGAGTCCTGAATCAAGGAGTAATGTTCGGATACTAGTGTTGAATCTCATTGATATGAAACTCTCCTTGAATTCTCTGCTGGGGGATTCAGAGCTGGGGATCGCCTGTGAAATCAGCTGAAAACATTGAAATAACAACCTCAGTCCCTCCGACAATGAAGGTTACATTTCTTTAATTTGCACAAGTAAACAGAGTCTGGACAGTTGCTATCTTGCTCTCTGTGACCTGAGGTTTTATCTCGTAAACTCCGGCTTTAGTATATGCTGTAATCAATTTTTCCGCCAGTTTCTGTGGAGCAATCGATTAGCATGTTCGGTTATTAGCCGAAAAGTTGGTGGTTCGAACCCACCCAGTGAAGGTGCGTTAACCTATTCCAGGTTTTCAAAATGTGTATTTTGGCTGCAAGATCATGGGATATACTGCAGCACTGGGTACAATGTCGGTGAGTATGAGATCATCCATTGGGATCCGAGAAAGCCATTCCGTAACATTTTATTAATGGTGACTGACTAATAGGAACATGAGGAGGCCATTCAGCCCCTCAGCCTTGTTCCTTCATGATGTGCCTCAATGAATCCGAGACTCAACGTTAAAGGAGCAAAGCAAGGCTTTTATTAACTCAGAAAGTAATACACAGTGGAGAAGTGTCTCTCATCCAGAGGTCTGCTGTACTGCCTGTGAGACACGCTGGGGCCTGCTTAAGTAGGGGCCAGGTATGGGCGGAGCCCTACACACAATACAATACAGGTAAGGAAATGAAACTGAAACTAAACTCCCCTGCTTGTCACAGTCACAGGCACAATCAAACACAGAGAATACAGAGTGCCCGATGAATGGCATATTTCATCAGATTCACCCCTTCCACAGATTTAGTCTGTTCGGGGGTTTGAGAGTCCTCTGTGACCGACATTGCTGTTGTGGTGCCGCGGGTGTCGGTTGGGTGTCCCCGGTGGCCTCCTGGGTCTCTGCCGGTGGCGCCGCCAGGGTTGTTGAAGGGGTAGTTGGTGGGGGCACCGTTGGTCGATGTTCTTCCGGGGGTGATGAAAGGATAGTGGGTGGGTAAGAGTTGCTGTGATCGTTGTTGCTGTTGTTGTCGTGGTTGTTGTCATTACAGGCTGGGGCGACGTCTTTTATGGACCCGGTGTCCTCCCTTCCATCGGCGTGCCGGACATATGCATATTGGGGGTTGGCGTGGAGTAGGTACACTGACTCCACGAGAGGGTCCGTCTTGTGGCCCTTCACATGCCTTCGTACAAACACCGGACCTGGGGTGGAGAGCCATGACGGCATGGATACGCCTGAGGTGGATTTCCGTGGAAAGACAAACATTCGTTCATGAGGCGTGGCATTAGTGGCAGTACACAATAGCGACTGTATCGAATGGAGCACATCTGGGAGGACTTCCTGCCAGCGGGAGATAGGGAGGCCCTTGGTCCTTAGAGCTAGAGTGACTGCTTTCCACACTGTCCCGTTCTCTCGCTCCTGCTGGCCGTTACCCTGGGGGTTGTAGCTGGTGGTATGGCTCGTGGCGATCCCCCTGGACAGCATGTACTGGCATAGCTCTTCACTCATGAAGGACGCCCCCCTATCCGTATGGATGTAGCTCGGCATACCGAACAGGCAGAACAGGCTGTTGAGGCATTTAATGACCATGGCGCTGGTCAAGTCTGGGCAGGGGAAGGCGAATGGGAACCGGGAGTATTCGTCCACAATGTTCAGGAAGTAAACACTGCGGTCGACTGACGGGAGGGGGCCCTTGAAATCTAAGCTGAGCCGCTCAAAGGGCCGTGTAGCTTTGATTAAGTGGGCTCTGTCTGGGTGGTAGAACCGAGGCTTGCATTCAGCGCAAGTGCGGCAGTTCCTGGTCAGAGACCGAACTTCCTCAATCGAGTAGGGTAAGTTGCGGGACTTTATGAAGTGGAACAGCCGTGTGACCCCTGGGTGGCAGAGGTCGTTGTGGATGGTCTGTAGCCGATCCCCGGTGGCGCTGGCACACATCCCTTGTGAGAAGGCGTCGGGGGATTCGTTAAGGGCCCCTGGCCGGTAAATGATGTCATACTCGAAGGTGGAGAGCTCGATCCGCCACCTGAGAATCTTATCATTTTTAATCATCCCCTTCTGTTTATTATTAAACATAAATGCTACCGACCGCTGGACGGTAAGTAGGGTGAAGCGTTTGCCGGCTAGATAGTGGCGCCAGTGGCACACTGCCTCCACGATGGCTTGGGCCTCCTTTTCCACGGAGGAGTGTCTGATCTCGGGCCCTTGGAGGGTCCTTGAGAAGAAAGCTATGGGCCGCCCCACCTGGTTGAGGGTGGCCGCCAAGGCAAAGTCAGACGCATCACTTTCCACTTGAAAGGGAGTGTTCTCGTCCACTGCCTGTAGCGTGGCCCGCTCAATATCCCGCTTAATGCTTTTGAAGGCGGCATGGGCCTCAGCAGAGAGCGGAAAAGAGGATGCTTTCAAGAGGGGGCGGGCTTTGTTGGAGTAGTTGGGGGCCCATTGGGCATAATAAGTAAATAACCCCAGGCACCTTTTCAGGGCTTTGGGAGTGTTGGGCAGGGGCAGCTCCCGTAGGGGGCGCAGTCGGTCGGGGTCTGGTCCGATTTCCCCATTCTCCACCACGCTGCCTAGTATGCAGAGGTGCGTGGTGTTGAAAATGCACTTGTCCTCGTTGTAAGTGAGGTTGCGTTTTTGTGCGGTTTTCAGGAACCTCTCGAGGTTCGAGTCGTGATCCTGCTGGTTGTGACCACAGATGGTGACGTTTTCGAGGTAGGGGAAGGTTGCCTGCAAGTGGTGGTCATCGACCATGCGGTCCATCTCCTTCTGGAAGACCGAGACCCCATTCGTCACCCCAAAGGGGACACTGAGGAATTGGTAGAGGCGTCCGTTCACCTCGAAGGTGGTGTACGGGCGGTCCTCTGGTCTGATAGGGAGCTGCTGGTACGCTGACTTGAGGTCGATGGTGGAGAACACCCGGTATTGGGCAATTTGGTTCACCATTTCTGATATGCGGGGTAGCGGGTAGGTGTCTAGTTGGGTGTATATGTTGATCGTTTGGCTATAGTCGATCACCATCCGTTTCTTCCCGCTACCCCTCACCACCACCACTTGGGCGCGCCACGGGCTGTTGCTATGTTCAATAACGCGCTCCCTCAGCAGCCTGTCCACCTCCGTCACGATAAACCGCCTGTCCTCCCAGCTGTACCTCCTGCTTTTGGTCGCTATTGGCCGGCAGTTGGGAGTAAGGTTCGCGAATAGCGAAAGCGGCTTTACCTTCAGGGTAGCCAGACCGCACACTGTGAGGGGCAGCTGGGACCCACCGTAATTGAGCGTGATGCTTTGGTGGTGGCACTGGAAATCCAGGCCCAAGATCACGCTCGCACATAGACTCTTCATGATTAGTAATTTAAAATTATCGTATACAGTTCCGTTAATGGACAATTGTACCGCGCAGTAACCCATAATGGTCGATGTCTGGGTTTTATCAGCCAAAGAGATGGTGCCCCGAGCAGGGACCACCATTAGAGAGAGTTGTTGTGCTAGTTCAGGGTGGATAAAACTCTCCGTGCTTCCACTGTCAATTAAACATTTAACCCCGCACCCGTTTACCTCGATGTCCGCCATTGATTTGGATAGCGGGTGCGGTCTGGTCTGGTCCACTTTGACCGATGCCACTGTCGGGCCCTGATCGAGACAAGATGGCGTCCACGCTGCCTTCTCACAAGATGGCAGAACCCACGAGGTCGGGCCGCTCCCACGGCGCACACGCGGCGGTGGCGGGTTTTCCAGCGGGGTTTCCTCTGCACACCTTCCCGAAGTGCCCCTTCTTACCGCACTTAAAGTAGGTGGTGCCTTTCGCCGGGCACAGGTTCTGGTGTGCTTTGGCTGCCCGCAGAAGTAGCAGTTGGGGCCCCGACACGTCGCGGCTGTCGTAGGGCTTCTGGGGGGAGAGAGGGCCCCGACGGTGTCGGGCTGCCGGGCGGGGAAGATGCCTTCCAAGATGGCGGCACCCTTGGTGCACACGTGGCAGCGTGGGTGGCGCGGGCTGAAGAGTAGGCGCCCGAGTTTCTCTGGGCCACAGTCAGGGATCGCGCTGTGTGCACAGCCTGTTTCAGGTCCAATCCCGTTTTTTCCAGTAGTCTCTGCCGGATGTAAGTGGAGCTGAGGCCTGTGATCAAGGCATCACGAACAAGCTCGTCAGTGTACACTGCGGCTTTTACATCTTGGCACTTGCAGTCTTTGCCAAGCGTTTTCAGGGTGACTAGGAACTCATCCAGCGATTCCCCAGGTCGCTGTGTGCGAGTAGCGAGCAGATGCCTAGCGTACACCTCGTTCGTAGGCTGCTGGTAATGCACCTTTAGGATGTCGCAGGCGGCCGGGTATGTGTCGGCGTCTTGGTTGAGGGGGTAAACCCGGTGGCTTACCCAATTCCGCAGGAATCCGAGTTTCATACTTTCAGCATCCGTAGCGTCTGTGATGGCTGCGGAATTGTCCAGGAAGAATTCCATACACTTAAACCAGTGTCCGAATCGTGCCGATGCGTCCGAAGCATGCGGGTCCAAATCCAAACGTTCGGGTTTCAAGAGTTGATCCATTGTGTTGAAAATTGAGTTAATAAAATTGATGTGCCTCAATGAATCCGAGACTCAACGTTAACGGAGCAAAGCAAGGTTTTATTAACTCAGAAAGTAATACACAGTGGAGAAGTGTCTCTCATCCAGAGTTCTGCTGTACTGCCTGTGAGACACGCTGAGGCCTGCTTAAGTAGGGGCCAGGAATGGGCGGAGCCCTACACACAATACCATACAGGTAAGGAAATGAAACTGAAACTAAACTCCCCTGCTTGTCACAGTCACAGGCTCTATCAAACACAGAGAATACAGAGTGCCTGATGAATGGCATATTTCATCACACTTCATTCAATTAGATCCTGGATAATCTGTATCTCAGCTGCATTGGCCCGCCTTGGTTCCATATCCAGCTTCACCAGTTTGGAATGGTCTCATTTTTAGGTGCGCCTGGTTCCGCTCCTGTCCTGCTCTTCTAGACATCTCACTGAACCAGGTTTGGACCCTTTGCTTGAGGGTAATGGTATAGTGATGGATCTGCCCGACCAGATTGTGGTTGAATACAATTCTGCTGCTGCTGATGGTCCAGAATTGCACAGAGAAACTATACGTGTTTTAAGAGATTTTATTTTATTCATCGTTAACCACAAAATTAATTAACTTATTCATGTTAATTCATTTTTAATGGGGAATATTTTACAAAATGTTTCTGACCCAAAGTGGTGGAACCGGAGACACTCAATGTTTTCAAGGGAAGACTGGATAGGCACTAGAGGGAAATAAACTTGCGGGGCTACGGGGAGAGAGCAGGAAATGAGACTGACTGGGTTGCTCGACAGAGAGCCGGCACGGACTCAATGGTCTGAATGGCCCCCTTCTGTCCTGTTTTGACTCACTGATCTTGAGCCAATAACTTTCTTTTGCAGAATGAAATACATTAAAATATGGTTACTGAGGGATAGTCGAAATACAGCGAATTATTTTGCTCTTGCATGTGCTGAACTTTTAACCCATATCTCATTTTACACATCGTATTTTAGGAGAATGCTTTCAAATGTTCATTGCTTGTGAGAGCAGGGACCTGGGGCAACTTCTGTTAAATTAAACAGGACCGGCTATTTCACAGAAAAAAAATATTCTCTGCCAATGTTTTCAGATTATAGACCGACCAATCTTTCTTAGTGGATGACTTGACATTTGCCCACATTGACCTCCATTAATCCCATTTCAGGGGAGATTTAAGAGAGTTGTTCAAAATTATGGGGGAAACAGTTTCCACTGGCAGGAGTGTCAGCAGGGCTATGGGGGAAGAGCAGCGGAGTGGGACTATTTGGATAGCTCTTTCAAAGGTACAACATCATTTGTTCATTTTAATCTGTGATTGAGAGAATTTTGTTAACCGAAGGTATTTAGGGATAATTCAAGTCAGTGAGAACCTTCATAATGGATTCAATCATCATTAATCAACCCACAACATTGAGTTGCTCACTGCAGGAATTAATAACAAGTTTACTGGGTGACAGGCAATCTGCGATAATTATTATAGAATCATAGAATCAGACAGCACAGAAGGAGGCCATTCGGCCCATAGTGGCTGTGCCTCTTTGAAAGAGCGATCCAATTATTCCCACTGCCTGCACTTTTCCCAAAGCCCTGCAAGCGTTTCTTTTTCAATTTCCTTCCCCTTTGAAAGTTAATATTGAATCTGCTTCCACCACCATGTCAGGCAGAAACATATTGACATGAATATTTTCCGAGGCCCATTTCACACAGTAATTTCCATGCTTTGCATGTCATGAATTTTTTCCCTTCTCATTTTACACACTTTATTTTAGCAGTTTGCTCTGCAAACAATGAACCAGGTTCTCCTGAATTCCAAGGTGTGTAAGGAAATCTAGCTCACCTGTCAGTCACTGTCTCTGGCCCGCTTTCACCACCGGCTGCTGGCGGACTGCAGCAAATCCAGTTACACACACCGAGCCCCCACAATCATCACATCACAGGGAAATAAACTGGGAAACTGCTCAAAATACACAACTGGTCGAGCAGCTTCTGAACAACAATTAAACTTGCGGCGTATGGACAATATTCAGAACTGTGAACCAGGCCGTGTAAAAATAAAAACAGTGTCATAGAATCATAGATTCAACATTATCTTTCAAATGGGAAATATAGTTGAAAAAGAAACACTTGCAGGGCTATGGGGAAAGAGAAGGGCAGTGGGACAAATTGAATAGTTCTTTCAAAGATCCGGCACAGGCACAATGCGGCTTAATGGGTTCCTTCTGTGCTGTCTGATTCTACAAAAATGTTACTAAAGTTTGACTATCACCTGGAAAACATGTTAGCATTCCCTTCAGTGTGCAACAACAAGCAGTGGGTCGATTAAGAGAATTATTAAGTGTCCAACAGACTTGAAAAATTTTATTAAATAGTTTTGTAAGAACCAATGGGTCACGGCGATGAGAGCGCCGAATCCTAACCACTAGACCACCAGGGAACATTTGTACGAATTGCAATATCTCGCAGATCCTTGCTCGCTTACTACCAGCAGATCAAAACCGTATTTTAGTTTTGGTCACCTTACCTGTTGAAGGATATACTTGCCTTAGATGGGGTGTGAGAAGGTTCACTAGACTGATTCCTGCAATGAGAGGGCTGTCCTATGAGGAGCGATTGAGTAGATTGGGCCTATACTCCCTGGGGTTTAGGAGAACGAGAGGTGATCTCAGTGAATCAGACAATCATACAGCTACTTATGCAACTGCCTTTTGAAAACCATGATTGAATCTGCCTCCAGCACCCTTTCAGGCAGTGCTTTCCAGATCCTACGATCGATAACCGTAAACCAAGTCTGACAGTGGCACAGTAATTAGTGAGGATAGGAGCAGAAAATTGCAAAGGGACAATGATTGAGTGGCAAAACTGGAGGCATCTGATTCAGAAGATTAGGGGGCGACCTGGAAATTCGAGAGTTTAATGACTTTGAAAGGAACATTTTTGACTTGTGCAGTTTCGGTCAGAGAATTGGCAGTGAAAGGAAATAAATCCAGAATCTGGAATTCAGCATTTCATCTTCTCGCTGAACAGTTCTTTCTGGATGTTTAGCTAAGCAGAAGTTTCCATAGTGTAGCGGTTTATCATGTTCACCGCACAGGCGAAAAGTCTCCGGCTCGATCCTGGGGGGAAACATTATGTTCTAGAAATGGTGCCCGGTTCAAACTGAAAATAAACCTTTCCTATTGCAATTTAATAAATATGAACAATGGAAGAAAACATATTGTAATTAATTATGAATAAAGTAAAATATTTCATAGAGGCTGTACATTATCTGATCCCGGACCATTCTTCACAGACTCAACCTCAGCACAGATACCGACAGTGTCCCTCCCTCCCTCCCGTTTCCTGCCCTGATTGTGCAGATAGCCCCTCTCAAAGCTGCACATTCGACTGGTTTCAGTGGATCCGCGGGAGATCTTTAAAGGATCCTGCAGCGTCCCCTCGGATAATAACCATAATAACCATAGATCGTCACCATATTTCACACACCGCATCAACCCCGCCCATTTCAGTCGAAGTCGTCTTAATTTCCACCAAGCAACCTCCCTAGCACTGAAAATTAACTTTTATAAGTGTGGAATCTCATTCCTTCAGATATAAATTGTCCTGCTTTTTGTAGACAGGACATACTTGGGCAATTTTCCACACAGGGAAAGAAACTCGTCCCTGGGGGTTCACATGGAGCAAGATCCAATATCATTCATCCCGTCCTGGAGCGGAACCGGGGGCATTTCGGACGTAAGGCGAGCGTGACAATTGCTACAGTCCCAAAACCTCTGCTCAGTTTGTCAGCCGCAAGTCAGAAGGCTGTGTTAAGGGAGAAGGTGATTCGCTGACTCACCTCTCTGCACTGATTGAGATTGTGTCGCTTCTCCGTCAAACAACATCACTTCTGTTGCACACTAAAAACTCTCAATCCTTCTCCTCCGCTCGCTTTCTATTCAAGTAATTGGACAATGAATAAATATTAAGTTTCCCTCGGGCTTTTGCTGGTGGATTTACTGATAAACCGGGGAATTGAGAGGAAACTTGAGCACAGGCAGGGTCCTTGCGACAGACCAGTCAGGCTAGCCCAGTCGTTGCAGTTTAGGATACTTCATCCCGATGGTGGGGTGTTTGCGTTTTAAATTTTTGGGCTGATTTTAAAGGCGATTCCCAGCTCGATCAATGAGTGTTTCATATAAATGCGATGCAACAAAATAAGAAAATCTCTCCTTGATTCCGGAATCTTCTCTCTCTCCAGCTGCCCGCTGCTAAAGATTGAACTGACTTTAATTTCACCTTGGCTCGGGGTCAGTGCGGCTCAGTGGGACTTCGGCCCGTCTCTCCCTTCACAACCCAAGTATGTCCTGTCTACAAAAAGCAGGACAAATCCGACCCGGCCAATTACCGTCCCATCAGTCTACTCTCAATCGTCAGCAAAGTGATGGAAGGTGCCGTCGACAGTGCTATCAAGCAGCACTTACTCAGCAATAACCTACTAATCGACGCCCAGTTTGGGTTCCGCCAGGGCCACTCAGCTCCTGACCTCATTACAGCCTTGGTCCAAACATGGACAAAAGAGCTGAACTCAAGTGGTGAGGTGAGAGTGACTGCCCTTGACATCAAGGCAGCATTTGATCGAGTGTGGCATCAAGGAGCCCTAGCAAAACTGAAGTCAATGGGAATCAAGGGGAAAACGCTCCATTGGTTGGAATCATACCTAGCACAAAGGAAGTTGGCCGTGGTTGTTGGAGGTCATTCATCTCAATCACATGACATCACTGCAGGAGTTCCTCATTGCAGTGTCCTAGGCCCATCCACAGAAACATAGAAACATATAAGATAGGAGCAGGAGTGGGCCATTCGGCCCATCGAGCCTGCTCCGCCATTCAATGAGATCATGGCTGATCATTCAAATTCAGTACCCTGTCCCTGCCTTCTCCCCATGTCCCTTGATCCCTTTAGCCTTAAAAAATATATCCAACTATTTTTTGAATATATTTAATGAACTGGCCTCCACCGCCCTCTCTGGCAGAGAATTCCACAGATTCACCACTCTCTGGGTGAAGAAATTCCTCCTCATTTCAGTCCTAAATGGCTTACCCCTTATGCTTAGACTTTGACCCCTGGTTCTGGACTCCCCGGCCATCATAAATATCCTTCCTGCATCTAGTCTGTCCAGGCCTGACAGAATTTTATAGGTTTCGATGAGATCCCCTCTCAATCTTCTAAACTGCAGTGAGTATAATCCCAATCGACACAATCTCTCCTCATACGTCATTCCTGCCATCCCAGGTATCAGCCTGGTGAATCTTCGCTGCACTCCTTCCATGGCAAGAACGTCCTTCCTCAGGTAAGGCGACCAAAACTGCACACAATACTCAAGGTGTGGTCTCACCAAGGCCCTGTACAACTGTAGCAAGACATGCTTGTTCCTGTACTTGAACCCTCTTGCTACAAAGGCCAACATACCATTTGCCTTCTTAACCGCCTGCTGCACCTGCATGCTTACCTTCAGCGACTGGTGCACAAGAACACTCAGGTCTCTTTGCACTTCCCCTTCTCCCAATCTATTGCCATTCAAATAATAATCTGCCTTCCTGTTTTTGCCTCCAAAGTGGATAACCTCACATTTATCCACATTATAGTGCATTTGCCATGTTTCTGCCCAATCACCCAATCTGCCCAAATCGTACTGGAGTTTCACGACATCCTCCTCACAGCTTACCCTCCCAGCCAGCTTTGTGTCATCTGCAAATTTGGAGATATTACATCCAATTCCCTCGTCCAGATCATTAATATATATTGTGAACAGCTGGGGTCCTCGGACCGATCCTTGCGGTGCCCCACTAGTCACTGCCTACCACTCGGAAAACGACCCATTTATTCAAACTCTTTGCTTTCTGTCCGCCAACCAGTTCTCTATCCAAGTCAATACCTTGACCCCAATCCGATGTGCCTTAATTTTGTACGCTAATCTCTTATGTGGGACCTTATCGAAAGCCTTCTGAAAGTCCAAATACACCACATCCACTGGTTCTCCCTCATCTATTTTACCAGTTACATCCTCAAAAATTTTCAGTAGATTAGTCAAGCATGGTTTACCTTTTGGAAATCCATGTTGACTTTGTCCGATCCTGTCACTGCTTACCAAGTGCTCTGCTATTACATGTTTTATAATAGATTCTAGCATTTTCCCCACTACCGATGTCAGGCTTACTGGTCTATAATTCCCCACTTTTTCTCTACCACCTTTTTTGAATAGCTGGGTAAAATTAGCTACCCTCCAATCCATGGGTACTGTTCCAGAGTCTATCGATTTCTGGAAGATGATCAGCAATGCATCTACAGTTTCTAGGGCCAATTCCTTAAGTACCCTGGGATGTAGATTATCAGGCCCTGGGGATTTATCGGCCTTCAGTCCCATCAATTTTCCTAACACCATTTCCCTACAAATACTGATTTCTTTCAGTTCCACCCTTTCATCAGGCCCTATGTTCCCTGGCATCTCTGGGAGGTTATTTGTGTCCTCCTTTGTGAAGACAGAACCAAAGTATGAATTTAGTTGGTCTGCCGTTTCTTTGTTTCCCATTATACATTCCCCTGATTGTGACTGTTAGGGACCTACGCTTGACTTCACCAATCTTTTTCTCTTCACATATCTATAAAAGCTTTTACAGTCAGTTTTTATGTTCCCTGGTAGCTTACTCTCATATTCTATTTTCCCTTTCTTAATTAATCCCTTTGTCCTCCTTTGTTGAATCCTAAACTTCTCCCAATCCTCAGGATTACTACTTTTTCTGGCCAATTTATATGTCGTTTCCTTGGATCTTATGCTATTCCTAATGTCCCTTGTTAGCCACGGTTGAGTCACCTTTTTTGTTTTATTTTTATGCCAAACTGGGATGAGCAAATTCTGTAGCTCATCCATTAGGTCTTTGAATGTTTACCATTGCCTATCCACCGTCAACCCTTTGAGTGCCATTCCCCAATTAATCCTACCCAACTCGCTCCTCAGGCCATCGTAGTTTCTTTTATTTAAATTGAGGACCCTAGTCTCTGAGTCAATTACTTCATTCTCCATCTTAATGAAGAATTCGATCATATTATGATCGCTCAGACCCAAGGGGCCTCGTACAACAAGATTGCTAATTAATCCTTTCTCGTTACATAATACCCAGTCTAAGATGACCTGATCTCTGGTTGGTTCCTCGACATATTGGTCCATGAAACCATCCCGTAAACACTCCAGGAATTCCTCCTCCACAGTATTGTCACTAATTTGGTAGGCCCAATCTATATGTAGATTAAAGTCACCCATGATGACTGCTGTACCCTGATTGCACGCTTCTTCAATTTCCCTTTTAATGCCATCCCCAACCCCTGCCTTACTGTTGGGAGGTCTATATACCACTCCCACTAATGTTTTTTTCCCCTTAGTTTTTCTCAATTATACCCATACAGATTTCACATCATCAGAGCTAATGTCCTTCATTACAATTGTATAAATCCCTTCTTTAACCAGTAATGCTACCCCACCTCCCTTTCCTTTTTGCCTATCTTTCCTGAATATCGAATACCCCTGGATGTTGAGTTCCCAGTCTCGGCCATCCTTGACCCATGTTTCCGTAATCCCAGCCAAATCATATTCGTTTACCTCTATTTGCGCAGCCAATTCATCCACCTTATTACAAATGCTCCTCGCATTTCAGCTGTTTTACCAATGACCTTCCCTCCATCATAATGTCAGAAGTGGGGATGTTTGCTGAAATTGCACACTGTTCAGCACCATTCGAGACTCGTCAGATACTGATGCAGTCCGTGTCCATATGCAGCAAGACCTGGACAACATTCAGACTTGGGCTGACAAGTGGCAAGTAACATTCGCACCACACAAGTGCCAGGCAATGACCATCTCCAACAAGCGAGACTCTAACCATCTCCCCTTGACATTCAATGGCATTACCATCGCTGAATCCCCCACTATCAACATCCTGGGGGTTACCATTGATCAGAAACTGAACTGGACCAGCCATATAAATACTGTGGCTACAAGAGCAGGCCAGAGGCTACGAATTCTGCAGCGAGTGTCTCACCTCCTGACTCCCCAAAGCCTTTCCACCATCTACAAGGCACAAGTCAGGAGTGTGATGGAATACTCTCCACTTGCCTGGATGAGTGGAGCTCCAACAACACTCAAGAAGCTCGACACCATTCAGGATAAAGCAGCCCGCTTGATTGGCACTCCATCCACTACCTTCAACATTCACTCCCTCCATCACCAGCACACTGTGGCTGCAGTGTGTACCATCTACATGATGCACTGCAGCAACTCACCAAAGCTCCTTCAACAGCACCTTCCAAACCCGCGACCTCTACCACTTAGAAGGACAAGGGCAGCAGACGCATGGGAACATCACTACCTACAAGTTCCACTCCAAGCCACACATCATCCTGACTTGGACCTGTATCGCCGTTCCTTCACTGTCGCTGGGCCAAAATCCTGGAACTCCCTTCCTAACAGCATTGTGGGTGTACTTACACCATATGGACTGCAACAGTTCAAGAAGGCGGCTCACCACCATCTTCTCAAGGGCAATTAGGGATGGGAACTAAATGCAGGCCTAGCCAGCGACGCCCACATCCCATCAACGTTCATCAGCAAACTCAGAAAGACAAATAAATAGAAAGATGTGTTTCTCAGCCCCGGTGGCAAAGGTGCAATGGATGTTAATCCAAATAAATCCCCCGTGAGATTCAGTGTGCATCGGCTTCCTTATAAAGTTTGTATTTGAAATGTGCGAGAAAAGCGTAAAATTATGAAAATATTCTGATGGCCCGTACAGGGATCGGACCTGCGACCTTGTCATTATTAGCACCACGCTCTCACCAACTGAGCTTACCGGCCACAATGCGCTCGTGGGCAGGCTCGAACCGAGGCTGGGACATTGTCTTTCAGGTTTACACTGGCTGACCAATTTACTGCACAAACTTTGAACACACCAGATCGCTTAAACATTGTTCCTATATACAACTGGGCAGTGTGTAAATCGAAAGTAACTGTAAAAGAGCTCTTTAATCTAACAAACCTCATTCTAAAAATGATTATCGCACCACCGCTGAACAGCCCCTCCATCAGTCCCGGAATAAAAACAGTCGGCGAGACTTCGACTAGATTCGAACCTGCAGCGAGCGGTTGGAGCAGGATCTAACGAGTAAGATGTGGTTTTTACTCCCATTCCTTTGGGAGACACCCGTGCGAGAATGGAAAATCTTTCCTGATTCACTCCTCTTATAGTGAAGGAGGTGAATATAATTAAAACCTGCCGAAACACGGGATCGCAACAGGGACCTTTAAAACGCTCTCCCAACTGAGCTATTTCGGCTTCACAGCAAATTAAATATTCTGTCATTCTTTCGGAGGATTTTCTAACCCCGGGAGGAATTGCCCCTCTCGCTCATTCCTCACTTCGGGCAATGTGACCCGACCAGATCTCGGAGCTCAGGTTGTGTTAATGTAAAGCTGGAGTGTTGATAAAGATACAAAGCTGACACAGCACGGGGAACCTCACCGTGTTGTACACAGCGTGAAATGCACTGAAATGTTCAAATAAAGTTACAGAGCAGAACACATGTGTAAAATTCCCTGTTCTTTTCTCCGCACTGATGGGTTGTGAAGGGAGAGACGGGCCGAAGTCTCACTGAGCCGCTCTGATCACGAGACAAGGTGAAATTATATCAAATTCAATCTTCAGCAGCGACATGCTGGAGAGAGATCAGAGTCCCGAAACAAGAGTAATGTTCGGATACTAATGTTGAATCTCATTTATATCAAACTCTCCTTGAATTCTCTGCTGGGGGATTCAGAGCTGGGGATCGCCTGTGAAATCAGCTGAAAACATTGAAATGACAACCTCAGTCCTTCCGACAATGAAGGTTACATTTTGTAATTTGCACAAGTAAACAGAGTCTGGACAGTTGCTATCTTGCTCTCTGTGACCTGAGGTTTTATCTCGGTAATCTCCGGCTTTAGTATATGTTGTAATCAACCTTTCAGCCCGTCTCTGTGGCGCAATTGGTTAGCGTGTTTGGTTATTAACCGAAAAGTTGGTGGTTCGAACCCACCCATGGAACGGTGCATTAACCTTTTCCAGGTTTTCAAAATGTGTATTTTGGCTGCAAGATCGTGGGTTAAACTGTAGCACTGCGTAAAATGTCGGTGAGCATGAGATCATCCACTGGGATCCGAGAAAGCCATTCCGTAACATTTTCTTAATGGGGACAGACTAATCCGAACATGAGGAGGCCATTCAGCCCCTCAGCCCTGTTCCTTCATTCAATTAGATCCTGGATAATCTGTATCTCAGCTGCATTGGCCCGCCTTGGTTCCATATCCAGTTTCACCAGTTTGGAATGGTCTCATTTTTAGGTGCGCCTGGTGCCGCTCCTGGCCTACTCTTCTACACATCTCACTGAACCAGGTTTGGTCCCCTGGCTTGAGGGTAATGGTGGAGTGATATGCCCGACGAGATTGTGGTTGAATACAAATATGCTGCTGCTCATGGCCCAGAATTGCACAGAGCAAATATACGTGTTTTAAGAGATTTTATTTTATTCATATTTAAACACAAATCTAATTAACTTTTTCATGTTAATTGATTTTTAATGGGGAATATTTTACAAAATGTTTCTGCCCCAACCTGGTGGAACCAGAGACACTCAATGTTTTCAAGGGGTGACTGGATAGGCACTAGAGGGAAATAAACTTGCAGGGCTACGGGGAGAGAGCGGGGAATGGGACTGACTGGGTTGCTCGACAGAGAGCCGGCATGGACTCGATGGGCCGAATGGCGTCCTTCTGTCCTGTTTTGACTCACTGATCTTGAGCCAAGCTGAAATGATGTCAAGTTCAATCTTCAGCAGCAGGTATGGTGCTGAGCCCCACATAGAACTGAAAATGCCCAGGCTCCATGCCCGGCCTGTTGTCTCTCTGTTCCTCACTCAGTGGGCTACTGAGCAATACAGGAAGGGCTCAGGCCTAATGAATATCTTAATGCTCAGGTTAAGTTATCACTGCCCAGGCACTCTCTGACTCCAGTCTTGCACACGTTGCTAAGTTTCAAATGTTGCATTTTTCTCACTGGCAATAAATTGATTGATAGCCGTGCTCTGATCAGCTAAGTTTGTTAGGGAGATGTAGTGGGAAAGAAGATACATGGAAGACTATTGATAACTGTGACTGTTCTGACACTGTGAGCTGCAGTTAAATGTAGGCAACATGTAAATTGTCTTGTTCCAAATGTTGATAGAAAGGTCTAGTCATTTCCTGATGACTTTGAAACAGCAGGCATTGTGCAGAAGGCAAGGAAGTGTATTTTGTGAAATTCAGATTGCTTCCACGCCAGGCAAACTTTTGGTACAAAATGACATTTGTCAGGTGAGAATACAAAAGACGTGTTCAGGAAACTACAGCACCAGTTGCGGGTAGGCATCCACTTGAAATCTATTTCCGTCTGTGCTTTTCTAAGAGACAGAGAGAAAAACCTTGAGTATTGTGTGCCATTTTGGTCGCCTTATCTGAGGAAGGATGTTCTTGCCATGGAGAGTGCAGCAACGATTCACCAGACAGATACCTGGGATGGCAGGAAAGACGTATGAGGAGAGATTGGGTTGATTAGGCTTATATTCGCTAGAGTTAAGAAGAATGAGAGGGGATCTCATTGAAACTTATAAAATTCTAACAGGACCAGACAAACTAGATGCAGGAAGCATGTTCCCGATGGTGGGGGATTCCAGAGCCAGTGGTCATAGACTAAGCATAGGGGGTAAGCCAATTAGGATTGAGATGAGGAGGAATTTCTTCACCCAGAGAGTGGTGAATCTGTGGAATTCTCTGCCACACGGGGCAGTTGAGGCACATTAATTAAATATATTCAAGAAGGAGTTGGATATATTTCTAGAGGCTAAAGGGATCAAGGTATATGGGGAGAAAGCAGCGACAGGGTACTGAATTTGGATGATCAGCCATGATCTCATTAAATGACAGAGCGGGCTCGAGGTGCCGAATGGCCTACCCGTGCACCTGTCTTCTATGTTTCTATGAAACATACAGAGAGAAGCTGTCGGGGAATTGAATACTCACCGCTATACTATCAAGGGCGTGGTAGAGGATGTAGTTATGCAGTGTTTGAGACAAATGCTCAAACACACACAGACACAGACATGTGTCTCTTTGTGTGTGTATGTCTCAGATATCCATCTGAGTTTCATTGATTTACGGAGGCTTGCATTACATTGGGAGGCCATTCGGCCCATCGTGCCTGTGCTGTCTCTTTGAAAGAGAAGTCGTGCTTAGTCCCAAACCCCAGCGATTTGTGCATAACCCTGTTAATCTCATTTGCGCTGTCCCTCTCTCCCTCCACCGTGCCCCACACAAAAGGGAGAGGGAAACTATACTAACGAGGAAATGTTGCAGGAAATTGTTATACATTTCTTCATATGCCAGTACAGCTTTTAAAATTCATTTAGTTATTTTTGTCTGTTCAAAAAGGAGCATTTTAAGGTGATGTCCAACGGTTTATAATTGGGGATGTTAAAAATCATCTGCCCTGTCGGGGAATTGAATCGGGGAATTGAACCATTGGTCTCCTGCATGACATCTTTCATAACTATATTAACATATACAGAATCTGCCAGAGCAACAGTCCAGCTGTGAATAGAGTGAGAAAGAGACGGACATAGAAAGAGCAATAGACAGAGAGAGAGAGACAGATAGAGACAAAGAGAGAGCAACAGATACACAGAGCGGGAGCCTCGGTTTGAAGTCTCAGAGTGGTCCCAGGGATGAGAGACTTCAGTTATGTGGAGAGACTGGAGAAGCTGGGATTCTTTTCCTCAGACGGTTAAGAAGAAGTTTAATAGAGGTTTTCAAAATTTCAAGGGGTTTTGATAGAGTAAATAAGGAGACACTGTTTCCAGTGGCAGGAGGGTCGGTAACCAGAGGACACCAATTGAGGATAACCAGCAAAAGAACCAGAGGGGAGATGAGGAGAATTTTTTACGCTGTGAGTTATTCTGATTGGGAATGCGCTGCCTGAATGGGCGGTGGAAGCAGATTCAATAGTAACTTTCAAAAAGGGAATATTGATAAGGAGAAATTTGGAGGGCTGTGAGGAAAGAGCAGGTGAGTGGGACTAATTGGAGAGCTCTTTCAATGTAACAGTGCAGACTTGATGGGCCGAATGGCCTCCTTCTGTGCCGTATCAATCTATGATTCTATGGTCTATGTCTCTCTCCACCCTGGTGTCAAAGGTGCAATGGATGTTCATCCAAATAATTCCCCCATGAGATACGGTTAGGATTTGTTCCCTTATAAATTTTATATTTCAAATGTTATGAAAAACCGTAAAATGATGAAAATATTCTGATGGCCATACGGTGATCGAACCGTTGCTGAAGAGTTCATAAGATTCTTTTCTCAAAATCAACAACATTACCATCTCCACCATTATACTTTGTCTCGGCCTGGTCTCATCCTTAACTTCAGCTTGCCCACTTACCCCTCTGCTAAGCCTCGGTTCTGAGCAAATCACACAGCTGCCTTGATGGCTATCGGTTCACAAATCTCTGCTTCTTTTTCACACTGCTCATAGCAGCTTGTATTGCAGTCCTGCCAGGTAAAATGAGTATAATCTTTGCAAGGCACTGCTGCACGAAAGAAAAGCAATTGTTAACTTTTTTCTTGAATACGAAGTGCAATGCCTTCATTTCAAGAAGCACTGCTTTCAATTTCAACAAATATGCCAGCCGAATGCAGCTTGCAAAGAAAATGCTGAGCAATCTGCTGTGCAGTCAAACGAAGCACTGGACAACACACATCTTTCTTGCCCCGCTTATTTGGAACTGGGAATGACAGGTTGAGCCTGTCATCTGATGTCGAGAACAATAAATCAACCATCATTGATTCAGGCAACAAACGGTCCAGTAACCGTGGTTGGTAAACAGATGCCAAGCTTGTATGTCCTAAATTTCCAGCAGCTGGGACAACAAGAATTCAGGTTTCACCAAGATTTGAACTCGGATCGCTGGATTCAGAGGGCTCACCATTACACCATGGAACAGATGCTGAAGAATTCATTAGATTCTTTTCTCAAAATCAACAACATTACCATCTGCACCATAATAATTTGTCTCGGCCTGGTCTCATCCTTAACTTCAGCTTGCCCACTTGCCCCTCTGCTAAGCCTCGGTTCTGAGCAAATCACACAGCTGCCTTGATGGCTATCGGTTCACAAATCTCTGCTTCTTTTTCACACTGCTCATAGCAGCTTGTATTGCAGTCCTGCCAGGTAAAATGATTATAATCTTTGCAAGGCACTGCTGCACGAAAGAAAAGCAATTGTTAACGTTTTTCGAGAATACGAAGTGCAATGCCTACGTTTCAAGAAGCACTGCTTTCAATTTCAACAAGTATGGCAGCCGAATGCAGCTTGCAAAAAAAATGTTGAGCAATCTGCTGTGCAGTCAAACGAAGCACTGGACAACACACATCTTTCTGACCCGCTTATTGGGAACTGGGAATGAGAGGTTGAGCCTATCATCTAATGTCCAGAACAATAAATCAACCGTCATTGATTCAGGCAGCAAACGTTCCAGTCACCGTGGTTAGCATGCAGATGCCAAGTTTGTATGTCCCAAATTTCCAGCAGCTGGGGCAACACAAAATCAAGTTTCATCGAGATTCGAACTCGCCATCGCTGGATTCAAAGACCAGAGTGCTCACCATTACACCATGGAACTGTTGTCAAGAAATTCATTAGATTCTTTTCTCAAAATCAACAACATTACCGTCTCCACCATTGTACTTTTTCTCGGCCTGGTCTCATCCTTAACTTCAGCTTGCCCACTTGCCCCTCTGCTAAGCCTCGGTTCTGAGCAAATCACACAGCTGCCTTGATGGCTATCGGTTCACAAATCTCTGCCTCTTTATCACACTGCTCATAGCATCTTGTAATGCAGTCCTGCCAGGTAAAATGTGGAAAAACCTTTGCAAGGAACTGCTGCACGAAAGATAAGCAATTGTTAACTTTTTTCGAGAATACGAAGCGCAATGCCTACGTTTCAAGAAGCACTGCTTTCAATTTCAACAATTATGCCAACCGAATGCAGCTTGCAAAGAAAATGTTGAGCAATCTGCTGTGCAGTCAAACGAAGCACTGGACAACACACATCTTTCCTGCCCCGCTTATTTGGAACTGGAATGAGAGGTTGAGCCTATCATCTGATGTCGAGAACAATAAATCAACCATCATTGATTCAGGCAGCAAACGGTCCAGTTACCGTGGTTGGTATGCAGATACCAAGCTTGTATGTCCCAAATTTCCAGCAGCTGGGACAACAAGAATCCAGCTTCCACCGAGATTTGAATTCAGATCGCTGGATTCAGAGTCCAGTGCGCGCACCATGGAACCGTTGCTGAAAAGCTCATTAGATTCTTTTCTCAAAATCAACAACATTACCATCTCCACTATTCTACTTTGTCTCGGCCTGCGCTCATCCTTAACTTCAGCTTGCCCACTTACCCCGCTGCTAAGCCTCGGTTCTGAGCAAATCACACAGCTGCCTTGATGGCTATCGGTTCACAAATCTCTGCTTCTTTTTCACACTGCTCATAGCAGCTTGTGTTGCAGTCCTGCCACGTAAAATGTGTATAATCTTTGCAAGGCACTGCTGCACGAAAGAAAAGCAATTGTTAACTTTTTTCGACAATACGAAGTGCAATGCCTACATTTCAGAAGCACTGCTTTCAATTTCAACAAGTATTCCAGCCGAATGCAGCTTGCAAAGAAAATGTTAACAATCTGCTGTGCAGTCAAACGAAGCACTGGACAACACCCATCTTTCTGTCACGCTTATTTGGAAATGGGAATGAGAGGTTGAGCCTATCATTTGCTGTTGAGAACAATAAATCAACCGTCATTGATTCAGGCAGCAAACGGTCCAGTAACCGTGGTTGGTATGCAGATGCCAAGCTTGTATGTCACAAATTTCCAGCAGCTGGGACAACAAGAATTTAGGTTCCACCGAGATTCGAACTCGGATCGCTGGATTCAAAGCCCAGAGTGCTCACCATTACACCATGGAACCATTGCTGAAGAGTTCATTAGATTATTTTCTCAAAATCAACAACATTACCATCTCCACCATGATACTTTGTCTCGGCCTTGTCTCATCCTTAACTTCAGCTTGCCCACTTGCCCCTCTGCTAAGCCTCGGTTATGAGCAAATTACACAGCTGCCTTGATGGCTATCGGTTCACAAATCTCTGCTTCTTTTTCACACTGCTCATAGCAGCTTGTGTTGCAGTCCTGCCAGGTAAAACGAGTGTAATCTTTGCAAGGCACTGCTGCACGAAAGAAAAGCAATTGTTACCTATTTTCGAGAAGACGAAGTGCAATGCCTACATTTCAAGAAGCACTGCTTTTAATTTCAACAATTATGCCAGCCGAATGCAGCTTGCAAAGAAAATGTTGAGCAATCTGCTGTGCAGTCAAACGAAGCACTGGACAACACACATCTTTCTGCTCCGCTTATTTGGAACTGGAAATGAGAGGTTGAGCCTATCATTTGCTGTCGCGAACAGTAAATCAACCGTCATTGATTCAGGCAGCAAACGGTCCAGTAACCGTGGTTGGTATGCAGATGCCAACCTTGTATGTCACAAATTTACTGCAGCTGGGACAACATGAATTCCGGTTCCACCGAAAATCGGACGCAGATCGCTGGATTCAAAGCCCAGAGTGCTCACCATTACACCATGGAACCATTGCTGAAGAGTGATGTGCCTCAATACATCCGAGACTCGATGTTAGCGAAACAAAACAAGGCCTTTATTGACTTAGAAGGTAACACACAGAGGAGAATGTATCTTCCATCCAGAGGTCTGACGTACTGGATGTGCTGCAGGCTGGGCCAGCTTACATAGGAGCCAGGTATGGGCGGAGCCCTACACACAGTACAATACAATGGAAATGAAACTGAAACCAACGACAGTCACAGGCAGAGAAATACTGATGAATGATGAATGGAATATTTCATTACATTCACCCCTTCTATAGATTTAGTCTGTTCAGGGGTTTGATAGTCCTCTGCGACCGACGTGGCTGTTGTGGTGCCGCGGGTGTTGGCTGGGTGTCCCCGGTGGCCTCCTGGGTCTCTGCCGGGGGTGCCGCCAGGGTTGTTGAAGGGGTAGTTGGTGGGGGTACCGTTGGTCGATGTTCTTCCGGGGGTGATGAAAGAGTAGTGGGTGGGTAAGAGTTGCTGTGGTCGTTGTTGCTGCCGTTGTCGTGGTTGTTGTCGTTACCGGCTGGGGCGACGTCTTTTATGGACACGGTGTCCTCCCATCCGTTGGCGTGCTGGACATACGCGTATTGGGGGTTGGCGTGGAGTAGGTGCACTGACTCCACGAGAGGGTCCGTCTTGTGGCCCCTCACATGCCTTCGCACGAATACCGGACCTGGGGTGGAGAGCCATGACGGCATGGATATGCCTGAGGTGGATTTCCGGGGAAAGACAAACATTCGCTCGTGAGGCATGGCATTAGTGGCAGTACACAATAGCGACCGTATCGAATGGAGCACATCTGTGAGGACTTCCTGCCAGCGGGAGATAGGGAGGCCTTTGGTCCTTAGGGCTAGAGTGACTGCTTTCCATACTGTCCCGTTCTCTCGCTCCACTTGACCATTACCCCGGGGGTTGTAGCTGGTGGTACGGCTCGTGGCGATCCCCCTGGAGAGCATGTACTGGCGTAGCTCTTCACTCATGAAGGACACCCCCCTATCCGTATGGATGTAGCTCGGCATACCGAACAGGCAGAACAGGCTGTTGAGGCATTTAATGACCATGGCGCTGGTCATGTCTGGGCCGGGGAAGGCGAATGGGAAACGAGAGTATTCGTCCACAATGTTCAGGAAGTAAACATTGCGGTCGACGGATGGGAGGGGGCCCTTGAAATCTAAGCTGTGCCGCTCAAAGGGCCGTGTAGCTTTGATTAAGTGGGCTCTATCTGGATGGTAGAACCAAGGCTTGCACTCAGCGCAATTGCGACAGTTCCTGGTCAGGGACCGAACTTCCTCAATCGAGTAGGGTAAGTTGCGGGACTTTATGAAGTCGAACAGCCGCGTGACCCCTGGGTGGCAGAGGTCATTGTGGAGGGTCTGTGGCCGATCCCCGGTGGCGCTGGCACACATCCCTCATGAGAGGGCGTTGGGGGATTCGTTAAGAGCCCCTGGCCGGTAAATGATGTCATAATCGAAGGTGGAGAGCTCGATCCGCCACCTAAGAATCTTATCATTTTTAATCTTCCCCCTCTGTTTATTATTGAACATAAATGCTACCGACCGCTGGTCGGTAAGTAGGGTGAAGCGTTTGCCGGCTAGGTAGTGGCGCCAGTGGCGCACTGCCTCCACGATGGCTTGGGCCTCTTTTTCTATGGAGGAGTGTCTGATCTCAGGCCCCTGGAGGGTCCTCGAGAAGAAAGCTACGGGCCGCCCCGCCTGTTTGAGGGTGGCCGCCAAGGCAAAGTCAGACGCATCACTTTCCACTTGAAAGGGAGTGTTCTCGTCCACTGCCTGTAGCGTGGCCCGCTCAATATCATGCTTAATGCTTTTGAAGGCGGCATGGGCCTCAGCAGAGAGCGGAAAAGAGGATGCTTTCAAGAGGGGGCGGGCTTTGTCGGAGTGGTTGGGGACCCATTGGGAATAATAAGAAAATAACCCCAGGCACCTTTTCAGGGCTTTGGGAGTGTTGGGCTGGGGCAGCTCCCGTAGGGGGTGCAATCGGTCGGGCCTGGTCCAATTTCCCCATTCTCCACCACGCTGCCTAGTATGCAGAGGCGCGTGGTGTTGTAAACGCACTTGTCCTCCTTGTAGGTGAGGTAGAGTTTTTGTGCGGTTTTCAGGAACCTCTCGAGGTTCGATTCATGATCCTGCTGGTTGTGACCGCAGATGGTGATGTTGTCGAGGTAGGGGAAGGTTGCCTGCAAGTGGTGGTCATCGACCTCTGGAAGACCGAGACCCCATTCGTCACCCCAAAGGGGACTCTGAGTAATTGGTAGAGGCGTCCGTTCGCCTCGAAGGTGGTGTACGGGCGGTCCTCTGGTCTGATAGGGAGCTGGTGGTACGCTGACTTGAGGTCGATGCTGGAGAACACCCGGTATTGGGCGATTTGGTTCACCATTTCTGATATGCGGGGTAGCAGGTCGGCGTCTATTTGGGTGTACCTGTTGATCGTTTGGCTATAGTCGATCACCATCCGTTTCTTCTCGCTACCCCTTACCACCACCACTTGGGTGCGCCACGGGCTATTGCTGCGTTCAATAATGCGCTCTTTCAGGAGCCTGTCTACCTCGGTCGCGATAAACCACTTGTCCTCCCAGCTGTACCTCCTGCTTTTGGTCGCTATTGGCCGGCAGTTAGGGGTAAGGTTCGCGAATAGCGAAGGCGGCTTTACCTTCAGGGTAGCCAGACCGCACACTGTGAGGGGCGGCTGGGACCCACCGTAATTGAGCGTGATGCTTTGGTGGTAGCACTGGAAATCCAGGCCCAAGTTTACGCTCGCACGTAGATTCTTCATGATTAATACTTTAAAATTACCGTATACAGTTCCGTTAATGGACAATTGTACCGTGCAGTAACCCATAATGGTCGATGTCTGGGATTTATCAGCCATAGAGTTGGTACCCCGAGTAGGGACCACCTTTAGGGAGAGTTGTTGCACCAGTTCAGGGTGGATAAAACTCTCCGTGCTTCCACTGTCAATTAAACATTTAACCCTGCACCCGTTTACCTCGATGTCCACCATTGATTTGGATAGTGGGTGCAGCCTGGTCTGGTCCACTGTGACCGATGCCACTGTAGGGCCCTGATCGAGACAAGATGGCGTCCACGCTGTCTGCTCACAAGATGGCGGACCCCACGAGGTCGGGCAAGATGGCGTCCAAGATGGCCGCTCCCACGGTGCACACGCGGCGGTGGTGGGTTTTCCGGCGGGGTTCCCTCTGCACACCTTCCCGAAGTGCCCCTTCTTACCACACTTAAAGCAGGTGGTGCCTTTCACCGGGCACAGGTTTCTGGTGTGCTTCGGCTGCCCGCAGAAGTAGCAGTTGGGCCCCCGACGCGTCGTGGCTGTCGTATGGCATCTGGGGGGAGAGCGGGGCCCCGACGGTGTCGGGCTGCCGGGCGGGGAAGATGCCTTCCAAGATGGCGGTGCCCTTGGTGCACACGTAGCGGCGTGGACGGCGTGGGCTGAAGAGTAGGCATCCGAGTTTCTCTGGGCCACATCCAGGGATCGTGCTGTGTCTGCAGCCTGTTTCAGGTCCAATCCCGTTTTTTCCAGCAGTCTCTGCCGGATGTAAGTGGAGCTGAGGCCTGTGATAAAGGCATCGCAAACAAGCTCGTCAGTGTACACTGTGGCTTTTACATCTTGGCACTTGCAGTCTTTGCCAAGCGTTTTCAGGGTGCCTAGGAACTCCTCCACCGACTCCCCAGGTCGCTGTGTGCGAGTAGCGAGCAGATGCCTAGCATACACCTCATTCGTAGGCTGCTGGTAATGCACCTTTAAGATGTCGCAGGCGGCCGGGTATGTGTCGGCGTCTTGGATGAGGGGGTAAACCCGGTGGCTTACCCAATTCCGCAGAATTCCGAGTTTCATACTCGCAGCGTCCGTAGCGTCTTTGACGGCTGCGGAATTGTCCAGGAAGAATTCCATACACATAAACCAGTGTCCGAAGCATGCCGATGCGTCCGAAGCATGCTGGTCCAAATCCAAACGTTCGGGTTTCAAGAGTTGATCCATTGTGTTGAAAATTAAGTGAATAAAATTGATGTGCCTCAATAAATCCGAGACTCGATGTTAGCGAAACAAAACAAGGCTTTTATTGACTTAGAAGGCAACACACAGAGGAGAATGTATCTTCCATCCAGAGGTCTGCCGTACTGGATGTGCTGCAGGCTGGGCCAGCCTACATAGGAGCCAGGTATGTGTGGAGCCCTACACATAGTACAATACAATGGAAATGAAACTGAAACCAACCACAGTCACAGGCAGAGAAATACTGATGAGTGATGAATGGAATATTTCATCACAAAGATGTTGTTAGATTCTTTTCTCAAAATCTACAACATTACCGCCTCCACCATTATACTTTGTCTCGGCCTGGTCTCATCCTTCACTTCAGCTTGTCCACTTGCCCCTCTGCTAAGCCTCGGTTCTGAGATAATCACACAGCTGCCTTGATGGCTGTCAGTTCACAAATCTCTGCTTCTTTTTCACACTGCTCATAGCAGCTAGTATTGCAGTCCTGCCAGATAAAATGTGTATAATCTTTGCAAGGCAATGTTGCATGATAGAAAAGCAATTGTTAACTTTTTTCGAGAGTACGAAGTGCAATGCCTGCGTTTCAAGATGCACTGCTTTCAATTTGAACAATTATGCCAGCCGAATGCAGCTTGCAAAGAAAATGTTGAGCAATCTGCTGTGCAGTCAAACGAAGCACTGGACAACACATATCTTTCTGCCCCGCTTATTTGGAACGGGGAATGAGATGTTGAGCCTATCATCTGATGTTGAGAACAATAAATCAACCGTCATTGATTCAGGCAGCAAACGGTCCACTAACCGTGGTTGGTATGCAGATGCCAAGCTTGTATGTCCCAAATTTCCAGCAGCTGGGGCAACAAGAATTCAGGTTCGACCGAGATTTGAACTCGGATCGTTGGATTCAATGTTCGGAGGGCTCACCATTACACCATGGAACTGTTGCCAAAGAAATCATTCGATTCTATTCTCAAAATCAACAACATTACCGTCTCCACCATTGTACTTTGTCTCGGCCTGGTCTCATCCTTAACTTCAGCTTGCCTGCTTGCCCCTCTGCTAAGCCTCGGTTCTGAGCAAATCACACAGCTGCCTTGATGGCTATCGGTTCACAAATCTCTGCCTCTTTTTCACACAGCCCATAGCAGCTTATATTGCAGTCCTGCCAGGTAAAATGAGTATAATCTTTGCAAGGCACTGCTGCACAAAAGATAAGCAATTATTAACTTTTTTCGAGAATACGAAGTGCAATGCCTACGTTTCAAGAAGCACTGCTTTCAATTTCAACAAGTATACCAGCCGAATGCAGCTTGCAAAGAAAATGTTGAGCAATCTGCTGTGCAGTCAAACGAAGCACTGGACAACACACATCTTTCTGACCAACTTATTTGGAACTGGGAATGAGAGGTTGAACCTATAATCTGATGTCGAGAACAATAAATCAACCGTCATTGATTCAGGCAGCAAACGGTCCAGTAACCGTGGTTGGTATGCAAATGCCAACCTTGTGTGTCACAAATTTGCAGCAGCTGGGACAACAAGAATTCAGGCTCCACCGAGATTCGAACTCGGATCACTGGATTCAAAGCCCAGGGTGCTCACAGTTACACCATGGAACCTTTGCTGTATTACTCATTAGATTCTTTTCTCAAAATCTACAACATTACCATCTCCACCATTATACTTTGTCTCGGCGTGGTCTCATCCTTAACTTCAGCTTGCCCACTTGCCCCTCTGCTAAGCCTCGGTTCTGAGCAAATCACACAGCTGCCTTGATGGTTATCGGTTCACAAATCTCTGCCTCTTTTTCACACTGCTCATAGCAGCTTGTAATGCAGTCCTGCCAGGTAAAATGTGAATAATCTTTGCAAGGCACTGCTGCACGAAAGATAAGCAATTGTTAACTTTTTTCGAGAATACGAAGTGCAATGCCTTCGTTTCAAGAAGCACTGCTTTCAATTTCAACAATTATGCCAGCCGAATGCATCTTGCAAAGAAAATGTTGAGCAATCTGCTGTGCAGTCAAACGAAGCACTGGAAAACACACATCTTTCTTGCCCCGCTTATTTGAAACTGGGAATGAGAGGTTGAGCCTCTCATCTGATGTCGAGAACAATAAATCAACCATCATTGGTTCAGGCAGCAAACGGTCCAGTAACCGTGGTTGGTATGCAGATGCCAAGCTTGTATGTCCCAAATTTCCACCAGCTGGGACAAGAATTGAGGTTTCATCGAGATTTGAACTTGGATCGCTGGATTCAAAGTTCAGAGCGCTCACCATTACAACATGGAACCGTTGCTGAAAAGTTCATTAGATTCTTTTCTCAAAGTCAACAACATTACCATCTCCACCATTATACTTTGTCTCGGCCTTTTCTCATCCTTAATTTCAGCTTGATCACTTGCCCCTCTGCTAAGCCCCGGTTATGAGCAAATTACACAGCTGCCTTGATGGCTATCGGTTCACAAATCTCTGCTTCTTTTTCACACTGCTCATAACAGATTGCATTGCAGTCCTGCCAGGTAAAATGACTATAATCTTTGCAAGGCACTGCTGCACGAAAGAAAAGCAATTATTACCTTTTTTCGAGAATACGATGTGCAATGCCTACATTTCAAAAAGCACTGCTTTTAATTTCAACAATTATGCCAGCCGTATGCAGCTTGCAAAGAAAATGTTAATGAGAGGTTGAGCCTATCATTTGCTGTCGAGAACAATAAATCAACCGTCATGGATTCAGGCAGCAAACGGTCCAGTAACCGTGGTTGGTATGCAAATGCCAACCTTGGGTGTCCCTAATTTCCAGCAACTGGGACAACAAGAATTCAGGTTCCACTGAGATTCGAACTCAGATCGCTGGCTTCAGAGTCCAGAGGGTTCACCATTACACCATGGAACCGTTGCTGAAGGAGCTATTAGATTCTTTTCTCATAATCAACAACATTACCGACTCCACCATGATACTTTGTCTCGGCCTCGTCTCATCCTTAACTTCAGCTCGCCCACTTACCCCTTTGCTGAGCCTCGGTTCTGAGCAAATCACACAGCTGCCTTGATGGCTATCGGTTCACAGATCTCTGCCTCTTTTTCACACTGCCCATAGCAGCTTGTATTGCAGTCCTGCCAGGTAAAATGAGTATAATCTTTGCAAGGCAGTGCTGCACGAAAGAAAAGCAATTGTTAACTTTTTTCGAGAATACGAAGTGCAATGCCTACGTTTCAAGAAGCTCTGCTTTCAATTTCAACAATTATGCCAGCCGAATGCAGCTTGCAAAGAAAATGTTGAGCAATCTGCTGTGCAGTCAAACGAAGCACTGGACAACACACATCTTTCTGCCCCGCTTATTTGGAACTGGGAATGAGATGCTGAGCCTATCATCTGATATCGAGAACAATAAATCAACCGTCATTGATTCAGGCAACAAACGGTCCAGTAACGATGGTTGGTATGCAGATGCGAAGCTTGTATGTCCGAAATTTCCAGCAGCTGGGACAACAAGAATTTAGGTTCTACCGAGATTTGAACTCAGATCGTTGGATTCAAAGTCCAGAGAGCGCACCATTACACCATGGAACCGTTGTTGAAGAGGTTGTAAGATTATTTTCTCAAAATCAACAACATTACCGTCTCCACCATTATACTTTGTCTCGGCCTGGTCTCATCCTTAACTTCAGCTTGCCCACTTGCCCCTCTGCTAAGCCTCGGTTCTGAGCAAATCACACAGCTGCCTTGATGGCTATCGGATCACAAATCTCTGCCACTTTTTCACACTGCCCATAGCAGCTTGTATTGCAGTCCTGCCAGGTAAAATGAGTATAATCTTTGCAAGGCACTGCTGCACGAAAGAAAAGCAATTGTTAACTATTTTCGAGAATACGAAGTGCAATGCCCACGTTTGAAGAAGCTCTGCTTTCAATTTCAACAATTATGCCAGCCGAATGCAGCTTGCAAAGAAAATGTTGAGCAATCTGCTGTGCAGTCAAACGAAGCACTGGACAACACACATCTTTCTTGCCCCGCTTATTTGGAACTGGGAATGAGAGGTTGAGCCTATCATCTGATGTCGAGAACAATAAATCAACCGTCACTGATTCAGGCAGCAAACGGTCCAGTAATCGTGGTTGGTATGCAGATGCCAAGCTTGTATGTCACAAATTTCCAGTAGCTGGGACAACAAGAATTCAGGTTCCACCGAAATTTGAACTCAGATCGTTGGATTTAAAGCACAGAGTGCTCACCATTACACCATGGAACCGTTGCTGAAGTAGGCATCAGATTCTTTTCTCAAGATCAACAGCATTACCGTCTCCACCATTATACTTTGTCTCGGCCTGGCCTCATCCTTAACTTCAGCTTGCCCACTTACCCCTCTGCTAAGCCTCGGTTCTGAGCAAATCACACAGCTGCCTTGATGGCTATCGGATCACAAATCTCTGCCTCTTTTTCACACTGCCCATAGCAGCTTGTATTGCAGTCCTGCCAGGTAAAATGAGTATAATCTTTGCAAGGCAGTGCTGCACGAAAGAAAAGCAATTGTTAACTTTTTTCGAGAATACGAAGTGCAATGCCTACGTTTCAAGAAGCTCTGCTTTCAATTTCAACAATTATGCCAGCCGAATGCAGCTTGCAAAGAAAATGTTGAGCAATCTGCTGTGCAGTCAAACGAAGCACTGGACAACACACATCTTTCTGCCCCGCTTATTTGGAACTGGGAACGTGTGGTTGAGCCTATCATTTGCTGTCGAGAACAATAAATCAACCGTCATTGATTCAGGCAGCAAACGGTCCAGTAACCGTGGTTGGTATGCAGATGCCAAGCTTGTATGTCCCAAATTTTCAGCAGCTGGGACAACAAGAATTCAGGTTCCACTGAGATTTAAACTCGGATCGCTGGATTCAAAGCCCAGAGTGCTCACCATTGCTCCATGGAACCGTTGCTGAAGAGGTAATTAGATTATTTTCTCAAAATCAACAACATTACCGTCTCCACCATTGTACTTTGTCTCGGCCTGGTCTCATCCTTAACTTCAGCTTGCCTACTTTCCCCTCTGCTAAGCCTCGGTTCTGAGCAAATCACACAGCTGCCTTGATGGCTATCGGTTCACAAATCTCTGCCTCTTTTTCACACTGCTCATAGCAGCTTGTATTGCAGTCCTGCCAGGTAAAATGTGGAAAAATCTTTGCAAGGAACTTCTGCACGAAAGATAAGCAATTGTTAACTTTTTTCGTGAATACGAAGCGCAATGCCTACGTTTCAAGAAGCACTGCTTTCAATTTCAACAATAATGCCAGTCGAATGCAGCTTGCAAAGAAAATGTTGAGCAATCTGCTGTGCAGTCAAACGAAGCACTGGACAACACACATCATTCTTGCCCCGCTTATTTGGAACTGGAATGAGAGGTTGAGCTTATCATCTGATGCGGAGAACAATAAATCAACCGTCATTGATTCAGGCAGCAAACGGTCCAGTAACCGTGGTTGGTATGCAGATACCAAGCTTGTACGTCCCAAATTTCCAGCAGCTGGGACAACAAGAATTCAGCTTCCACCGACATTTGAATTCAGATCGCTGGATTCAGAGTCCAGAGTGCTCACCATTACACCATGGTACCGTTGCTGAAGAGCGCATTAGATTCCTTTCTCAAAATCAACAACATTGCCGTCTCCACCATTATACTTTTTCTCGGCCTGCTCTCATCCTTAACTTCAGCTTGCCCACTTGCCCCTCTGCTAAGCCTCGGTTCTGAGCAGATTACACAGCTGCCTTGATGGCTATCGGTTCACAAATCTCTGCTTCTTTTTCATACTGCTCATAGCAGCCTGTATTGCAGTCCTGCCAGGTAAAATGTGTGTAATCTTTGCAAGGCACTGCTGCACGAAATATAAGCAATTATTAACTTTTTTCGAGAATACGAAGTGCAATGCCGACGTTTCAAGAAGCACTGCTTTCAATTTCAACAATTATGCCAGCCGAATGCAGCTTGCAAAGAAAATGTTGAGAAATCTGCTGTGCAGTCAAACGAAGCACTGGACAACACACATCTTTCTGCCCCGATTATTTGGAACTGGGAATGAGAGGTTGAGCCTATCATCTGATGTCGAGAACAATAAATCAACCGTCATTGATTCAGGCAACAAACGGTCCAGTAACGATGGTTAGTATGCAGATGCCAAGCTTGTATGTCCCAAATTTCCAGCAGCTGGGACAACAAGAATTCAGGTTCTACCGAGATTTGAACTCAGATCGTTGGATTCAAAGTCCAGAGACCGCACCATTACACCATGGAACCGTTGCTGAAGAAGTTGTTAGATTATTTTCTCAAAATCAACAACATTACCGTCTCCACCATTATACTTTGTCTCGGCCTGGTCTCATCCTTAACTTCAGCTTGCCCACTTGCCCCTCTGCTAAGCCTCGGTTCTGAGCAAATCACACAGCTGCCTTGATGGCTATCGGTTCACAAATCTCTGCTTCTTTTTCACACTGCTCAGAGCAGATTGTATTGCAGTCCTGCCAGGTAAAATGTGTATAATCTTTGCAAGGCACTGCTGCACGAAAGAAAAGCAATTGTTAACTTTTTTCGAGAATATATCTAGCAACCGTAATTGTAATTTTAACTAGTTATTATTTAGTTGTTAAATGAATGTTATGTACTGTTTATCTGAAAGGGGAGGAATTGTTATGTATGTACCTTTAAGGGAAGAACTGGTCTCAGACTGCAGAACCGGCAGTGACCACCCCTGTATAACAGGCCCTAGCAGGCTTCTGTAGCTTCAGTTTCCATGTTGTCTCCATTCAGTATAGACTTGTTATAATCAACTCCTGCAGTCCGTGTCTCAATTATACACGGACATAATAATCACAGGCACGGCTATCAATCAATTCATTGCCAGTATGAAAAATGCAATATTTGAAACTTAGCAACGTGTGCAAGACTGGAATCAGAGAGTCTATGGCCCATGATAATTTGAGCATTAAGATGTTCATTAGCCCTTCCTGTATTGCTCATTAGCCCACTGTGTGAGGGACTACGAACCACGGGCATTTTCAGTTCTGTGTGGGACTCAGCACCGTACCTGCAGCTGAAGATTGAACTTGATTTGGCTCGTGATCCGTGCGGCTCAGTGAGACTTCGGACCGACTCTCCCTTCACAACCCATCAGCGTGGAGAAAAGAACAGGGAATTTTACACATGTGTTGTGCTCTGTAACTTTATTTGAATATTCCATTGCATTTCACGCTGTGTCCAACACGGTGAGGTCCCCCGTGCTGTGTCAGCTTTGTATCTTTATCAACACTCTAGCTTTACATTAACACAACCTGAGCTCCGAGATCTGGTCTGGTCACATTACCCGAAGTGAGAATGAGTGACAGGGGCAATGCCACCCGGGGATAGAAAATCCTCCAAAATATCGACAGAATACTACATTTGATGTGAAGCCGAAATAACTCAGTAGGAAAGCGTTAGACTGAAAATTTGAAAGTCCCTGGTTCGATCACGGGTTTCGGCAGGTTTTAGTTACTTTTTTCTCCTTCACTACAAGAGGACCGAATCAGCAGAGATTTTACGCACCTGATGCCGAGTTTCCCAAACGAATGGCAATGAAACCACATTGGATCATGCTGGATCCGGCTCCAACCGTCCGATGCAGGTTCGAATCCAGTCGGAGTCCCGCCGTATGCTTTTTATACCGGGACAGTGTTTGAGGGAGGGGCTGTGGTGTGATAATAAATTTTAGAATGAGGTTTGTTAGACCATAGAGCTCTCTTTCTGTTACTTTTGATTTACTCACTGCCCAGTTGTATATACGAACAGTTATCAATGTTTAAGCGATGTGGTGTGTTCAAAGTTTGTGCCGTAACTCGGCCACACAGTGTGAGCCTAAAAGACAATCTGCCAGGCTGGGTTCGAGCCTGCCCAACGAGAGCATTGCGGTCGGTTAGCTCAGTTGGTGAGAGGGTGGTGATACTAACAGCAATGTCGCGGGTTCCATCCCCGTACGGGCTATCCGAAATGTTTTATAATTTTACGCTTTTCCCGCACATTTAAAATACAAACTTTATAAGGAAGCCAATGCACACAAATTCTCACGGTGGATTTATTTGGATTAACATCCATTGCACCTTTGCCACCGGGGCTGGAAACTTGCTGCAGTTTCCCTGGTGGTCTAGTGGTTAGGATTCGGCGCTGTTACTGCTGCGGCCGGGGTTCGATTCCCGGTCAAAAAACAGTGTGCTTTGGGGCTGTTTGAATTACCACCATACAATGCACACTTACGGAGTAATGCTCTCTTCTGATTCAACTTTCCACACTGCTGCTCAACATCACTCTTCATACAGCGATACAAAATGAATTTCCTTGACTTCTGTGAAATGCATGCTGTTTCAAAGTCAGCAGGAATTGATTTCTGTCATCATTAAGACTGGCTGATTGAAACTTTAAACAGTGTCAGGACAGTCACGGTTTTTATCAGTCTTCCGTGAATCTTCTTGCCCACTGCTTCTCCCTAACACACTTCCCTTATCACAGGCACGACTATCAATCAATTCGTTGCCAGTTTGAAAAATGCATCATTTGAAACTTAGCAACGTGTGCAAGACTGGAATCAGAGAGTCTGTGGGCCGTGATAACTTAACCTGAGCATTGAGATGTTCATTAGCCCTTCCTGTATTGCTCAGTAGCCCACTGAGTGAGGAACAAAGAGACCACAGGCCGGGCATGGAGCTTAGTCATTTTCAGGCTTGTGTGGGGCTCAGCACCATACCTGCAGCTGAAGATTGACTTTGATTTCAGTTTGGCACTTGATCAGTGCGGTGAGAGCGCCGAATCCTAACCAGCAGACCACCAGGGAAGCTGCAGCAAGCCTCCTGCCAGCAAGCACAGCAACACAGTCTTTCCTGCTTGCTCCTTTGAATTTCACGCCAGGCAAACTGTTGGAATGAGGTTTGTTAGCTTAAAGACCTCTTTTACCTGCCCAGCTTCATTCCATAAAACTAAGTCCAGAACCGCCCCCTCCCTTGTTGGGCACGGATGTTGCTTTCCACTTATCAGCCCGACTGAATGCTGTCCAGGATTTCCATCATGCGGGCACAGACTGCTTCATTATCTGAGGAGTTGTGAATTGAGCTGAGCGTCCCAACTTCTGCCCTTACAACGGAGGGAAGGTCTTTGATGAAGCAGCTGAAAATGTTGGGCCTAGAACACTGCCCTGAGGTACTCCTGCAGCGATGTCCTGGAGCTGAGATGATTGGCATCCACCAACCACAACCATCGTAAATTGATCTAGGTGTAACTCCTGCCAGTTGAGAGAGCCCCTGTGATTCCCATTGACTTCAATTTTCCGAAGGCTCCTTGATGCCACAGTCGGTCAAATGATGCAATGATATCAAGGGCAGTCACCTTCAACTCACCATTGGAATTGAGCTCTTTAATCCATGGTGCAACAGAGGCTGTAATGAGGTCTGAAGCTGAGCGGTCCTGGGGGAATCCAATTTGAGAATATGGGAGCAGGTAATTGGTGTGTAAGCCACACCAGCCATCACTTGTGGTGATGATTGAGAGTGGAGTGATTCGGCAGTAATTGTCCGCTTTACATTTGTCCCACTTCTTGTGGACAGGATATACCTGGGCAATTTTCCACTTTGTCGGGTAGATACCACTGTTTTAGCTGTACTAGAACAGCTTCCCCGAGGCGTGGCTATTTCTGGAGCACACGCTTTTAGTGCTGCAGACGGAGTTTTGTCGGAGCCCGTTGCATTTGCTGTAACTAATGACCTCAACTGTATCTTAATATCGCTTGGACTTAATCGAATTGAATGATGACTGGCTTCTCTCAGGATGGTTACAGACACTTCAGCTTTGTCTTTTCTGTTTATTTACTCCATCTAATCATTTTCTTGATTTTAAAACCCTCTGTCAAATTTCCTCTTAGCCGTCTATGCTCTAAGGAGAACAGCTCCAGCTTCTCTGGTCTATCCACGTAACGGCAATCGTTCATCACTGGAACCAATGAAGTAAATCTCTTCTGTGCTCTCTTCAAATCCTTCATGTCCTTCTGAAAGTGTGGCGCCCAGAATAGGACTCAATACTCCAGCTGCAGCCCAACTAGTATTTTATATTGTTTATCCACAACTTCATGCCGTTTGGACATTATGCTTCTATTTATATAGACAAGGATCACACATGGTTTATTAACAGCGTTCTAAACCTGTTCTGCCATCTTCAACGAATTGTTCACAAACACCCCCAGTTATGTCTGTCTGTTAACCCTTTTAAAATTATTCAATTTAGCTTGTAATCTCGCCTTATTCTTCCTACCAAATCATATCAACTCACAATTTTCAGCGTTGAATTTCATCTAAATGTGTCCGCCCATTACAACAGCCTGTCTATGTCCTCCTTTTTTAAAATTCGTTCTTGGGATGTGGGCGTCGCTGGAAAGGCCAGCATTTGTTTTCCATTCCTAATTGCCTTTGGGAAGGTGGTGGCGAGCTGCCTTCTTCAACCGCTGCAGTCCGTGTTGTGAAGGTAGTCCCACTGTGCTGTTAGGGATGGAGTTCCAGGATTTTAACCCAGCGACGATGAAGGATGGTGTGTGACTTGGAGGGGAACTTGGAGGTGGTGTTGTTCCCATGCACCTGCTGCCCTTGTCCTTCTAGGTGGAAGAATTCACGGGTTTGGGAGGTGCTGCCGAAAAAGTCTTGGCGAGTTGCTGCAGTGCATCTTGTAGATGGTACTCACTGCAGCCACGGTGCACCGGTGGTGGAGGGAGTGAATGTTTAAGGTGGTGAATGGGGTGCCAATGAAGCGAGCTGCTTTGTCCTGGATGGTGTCTAGTTTCTTGCGTATTGTTGGAGCTGCACTCATCCAGGCAAGTGGAGATTATTCCATCACACATCTTGTTTGTCCCTTGTAGATGGTGGAAAGTGTTTGGGGAGTAAGGAGGTGAGACACTCGCCGCAGAATACC
This sequence comes from Somniosus microcephalus, assembly GCF_052327205.1. Lineage (NCBI taxonomy): Eukaryota > Metazoa > Chordata > Chondrichthyes > Squaliformes > Somniosidae > Somniosus > Somniosus microcephalus. The sequence goes on along the minus strand of NW_028225182.1, from coordinate 15,944,663 downwards.
AACCCTCTGACCTTCTCTTCTTGATACACTATTTATATGGCTGGTACAGTTAAGTTTCTGTTCAATGGTGACCCCCAGGATACATATGCTGGGGAATTCGCCGATGGTAATACCGTTAATTGTCATGGAACAGTGGTTAGACTCTCGGTTGTTGGAGATATTAATTGCCTCGCGCTTCTGTGGCGCAAATGTTACCTGTCGCATGTCAGCCCAATCCTGAATGCCGCCCTGGTCATGTTGCATGCGGGCTAGGACTGCTTCTTTACCTGAGAAGTTGTGAATTGCGCTGAACACTGTGCAGTTATCATCGAACATCCCCATTTCTGACCTTGAAGGGAGCGCCATTGATGAAGCAGCTGAATATGTATGGGCCTAGGACACTACCATGAGGAAATCCTGCAGCGATGTCCTGGGCTGTGATGATTGAACTTCAACCACCACGAATTGAAGTCTCTTACTCTCTTCCTCACTGTTACATGTTTCGTACCCTCTGCAAATTTCAAAATTTTGCCTATACCCCCAAATCCATGTCGTTAATGTATGCCAAGCACAGCAGTGGTCCGAGTAGTGAACCCTAGGGAACACCAACTTACACCTCTATACATTCTGCAATAACAGCCATTCACCACAAATCGCTGTTTTCTATCCCTTCGCCCCCCTTTATATCCATGCTGCTACTCCCCCTTTTATTGCATGGGTTTCAAATTTGCTCAGATGCCTAATATATGGAGCATTATCAAACGACATTTTAAAGTCAATATTCACAATAACACAATCACTGCCCTCACCCACCCTCTCTGTTACCTCAGCAAAAAACTCAATCATGTATCTCACATAACTCTCTTGCACAAAAATCATTTGACGCTGGGTCAATTGTTAATTTTAAATCTGATATTGATAGATTTATGCTACCCAAAGTAATCAAGGGACATGGGGCAAAGCCCGGTAAATGGAGTTAGGTAATAGATCAGCCGTGATCCCCTTGAATGGCACGAGGGGCTGAATGGCTACTACTACTGTTCCTATGTTGCTATGCTCCTGTGTTCCTAACAGGTTTATTGGGGATCGCCAGCTTATATTTCTGAGGTTATGACGGATTACTGGGTCGACAGCCAATATATCTGTGATTAGGAGGGTTTATTGTGACCAACTGCCTATATATATATGGGTTTATCGCAATTTACTGCAAACTACAGCCGTTATATCTGGGGTTATCAGGGTTCACTTGGATTACCAGCTATATTATTGAGTTTTTCGGGATTTACTGGGATCAACAGCCTATATATTTTGCTGTCCATAGTTTATTAGAATTGCCAGCTTACATGTTCAGTATTTATTGGGAAAGTGTTCCTGTGTAACAGCCTCTGTCTGTAGCATAACACATTCTGCCGAGTCTCCGAGATAACCAGGGCCTCACAATAAGATATATTTAGGTGCAACCTCCAGAATGATAAATGCTTATTGAGATCAGTGACTTCTAGATAAGGTGGCTCTTACAGAGCACGGTTCAGTGAAGTGCACATCGTTCAATGAACATCGTTATATTTTTAAGCAATGCGAGGAGCTCACGGGTTTCTAAGTCATTGAGCTAAAGACAATCCATTCAGCTGTCAGTTCTGCATCCCTTTTCTCATTATCAGTGATTACCCATCAATGCAAGACTGCCGCATCTACACTCTACCCCTGAACATCGGCCTCTCTTAAATTTCTCCCATCTGCCTACCGCTCTTTGACCCCATTCCAACTCGGTGTCGTACCACCAGCTTAATCAGAAAACAATTCCATATCTACCACTGGCACATCTCCCGCCTTAATTTTGACCACATCCCAACCACCACTGAAAAACTCATCCGTGTCTTTTCATCTCCGATCTCAAGACTTCCAATAATCTTCCAGGCGGCCCCCCATCATCTACCATCCATGAAATTAAGAGCATTCTTATATCTGCAACCCATATCATAGCACAGACCAAGGCACACTGCCTAGCACCTCCGTCGTTGCAAAACTGTATTCTGGTATGCAAACGTCTCAAATTTATAATTCATATTATTGTATTTATATCCATCATTGCCCTATAGACTATTCAGGTGCTGCAACTTTCCCCATAAATTTCCCATTCTATACTACCCATCTGCTGTCCACTCCCTTTCCTTTCAGCTGTCTGGGATTCACGTATGAAATTCTCTCATTAACAACAACAGCAGCAACAACTTGTATTTACATAGCGCCATAAACGTGGAACAATGTCACAAGGCGCTTCACAGGAACGGAATCACACAGAATTTGACACCCAGTAACATAAAGAGATAGTAGGACACAAGACTAAAAGCTTGGTCAAAAGTTAGACTTTAAGGGGCGTTTTATGAGGAGAGTGTGTAGAGATTCGGAGGTTTACGGAGCAATTTGTAGAGCCTAGGGCTTAAACGTACTCTTGGCACCTCCCTCTGACCGTTTAATACATTGCTTAACAAACCACCCACTTTGACTGAGAATATGGTCAGTTCTCTTATTTCCTCCTTCTTTGCTATGAGGTGTCCCTCTTGTCTGGTGGAAGCATCGAGAGAGCGTTTTCTCCATTAAATGTGATATGTAAAAAATAAGGTATTTTTGCTGATGAAATATGAATTCCAAGAATTAATATCGTATCATGGCCGTTTGCACAGGTTAGTCAGTCCCACAATGCAATGGTTAATATTATATGGTAGTGGTGATTCAGTGCTGGTCAGTGAGATGGCGTGGCAAGTGCATGGGCTGAATTAGAATCAACAGTTGCGCTTCAATGTGATAGATGGCCAGTTAAAAGGGTAGTGCTGAGCTCAACAGGCAACTCAGTGCTGGTCAGTGGGAAGGAGGGGATAGAGGGCTGAATGGTACAAGGTTAAACAATTGACTCATTACAGGTCAGTGAGATGGGGTTAGTGGTACCGATATTACAGGCTCAATTGGCGAGTCAGTGTAGGTTACTGAGATAGATCGGGTAGTGGAACTGCAGGTCTGAGGCTCAGTGGATGAGTCAATGCTGGTCAGTGAGTTAGAGCGAGGGTGGGCTAAATAGGTGAATTAATGCTGGCCATTAAGATGGAGGGGTAGTGTAAAGGGCAGTACTGGCCACAACAGGCAAAAAAATGTTGGTCAGTGAAATCGAGGGAGTAGTGCGAAGTGCAGTACGAGGGTCTATAGGTGAATCAATGTTGGTTAGTGAGATGGAGATGTACTGGAACAGTAGGTGCTTTTAGGTTCAGTGGGTGAATAGCTGCAGATGATTGAGATGAACACCGAGTAAAGGAACTAGCATTAGGCGCGTCAGAATGCTGAAGGTATATTGAATTGACCTGTACTGTACTGTAAAACCCACTGCTCAGTGAAGGGGTCAAGTTGTGGTTATATATTTGGTGAACTAATTGATACCCCACAGGCCAAAGAGACAATTGCACGAGCAGAACTGAAAGGCGACTGTTGGTCTTTCATGGTAAGAAGTGGGTAAAACACAGGGCATCAGTGAGTAGACGGAGTGAGTGGCAGAGTGCCGCTTTTGCAGCTAAACCATATCACCAGGTTGGAAGTTGCTGAAGGTGTGGGTGGCACGTTTGTTCAGATAATCGCCGTCCAATATCAAAAAAGCACTAAAATGTGGCGGTAATATGGTGGAGAACAAACGCTTGATCAGCTGGTCTCAAATCCCTCTCCCTGTTAATTAATCAAAAATATTACATCTTATATCAATCAATAATAAACGATCTCTAGCATTTCTGTATTTAAATCTGGTCAGTGCTTGTTCCAAAGTTGCCTACATTACAACAGTGAGTACAGTTTCTGTCTTTCTTTCTTGCTTTCTTACATTTATTTTTCTTTCTTTATAACTATTTTTCTTTCTTTCTGCGCAACATACATATTGGCCCAGTAATTCCTCTCTCAACGCGTGAGTACGGACGGGGTACTCACGTGTGTGCCCGGAGGAATTGCCAGTTTTCAGCATGCACAGCGCATGCAGGGAAAACCGGCATTTCCTCTCCTCTGACCCAAGGGGTTCAGAGGCTGAACGCGTGCGACTATACAGGCAGCGCGTGCGACTTGGATTTCCTTTATTTTTAGAGTTGCGCAAGTGTAAAACCTCCGGTTTTTACACATTGAAAAACCACACGTAAGTACTTAGTTTTACAGGTAAGTGGTCTATTAATACAATTTATTAAAAAAATTTCCACAGGTTTAATATTTTTAAAGAATTTACAGTAAGGTAAGTTTAGTTTTAGCCCCGATTTTTTATGTAATAATTTTTTTCAAATTTTAAAATTATTGTTTAAAATAGTTTTTTTACAGTTATTTATGGTTCATTTAAGTAGTGCAATATTTTTTTTTAATTTTCTTTGAAGTTTAAGTAGTGTTTTGGGGCCAGGAGTTTTCATGAGTTTGACAGCTCTTACTTTCAAACTCATGAATGAACTTTTGCAACCTCCCATTGGTTGTCCTGTGCTCACATGATCCCAGCCGGCTCATCGCACTAAGTACGCCGCTGGGTCACGCACGCACAGCGGGTCAGTGAGAGGAAATGCAATGCGGGCCAGGATTGAAATGTCAGCGCGCCGGGTAAGTGCACATCGGGGGCTTGCACGCGCGGCAAGCTCCCGATCCTAATTTCAGGGCCATTGTGATGGATGTCATCAACTGGAATAGATATGTTCTGCGGTGAATGGATTTTATGTTAGATGGGGCCCAGAATAAATGCTCAGGCTATGTTTTATAAATTCTTAGAACAGAAGGAGAATGCTGCAGTGCTGGAAATCTGAAATAAGGGGAGAACATGCAGTAAACAGTCAACAGGTCAGGCAGCATCTGTGGAAACTGCAGCGCAGGGACTGGAGGGTGTGCTGCACACTGGGATTAACATTATTATTTAAGTTCATAAGTTTCCTTTGTTTAGCTTTGTGCTAATGTTCTTTGTTAGTTTTTACCACTAAAAAGGCACAATTGTGTTTTTTTGTTTGACACTGGGACATCCCGGTCTTTCCTTGTAGCTTTACTAAGGAAAGGCATCTATGGAAGTTCTTGTTAGAATTCTAAGACTTGTATGAATATATGAATGTGCAGCCTGTCTCCTGACCTTATGGGTTTGAATGGATTGGGAATTCCGCTCTTCTTGTTAACATTCTTGTTCTGAAATTTGCTGGCGTCATCTGTTTGTTCAATGACTGCAATTAAACCCAATCAGCAGGGGAGCCGACTTTCTGACTGGATGGAATTTCTCTTCAATAAATAAGGGGCTTTTTTTTCAACGTGTCAATTGGAGAATCGCTCCCAGCATCACAACCAACCATCGAATCATCGAATCTAACAGAAAGGGATAAAATGTCTCTTGGTTTTCTAATCAAGCTCAAGATTCTGTGGGTGATTAATGAGATACAAATGATTTATTACCCCTTCCTGGCTGCAGTCGGTGTCCCAGGTAAGTTACTACCTAGGTCAGGTACTTCAGGAACTGGAGAATAAAAGTATGTGACATCTTATTCTGTGTGGGCAGCTCTTTGTTTTATTACTTTCCTTATATGACAGCAGTAACTACACTTCAAATTACTGCTCAGGCAGTATAGCACTATTGGACGTCCGGAGGTTGTGAAAGATCCGATAGAAATGAGAACTCTTCTTTCTTTCCAACTTTCATTCATTCTTTCTTTCTTTCTTTCTTTCCTTCTTTCTGTCTTTCTTTCCAACTTTCTTTCTTTCTTTCTTTCTTTCTTTCACTCTTCCTTTCTTTTACTTTTTCCATTCTTTCCTTTTATAGATTTCCAACTTTCTTTATGTTGTGTGTTTAATGTTGACTCACGTTTCTTTTATTGTTGTCAAAGAAAATCTTGTAATTTTCACCAAATTTTTCCTTCATTCTTTATTTCTTCCTTTTCTTTCTGTTTTCTCTCTTTATTTTTTCTTTCATACTTAATTCCTCCCCTCCTTCATTGCTTCCTTCCTTATTTCTTTCTTTCTTTCTAACTCTCTTTCCTTTTTGCTTTCTTCCTTATTTTCTTGTGTTCTTTCTTTCTTATTTCATTCACTCTTTCTTCCTTTCTTTCCTTTCCTTCACTTTTTCCCATCTTTCCTTCTGTTGTAGATTTCCAGCTGTGTTGATGCTGTGTGTTTAATGCTGACCCAGGTTCCTTTTATTGTGGTGAAGAAACTTTAGCAATGCTCGCAAGCTATTTCCTTCCTTCTTTCTTTCTTTCTTTCTTTCTTTCTTTCTTTCTTTCTTTCTTTCTGTCCTTATTCTGTTCTTTATTTCATTCATTTGCTCTTTACCTTTCATCTCACTTAATTTCATTTTTTTGTTTGGTTCTTTCATTTTTTCATTCTTTCTGTCTTTCACTCTTACCTTATTCCGTTCTTTATTTAATTGTTTCACTCTTTCTCTCCTCCTTACTTAATTTCTTTGTTTCTTTCTTTTAACCTTTCTTTCTTTTTTGATTCTGTCTTTCTTTCTTTCTTCCATTCTTTATTTCATTCTTTTGTTCTTTCTCTTTCTTCTTATTTAATTTATTTTTATTTCTTCTATCCTTTCTTATGTCTTGCTTTCTTTTCATTCTTTATTCCTTCCTTTATTACATTCTATCACTCTTTCTCTCTCTTCTTTCTTAATTTCTTTCATTCTTTCTCCTTTCCTTCCTGCATTTCTTTCTTCATTTCGTTCTTTCTTTCTTTCTTTCTTTCTTTCTTTCTTTCTTTCTTTCTCTCTTTCTTAATTTATTTCTTCTTTCCTTCCTTTCTTTCTTCCTTTTTATTTTTTTCTTCATTTCTCTCTTTCTCTTTCACTCTTTCTTCCTTTCTCTCTTATTTTCTTTCTTTTCCTTCTTCCTTTCTTCGTTTTTTGGTACTTTTCCTCTATTTTTCCCTTTCTTTATACATTATTACTCTCTTTCTCTCTTTCTTCTTTATTGCTTTATTTTCATCTTTCTATTTTTCTCTGGTGTTTGTGTTTTATAATGGCACAGGCTCCACTGATGTGAACTCGCAATCACTGGTTCAATGCAATGACTGGTGCGTCCTAACTTGTCACAATAGTTACATTTCAGCCAATCGCTTTAAGACCCCATTGTTCTTTCAGTCTACAGCAGGAGACATGTCCCGCGATTATTTTCTTTCCTTGCTGTAAATACTGAGTCAGAATGTCAGATGATAAATTGCTTTATGACCTCACACAGTCTTCGGATTCTGCAGGATACTTTCATTTATTTCGTTGTACAAATCAATCCTAACAGATAAATCACAAATGCATCGATGATCCAATATGATTCAGCTGTCTCACTTTCCAACGTTACCTGCTCTATGTCAGTGTCACAGTTTCTGAAATGTTACGACAGAATAGTAAGATTGATTTACTGTTTATTATTACTCAACTCATTTAATGATTTAATTTGAGTAATTAATTAGCATTATTAATTAATCCCATGCATCCGTGGTAAAGTTCTTCATATCTCTTTGTAGGACACTTGCCATTTTGGTACTGTTCATCGTATCTCTCATTTGTATCCACAATGTTTGAAAGGGGAATGTTTTGCGATTGAACCCACTCGATCAATGATTGTGTCATGCTCTGTTCATTAATTGCAAATCGACTGATTTCACAGCATCTGAGGGAGAGAACAAGATTAACATTATTTGTCTAGAATTAAGCTCTTTGCTGAAATCTCAAGATGGTGTGTTATATTATCATTCATATTATGCCTCAATTTACAAGAAATGAGCATTGTTACAAATGTTACATGTAATTCAATTCCAAAACCTACCATGAACTACACTAAATGTTAATTTTTTGCCTTTGTAGATTTAGTGACTCTGTATATACAATTACCGAGCATGGAGCGTAGTGTGACTGTAACTCGTCTGAACCAATGATTGACCATTGGTAATCCAGGAGCAGAGGATCTGACTGTGCCTCACGTCTCACATCCAAAACAAGCAGGGATACTGTATTTAATATGTCAGGCCAGTAGCAGAAAAGTGGAAGAAATACATTACAAGCATTGAATGGGAAGGTTTGATTTCTGGAATTATACTCAAGCGCTCAATGGTTTGAACAAAATTGACCACAGTAATTGCATGAGCAAAGAGTGGGTGTCGCTAGCTACCTGTTCCATTCAGAGTGCTCCTACTAATCACCCACTCCTCTTACTCCCATGCCCTTTTTCGCATCACCCCACCTCAGGACATTTAGTTCAAATATAACACCACTACAACAAACTCACACACACACTGCAATGCAACTTTCAAAATGTCCCAACTGTTGCAAGTGAGGCTCCCAATTCCCAATTGGATGCATTTGTATATATACTAAACTCTAGTTTCTGTTTTTAACCTTGGTTTGTTTAACAAATGCGATGCAGTCTTTTCATCCTCTTGAGCCATTCAAATAGATACTGGATGAGTTTTAGCTTCGCTCCATCGACCAGCCTTGGTTCCATATGCCTAAACACCCTTGTCTATCAATAATCTATCACTTTCAATTTGATATTTTACTTGAGCCACAACCTGAAAAGCATTTTTGGGGAGAGAGGTCCCGATTTATACTTCCCTTCTTGTAAGAACATAAGAAAATAAGAAGTAAGAGCAGGAGATGGCCATACGGCCCCTCGAGCCTGCCCGGCCATTCTATATGATGATGGCTGATCATCGACCTCGACTCAACTTTCCCTCCAGATCTCCATATTCCTTGATTCTCCTTGGATCCAAAAATCTATCTCAGCCTGGATTAAAGAAGTGCTTCCTTGAACCCTTGAACGGCCTAGCTTTAATTTTAGTGACTCCGCCAAAAGAGATATTAGGTTACCCCTATATACTCTATCAAATCCTATAATCATCTTAAATGGATCACCCGTAATATTATATACTCCAGGGAATACATTACTAGCCTGTGTAATTTGATCACGTTGTGTCACTTAAATGACGATTCATCGCTGGCACGCTGAGTACAACCCCTATCTCCAGGATGCCCTATCACAGGTAGAATAATCACGATCCATCACTGGATGCAAAGCCGAGCTGCACATTTTCGAAGCATTTCAGGTAATTGTGAAGAACGTTAATGTCCCTGTTATATAACGGACTGTTACTTCCATGCAAACACGAAAAACTACTGTTAATGCCCCGTGTCTTGTGAATGATTATCGTATTTTATTGCTGCACACAATTAACGTGGTGACAATTGCGATCCTGTCTCGGGGAAAGTGTGGACTCTCCAAATGTGTCACTCACTACCTGGTGGCCATGGCAGCGGCAGATCTACTGGTCGTGATCATCGATCTGATACTGAGGCAGATTCCTATTGTTTATCGGAAAGAATTTTTGTTTTTGAGGGAGGCTAGAGTGTATAATATTCACGCCGTCCTTCTTTATCCCGCCACAGGCTGTTCTGTCTGGTTCACAGTCACTTTCACTTTTGATCGATTCGTGGCCATTTGTTGTCAGAAGGTGAAATCTAATTATTGCACCGAGAAAATGGCGGCTGTGGTTCTAGGCTGTTTGAAGAACATTTTCTGGTATTTTCTAAATACAAGTCAGTATTGGCTTTCTAACACTCCCTGGTTTTGCCGCATTACCCTTGTTGTATCACGTTCACTGGCCTGGGCCGTGGTTGAATTAATGAATTATATCTTAACGCCATTCATTCCGTTTCTTTTGATTCTACTGTTCAATGCTTTAACAGTCAGGCACATTTTAGTGGCCAGCAGAGCCCGCAGAAGACTCCGGGCTCGGAGCAGTGGCGAGAGTCCCAGTGACCCAGAGATGGAGAGCCGAAGGAAATGCACGATTGTACTGTTCGTTATATCAGGGAATTTCATACTGTTTTGGGTGGTGTTTATGGTCTGTTCTATACTGAGATGGTTGGATTACTTGGGATATCCTGTCCCTCTGCCCACATTTGTACCTGAAATCGGCTTCATGCTCCAGCTACTGAGTTTCTGCACCAACACTTTTATTTATGCAGTGACCCAGAGGAAATTTAGAGAGGAGTTGAGGAGAGGAGTGAAATATCCCCTCGCAATGATGAACAAATTAAATAGATGAGAAGGCCTAACACTTTCTAACAGTATCCTGTATTTTTGTATCATGTGTAGATTTCACTGGGTTCCTTTAGACTTTATATTTTCTGAAACATTTCACAATCTGGTCCAGTATTAAAACGCAAGTTAATATCATAGTTCGGGACCTTGTAGCCTTTTTGCACAAGGACAGGACCTGGACACAAGCTATCTACAGCTGTGGTTTTAGCAGATACTCGCCCAGGAGTGGGTAGCTGCTTCACTCAGTCTCATGCTGAGGTCGCAGTACAAGGGTGTTTTGGGAATGAGTCCTTGTTGTGACTGATTCCAAAATATAGACAAATCGTGTGAAATTTCCCGACATTCAGGCCGTGGTTTGATCCTCAGAGTTATCCTTTATCCGATCTGTGTTAGTCTGTAAAGGAAGACTTGTTTTAAAAATAAAGTTCTGAAAAATTTAAGGCAGCAGGATGGTTGCGATATATATTAATCTCTGTCTCGTCACTGGGAAAGATATTGAAAAGGAATCAATCTATATTAAATTCCAGTTAACCCCATGCGTTCGTCTAAGCCTGTTCTTCATTTTGTACATTTCTGGGCTGATGCCGTTCTGATTAAAGCGAACATATTGCATCCCATTCAGTGTTATGTATGTTTTACCTGTTGTTGAATGAAACAGAATGTGACCTGAAATAAATGACATTTTGCCCAGTGATAATTTAGTCCACATATAGAGTTCTTGCCAAATTAGATGGGAATAACGACCCACATTTTCCGATTCCCTACGTGTGTGTACGAGCTGTGTACACACCCGTCGGGACCTCATAAGTGCCGGATTCACGCATGTGAAGCTCATGCCCTGAAAACCGGCCCTTCCGATCTGTCAAGCATCCTCTCGGCAGATCATGCACCTGCACAAGAGAAGGGCCTCTGCGGGCAGAGAGTTTCGCTTTCTGCAATGTCTCCGCCCGCTGAAATCTCTTTAAAATATTTTGCCTGGTAAAAGGAGGCGTAAGGCCTGCTTTTACCAGCAAAGAGTCTAAAAAAGTAAAAATATTTTTTTTCACTCATTTATCATTTAAAATACCTTTAAAAAAGGTAAGTTTATTTTAGCCCCATAAAATGTTTAATTTTTTTCGAAATAATTACATTTTTGTTTAAAATATTTAATTTAATGTAATTTTAAATAATTTTAAAAACGTGATTTAAAATAAATATATTTATTGTTTTGATATATTTTTCATTGATGCCCATTCATAATTTTGACAGGTCTAAGCTGAGCGACCTGTCAAACATATGAAGGGGATTCCCTTCTTTCATTGGTTCCCCATGGCGCATGTGATCCCAGGGATGCTTGCGGACCACCTGCGCCACTGGGATCCCTGGGCCCTGTGCATTTCGTAGAGCAGAGGCTCAGGAGCAGAACTGTCCAGACCTCCGGAGCCCTCAGGTAAGGCCGCATGCAGGAATCCTCTGATTGGATAATACGGGCCGACATTGCTTAACAACTGGGTTCCTGTGCAGCACACTCCTTGGTCCCGGTATGGGAAACTAGAGTGTTCCGTACAGCACATTCAGGGTTACCGTTACTGTGTTTCCCCATTCCCAATTCCGTATACTCCCCGATTCCGATGCTGCACACTCCTGGATAATGTTAAAGCACATTCCCTAGTCACATTACTGCACATTTCCCGCTCCTGCTACAGCAGTAATAGAAAACCACTTGGAGTTCTCCTCCTGAAAAAGCAAGTTACCGGATCTCTTAAGGAAGTGACTAACTGAACAGCAGTAGACACTTGCAGCAGACCCAAGTTGGCTAGAGTTTGCAAATTTAAATAAGCGTCATACTCTCTGTAAAATGTATATAATGTCTGTGTATTCATTAAACTACTGTTAACTCATTATCATGACATCTTTTTAAATTATCATTAACAAAAACTCTCCAGAATAAACTCATTCCACCATCTCTGTTGTTATTTGTGCCGAATCTTAATTATTGCTGTTGGCATCAGTAGTCCAGCAAGACTTGAGACTGCCTGTTATTTTTCCTGCCTGTGTTGAATAGCTACATACCCGTTGTGTTGAATGGGGTAATACCCGGTGTGTGAAATGTTTAATACCCGGTGATTTGAATGGGTTAATACCTGGTGTGTTAAATGGGTTAATACACGATGTGTTAAATGGGTTAATATCAGGTGTGTTAAATGGGTTAATGTCCGGTGTGTTAAATGGGTTAATAACCGATGTGTGAAATGGGTTACTACCCGGCGTGTTAAATGGGTTGATACCCGGTGTGTTAAATGGGTTAATGTCCAGTGTGTTAACTGGGTTAATGTCCGTTGTGTTAAATCGGTTAATACCCAGTGTGTTAAATGGGTTAATACCAGGAGTGTTAAATGGGTTGATACCAGGTGTGTGAAATGGGTTGATACCCAGTGTGTTAAATGGGTTGATACTCGGTGTGTTAAATGGGTTGATACCAGGTGTGTTAAATGGGTTGATACCAGGTGTGTTAAATGGGTCGATACCAGGTGTGTTAAATGGGTTAATACTAGGTGTGTTAAATGGGTTGATACCCGCTTTACAATAACAGACTGTGGAAAGTAAATGAGATAGATTCACTGTTCAGAAAATAATTTCCCAGAATGCCATAAACGAGATCAGAAGTGCAACCTGTCCCGGTCCTTTCAGCATCCCTGTTCTTCCTGCCAGTGACTTCTAAACCAGGACTCAGAGGAAGGAGCAGTGGAACCCGGGAGAACTAACATAAATATGGGGGAGAAGTATTAAGGTAACGATCTAAGATGAAATTAAAAACTGGACCAATTAAACTAGTATTATTAAAGCATGACTTTTTCCAGCTGCTTCCTCCAGCTAGGATAACATCTTGGACCTTGAGACATCTCCCGATAGCAGGTTGATGATTAGTTGATGCTCCTATACGCCTGCTGCCTTTATCCTTCTCGGTGGCAGAGGTCGTGGGTTTGGGAGTTGCTGCAGTATATCTTGTAGATGGTACACACTGCAGCCACGGTGCACTGGTGGTGGAGGGAGGGAATGTGTAAAGTGGTGGAGGTGCCAATGAAGTGAGTTGCTTTGTCCTGAATGGTGTCGAGCTTCTTGAGTGTTCTTGGAGCTGCACTCATCCAGGCAAGTAGAGATTATTCCATCACACTCCTGACGTGTGCCTTGTAGGTGGTGGAATCCATTTGAAGAGTGAGGAAATGAGTCACTCGCTGCAGATTACCCAGAATCTGACCTGCTCTTGTAGCTAAAGTACTAATATCGCTGTTCCAGTTAAGTTTCTGGTTAATGGTGACCCCTGGAGAGTTGATGGTGGGCGATTCGACGATGGTAATGCCATCGAATATCAGAGATGTGTTTAGACATTTATTCTGTAGATGATCTTTCCTGTCACTTGTGTGGCGTGAATGTTACTTGTCACTTAGCAACTGAAGCCTGATTACTGCCAAGGTTTTACTGCATGCTGGCACGGACAGCTTCATTATCTGAGGAGTACCGAATGGAACTGAACATCCACCCTTCTGACCTTATGATGGAGGGAAAGTAATTCATGAAACAGCTGGAGATGGTTCATCCTAGAACACTGCCCTGAGGTACACCTGCAGCGATGAACTGGGGCTGAGGTAATTGGCCTCCAACAACCACTAACATCTTCCTTTGTGCTGGGTCCGACACCAGCCAATTACTTCCCACTGAATTCAATTTTACTAGGGCTCCTTTATGCCACACACGGTCAAATGCTGCATTGATATCAAGGCCAGTCACACTCACCATATCTCTGGAATTCAGCTCTTTTGTCCTAGGTTCTACCAAGAATGTAATGAGGTCTGAAGCTGCGTGGTCCTGACGGAACCCAATGTGAGCAGAAAATTTTGTGAATAACTGTTGCTTAATAGCACTTTCAAAGGCACCTTCCATCACTTATAAGAAGACTTGAAAGACTTGCATTTATAAAGCACCATTCACGACCACCGGATATCTCAAGGCGCTTTAAAGCCAATGAAGTACTTTTGCAGTGTAATCAGTGTTGCGCGCAGCAAGATCCCACAAAGAGCAGTGTGATCATGACCAGATAATCTGTTTTGTTGATGTTGATTGAGTGATACATTTTGGCCAGAACACCGGGGATAACTCCCCTGGTCTTCTGCGAAGTAGCACCATGGGATATTTTACATCCACCTCAAGGAGCAGATGGGGTCTTGGTTCTGCGTCTCATCCAAAAGACATTGTTGGTGAATGCGAGTGGACTGTCTTCTGTGATGCTGGGGATAACAGGAGGAGGCCGAGATGGACCATCCACTCGGCGCTTCTCGCTGAATTGGTGGCAAACGCTTCAGCCTTGTCGTATTCACTGAGGTGCTGGACTCCGCCCATCATTGAGGCTGGGGCTGTTCATGGAGCTTCCACCTCCTGTTCGTTGTAAAATTGTCCACAACCATTGATGACTGAATGTGGCGGGACTGCAGAGCTTTGATGTGTTAAATTGATTGTGGGATCGCTCAGGTCTGTCTATGGCATGCAGCTTCCGCTGTTCAGCATTCATGTAGTCCTGTGTTGTAGGTTCACCAGGTTGGCACCTCATTTTTATGTATACATTGTGCTGGTCCTTGCATGCTCTTCTACGCTGCTAATTGAACCAGCGTTGGTCACCTCGCTTGATTGTAATGGTAGAGTGAGGAATATGCCGGCCATGAGGTTACGGATTGCAGTTGAATACAATTCTGCTGCTGCTAACGGCGCACAACACCTCATGGACGCCCAGTTTTGAAACGCTATATTCTGAACCTATCCCAATTAGCACGGTGTTAGTGCCACACAACACGATGGAGGGTTTTATTAGTGTCATAACTGGACTTTTTCTCCACCAGGAATGTGCGGTGGTCACACCTAACAATGCTGTACTGCTCAGATGCATCTGTGAGAGGTGGATTGGTGAGGACATGGTGAACTCGTTTTTCTCCCCTGTTGTTTGATAATTCACCAGCTGCCGCAGGCCCATTCCTGGAGCTACGTCCTACCGGACACGGCCAGCTCTGTCAGTAGTTGTACTACCGAGCCACTGTAAGCTAGGGGAGTATTTTAATAGAGGAACTAGGAACGTCTAACTTGCTAACACTTTATTAAGTTAATATATTAAACTCGATAAATTAATTAGTTTTAAAAACTAAAAATGAATCAAATAAATTATTTACCTAAATCATTTAAATAATTAAATATATAGAACAATGTTAGATGGAGACGGCAGTGTGGAAGGTGTGTCGCCTCTGCTACATGTGAGAGTTTCTGCAGAGCAGCTTGATTCGAGACAACCATATCTACAGTGCGTGTCTGCATCTCGAGGAACTTCAACTCAAGTTGTTAAGCTGGCCTCCGTGGTACAGGGATTGCGATGCATAAGAAAGGTAAGGAATTACCTATACATTTTGACCCAGGAGGCCGTCACACTGCTTAGGTCAGGTACTGGTTAAGATTGGATTAGTGGTCAGAGACGGGATGATGTGAAAGCGAGTCAGGCAGGTACAAGGGCCTCAGTTGCAGACATCGAGGAGCCTCAGCATTTTCCTTTGTCCAACAGGTACGAGATACTTGCTCCTGGAGTGGCTGAGAACGAAGACTTTAAGGAGAAGGGTCAAATTGACCACGTTACACTCGTACAAGAGGCCATTCAAGATGGGTGGCGAGGAAAGGAATATGGTAGTGGTAGGGTATAGTATAGTCATGTGCATAGATGATGTTCGCTACAGCTCCGGCTGGGAGTCTGGAAGGCCGTGAAGCTTGCCTGGTGCCTGTGTTAAGGACATATCTTTGCGGCTGGAGAATACTTGGAGCATGAACGGGAGGATCCAGTTATCGTAGGAACAATCGAGATAGGAAGAATTAGGAATGTCTTCTGCTGAGGGAGTTAGGTGACACATTATAAAACCAGGACCTCAAAGGTAAAAATCTCTGGATTAGCTGAGTACTGCCTGGTGTCCTGGCCAATGTGTGTTCCTCAAGCAACATCACTGAAATAGATTGTCTGAACAGGATCACATTGCTGTTTGAAAAACCTTGCTTTGCGCAATTTGGCTGCAAAGCATTTTTGATCCTTCCACGATCGTGAAAGGGGTTATATGAAAGTAAGAATTCTTTATATTTCTTATTTGAGCTCCTCCCAACCTTCTCTGCTCCAATGGCGATCTCAAATACAGTTGATCAACTCTCTGCTGATAATCATAGAATTCCAAACTCTGCCCCATCCGGGTGACTAAACCCGGTACGATCCTGATGTTTTCAACCTCCTTGCTTTCATAGCACCTCAAACATCCCCCAATCTCGCGGTTTCAGAACTGCTGATAATTCTCTTGGTCCGATGTGTGTAATTGTGCCGGGGCAGCAGGTTATTGAAATCAGCCCCGTATCAGTGTCGACAGTTAATCGGTGCATCTGATGGTATCTCACTCCCTGCGGGTGATGGAGCAGATGGCAGATCGATTACCTTGCTCTGCTGTCGTGGTGTGAATCTTGCTTTCGGGCGGGAATTTGTGAGAGGTCCGGCTTTCAAATGCCGAAAAGCCTAGATATTTTATTGTCGTATTTTGATTCTGAATTTATGTGAAAATTCCACAGAGTATTTGATGAAATTTGCCATTACCGAATCATGTTGCATGAGATGATGGTGCCTTGAAAGCAGGTACTGTGAGTGGGCCCAGTATTGATAAAGCCCTGCAAGGCTACTATTTAATCTATAACCTCAATCCGATCAGGTAATGCATTCCAAATCCTAAATACTCGTTGCGTAAAATAATTCCTCATGTCGCCTCTGGCTCTTTTCAAAATCAACTTAAATCAGTGCTCTCTGGTTACTGAACCTTCAGCCCTTGGAATCCGTTTCTCTGTATTTACTTTGTCTACACCCTGTCATATACCCCCATGTCCATGTCGTTAATGTATTGCAAAATCGGCAGTGGCCCGGGTTCTGAACCAAAGCGAACTCCACTGTATACATCTGCCCATTCCGATATAAAAGCCATTCACCACAACTACAGAAAATGCTGGAAAAACTCAGCAGGTCAGGCAACATCCGTGGAGAGAACTTGATTTGGCTCGTGATCAGTGCGGCTCAGTGAGACTTCGGCCCGTCTCTCCCTTCACAACCCATCAGTGTGGAGAAAAGAACAGGGAATTTTACACATGTGTTGTGCTCTGTAACTTTATTTGAACATGTCATTGCATTTCACGCTGTGTCCAACACAGTGAGGTCCCCCGTGCTGTGTCAGCTTTGTATCTTTATCAACACTGCAGCTTTACATTAACACAACCTGAGCTCCGAGATCTGGTCGGGTCACATTGCCCGAAGTGAGGAATGAGCGAGAGGGGCAATTCCACCCGGGGATAGAAAATCCTCCAAAAGAACGACAGAATACTGCATTTGATGTGAAGCCGAAATAGCTCAGTTGGGATGAGCGTTAGACTGAAGATCTAAATGGTCCCTGGTTCGATCCCGGGTTTCGGCAGGTTTTAGTTACTTTCTGTCTCCTTCACTACAAGAGGAGCGAATTAGGAGAAATTTTACGCTCCTGATGCCGCGTTTCCCAAACGAATGGGAATAAAACCCCATCGGACATGCTGGATCCGGCTCCAACCGTCCGCTACACGTTCGACTGCAGTCGGGGTCCCGCCGTCTGCTTTTATACCGGGACAGTGTTTGTGGGAGGGGCTGTTGTGCGATAATATATTTTAGAATGACGTTTGTTAGACCATAGAGCTGTCTTTCTGTTACTTTGGATTTACACTCTGCCCAGTTGTATATGCGAACAGTTAACAATGTTTAAGCGATGTGGTGTGTTCAATGTTTGTGCAGTAACTCGGTCACCCAGTGTGAGCCTGCAAGACAATCTCCCAGCCTGGGTTCGAGCCTGGCCAACGGAAGCGTTGTGGCCAGTTAATTCAGTTGGTGATAGCGTGGTGCTAACTAACGCCAAGGTCGCGCGTTCGATCCCCGTACGGGCCATCAGGATGTTTTCATAATTTTACGCTTTTCCCGCACATTTCCAATACAAACTTTATAAGGAAGCCAATGCACACACATTCTCACGGGGGATATATTTGGATTAACATCCTTTGCCACCGGGGCTGAGAGACACATCTTTCTGTTCATTTGTCTTTCTGGGTTTGCTGTTGAAAGTTGAACAGGGAGCCTGTTGCCGATAATGGTCACAGGCAGGTAAGAGACAGACAGAGCGGCTCTGACCGCGCGAGATGGGCAAAAGGCTTCAGTTTAGGACAAATGCATCAATGAATTGTTCGCCCAGCACCGAGAGAGACAACATCCAGAGAAAAACATAGGAGGAAATCGATTTCAAGTGGATGCCTACCCGCTCTTGGTGCCGTGCTTTCGCGAACACGTCTGTTGTGTTCTCATGTAAAAAATATAATTTTGTCCGTACAGTTTGCATGGCGTGAAAGGATCTGAATTGCAAAGTGATGCGCTATCAATTACTCATAAAAGACTGAGAGTTAAGAGAGTAACTAAAGGCTTTTATTAGCAAAGAACAGAGCATGCCTCTCGTGGTTGACTGGGTTCCAAGAAGGCAGGGGGCTGCAGATCAATCACCTTTATACCTGGGCCTGTGTGGGTGGAGCCAGCCGAGACATGTTGAGGCATGCATAGGTACAACAGTGTGTAACAACAACAACAACAGTGGTTTACCACATTCACCCCTTGATTAAAATTGAGTCCGGCGGGGTGAAGTGTACTAAAGGTTCGTGTAAGTAAGTCTATCAGGTGGCGTTGTATGCCGTCCTGATCGTCATGGTGGCGGCGGTGATGGTGCAGCATCCAGCGTTGAGTCTGGCGTCTCATTGAGTGGTTGGGTGGTCAATGACGGGTCCTGGGGCTGCGGCATGCCGTCTAGCAGGGTTGGGTTGTGGGTAGTGGTGGATGGCAATGGTAGTGTTTCAGGGGCACCCAAAGGTGCGAGATCTCGTGTGGGGGCTGTGTCCTCCCGCCCGTCCGGGTACGCTACGTAAGCATATTGGGGGTAGGCGTGGGTAGTGGTGGGTGGCGAGGGGGTTTTTTCGGGAGCACCCGAAGGTGCGAGGTCTCGTATGGAGACTGTGTCATCCCGCCCGTCCGGGTACACCACGTAAGCATACTGAGGGTTGGCATGGAGGAGGCTCACCCTCTCGACCAGGGGGTCCATCTTATGGGACCTCACGTGCTTCCGCAGTAGGACGGGTCTTGGAGAAGTCAGCCATGTCGGTAACGAGATCCCCGATGTGGACTTCCTGGGGAAGGAGAACATTCTCTCCTGAGGGGTAGCATTGGTGGCTGTACAGAGCAGTGACCGAATGGAATGGAGCGCCGCAGGGAGGACTTCCTGCCAGCGAAAGGTCGGAAGGCCCTTAGATTTCAAGTTTAAAAGAATGCCTTCCAGTCTGTCGCATTCTCCCTTTCCACCTGGCCATTCCCCCGGGGGTTGTAGCTGGTGTTCCTGCTTGTAGCGATACCTCTCGAGAGCAGGTACTGCCCGGAGTTCGTCGCTCATAAAGGATGAGCCCCTGTTGCTATGAATATAGCTAGGGAAACCGAACAAGGTGAAGAGGTCATTCAGACATTTAATGACCGTGGTACTGGTCATGTCTGAGCAAGGGATGGCAAACGGGAAACGGGAGTACTCATCAATTATGTTGAGGAAGTACACATTGCGGTCGGAGGAGGGGAAGTGCCCTTTTAAATCGACGCTCAGCCGTTCAAAGGGGCGCGTGGCTTTGATCAGGCTTGCTCTGTCTGGCCTATAAAAATGCGGTTTGCACTCGGCACAGATTTGGCAGTTCCTGGTCATGGTCCTGACCTCCTCGATGGAGTAGGGCAGGTTACGGGATTTGATGAAGTGAAAAAACCTGGTGACCCCCGGGTGGCAGAGGTCATTGTGGAGGGTCTTCAGTCTATCGACCTGCGCGTTGGCGCATGTACCACGTGATAGGGCATCTGGGGGCTCATTGAGTTTCCCGGGCCGGTACAAGATATCGTAATTGGAGGTGGAGAGTTCGATTCTCCACCTCAAGATCTTGTCGTTCTTGATTTAGCCCCTCTGCTTGTTATTAAACATAAAAGCTACTGAACGCTGGTCAGTGAGCAGGGTAAATCGTTTTCCGGCCAGGTAATGCCTCCAATGTCGCACAGCTTCCACAATGGCCTGGGCCTCCTTTTCGAAAGAGGAGTGTCGAATCTCGGGGCCCTGGAGGGTCCTTGAGAAAAAGGCCACGTGTCTCCCCGCCTGGTTAAGGGTTGCAGCTAGGGCAAAGTCGGATGCGTCGCTCTCCACTTGGAAAGGGATGGACTCATCCACTGCGTGCCTTGTGGCCTTCGCAATATCTGCTTTTATGAGAGTGAAGGCTGCACAGGCCTCTGCTGTCAGGGGAAGGAGGTGGACTTGATGAGGGGTCTGGCTTTGTCTGCATAGTTGGGCACTCACTGAGCATAGTACGAGAAAAACCCTAGGCATCTCGTCAGTGCTTTTTGGCAGTGGGGGAGGGGGAGCCCCATAAGGGGGCGCATCATGTCGGGGTCGGGGCCGATGACTCCGTTCTCCAATACACAGCCAAGAATGGCAAGGCGCTTGGTACGAAACATACATTTGTCCTTGTTGTATGTTATGTTCAGCCGCTGGGCCGTACGGAGGAATTTCTCTAGATTAACATCATGGTCCTGCTGGTCGTGGCCGCAGATGGTGACGTTGTCTAGATAGGGGAAAGTAGCCTAGAGCGCGTTCTGGTCCACCATCCGGTCCATCTCCCGTTGGAAGACTGAAACCCCGTTGGTGACGCCGAAGGGAACTCTGAGGAAGTGGTAGAGATGACCGTCAGCTTCAAAAGCTGTGTACTGGCGGTCCTCAGCCCTGATGGGGAGCTGGTGGTATGCCGACTGCAGGTCAATCGTCGAGAACACCCGGTATTGTGCTATCTGATTGACGATGTCAGATATGCGGGGGAGTGGGTATGCATCTAGCTGGGTGTAGCGATTGATCGTCTGGCTGTAGTCAATAACTAGGCTCTGTTTTTCGCCAGTCTTCACTACCACCACTTGTGCTCGCCATGGGCTGGTGCTACTTTCAATAATCCCTTCCTTCAGGAGTCTTGCTACCTCGGATTTAATGAAGCTCCTATCCCCAGCGCTGTAATGCCTGCTTTTGGTAGCGATGGGCTTACAGTCGCGGGTGAGGTTAGTGAACAAGGAGTGGGGGGACTTTAAGGGTGGAGAGGCTGCAAATGGTGCGCGGTGGGCAATTTAAAAGCTGCTGGCTGCAGACTGTGAGTGGGCGGAGGGGTCCGTCGTGCGCTAATGTGACACTCTTAAGGTGGCACTGAAAATCCAACCCCAGTAGAACGGCAGCGCAAAGATGGGGCAGGACCAGGAGTTTAAAATTTTTGTATTCTGTGCCCCTTACTGAAAGGGTCACTACACAGTAGCCACCAACGTCCGCTGACTGGGCTTTGGAAGCCAAAGAGATCCGATGTCGCGTCGGCAGGACCGGGAGAGAGTAACTGCGCACTGTGTCGGGGTGGATAAAGCTTTCCGTGCTCCCGCTGTCAAAAAGGCAGGTAGTGGCGCGGCCGTTTACCGTAATGGCCATCATGGACCTGGACAGTTGATGAGGGAGAGATTGGTCCAGTGTCACGGAGGCCAGCGTATGGTCGAGCGAGTCGATGTGGTCGTCAGATGAGGCAGTGGTTGAGTCCGGGTCCCCCGTGGTTGAAGTTGGAGACGTCCGAGATGGTGGACAAAATGGCGGCGCCCATGGTCCCGATCCCCACGCAGCTGGGGGAGCACAAGATGGCGGACAAGATGGCTGCCCCCACGGTTTGCAAGCGGCGCTGCTGGCGTTAGCGGTTTTACCTTTGCTGGCGCTGACATAGTGTCCTTTCTTCCCGCAGCCGGAGCAGGTAGCATTTCTCGCTGGGCAGCGTGCTCTGGGATGTTTTGTCTGGCCACAAAAATAACATTGCTGTGCCTTGGACATCGCAGCAGCAGTTGAAGGTGGTGGTCCCATGACCCAAGGTTGTGGCGTCTACGTTGCGGAGCGGTTAGGGGAGAAGGCGTCCATATTCCTGTGGGCTGCGTCGAGCAAGAGCGCGAGGGACACTGCCTTTCTCAGGTCCATTTCTCCCTTTTCCAACAGTCTCTGCCGGGAGTAGTCGGACCTTAGACTCGCAACGAAAGCATCTCGGATCAGTCCCTCCTTGTGTGCTGTGGCTGATACTTCTTTGCAATCGCAGTCTCGGCCGAGTATCCGTAGTGCCCGTAGGAAGGCCTCCACCGATTCCCCGGGCTGCTGTCTGCGGGATCTTAAGAGGTGCCGGGCATAGACCCTATTTACCGGGCGTGTGTATTGCCCATTTAGCATACCGATAGCCGCCGCGTAGGACGTCGTGTCCTGGATTATTGTATAAACTTGGTAGCTCACCTTTGAGGCCAGGATTTCCAACTTGTTTTCGTCCAGGGTCACTGTTGAGGCTTGCAGGTAGGCCTCGAAGCAACGCAGCCAATGCGCGAATTTGGTAGCCGAACCCGCTTCTTGGGGGTCTAGGTCCAGGCATGTTGGTCTGAGGGCTCGCAGCAGCTCCTGCTGCTCAGCGTTTGGTGCAGCAGCCTGCTGGTCAGCGTTTGGTGCAGCAGCCTGCTGTTCAGCGTTTGTCGACATTTTGTTTTTGCGAATAAAATTGATGCGCTATCAATTACTCATAAAAGACTGAGAGTTAAGAGAGTAACGAAAGGCTTTTATTAGCAAAGAACAGAGCATGCCTCTCGTGGTTGACTGGGTTCCAAGAAGGCAGGGGGCTGCAGGTCAATCACCTTTATACCTGGGCCTGTGTGGGTGGAGCCAGCCGAGACATGTGGAGACATGCATAGGTACAACAGTGTGTAACAACAACAACAACAACAACAACAGTGGTTTACCACACAAAGGAGCAGGCAGGAAAAACTGCGTTGATGTGCTTGCTGGCAGGAGGCTGGCTGCAGCTTCCATGGTGGTCTAGTGGTTAAGATTCGGTGCTTTCATCACCGCGACCCGGGTTCGATTCCCGATCAGAAAACAGCGCGTTTTGGGGCTGGTTGAATTGCAACCATGTAACGCACCCTTACGGAGCAGTACTCTGCCCCTGATTCAACTTTCCGCACCGCTGCTCAACATCACTCTTCATACAGCGATACAAAATACACATCCTTGATTTCTGTAAAATGTGTGCTGTTTCAAAGTCAGCAGGAATTGATTTTTGTCAAATTTAGACTGGCTGACTTTAAATGTTGCCAACATTTAACTGCAGCTCACAGTGTCAGGGCAGTCACGGTTTTAATCAGTCTTCCGTGTATCTTCTTGCCCACTGCACCTCCCTAACAAACTTAGCTTATCACAGGCACGGCTATCGATTAATTCATTGCCAGTGTGAAAAATGCAAATTTTGAAACTTATCAACGTGTGCAAGCCTGGAATCAGAGAGTCCGTGGCCCGTGATAACGTGAACATTAAGATGTTCATTAGTCCTTCCTGTATTGCTCAGTAGCCCACTGTGTGAGGAACAAAGAACCACGGGCATTTTCACTTCTGTGTCGGGCTCAGCACCGTACCTGCAGCTGAAGATTGAACTTGATTTGGCGCGTGATCAGTGCGGCTCATTGAGACTTCGGCCCGTCTCTCCCTTCACAACCCATCAGTGTGGAGAAAAGAACAGGGAATTTTACACATGTGTTGTGCTCTGTAACTTTATTTGAACATGTCATTGCATTTCACGCTGTGTCCAACACGGTGAGGCCCCCCGTGCTGTGTCAGCTTTGTATCTTTATCAACACTGCAGCTTTACATTAACACAACCTGAGCTCCGAGATCTGGTCGGGTCACATTGTCCGAAGTGAGGAATGAGTGAGAGGCTCAATTCCACCCGGGGAGAGAAAATCCTCCAAAAGAACGACAGAATACTGCCTTTGATGTGAAGCCAAAATAGCTCAGTTGGGAGAGCGTTAGACTGAAGATCTAAAGGTCCCGGGTTTCGGTAGGTTTTAGTTACTTTCTGTCTCCTTCACTGCAAGAGGAGCGAATGAGGAGAAATTTTACGCTCCTGATGCCACGTTTCCCAAACAAATGGGAGTGAAACCACATCGGACATGCTGGATCAGGCTCTAAACATCCGCTGCAGTTTCGAATCCAGTCGGGGTCCCGCCGTCTGCTTTTATACCGGAACAGTGTTTGTGGGAGGGGCTGTGGTGCGATAATAAATTTTAGAATGAGGTTTGATAGACCATAGAGCTGTCTTTCTGTTAGTTTCGATTTACACTCTGCCCAGTTGAAAATACGAACAGTTAACAATGTTTAACCGATGTGGTGTGTTCAATGTTTGTGCAGTAACTCGGTCACCCAGTGTGAGCCTGAAAAGCAATCTCCCAGCCTGGGTTCGAGCCTGGCGAACGAGAGCATTGTGGCCGGTTAGCTCAGTTGGTGAGAGTGCGGTGCTAATAATGCCAAAGTCGAGTGTTCGATCCCCGTGTGGGCCATTGGGATGTTTTCATAATTTTATGCTTTTCCCGCACATTTCCAATACAAACTTTATAATGAAGCCAATGCACACAGACTCTCACGGGGGATATATTTGGATTAACATCCTTTGCCACCGGGGCTGAGAGACACATCTTTCTGTTCATTTGTCTTTCTGGGTTTGCTGTTGAACGTTGAACAGGCGGCCTGTTCCCGATAAGGGTAACAGGCAGGTAATAGACAGACAGAACAGCTCTGACCCTGCGAGATGGGGAAAAGGCTTCAGTTCAGGACAAATGCATCAATGAAATGTTCGCCGGCACCGAGAGAGACAACATCCAGAGAAAACCACTGAAGGAAATCGATTTCAAGTGGATGCCTACCTGCACTTGGTGCCGTGCTTTCGCGAACACGTCTGTTGTGTTCTCATGTAAAAAATATCATTTTGTCCGATAAGTTTGCCTGGCGTGAAAGGATCTGAATTGCAAAGGAGCAGGCAGGAAACACTGCGTTGCTGCATTTGCTGGCAGGAGACTTGCTGCATCTTTTACTGGTGGTTTAGTGGTTAGGATTCAGGCACTTTCACCACCACAGCCCGGGTTCGTATTCCCGATCAGGAAACAGTGCGTTTTGGGGCTGTTTGAATTGCCACCATACAGCGCTGAAATAGCTCAGTTGGGAGATTGATTAGATTTGAACATACAGATTTTCGTATCTGGAGTTAGATGCGCTACCGTTGCGCCATGAGGTCCACAACATAACCATGGATGCTCATAGTTTGTATATATACACCTTCCACAAACACTGTTTCATTCCTCCTGCCTTCTCCTGATTCCTCAGTGTCATGCACAGAAGCGCCTGATGCCCTCATTTGTTTAAAGTAACAAGCAGACACAAACACAGGTATTCGTTCAAAATCTACCCGCAGGTGGCCACAGACACAATAAACAGAGCCAGAGAGACAGACAGAATCGGGAATATCCGGGAAATAGACAAGAGATATTGACAAGGACTAAAGCGATTTGCGATCAGAAATTTGCCTGAACCCCTGTGGTTAATGAATGGGATTTTGCTGCTTGAGCTCCTTATACGCCTTGGGCTTCTGGAGAACTAGTTTCGTAGTTTGCAGAAACGCGGCTCAGACATGCTGTTGTGACCGGGCCGGAGCAACAAGGTTCCTGACTGCAATCAGCGACAAGGCAATGCTATTGCAACAAGCTCGGCTAGCTCAGTCGGTAGAGCATGAGACTCTTAATCTCAGGGTCGTGGGTTCGAGCCCCACGTTGGGCGGCAGCTATTTAGTTAAACTTTTATGTTGCTTTCAAAGCGTCATTAATTAAGCGATATCCTTGTTTTGCAGAATGAAAGAAATGCGAACTGAGAAAATACTGCAGATGCTGGAAATATGAATTGAAACAGAAAATGCTGGAGATACTCAGCAGGTCAGGCAGCATCTGTGAAGAGAGAAACAGAGGTAACGTTTCAGGTCGATAACCTTTCATCAGAACTGGAAAAAAAAGGTAATGGAACAGATTTTTAAGCAGTGCAGGGGATTCAATGAGATACATAGATACATAGATACATAGAAGATAGGAGCAGGAGTAGGCCATTCGGCCCTTCGTGCCTGCTCCGCCATTCGATGAGATCATGGCTGATCCTTTAATTCAGTATCCCGTCCCCGCCTTCTCTCCGTAACCCTTAACCCCTTTTCTCCTGCCTCAATTCCACTCACCGGCCCTATCGCCATATCCCTTGATGCCCTTACCAGTCAGAAATCTACCCACTTCTGTTCAGAATATACCCAATAACTGAGCCTCCACAGAACTCTGGGGAAGAGAATTTCAAAGATTCACCACTCTCTGTGTGAAGAAATGTCTTCTCTCAGTCCTGAATGGCCTAACCTTTATCCTGAGGCTGTGTCCGCTCGTTCTAGCTCTCCAGCCAAGGGAATCATTCTCCCAGCATCCAACCGATCAAACCCTGTAATAATTTTGCATGCTTCATGAGATCTCCTCTCATTCTTCCGAATTCAAGAGATTACAGGCCTAGTTTACTCAATCTCTTAACACAACCGCTTCCCCGAGGCGTGGCTAGTTCTGGAGCACACGCTTTTAGTGCTGCAGACGGAGTGTTGTCGGAGCTCATTGCATTTGCTGTAACTAATTAGCTCAGCTGTTTCTTAATATCGCTTGGAATTAATCGAATTGAATGAAGTCTGGCTTCTCTCAGGATGGTTACAGACACTTCAGCTTTGTCTTTTGTATTCATCCATCTTTTCTGTTTATTTAATCTATCTAATCGTTTTCTTGATTTTAAAACCCTCTGTCAAATTTCCTCTTAGCCGTCTATGCTCTAAGGAGAACAGCTCCAACTTCTCTGGTCTATCCACGTAACGGCAATCGTTCATCACTGGAACCAATGAAGTACAAATGCATCAATGATTAGTTCGCCCCGCACCGAGAGAGACAACACCCAGAGAAAAACACAGGAGGAAATCGATTTCAAGTGGATGCCTACCCGCACTTGGTGCCGAGCTTTCGCGAACACGTCTGTTGTGTTCTCATGTAAAAAAAATAATTTTGTCCGAACAGTTTGCCTGGCGTGAAAGGATCTGAATTGCAAAGGAGCAGGCCTGAAAAGCTGCGTTGATGTGCTTGCTGCCAAGAGGCTGGCAGCAGCTTCCCTGGTGGTCTAGTGGTTAGGATTCGGCGCTTTCACCGCCGCGGCCTGGGATCGATTCCCGGTCAGGGAACAGTGCGTTTTGGGGCTGTTTGAATTGCCACCATGCAACGCACCATTACGGAGCAATGCTCCGCCCCTGATTCAACTTTCCACACCGCTGCTCAACATCACTCTTCATACAGTGATACAAAATATACATCCTTGATTTCTGTAAAATGCGTGCTGTTTCAAAGTCAGCAGGAATTGATTTCTGTCAAATTTAGACTGGCTGACTTTAAATGTTGCCAACATTTAACTGCAGCTCACAGTGTTAGGGCAGTCACGGTTTTCATCAGTCTTCCGTGTATCTTCTTGCCCACTGCACCTCCCAACAAACTTAGCTTATCACAGGCACGGCTATCGATTAATTCATTGCCAGTGTGAAAAATGCAAATTTTGAAACATACAAACGTGTGCAAGCCTGTAATCAGAGAGTCCGTGGCCCGTGATAACTTGAGCATTAAGATGTTCATTAGCCCTTCCTGTATTGCTCAGTAGCCCACTGCGTGAGGAACTAAGAACCACGGGCATTTTCACTTCTGTGTGGGGCTCAGCACCATACCTGAAGATTGAACTTGATTTGGCTCGTGATCAGTGCGGCTCAGTGAGACTTCGGCCCATCTCTCCCTTCACAACCCATCAGTGTGGAGAAAAGAACAGGGAATTTTAAACATGTGCTGTGCTCTGTAACTTTATTTGAACATGTCATTGCATTTCACGCTGTGTCCAACACAGTGAGGTCCCCCGTGCTGTGTCAGCATTGTATCTTTATCAACACTGCAGCTTTACATTAACACAACATGAGCTCCGAGATCTGGTCGGGTCACATTGCCCGAAGTGAGGAATGAGCGAGAGGGGCAATTCCACCCGGGGATAGAAAAACCTCCAAAAGAACAACAGTATACTGCTTTTGATGTGAAGCCGAAATAGCTCAGTTGGGAGAGCGTTAGACTGAAGATCTAAAGGTCCCGGGTTTCGGTAGGTTTTAGTTACTTTCTGTCTCCTTCACTACAAGAGGAGTGAATGACGAGAAATTTTACGCTCCTGATGCCGCGTTTCCCAAACGAATGGGAGTGAAACCACATCGGACATGCGGGATCCGGCTCCAACCGTCCGCTGCAGGTGCGAATCCAGTCGGGGTCCCGCCGTCTGCTCTTATACCGGGGCAGTGTTTGTGGGAGGGGCTGTGCTCCGATAATAAATTTTAGAATGAGGTTTGTTAGACCATAGAGCTGTCTTTCTGTTAGTTTCGATTTACACTCTGCCCAGTTGTATATACGAACAGTTAACAATGTTTAACCGATCTGGTGTGTTCAATGATTGTGCAGTAACTCGGTCACCCAGTGTGAGGCTGAAAGACAATCTCGCAGCCTGGGTTCGAGCCTGGCCAACAAGAGCATTGTGGCCGGTTTGCCCAGTTGGTGAAAGCCTGGTGTTAATAACGACAAGGTCGCGAGTTTGATCCCCGTACTGGCCATCAGGATGTTTTCATAATTTTACACTTTTCCCGCACTTCTCAAATACAAACTTTATAAGGAAGCCAATGCACACAGACTCACGGGGGATTTATTTGGATTAACATCCATTGCACCTTTGCCACCGGGGCTGAGAGACACATCTTTCTGTTTATTTGTCTTTCTGGGTTTGCTGTTGAACGTTGAACAGGTGGCCTGTTCCCGATAAGGTTAACAGGCAGGTAATAGACAGACAGAGCAGCTCTGACCCCGCGAGATGGGCAAAAGGCTTCAGTTCAGGACAAATGCATCAATGAAATGTTCGCCGGCACCGAGAGAGACAACATCCAGAGAAAACAACTGAAGGAAATCGATTTCAAGTGGATGCCTACCCGCACTTGGTGCCATGCTTTCGCGAACACGTCTTTTATGTTCTCATGTTAAAAATATCATTTTGTCCGAACAGTTTGCCTGGTGCGAAAGGATCTGAATTGCAAAGGAGCAGGTAGGAAACACTGCATTGCTGTGCTTGCTGGCAGGAGACTTGCTGCAGCTTTTCTGGTAGTCTAGTGGTTAGGATTCAGGCACTTTTACCGCCGCGGCCCGGGTTCGATTCCCGGTGAGGAAACAGTGTGTTTTGGGGCTGTTTGAATTGCCACCATACAACGCTGAAATAGCTCAGTTGGGAGATCGATTAGATTTGAACACACAGATTTTCTGATCTGGAGTCAGATGCGCTACCGTTGCACCATGAGGTCCACAACATAACCACGGATGTTCATAGTTTGTATATATACTCGTTCCACAAACACTGTTTCATTCCTCCTGCCTTCTCCTGATTCCTCAGTGTCATGCACAGAAGCGCCTGATGCCCTCATTTGTTTAAAGTAACAAGCAGACACAAACACAGGTAATTCGTTCAAAATCTACCCGCAGGTGGCCACAGACACAATAAACAGAGCCAGAGAGACAGACAGAATCGGGAATCTCCGGGAAATAGACAAGCGATATTGACAAGGACTAAAGCGATTTGTGATCAGAAATTTGCCTGAACCCCTGTGGTTAATGAAAGGGATTTTGCTGCTTGAGTTCCTTATATGCCTTGGGCTTCTGGAGAACTTGTTTCGTAGTTTGCAGAAACGCGGCTCAGACATGCTGTTGTGACCGGGCCGGAGCCACAAGGTTCCTGACTGCAATCAGCGACAAGGCAATGTTGCTCCAACAGGCCCGGCTAGCTCAGTCGGTAGAGCATGAGACTCTTAATCTCAGGGTCGTGGGTTCGAGCCCCACGTTGGGCAGTAGTTATTCTGTTAAACTTTTATGTTGCTTTCAAAGCATCATTAATTAAGCGATATCCTTGTTTAGCACAATGAAAGAAATGCGAACTGAGAAAATACTGCAGATGCTGGAAATATGAATTGAAACAGAAAATGCTGGAGATACTCAGCAGGTCAGGCAGCATCTGCGAAGAGAGAAACAGAAGTAACGTTTCAGGTCGATAACCTTTCGTCAGAACTATAAAAAAAAAGGTAATGGAACAGATTTTTAAGCAGTGCAGGGGATTCAATGAGATCATGGCTGACCTCCTGCCTCAATTCCACTCACCGGCCCTATCGCCATATCCCTTGATGCCCTTACCAGTCAGAAATTTACCCACTTCTGTTTTGAATATACCCAATAACTGAGCCTCCACAGCACTCTGGGGAAGAGAATTCCAAAGATTCACCACTTTCTGTGTGAAGAAATATCTTCTCTCAGTCCTGAATGGCCTAACCTTTATCCTGAGGCTGTGTCCGCTGGTTCTAGACTCCCCAGCCAAGGGAATCATTCTCCCAGCATCCAACCGATCAAACCGTGTAATAATTTTGCATGCTTCATGAGATCCCCTCTCATTCTTCCGAATTCAAGAGATTACAGGCCTAGTTTACTCAATCTCTTAACACAACCGCTTCCTCGAGGCGTGGCTAGTTCTGGAGCACACGCTTTTAGTGCTGCAGACGGAGTGTTGTCGGAGCTCATTGCATTTGCTGTAACTAATCAGCTCAGCTGTTTCTCAATATCGCTTGGAATTAATCGAATTGAATGAAGTCTGGCTTCTCTCAGGATGGTTACAGACACTTCAGCTTTGTCTTTTGTATTCATCCATCTTTTCTGTTTATTTACTCTATCTAATCGTTTTCTTGATTTTAAAACCCTCTGTCAAATTTCCTCTTAGCCGTCTATGCTCTAAGGAGAACAGCTCCAACTTCTCTGGTCTATCCACGTAACGGCAATCGTTCATCACTGGAACCAATGAAGTACAAATGCATCAATGATTTGTTCGCCCCGCACCGAGAGAGACAACATCCAGAGAAAAACACAGGAGGAAATCGATTTCAAGTGGATGCCTACCCGCACTTGGTGCCGAGCTTTCGCGAACACGTCTGTTGTGTTCTCATGTAAAAAATATAATTTTGTCCGAACAGTTTGCCTGGCGCGAAAGGATCT
This sequence comes from Somniosus microcephalus, assembly GCF_052327205.1. NCBI lineage: Eukaryota > Metazoa > Chordata > Chondrichthyes > Squaliformes > Somniosidae > Somniosus > Somniosus microcephalus. The sequence continues at coordinate 15,913,442 of NW_028225182.1, read as the reverse complement.
GAATTGCAAAGGAGCAGGCATGAAAAGCTGCGTTGATGTGCTTGCTGCCAGAAGGCTGGTAGCAGCTTCCCTGGTGGTCTAGTGGTTAGGATTCGGCGCTTTCACCGCCGTGGCCTGGGTTCGATTCCCGGTCAGGGAACAGTGCGTTTTGGGGCTGTTTGAATTGCCACCATGCAACGCACCCTTACGGAGCAATGCTCCGCCCCTGATTCAACTTTCCACAACGCTGCTCAACATCACTCTTCATTCAGCGATACAAAATATACATCCTTGATTTCTGTAAAATGCGTGCTGTTTCAAAGTCAGCAGGAATTGATTTCTGTCAAATTTAGACTGGCTGACTTTAAATGTTGCCAACATTTAACTGCAGCTCACAGTGTCAGGGCAGTCACGGTTTTCATCAGTCTTCCGTGTATCTTCTTGCCCACTGCACCTCCCAACAAACTTAGCTTATCACAGGCACGGCTATCGATTAATTCATTGCCAGTGTGAAAAATGCAAATTTTGAAACATACAAACGTGTGCAAGCCTGTAATCAGAGAGTCCGTGGCCCGTGATAACTTGAGCATTAAGATGTTCATTAGCCCTTCCTGTATTGCTCAGTAGCCCACTGCGTGAGGAACTAAGAACCACGGGCATTTTCACTTCTGTGTCGGGCTCAGCACCATACCTGAAGATTGAACTTGATTTAGCTCGTGATCAGTGCGGCTCAGTGAGACTTCGGCCCGTCTCTCCCTTCACAACCCATCAGTGTGGAGAAAAGAACAGGGAATTTTACACATGTGTTGTGCTCTGTAACTTTATTTGAACATGTCATTGCATTTCACGCTGTGTCCAACACAGTGAGGTCCCCCGTGCTGTGTCAGCATTGTATCTTTATCAACACTGCAGCTTTACATTAACACAACCTGAGCTCCGAGATCTGGTCGGGTCACATTGCCCGAAGTGAGGAATGAGCGAGAGGGGCAATTCCACCCGGGGATAGAAAAACCTCCAAAATAACAACAGTATACTGCTTTTGATGTGAAGCCGAAATAGCTCAGTTGGGAGAGCGTTAGACTGAAGATCTAAAGGTCCCGGGTTTCGGTAGGTTTTAGTTACTTTCTGTCTCCTTCACTACAAGAGGAGTGAATGAGGAGAAATGTTACGCTCCTGATGCCGCGTTTCCCAAACGAATGGGAGTGAAACCAGATCGGACATGCTGGATCCGGCTCCAACCGTCCGCTGCAGGTGCGAATCCAGTCGGGGTCCCGCCGTCTGCTCTTATACCGGAGCAGTGTTTGTGAGAGGGGCTGTGGTGCGATAATAAATTTTAGAATGAGGTTTGTTAGACCATAGAGCTGTCTTTCTGTTAGTTTCAATTTACACTCTGCCCAGTTGTATATACGAACAGTTAACAATGTTTAACCGATGTGGTGTGTTCAATGATTGTGCAGTAACTCGGTCACCCAGTGTGAGGCTGAAAGACAATCTCGCAGCCTGGGTTCGAGCCTGGCCAACAAGAGCATTGTGGCCGGTTAGCCCAGTTGGTGAAAGCCTGGTGTTAATAACGACAAGGTCGCGAGTTTGATCCCCGTACTGGCCATCAGGATGTTTTCATAATTTTACACTTTTCCCGCACATTTCAAATACAAACTTTATAAGGAAGCCAATGCACACAGACTCACGGGGGATTTATTTGGATTAACATCCATTGCACCTTTGCCACCGGGGCTGAGAGACACATCTTTCTGTTTATTTGTCTTTCTGGGTTTGCTGTTGAACGTTGAACAGGTGGCCTGTTCCCGATAAGGTTAACAGGCAGGTAATAGACAGACAGAGCAGCTCTGACCCCGCGAGATGGGCAAAAGGCTTCAGTTCAGGACAAATGCATCAATGAAATGTTCGCCGGCACCGAGAGAGACAACATCCAGAGAAAACCACTGAAGGAAATCGATTTCAAGTGGATGCCTACCCGCACTTGGTGCCATGCTTTCGCGAACACGTCTTTTATGTTCTCATGTTAAAAATATCATTTTGTCCGAACAGTTTGCCTGGTGCGAAAGGATCTGAATTGCAAAGGAGCAGGTGGGAAACACTGCATTGCTGCGCTTGCTGGCAGGAGACTTGCTGCAGCTTTTCTGGTAGTCTAGTGGTTAGGATTGCAGGCACTTTTACCGCCGCGGCCCGGGTTCGATTCCCGGTGAGGAAACAGTGCGTTTTGGGGCTGTTTGAATTGCCACCATAGAACGCTGAAATAGCTCAGTTGGGAGATCGATTAGATTTGAACACACAGACTTTCTGATCTGGAGTCAGATGCGCTACCGTTGCACCATGAGGTCCACAACATAACCACGGATGTTCGTAGTTTGTATATATACTCGTTCCACAAACACTGTTTCATTCCTCCTGCCTTCTCCTGATTCCTCAGTGTCATGCACAGAAGCGCCTGATGCCCTCATTTGTTTAAAGTAACAAGCAGACACAAACACAGGTAATTCGTTCAAAATCTACCCGCAGGTGGCCACAGACGCAATAAACAGAGCCAGAGAGACAGACAGAATTGGGAATCTCCGGGAAATAGACAAGCGATATTGTCAAGGACTAAAGCGATTTGTGATCAGAAATTTGCCTGAACCCCTGTGGTTAATGAAAGGGATTTTGCTGCTTGAGTTCCTTTTACGCCTTGGGCTTCTTGAGAACTTGTTTCGTAGTTTGCAGAAACGCGGCTCAGAGATGCTGTTGTGACCGGGCCGGAGCCACAAGGTTCCTGACTGCAATCAGCGACAAGGCAATGTTGTTCTAACAGGCCCGGCTAACTCAGTCGGTAGAACATGAGACTCTTAATCTCAGGGTCGTGGGTTCGAGCCCCACGTTGGGCGGTAGTTATTTTGTTAAACTTTTATGTTGCTTTCAAAGCGTCATTAATTAAGCGATATCCTTGTTTTGCACAATGAAAGAAATGCGAACTGAGAAAATACTGCAGATGCTGGAAATATGAATTGAAACAGAAAATGCTGGAGATACTCAGCAGGTCAGGCAGCATCTGCGAAGAGAGAAACAGAGGTAACGTTTCAGGTCGATAACCTTTCGTCAGAACGATAAAAAAAAAGGTAATGGAACAGATTTTTAAGCAGTGCAGGGGATTCAATGAGATCATGGCTGATCTCCTGCCTCAATTCCACTCACCGGCCCTATCACCATATCCCTTGATGCCCTTACCAGTCAGAAATTTACCCACTTCTGTTTTGAATATCCCCAATAACTGAGCCTCCACAGCACTCTGGGGAAGAGAATTCCAAAGATTCACCAAATTCTGTGTGAAGAAATGTCTTCTCTCAGTCCTGAATGGCCTAACCTTTATCCTGAGGCTGTGTCCGCTGGTTCTAGACTCCCCAGCCAAGGGAATCATTCTCCCAGCATCCAACCGATCAAACCGTGTAATAATTTTGCATGCTTAATGAGATCCCCTCTCATTCTTCCGAATTCAAGAGATTACAGGCCTAGTTTACTCAATCTCTTAACACAACCGCTTCCCCGAGGCGTGGCTAGTTTTGGAGCACACGCTCTTAGTGCTGCAGACGGAGTGTTGTCGGAGCTCATTGCATTTGCTGTAACTAATCAGCTCAGCTGTTTCTTAATATCGCTTGGAATTAATCGAATTGAATGAAGTCTGGCTTCTCTCAGGATGGTTACAGACACTTCAGCTTTGTCTTTTGTATTCATCCATCTTTTCTGTTTATTTACTCTATCTAATCGTTTTCTTGATTTTAAAACCCTCTGTCAAATTTCCTCTGAGCCGTCTATGCTCTAAGGAGAACAGCTCCAGCTTCTCTGGTCTATCCACGTAACGGCAATCGTTTATCACTGGAACCAATGAAGTAAATCTCTTCTGTGCTCTCTTCAAATCCTTCATGTCCTTCTGAAAGTGCGGCGCCCAGAATAGGACTCAATACTCCAGCTGCAGCCCAACTAGTATATTATATTGGCCCAGAAATTCCAGAACGGGGCTTGCAGCGCGTGCAAGCCCCGTATTTGCACTTAACCAGCGCTCGTGCCGATCAGCTTCTGGGACGCCTGAACTTGCAGAAATAGAAAGCACATTCCCGGGCAGCGTATGACGTCACGCCGCCCAGGAGTGCAGCCAGCGCGAAGCCAGGAGCGTGCAGTGTAAGTGAGACACGCCCCTTGAGGTCTCAGTTTCACTGGACACGCCCCCAATGTTTCTGTCAAGCTGCTAAGTATTTTTACATGCAAAGCAGCAGTTTTAATAGGTTTTTGGAAGTTTTTTGAAGATTTTGGTAACTTTAATAAGCTTTTTAAAATGTTTACATTATTTTGAGTAATCTGAAATAGTTTCAAAGAGAATTAAAGCAATTTAAAGACTTTTAAAAGCCCTAAAAGAATTTTTTTAATTTCATTTATTTATTTAGCAATGTCGTCGTCATACGTGTCTTCACACTGTTCCCTTTGGGGATCTGTATGAAGTGGTGGAATGATTTATGGCCATGATTAACGCTCATTCCGTGACCGTAACCATCTTTGAACCAGCCATTAGGGCGGTTAGTCCTATGGCGGGAGGGTTTTACGGGCTCCCACAAGCTATACAAGGAGGGGGGGCCACCCACACCCACGGACGCAAATATCCCACTGGATGTCAACCCAGAATTTAGAGCTGGAGCTCCGACTCCACTTGCCAGGACTGTCTGGAGCAGGGTTCAAAACCCTACCCTGATCTGGCCCAGCGGCGGGGATCCTACCACTATGACAAAGGCCCAATCCAATTAGCAACGTGAAATGGCAGCATAGGGCTCCAGTCACGGGGAGGGAAAAGGCGCAGGAAATGTTTGGGTGTCACCTTTTGTGGGTGGACATCCAGCAGTAAGCATCCCCGCCGCTGGGCCAGAAGGAGTAGGGTTTTGAACCCCACTCCAGACAGTCCCGGCAAGTGGAGTCGGAGCTCCAACTTTAAATTCTGGGTGGACATCCAGCGGGATACTTGCGTCCGTGGGTGTTGGTGGCCCCCCCCTCCTCAGATGGGTTGTGGGAGCCCGTAAAACCCTCCCACCATAGGACTAACCACCCTAATGGCTGGTTCAAAGATGGTTACGGTCACGGAATGAGCGTTAATCACGGCCATAACTCCTTCCACCACTTCATACAGTTCCCCAAAGGGAACAGTGTGAGGATACGTACGATGATGACCTCTTGCGCAACGCACCTCCTTTGGCCCTCAGTCGCAGATGCGAGGGGGCAAGTCGTGCAATTGTTAAATTTTTTATTTTATTGACATGTAAAATGTTGGCCCAGTAATTCCCTTCCAAATGCGCTCGTACGGTCGGGGTACTTACGCATCTGGCCGGATGAAATGCTGGTTTTCAGCATTCACAGTGCATGTGGGGAAAACCGGCATTTCCTGTCCTCTGAACGAAGGGGTTCAGAGGCAGAACGCGTGCGACAGCACAGGCAGCACGTGCGCAGTATAATTCGCCGCTTTCATTAATGCTTTCAGTGAGGTCCAGTCATTACAACTTACACATGAAAAAGGCATGGGTACAGTTGCTCCACAGGCTGCGGAGGAAGCTATTTCTTATCGTGGAGCTTCTGAAAGTATGTATGTCTGTATATATTCCTTTGCGTGTTATGTATATATTCCTTTATTTATGTGTATGAATGTATTATTTAATTATGACTTTCAGAGAAAGTAACTTACTGGAAAATCATAATTAAAAACATACATTCATACACATTAGTAAAGGAATATAAAACATACATACTTATACGTAAAGGAATATATGTGGACATACATACATAACTCTTTCTCACATTCCATTCACACAGCCACAATTGCTCCTTCTACCTACCGTTCTGAAAACCCTTTTAAAAAAAAAAATTAAACTTTAAAACTTACTTAAAATTTCTTAAAATAACATCCCTCCCTTTCCCAAACAAAAATATTGCATTTCAAAAGCTCCACGATAAAATATATCTTCCTCCGCAGCCAATGAACAACTTTACACTTGCTTTTTCCAAGTGTAACTTCTAAGGACTTACCCTCACGGATTCCATGAATGAAATCCACGAAGTTCACTGCGCAAGCGCTGCCTGTGCAGTCGCACGTGCTCGAGGTCTGGAAATGCCGGCGTTCCCCACATGCGCTGTTCATGCTGAACGCCGGCATTTCCAACGGCCAGAAGCGTGAGTAAGCCGACCGTACTCACGCTTTTGGCCTGGAATTTCTGGCCCAATGGTTATCCACAACTTCATGCCGTTTGGACTTCATGTTTCTTTTTATATAAACAAGGATCACACATGGTTTATTAACAGCGTTCTAAAGCTGTTCTGCCATCTTCAACGAATTGTTCACAAACTCCCCCAGTGATATCTGTCCGTTAACCCTTCCAAAATTATTCAATTTAGCTTGTAATCATATCAACTCACAATTTTCAGCATTGAATTTCATCTAAATGTGTCCGCCCATTACAACAGCCTGTCTATGTCATCATTTTTAAAAATTAATTCATGGGCTGTGGGCGTCGCTGGAAAGACCAGCATTTATTTTCCATTCCTAATTACCTTTGGGAAGGTGGTGTCAAGCCACCTTCTTCAACCGCTGCAGTCCATGATGTGAAGGTAGTCCCATTGTGCTGTTAGGGATGGAGTTCCAGGATATTAACACAGCGACGATGCAGGACGGTGTGTGACTTGTAGGGGAACTTGGAGGTGGTGCTGTTCCCATGCACCTGCTGCCCTTGTCCTTCTAGGTGGAATAGGTCGCGGGTTTGGGAGGTGCTGCCTAAGAAGCCTTAGCGGTTGCTGCAAAGCATCTTATAGATGGTACACACTGCAGCCACCGTGCACTGGTAGTGGAGGGAGTGAATGTTTAAGATGGTGAATAGGGTGCCAATAAACGAGCTGCTTTGTCCTGGATGGTTTCGAGATTCTTGCGTGTTGTTTGTGCTGCTCTCATCCCGGCAAGTGGAGAGTATTCCATCACACTCCTTGTTTGTCCCTTGTAGATGGTGGAAAGTCTTTGGGGAGTCAGGAGGTGCGACACACGCCGCAGAATACCGACCCTCTGACCTGCTGTTGTTGCCACAGTATTTATGTGGCTGGTACAGTTAAGTTTCTGGTCAATGATGACCCCCAGGATGCTGATGGTAGGTGATTCAGCGATGGTAATACTGGTATATATCATGGGACGGTGGTTAGACTCTCGGTTGTTGGAGATAGTAATTGCCTGGCACTTCTGTGGCACGAACGTTACCTGCCACATATCAGCCCAATCCTGAATGCCATCCTGGTCATGCTGCATGCGGGCTTGGACTGCTTTCTTCTTATCTGAGAAGTTGTGAATTGCGCTGAACACTGTGCAGTTATCATCAAACATCCCCATTTCTGACATTATCTTGAAGGGAGGGTCATTAATGAAGCAGCTGAAGATGGTTGGGCCTAGGGCACTACCATGAGGAAATTCTGCAGTGATGTCCTGGGCTGTGATGATTGACCTTCAATCAACACGAATTGAAGTCTCTTACTATCTTCTTCACTCTTACATATTTCGTATCCTCTGCAATTTTCAAAATTGGGCCTATACCCCCATGTCCATGACGTTAATGTATGCCAAGCACAGCAGTGGTCCGAGTAGTTAACCCGAGGGAACACCAATTTTCACCTCTATACATTACGCAATAACAGCCATTCACCACAACTCGCTGCTTTCTATCCCTTCGCCCCCTTTATATACATGCTGCTACTTCCCCTTTTATTGCATGGGCTTCAAATTTTCTCACATGCCTAATATATGGAGCTTTATCAAAAGATTTGTATTGTCCATATACACAACAGAAAATGCACTGCCCTCACCCACCCTCTCTGTTACCTCAGCAAAACACTCAATACAATATCTCATAAAGCTCTCTTCCGCAAAAAACGTTTGATGCGGGGTCAATTGTTAATTTAAAATCTGATATTATTAGATTTCAGTTACCCAAAGTTATCAAGGGATATGGGGCAAAGCCAGGTGAATGGAGTTAGGCAATAGATCAGCCGTGATCCCCTTGAATGGCTCGAGGGGCTGAATGGCTACTACTACTGTTGCTATGCTCCTGTGCTCCTAACAGGTTTATTCGGGATCGCCTGCTTATATTTCTGGGTTTATGACAGATTACTAGAATCGACAGACAATATATCTGTGATTATGAGGGCTCATTGAGAACAACTGCCTATATATATATATGGATTAATCGTAATTTACTGTAAACTCCAGCCAAGATATCTGGGTTTATCTGGGTTCACTTGGATTACCAGCTATATTATTGGGTTTGTCGGGATTTACTGGGATCAACAGCCTATATATTTTGCTTTCCAGGGTTTATTAGAATTGCCAGCTTACATGTCCAGTATTTATTGGTAAAATCTTCCTGTGTAACAGCCTCTGCCTGTAGCATAACACATTCTGCTGGGTCTCCGAAATAACCAGCGGCTCAGCATAAGCGTTATTTAGGTGCAACCTCCAGAATGATAAATGCTTATTGGGATCAGTGAGTTCTGGATAAAGTATCCCTTAGAGAGCACGGTTCAGTGAACATAAGAACATAAGAAATAGGAGCAGGAGTAGGCCAATCGGCCCCTCGAGCCTGCTCCGCCATTCAATAAGAACATGGCTGATCTGCTCCTAACCGCTAATCTACAATCACAGAACCACCTCCTGAATCTAACAGAATTAGACACACGAAATAGGAGCAGGATCAGGCTACACGGCCTCTGGGCCCGCTCCGCTACCCACAGGGCCATGTCCGATCCGAACCTAGACTCATGTCCAAATTCCTGCCTGCTCCCCATAACCCTTAATTCCCTTTACTTCTAGGAAACTGTCTATTTCTGTTTTAAATTTATGTAATGATGTAGCTTCTACAACTTTTTGGGGCAGCATATTCCATGGACCGACCACCCTCTGACTGAAGTAGTTCCTCCTCATCTCAGTTTTGAAAGAGCAACCCCTTATTCTAAGACTATGCCCCCTAGTTCTAGTTTCGCACATCATCGGGAACATCCTCCCCGCATCCACCCGATCCAACCCATTCACAATCTTATATGTTTCAATAAGATCGCCTCTCATTCTTCTGAACTCCAATGAGTAGAGTCCCAATCTACTCAACCTCTCCTCATATGTCCATCCCCTCATCCCCGGGATTAACCGAGTGAACCTTACTTGCACTGACTCGAGAGCAAGTATGTCTTTTCTTAAGTATGGACACCAAAACTGTATGCAGTATTCCAGGTGCAGTCTCACCAATACCTTGTAGAACTGAAGCAATACCTCCCTATTTTTATATTCTATCCCCCTAGCAATGCAAGCCAACATTACATTGGCCTTCTTAATCACTTGCTGCACCTGCATACTAACCTTTTGAGTTTCGTGCACCAGGACCCCCAGATCCCTTTGTACCTCAGTACTTTCCAGTTTCTTGCCATTAAGATAATAACTTGCTCTATGATTTTTCCTGCCGAAGTGCATAACCTCACACTTTCCAGTATTGTATTCCATCTGCAAAATCTCTGTCCACTTATTTTGCCTGTCTATGTCCCCTTGCAGGTTTTTTATGTCCTCCTCACTCTCTACTTTCACTCCCATCTTAGTATCATCTGCAAACTTTGATATGCTGCACTCAGTCCCCTCCTCCAAATCATTAATATAGATTGTAAAGAGTTGGGGAACCAGCACTGACCCCTGCGGAACACCACTAGTTACTGATTGCCAGTCTGAGAATGAACCATTTATCCCAACTCTCTGCCTTCTGTTAGATAGCCAATCCTCTATCCGTGCCAGAATATTACCCCCAATCCCGTGGTTTTCTATCTTAAGCAATAATCTTTTGTGTGGCACCTTGTCAAATGCCTTTTGGATGTCTAAATACACTATGTCCACTGGTTCCCCTTTATCCACCCTATATGTTACTTCCTCAAAGAACTTCAGCAAATTTGTCAAACATGACTTCCCCCTCATAAAACCATGCTGACTTTGTCCTATTAAATTATGTTTATCCAAATGTCCTGTTACTGTCTCCTTAATAATGGACACCAAAATTTTACCTACCACAGATGTTAGGCTAACTATAGTTTCCAGCCTTCTGTCTACTGCCCTTTTTAAATAAGGGTGTTACATTAGCAGTTTTCAAATCTGCCGGGACCTTTGCTGAGTCCAGGGAGTTTTGGAAAATTATTACCAATGCATCCACAATCCCTACCGCCACTTCCCTCAAGACCCTAGGATGTAAGCCATCAGGTCCAGGTGATTTATCCACCTTGACTCCCATTTATTTACTGAGTACCACTTCCTTAGTGATTTTGATCGTGTTTAGCACCTCCCCCCCCTATAGCCCCCTGTTTGTCCAGCGTTGGGATATTCTTAGTGTCCTCTACTGTAAAAACTGATACAAAATATTCATTCAGTTTTTTTGCCATCTCCATATTTCCCACCATTAATTTCCCGGTCTTATCCTCTAAGGGACCAACATTTACATTAGCCACCCTTTTTCTTTTTATAAAACTATAAAAACTCTTACTATCTGTTTTTATATTTTTTGCTAATTTACTTTCATAATCTATCTTCCCTTTCTTAATCAATCTTTTTGTTATTTTTTGCTGTCTTTTAAAGTTTTTCCAATCCTCTATCCTCCCACTAGATTTGGCTAACTTATATGCCCTTGTTTTTAGTCGAATACTATCCTTAATTTCTTTACTTAGCCACGGATGGCTGTCTTTTCTTTTACACCCTTTTCTTCTCAGTGGAATATAGAAGTGCACATCGTTCAATGAACAGCGTTATATTTTTAAGCAATGTGTGGAGCTCATGGGTTTCTATATCATTGAGCTAAATACAATCCATTCAGCTGCCAGTTCTGCTTCCCTTTTCTCATTATCAGTGATTACCACCAATCCAAGACTGCCACATTCTCCAACCACACTCTACCCCTGAACACCCGCCTCTCTTTAATTTCACCCATTCTGCCTACCATACTTTGACCCCATTCAAACTCGCTGCCGTAGCACCAGCTTAATCAGAAAACAATTCCATATCTACCTCTGGCACATCTCCCACCTCAATTCTGGTCACATCCCAACCACCACAGAAAAACTCATCTGTGTCTTTTCATCTCCGACGTCAAGAATTCCAATAATCTTCCAGGCGGCCCCCCATCATCTACCATTCATGATATTGAGAGCATTTGTAAGGTTTTGCAAACATTTCGAAAATTACCGCAGCCCCAAAGATTATGTTTTTGATTAAAGAAAACCTGGGTGGAATATACCTTAAAACTCAGGGTATCAAAATGGCTATCGGACCTCGTGGTAGAAGACAAAAGGCAGTCTGTCTGTATCTCATCAAGCACGTGCCGACAAAAGGACTTGAAATCACCAGCCTGTGTGAATGCATGAACTAGTTAAAACTGTCAGTCAACTGCAGTTTAGGAAATTTCACCCACAGGACAATGGATGTTTGTGTACATAACATTCTACAATGTTGACACAAAGGCTTATGTACTTACAGCTGTCAATCAATTGCGGTTGGACTGACCACAGGACAATGGGTTTGTTTACAAACCATTTGAATGCTGTTGACTGAAATTCAGTAAGACATATAAACTGAGCAAATACCAGTCAAATGAATGGGGTAATACATTCAAACCCATGCAGTCAATGAGGACTGTTCGACCGCATTTGTATAGCCCAAATACATCCGGATTTGGGCGCAAAGATTACGGCTCCGAATGGGTATAAAAATAGCCTCTCAGGAAGCCATCTCCCTCTCTCTCTGCCGCCTCGCCTCCGTGCTCTGCCAGCAAGAAGAACAACTCAACAGCCCGCCCAAAGAAGTGGAATACCAGCAGTTACTTTTAAATACTGGGGTATCTCTACTTCGGGGCGGTGAAGAATATAAGACCGCAAGGGCATGGAGCAGGCGTTCACTGGTGAGCATAGATTTTTCTGGCCCATTAAAAGGCAACCTAGATAGGTATTAGGGGTTGGAATTAAGGTGAATTTTTGTTAAATTGTAATTTTAGTCAATTTTCCCTCGATGTGTCCGTTTTCTCCTCCCCTATTAAGTTAAAGTGTGCTGCATTAAGTAAAAGTCTGCTGTATTAAGCAAAAGAGTTGTGGTGATTATTCTTGTTTTATAAGAAGCATTGTAATTGGTTGCCTGTTTACCTGCCTTGAGATATACGCTGTAAACTTATTGGTGAGTTGATTCCATGTGACCTGTGGTGGCCATCTTAAATTCAGTTTTCTACAGTTTGGTTGAGACTGGGTGCTCAACATGTACTTGCTGGTTTTTTAAGGTTAATAAAGCCTAGCTTTTGAAAGGCAATCTACTCTTTATTTCAATTTATTAACCTTTTGCTATAATGGAACGATATCTTCGACCGGAACGATTTAATGCTGACCCTAATTCTGCAGGAGTGGATGATCAATGGAAACATTGGTATCGTACATTTAAAAACTTTTTGGGTGTGTTGGATCAGCAATCTCTAAATAAGTTGGATATACTAATCAACTACATTGCTCCGGATGTGTATAAGTATATTTTGGACTGTGAAAGTTATGAATTGGCTATTGCTACGTTGGAAATTTTTTTTGTTAAACCCAAAAATGAGGTATTTTCACGTCACCTTTTATCTGCCCGTAGGCAGCAGGCGGGAGAATCCTTGGATGCTTATTTACAAGCACTCCGGCGCCTTGGTGCTAACTGTAATTATAAGGCCGTGTCTGCAGAAGAACATAGGGAAGAGTCGGTACGGGATGCATTTATTAATGGATTACTGTCTAGATCAATTCATCAGCGGTATTAGAAAATAGGATCTTGGATCTCAAGAGTGCTTTTGAGCAAGCCTCTACATTGGATTTGGCTCAGAGAAGTTCGGATTCTTATGCTCTTTTTGATCGTCCTGCGACCGTGGTTTCAGCAGTTCCGGATGAAAGGGAGTTATGTGGATTTAATAGGAGTGGTTTACCAGATTCCGAAACAGTTTCTACTTCGGCAGCTGTTGCCTCTAGGATTCAGAAGTGTTATTTTTGCGGGAACGCCCGGCACCCCCGTCTGAATTGCACTGCCCGGGAGGCTGTGTGTAGTAAATGTGGCAAGGGAGGTCATTACGCACGTGTTTGCAAATCGGTTGCCTCCTCTGCGACCATTCAGCCTTTAGATAGGGCGTTTATTGCATCAGTTTCTGCCGCCTTTTCCCATGGCCTAAACAAAGCTATAATTATGGCCCAAGTTAATGGGTTAGAAGTGAAGGCCCTTATAGATACGGGCAGTACTGAGTGCTTTATAAGTCTTCAGTTTGTGAGGGAGAAGCGTTTGAAAATTTCGCCTGTTTCCTATCAGGTGTGTATGGCTCAGACGACTCTCACCTCACAAGTAGCTGGTTGTTGCCTTGTGAAATTAATTCTCCTTGGTAATACGTATACTGATATACGCCTATCCGTTCTGCCTAATCTCTGTGTGGACATTTTGATTGGTCATGATGTGCTTCAATTACATGAGTCCCTCAGTCTTTCTTTTGGAGGAACCAAGCCACCTTTGTCTATTTGTGGATTAACTTCTTTATTTATTTCTCCATTATCACTTTTTTCCAATTTGATGCCGGACTGTAAGCCAATTGCTACCAAGTCAAGAAGGTATAGCAGTCAGGATAAAGAATTTATTAATTCTGAAGTTCAACGTCTTTTATCGGAAGGAATCATTGAACCTAGCTTTTCGCCCTGGCGGGCACAGGTAGTTGTCACCACTAATGAGAGACATAAGAAGCGAATGGTGATAGACTACTCTCAAACTATTAACAGGTATACTCAATTAGATGCGTACCCCCTGCCTAAGATTGATGAGCTTATCAATAAAGTATCTCAATATAAGGTTTTTAACACTATTGACCTAAAGAGTGCTTATCATCAGATTCCTATCGCTAAGAGGGACAAACCATATATGGCTTTTGAAGCTGGCGGAAAGCTGTTTCAGTTTTGCCGAGTACCATTCGGTGTTACTAACGGTGTTGCCTGTTTTCAACGGGCAATGGATGCTTTTATAAGTGATAACTCTCTCTCTGACACCTTCTCATATTTAGATGACATCACGGTGTGTGGCAAATCAAGGGTGGAGCACGATTTTAATCTAGAAAGATTCCTTCAAGTTGCGGAAAAAGTTGGCTTAACTTTCAATAAAGAGAAGTGTATCTTTTCGACCACCGAGATAAATTTGCTGGGGTATATTATCTCGGGATACAAGATTAAACCAGATCCAGAACGGCTGCGACCACTGATTGATTTACCTTGCCCTACTAATTCTAAGGCCTTGCAACGAGTTGGTGGACTGTTTTCTTATTATTCTAATTGGATTGCAAACTTCTTGCAGAAGATCCGGCCCCTTATTCGGGTTATGACATATCCTCTATCATGGGAGGCCAGGATGTGTTTTGATAATCTTAAAAAGGATATCCTTGGAGCAGTTGTGCATTCTATTGATGAGCAGGTTCCCTTCATGATTGAGACGGACGCTTCCGATTTTGCAATTGGGGCTACCCTGAACCAAAATGGAAGACCTGTGGCCTTTTACTCACGTACTCTGAGCAATAGTGAGCAGAGACATTCATCAATAGAGAAAGAGGCGTACGCAATAGTAGAAGCACTGCGTAAATGGAGACATTATTTATCTGGGCGACATTTTACGTTAATAACTGACCAAAAATCTGTGTCCTTCATGTTTGATGTCAAACATTTCGGAAAGATTAAGAATGATAAAATAATGAGGTGGAGGATCGAGTTGGCATGCTACCATTTCGATATAGTCTATCGTCTGGGGAAGGATAATGTTGCCGCTGATGCGCTGTCGAGGGCTTATTGTTCTGTGCTTCACGGAGATACACTTATTAATCTTCATAATGCTTTGTGCCATCCTGGTGTTACGAGGATGATACACTTCGTACGCAGTAAGAATTTGCCCTTTTCAGTTGAGGCCGTCAAGCGGATGACTTCGTCATGCTCTGTCTGCGCCCGGTATAAACCGAATTTCCTTAAGCCTCAACGAGCTCATCTTATAAAGGCTACTTCTCCCTTTGTACGCCTGAGCGTTGATTTATAAGGGGTCTCTTCCTTCAACGACTCAGAATCGATATATATTTACTGTTGTGGATGAGTTTTCAAGGTCCCCTTTTGCTTTTCCTTGTGCAGATGTATCAGCTGCTACAGTTATTAAAAGTCTGACTCAACTTTTTGTCATCTTTGGGATGCCTGCGTATATCCATTCGGATCAGGGAAGTTCTTTTATGTCTTCCCAGTTGAAGGAATACCTCCAGAGTCGGGGAATTCTACTAGCAGAACGACCCTGTATAATCCCCAGGGTAATGGACAGTGCAAACGATAGAATCACAGAAGACCCACAGTGCAGATAGAGGCCATTTCGGCCCATCGAGCCTGCACCGATACATATCCCACCCGATCCCTGTAACTCCTACACATATCCCACCCTATTCCTGTAACCCCACGTATTTAATCCCCCTAACACTAAGGGTCAATTATATCATAGCCAATCAACCTAAACTGCACATCTTTGGACTGTGGGAGGAAACCGGGGCACCCGGAGAAAAACAACGCAAACACGGGGAGAATGTGCAAACTCCACACAAACAGTCGCGCGAGGCCGGATTCGAACCCGGGTCGCTGGTGTTGTGAGGCAACAGCGCTAACCACTATGCCACCCCAGATACAATAGGGTGATCTGGAAGGCAGTTATGTTGGCTTTGACATCCCGGAACCTTAAGAATGCACAGTGGGAAATGGTACTGCCTGATGCCCTGCATTCCATTAGATCATTGCTTTCAACGGCTACTAATGTGACTCCCCATGAAAGGCTCTTCAACTATCCGCGGAGATCCACTACCGGATATTCGGTACCTTCATGGCTTACTATGCAGGGACCTGTGCTGCTCCGACGCCATGTTAGACTGTCAAAGTATGATCCTTTAGTGGAGGAGGTGGAGCTATTGGAGGCAAATTCCCAATATGCTCACATTCGATTCCAAGATGGGAAAGAAAGCATGGTTTCAGTCAAAGACTTAGTTCCTTGTGGTGGCCAGCCCTCTCCTGAGGACATTAACAATAGCCATAATTCAGATAATGTTGATGTCGTCACAGATACTACGAACATTTCCAATCCTATTGCAGACACTTATAATTCACTTAGTCTGCCCCCGATGGATGTTCATGACCCCCCCAGTCTACCTTTTAATGGGACTTCCAATCCGGGAACCGTTGATAATCGGGATATTGATAGCCTCCCTGCAAAAGATATTTCTGTGTCTCCTGGTGTGGGAGGGCAAGGAACTCCACCAAGGCTAAGAAGGTCGACATGAACAAGATATCCGAACGACCGATTAAAAATGGACTTTTAAAATAATTAATAATTTAATAGTAAAATTTTAAAATTGTTGAAGGCATTATACATGTATTGCTCTAGTCATAAATAACTAATTGTAAACTGTAAAGGCTACCTAGGTTGAAGTGTATTTTAAAAGGAGGGGTGAATGTGGTGATTAGTCTTGTTTTATAAGAAGCATTGTAATTGGTTGCCTGTTTTCCTGCCTTGAGATATATGCTGTAAACTTATTGGTTAGTTGATTCCATGTGACCTGTGGTGGCCATCTTAAATACAGTTTTCTACAGTTTGGTTGAGACTGGGTGCTCAACATGTACTTGCTGGTTTTTTAAGGTTAATACAGCCTAGCTTTTGAAAGGCAATCTACTCTTTATTTCAAGAGTGCTGTACTAAGCAAAGGTGTGCTGTAGTAAGCAAAAGAGTGTTGTATTAAGCAAAAGAGTGATGCATTGAGAAAAAGTGTGCTGTGCAAAGCAAAAGGTGTGCTGTAGTAAGCAAAGGTATACTGTATTAAGTAAAAGTGCTGTATTAAGCATAGCTGTGCAGTATTGATTATTTTCAATTTATTTCTTTTATCTCAAAAAATACTGGTCTTCTTTGCACCCAACCAAGAGTCTCGTTTTGTCTACACCGCTACTGAATAAGTCCGGTGGTCAGAACCAGAAAAGGGGAGTGATTCTAAACACACGGGGCTCTGGAGCAGCTCAGATACTTCTGACTGGCCAGAGACACGAACCCCACTTTATAACCCCCCCTTTTAATTTCTACGATATGGCGACCACAGCAGGACCGTCGGCAACAGTATGCGATGTAGCAGACGGTGGTTTGGTTCTGGAGAGTGCAGCAGTTATTGGGTTTATTTTTATCCCACTGATCTGTTTGTGGTTAGGTTCCCGCAGGCTTAGGGAAGTTAGAGCAGAGAGTTTGGATAAGGAAAGGGAGCTTGAAGAATACCAGGCCAAGATAGAGCGCCTGGTGGTCCAGTTTAGTGAGGCCAAAAGCCACACGAGTTACGAATTAGAGTACCTGAAGTGCCTAGTTGCAGGGGCCAAGAGCAATGAGATGAGGGTGCGGGAGGAGAACGCCCGTCTCATACAATAAGTAATAGAGCAAGAGGAAAAGTTTAGGGAGGTAAAGGCAGCGTATAAGCTGGCCTGCGACCAAGGGTTTGAGGAAGCAGATCATGGCCCCTGAAGGGAAGAGATAGAAAGCTTGAATATGGCTTTAAAGAGGGCAAAGGGGATGATATGTCTTATCAGCCCGAAGACAGGTCAGTCGGATTTTACCGACAACCCTAATAGAACCGCCCCAAAGTCAACACCCAGAACAAGGTCGGTCAGTGAATCAGAGGTCCCACGACCGCCACCCACAGCTCCGAGCTGTCAGGAGCTCTGGCAGCAAAGGGGTGGAGGATGAGGTGGTAGAGGAAGCACAGCAGGCCCCGCTAGATAGGCCGGGACCAGGACCAGTGTAACCCCTCCGACAATGGAGGTACAGTCCGCCGGTTGATGAAGATGACCCAGAGGCCATCCAGAATCAGTTTGTGGTGCCATATGGCTCCCACCAGCTCAGGGACATGGTTAGCCACATCCCCAAGCTCACTAAAAAGGGAGACCCCTCACTGCACTTCAGGGAGGTAGAACAGGCAACTTGTGTTAATGACTGCGATGATGCAGAGCAAGCAAAAATGCTGCTGTTTTCCCTGGGAGGTGATCTCCTCCAGGTCCTATCTGGCGAGTGCAAAAGGGGGCAGGAAGAATATGAGGATCGGAAGAATGAGATATTGGAGGCCATGGGACTCCGCCCGGGTAGAAAGAATGGTGCAGCTCCCAGGGGAGTCCCCGCAGGTGTTCGCAGACAGGCTGTGGCCAGTCTACCAGAGCGCATGCCAGGGAATGCCAGGGCGAGCAGCACTGGACCCAGTCCAATTGACTCACTGGCTCCGTTGTCTTATGACAAAGAGACTACCCCAGATCCAAGCCCAGGTCCTGGCTTGGTTTGACCCCCGAAACCCCCAGACCACCGAAGAAGTAGTGATCCGCCGGCTCACAGTAGTCTTCAGAAACATGAGGTGTTTCAAGGTGCCCCATCCCAAGGCAAAAGTCCATGAGGTTAAACCTGGGAGCCAGAGTAAGAAACAGTGGCACCAGGAGGGTAACAGTCCCTCCCAGGCTAGATCAAATTGTTATGGGTGCGGGAAAGATGGTCACTGGAGAAAAGACTGTAAGAATCCCTGGAAGGAGTACAAGGGAAAGGATCCCACAGCCCCAGCCCAAAAGGCAGGCCAGATATCCCTCCCGCTGTGATTAAGTCATTTTTACAGTCCCTACGGTCTCTTCTGACTGGCCAGGGGAGAATAGCACCGGTGCTTTGAACCTGTCTGCCCCATTCCACTCCCAGCAATGACTAGAGCCAGTGCAACATGTTGACCTGTGTCTCCGCGAAAATGCTGAGGGGAGCAGGCCCTATGATAAGATGAGGTGAAGACGGTGCAGGGGAGATATTCGATGGACATTGGAGCCTCCAGCACGGTGGTCCACTCGGAAGACCTGACCAATTCATCCCGGTCTAACAAGGTCCCATTTAGCTTAATGGGACCCACAGGGAAACAGGCAACTGGGAGTGAACCTGAGGTCAGAAGTCCTCAGCCCGCAGCAGGTACAAGCTCACAGGCTGCACAGGCAGGCGCTGTGGCTTGTGTTAGGGGAGGAGCCAATCATGACCAGTGTAAGTTGTTTTAGCAGTGGGACAAGGAAGGAGAGTTCTGGGACCCCTGTAGAGCAAGTCCGTTAGCTGCAATCCGTGACAAGGGAGGCACACATGGTATAGTTTTGGCCCCGGACCAAAAGCAGGTCGAAGCCCCAGGATTCCGCCTTTAAGGCCGCCCTGGTAAGGGAAAAGGATTTAGAACAGGATTACTGGCAGGCTGCCAGTTATATTAAACAATGCAGGTTGTTTGAGCTGGGGCAGGGAAACAGACAGCTGGGGTTGTACCTGAGGTCAGAAATCATCAGCCTGCAGCGTGTACACACACACAGATTGCACACGCAGGCACAGTCACGTGCGTGAGAGAAGTTCCCCAGCACTTGGCCTGAGTGATTCCCCCTCTCTTGTGGGACTCTGGGGAGGAGCCTGAACCAGGTTTCAGACCTGAAGGGGAAGTCTCTCAGCCACCAGCAGCCGGTGGCAAGGGAGGGACCCGAAGGAGAAGGTCCCCAGCCAGCAAGGAGTGTGTCCCGAGCTAAGGGTCCACTCCCCAGGGTAGCCCCACCATCGAGACTCCCTAGGAGATCTCTTCAGGTACCCCAGCGCAAGGAAGTATGGTCACCAGCTTTCCAGTGGAATAGGACGGACTCCCGAGTCAGGGAGAAGCCAAAAGACAGAAGTCCCCAACCAGCAGCCATAAGTTGCGAGGGACCAGAAGTTGGAATCAGTCCAGCCACACCACAGGGAGCAGCCTGGGGCAGCCCAAACAGGGATTTGGCTGGCCGCCCAGAGACGGGTGGCGCTTGTATATAGCTTTGTACAAAAAATGTGTTTCGAAGATTAAGTTAGAATGTGTTAATTTAAATTTTATATTGCAATTCGGTAGTGTTAATTATTAGAGTATAAGTTTTAAGTATGGTACCGTTCCAGAGCATTGCAATATGTGAGCCAAGGTCGCGGGACCCGATCTCACTCCCCCGATCCAGGGGACCTGGCAAGACTTTCTTTTTTTAAAGTCTTTTTCAGAGTTCCGGTAGGTACAGAGGACCATCGTGTCTTTGGATGCTCGAGGAAAGGAGCACCCCTAGCCCATGAAAAGAGGGGTCTGCAGGAGGCAGATGCCCACAGCGTTTAAACTTTTATTGGAAACCCAGATTAAGATTAAGAGTTTACAAAAGCCTGTTAATTATTTTATATATTTGCATTATGTACTGGGCCCAACTCCAAAGGAAATAATGTGTGAATATAATTCCTAACTGTGAGGCTGTACTACTTGTTTAGAGTTAATTGAACAAATGGCATATGCCTATGAATTGTTGTATTTGTAGATTGTGAAAGTTTGAAAAACAGTTATGGCTGGAGGATGGTGCCATTTAATAAAGTGTCAGGCAATTGCCTTTTTTTTTTAAAAGAGTAAGCTCGTTTTCTTCCATTTGTATTTTTAGCAGATATGTTTTGGCTTGGTGGTAATCCCATTGAAGATGTTGTATCGTGCTAAAACTATGTCACAAGTGGTGCAGGGGCATTGGACCTCCTCCATGCTTGAATTATTGTGAATGCTCAGTGGTGCAGTGGAATTGGATCCCCTCCCTGTTTGAATTATTGTAAGTAATCTTGTTTTTCTGTCGATAGATGCCTACCGTGTACTGCGTTTCTGTCTGGGTAGGGGAGGTGGCGTTGTCGGGGGATGAAAGATAGATAAGTATAAGGGAAGGTTGTTTGTGGGGGGTCAGAAATTATTGATCAACTTCGGACAGGATACTCCACGGAAGTTTTAGTATCCGATGGGGGACGGTAAGGTTTTGCAAGAATTTAGAAAATTTCCACAGCCCTGAAGATTATTTTTTTGATTAAAGAAAACCTGGGTGGAATATACCTTAAAACCCAGGGTATCAAAATGGCTGTCAGACCTCGTGGTAGAAGACAAAAGACAGTCTGCCTGTATCTCTTCAAGCACGGGCTGACAAAAGGACTTGAAATCACCAGCCTGTGTGAATGCATGAACTACTTAAAACTGTCAATCAACTGCAGTTTAAGAAATTTCACCTACAGGACAATGGATGTTTGTTTAGAGAACTCTCTACAATGTTGACACAAAGGCTTATGTACTTAAAGCTGTCAAACAATTGCGGTTGGACTGACCACAGGACAATGGGTTTGTTTACAGAGCATTTGAATGCTGTTGACTGAAATTCAGTAAGACACTTAAACTGAGCGAATACCAGTCAAATGAATGGGGTAATACATTCAAACCCATGCAGTCAGTGGGGACAGTTTGACCCCTTTTGTATAGCCCAGATACATCCGGATTTGGGCGTGAAGATTACGGCTCTGAATGGGCTATAAAAATAGCCTCTCAGGAAGCCATCTCCCTCTCTCTCTGCCGCCTCGCCTCCGTGCTCTGCCTGCAAGAAGGACAACTCAACAGCCCGCCCAAAGAAGTGGAATACCAGCAGTTACTTTTAAATACTGGGGTATCTCTACTTCGGGGCGGTGAAGAATATAAGACCGCAAGGGCATGGAGCAGGCGTTCACTGGTGAGCATAGATTTTTCTGGCCCTTTAAAAGGCAACCTAGATAGGTATTAGGGGTTGGAATTAAGGTGAATTTTTGTTAAATTGTAATTTTAGTCAATTTTCCCTCGATGTGTCCGTTTTCTCCTCCCCTATTAAGTTAAAGTGTGCTGCATTAAGTAAAAGTCTGCTGTATTAAGCAAAAGAGTTGTGGTGATTATTCTTGTTTTATAAGAAGCATCGTAATTGGTTGCCTGTTTACCTGCCTTGAGATATATGCTGTAAACTTATTGGTTAGTTGATTCCATGTGACCTGTGGTGGCCATCTTAAATTCAGTTTTCTACAGTTTGGTTGAGACTGGGTGCTCAACATGTACTTGCTGGTTTTTTAAGGTTAACAAAGCTTAGCTTTTGAAAGGCAATCTACTCTTTATTTCAAATTATTAACCTTTTGCTATAATGGAACGATATCTTCGACCGGAATGATTTAATGCTGACCCTAATTCTGCAGGAGTGGATGATCAATGGAAACATTGGTATCGTACATTTAAAAACTTTTTGGGTGTGTTGGATCAGCAATCTCTAAATAAGTTGGATATACTAATCAACTACATTGCTCCGGATGTGTATAAGTATATTTTGGACTGTGAAACTTATGAATTGGCTATTGCTACGTTGGAAAAATTTTTTGTTAAACCCCAAAATGAGCTATTTGCACGTCACCTTTTATCTGCCCGTAGGCAGCAGGCGGGAGAATCCTTGGATGCTTATTTACAAGCACTCCGGCGCCTTGGTGCTAACTGTAATTATAAGGCCGTGTCTGCAGAAGAACATAGGGAAGAGTCGGTACGGGATGCATTTATTAATGGATTACTGTCTAGATCAATTCATCAGCGGTTATTAGAAAATAGGATCTTGGATCTTAAGAGTGCTTTTGAGCAAGCCTCTACATTGGATTTGGCTCAGAGAAGTTCGGATTCTTATGCTCTTTTTGATCGTACTGCGACCGTGGTTTCAGCAGTTCCGGACGAAAGGGAGTTATGTGGATTTAATAGGAGTGGTTTACCTGATTCCGAAACAGTTTCTACTTCGGCAGCTGTTGCCTCTTGGATTCAGAAGTGTTATTTTTGCGGGAACGCCCGGCACCCCCGTCTGAAGTGCACTGCCCGGGAGGCTGTGTGTAGTAAATGTGGCAAGGGAGGTCATTACGCATGTGTTTGCAAATCGGTTGCCTCCTCTGCGACCATTCAGCCTTTAGATAGGGCGTTTATTGCATCATTTCTGCCGCCTTTTCCCATGGCCTAAACAAAGCTATAATTATGGCACAAGTTAATGGGTTAGAAGTGAAGGCCCTTATAGATACGGGCAGTACTGAGAGCTTTATAAGTCTTCAGTTTGTGAGGGAGAAGCGTTTGAAAATTTCGCCTGTTTCCTATCAGGTGTGTATGGCTCAGACGACTCTCACCTCACAAGTAGCTGGTTGTTGCCTTGTGAAATTAATTCTCCTAGGTAATACGTATACTGATATACGCCTATCCGTTCTGCCTAATCTCTGTGCGGACATTTTGATTGGTCATGATGTGCTTCAATTACATGAGTCCCTCAGTCTTTCTTTTGGAGGAACCAAGCCACCTTTGGCTATTTGTGGATTAACTTCTTTATTTATTTCTCCATTATCACTTTTTTCCAATTTGATGCCGGACTGCAAGCCAATTGCCAGCAAGTCAAGAAGGTATAGCAGTCAGGATAAAGAATTTATTAATTCTGAAGTTCAACGTCTTTTATCGGAAGGAATCAGGTAGTTGTCACCACTAATGAGAGACATAAGAAGCGAATGGTGATAGACTACTCTCAAACTATTAACAGGTATACTCAATTAGATGCGTACCCCCTGCCTAAGATTGATGAGCTTATCAATAAAGTATCTCAATATAAGGTTTTTAGCACTATTGACCTAAAGAGCGCTTATCATCAGATTCCTATCGCTAAGAGGGACAAAGCATATACGGCTTTTGAAGCTGGCGGAAAGCTGTTTCATTTTTGCCGAGTACCATTCGGTGTTACTAACGGTGTCGCCTGTTTTCAACGGGCAATGGATGCTTTTATAAGTGATAACTCTCTCTCTGACACCTTCTCATATTTAGATGACATCACGCTGTGTGGCAAATCAAGGGTGGAGCACGATTTTAATCTAGAAAGATTCCTTCAAGTTGCGGAAAAAGTTGGCTTAACTTTCAATAAAGAGAAGTGTATCTTTTCGACCACCGAGGTAAATTTACTGGGGTATATTATCTCGGGAAACAAGATTAAACCAGATCCAGAACGGCTGCGACCACTGATTGATTTACCTTGCCCTACTAATTCTAACGCCTTGCAACGAGTTGGTGGACTGTTTTCTTATTATTCTAATTGGATTGCAAACTTCTTGCAGAAGATCCGGCCCCTTATTCGGGTTACGACATATCCTCTATCATGGGAGGCCAGGATGTGTTTTGATAATCTTAAAAAGGATATCCTTGGAGCAGTTGTGCATTCTATTGATGAGCAGGTTCCCTTCGTGATTGAGACGGACGCTTCCGATTTTGCAATTGGGGCTACCCTGAACCAAAATGGAAGACCTGTGGCCTTTTTCTCACGTACTCTGAGCAATAGTGAGCAGAGACATTCATCAATAGAGAAAGAGGCGTACGCAATAGTAGAAGCACTGCGTAAATGGAGACATTATTTATCTGGGCGACATTTTACGTTAATAACTGACCAAAAATCTGTGTCCTTCATGTTTGATGTCAAACATTTCGGAAAGATTAAGAATGATAAAATAATGAGGTGGAGGATCGAGTTGGCATGCTACCATTTCGATATAGTCTATCGTCTGGGGAAGGATAATGTTGCCGCTGATGCGCTGTCGAGGGCTTATTGTTCTGTGCTTCACGGAGATACACTTATTAATCTTCATAATGCTTTGTGCCATCCTGGTGTTACGAGGATGATACACTTCGTACGCAGTAAGAATTTGCCCTTTTCAGTTGAAGCCGTCAAGTGGATGACTTCGTCATGCTCTGTCTGCGCCCGGTGTAAACCGAATTTCTTTAAGGCTCAACGAGCTCATCTTATAAAGGCTACTTCTCCCTTTGAACGCCTGAGCGTTGATTTTTAAGGGGCCTCTTCCTTCAACGACTCAGAATCGATATATATTTACTGTTGTGGATAAGTTTTCAAGGTTCCCTTTTGCTTTTCCTTGTGCAGATGTATCAGCTGCTACAGTTATTAAAGGTCTGACTCAACTTTTTGTCATCTTTGGGATGCCTGCGTATATCCATTCGGATCAGGGAAGTTCTTTTATGTCTTCCCAGTTGAAGGAATACCTCCAGAGTCGGGGAATTCTACTTGCAGAACTACCCTGTATAATCCCCAGGGTAATGGACAGTGCAAACGATAGAATCACAGAAGACCCACAGTGCAGATAGAGGCCATTTCGGCCCATCGAGCCTGCACCGATACATATCCCACCCGATCCCTGTAAACCCCTAAACATATCCCACCCTATTCCTGTAACCCCACGTATTTAATCCCCCTAACACTAAGGGTCAATTTATCATAGCCAATCAACCCAACCTGCACATCTTTGGACTGTGGGAGGAAACCGGGGCACCCGGAGAAAAACCACGCAAACACGGGGAGAATGTGCAAACTCCACACAGACAGTCGCCCGAGGCCAGATTCGAACCCGGGTCGCTGGCGTTGTGAGGCAACAGCGCTAACCACTATGCCACCCCAGATACAATAGGGTGATCTGGAAGGCAGTTATGTTGGCTTGGACATCCCGGAACCTTAAGAATGCACAGTGGGAAATGGTACTGCCTGATGCCCTGCATTCCATTAGATCATTGCTTTCAACGGCTACTAATGTGACTCCCCATGAAAGGCTCTTCAACTATCCGCAGAGATCCACTACCGGATATTCGGTACCTTCATGGCTTACTATGCAGGGACCTGTGCTGCTCCGACGCCATGTTAGACTGTCAAAGTATGATCCTTTAGTGGAGGAGGTGGAGCTATTGGAGGCAAATTCCCAATATGCTCACATTCGATTCCAAGATGGGAAAGAAAGCATGGTTTCAGCCAAAGACTTAGCTCCTTGTGGTGGCCAGCCCTCTCCTGAGGACATTAACAATAGCCATAATTCAGATAATGTTGATGTCGTCACAGATACTATGAACATTTCCAATCCTATTGCAGACACTTATAATTCTCTTAGTCTGCCCCCGATGGATGTTCATGACCCCCCCAGTCTACCTTTTAATGGGACTTCCAATCCGGGAACCGTTGATAATCGGGATATTGATAGCCTCCCTGCAAAAGATATTTCTGTGTCTCCTGGTGTGGGAGGGCAAGGAACTCCACCAAGGCTAAGAAGGTCGACATGAACAAGATATCCGGTCGACCGATTAAAAATGGACTTTTAAAATAATTAATAATTTAATAGTAAAATTTTAAAATTGTTGAAGGCATTATACATGTATAGCTCTAGTCATAAATAACTAATTGTAAACTGTAAAGGCTACCTAGGTTGAAGTGTATTTTAAAAGGAGGGGTGAATGTGGTGATTAGTCTTGTTTTATAAGAAGCATTGTAATTGGTTGCCTGTTTTCCTGCCTTGAGATATATGCTGTAAACTTATTGGTTAGTTGATTCCATGTGACCTGTGGTGGCCATCTTAAATTCAGTTTTCTACAGTTTGGTTGAGACTGGGTGCTCAACATGTACTTGCTGGTTTTTTAAGGTTAATAAAGCCTAGCTTTTGAAAGGCAATCTACTCTTTATTTCAAGAGTGCTGTACTAAGCAAAGGTGTGCTGTAGTAAGCAAAAGAGTGTTGTATTAAGCAAAAGAGTGATGTATTGAGTAAAAGTGTGCTGTACAAAGCAAAAGGTGTGCTGTAGTAAGCAAAGGTATACTGTATTAAGTAAAAGTGCTGTATTAAGCATAGCTGTGCAGTATTGATTATTTTCAATTTATTTCTTTTATCTCAAAAAATACTGGTCTTCTTTGCACCCAACCAAGAGTCTCGTTTTGTCTACACCGCTACTGAATAAGTCCGGTGGTCAGAACCAGAAAAGGGGAGTGATTCTAAACACACGGGGCTCTGGAGCAGCTCAGATACTTCTGACTGGCCAGAGACACGAACCCCACTATATAACACCCCCTTTTAATTTCTACGAAATGGCGACCACAGCAGGACCATCGGCAACAGTATGCGATGTAGCAGACGGTGGTTTGGTTCTGGAGAGTGCAGCAGTTATTGGGTTTATTTTTATCCCACTGATCTGTTTGTGGTTAGGTTCCCGCAGGCTTAGGGAAGTTAGAGCAGAGAATTTGGATAAGGAAAGGGAGCTTGAAGAATACCAGGCCAAGATAGAGCGCCTGGTGGTCCAGTTTAGTGAGGCCAAAAGCCACACGAGTTCCGAATTAGAGTACCTGAAGTGCCTAGTTGCAGAGGCCAAGAGCAATGAGATGAGGGTGCGGGAGGAGAACGCCCGTCTCATACAAGAAGTAATAGAGCAAGAGGAAAAGTTTAGGGAGGTAAAGGCAGCGTATAAGCTGGCCTGCGACCAAGGGTTTGAGGAAGCAGATCATGGCCCCTGAAGGGAAGAGATAGAAAGCTTGAATATGGCTTTAAAGAGGGCAAAGGGGATGATATGTCTTATCAGCCCGAAGACAGGTCAGTCGGATTTTACCGACAACCCTAATAGAACCGCCCCAAAGTCAACACCCAGAACAAGGTCGGTCAGTGAATCAGAGGACCCACGACCGCCACCCACAGCTCCGAGCTTTCAGGAGCTCTGGCAGCAAAGGGGGTGGAGGGTGAGGTGGTAGAGGAAGCACAGCAGGCCCCGCTAGATAGGCTGGGACCAGGACCAGTGTACCCCCTCCGACAATGGAGGTACAGTCTGCCGGTTGATGAAGATGACCCAGGGGCCATCCAGATTCAGTTTGTGGTGCCATATGGCTCCCACCAGCTCAGGGACATGGTTAGCCACATCCCCAAGCTCACTAAAAAGGGAGACACCTCACTGCACTTCAGGGAGGTAGAACAGGCAACTTGTGTTAATGACTGCGATGATGCAGAGCAAGCAAAAATGCTGCTGTTTTCCCTGGGAGGTGATCTCCTCCAGGTCCTATCTGGCGACTGCAAAAGAGGGCAGGAGGATTATGAGGATCGGAAGAACGAGATATTGGAGGCCATGGGACTCAATGATGGTAGTCCGCCCGGGTAGAAAGAATGGTGCAGCTCCCAGGGGAGTCCCCGCAGGTGTTCGCAGACAGGCTGTGGCCAGTCTACCAGAGCGCATGCCCGGGAATGCCAGGGCGAGCAGCACTGGACCCAGTCCAATTGACTCACTGGCTCCGTTGTCTTATGACAAACAGACTACCCCAGATCCAAGCCCAGGTCCTGGCTTGGTTTGAACCCCGAAAACCCCAGACCACCGAAGAAGTAGTGATCCGCCGGCTCACAGTAGCCTTCAGAAACATGAGGTATTTCAAGGTGCCCCATCCCAAGGCAAAGGTCCATGAGGTTAAACCTGGGAGCCAGAGTAAGAAAAGGTGGCACCAGGAGGGTAACAGTCCCTCCCAGGCTAGATCAAATTGTTATGGGTACGGGAAAGATGGTCACTGGAGAGAAGACTGTAAGAATCCCTGGATGGAGTACAAGGGAAAGGATCCCACAGCCCCAGCCCAAAAGGCAGGCCAGATATCCCTCCCGCTGTGATTAAGTCATTTTTACAGTCCCTACGGTCTCTTCTGACTGGCCAGGGGAGAATAGCACCGGTGCTTTGAACCTGTCTGCCCCATTCCACTCCCAGCAATGACTAGAGCCAGTGCAACATGTTGACCTGTGTCTCCGCGAAAATGCTGAGGGGAGCAGGCCCTATGATAAGATGAGGTGAAGACGGTGCAGGGGAGATATTCGATGGACATTGGAGCCTCCAGCACGGTGGTCCCCTCGGAAGACCTGACCAATTCATCCCGGTCTAACAATGTCCCATTTAGCTTAATTGGACCCACAGGGAAACAGGCAACTGGGAGTGAACCTGAGGTCAGAAGTCCTCAGCCCGCAGCAGGTACAAGCTCACAGGCTGCACAGGCAGGCGCTGTGGCTTGTGGTAGTGGAGGAGCCAATCATGACCAGTGTAAGTTGTTTTAGCAGGGGGACAAGGAAGGAGAGTTCTAGGACCCCTGTAGAGCAAGTCCGGTAGCTGCAATCCGTGACAAGGGAGGCACACATGGTATAGTTTTGGCCCCGGACCAAAAGCAGGTCCAAGCCCCAAGATTCCGCCTTTAAGGCCGCCCTGGTAAGGGAAAAGGATTTAGAACAGGATTACTGGCAGGCTGCCAGTTATATTAAACAATGCAGGTTGTTTGAGCTGGGGCAGGGAAACAGGCAGCTGGGATTGTACCTGAGGTCAGAAATCATCAGCCTGCAGCGTGTACACACACACAGACTGCACACGCAGGCACAGTCACGTGCGTGAGAGAAGTTCCCCAGCACTTGGCCTGAGTGATTCCCCCTCTCTTGTGGGACTCTGGGGAGGAGCCTGAACCAAGTTTCAGACCTGAAGGGGAAGTTTCTCAGCCACCAGCAGCCGGTGGCAAGGGAGGGACCCGAAGGAGAAGGTCCCCAGCCAGCAAGGAGTGTGTCCCGAGCTAAGGGTCCGCTCCCCAGGGTAGCCCCACCATCGAGACTCCCTAGGAGATCTCTTCGGGTACCCCAGCCCAAGGAAGTATGGTCACCAGCTTTCCAGTGGAATAGGACGGACTCCCGAGTCAGGGAGAAGCCAAAAGACAGAAGTCCCCAACCAGCAGCCATAAGTTGCGAGGGACCAGAAGTTGGAATCAGTCCAGCCACGCCACAGGGAGCAGCCTGGGGCAGCCCAAACAGGGATTTGGCTGGCCGCCCAGAGACGGGTGGCGCTTGTATATAGCTTTGTTCAAAAAATGTGTATAGAGGATTAAGTTAGAATGTGTTAATTTAAATTTTATATTGCAATTCGGTAGTGTTAATTATTAGAGTATAAGTTTTAAGTATGGTACCATTCCAGAGCATTGCAATATGTGAGCCAAGGTCGCGGGACCCGATCTCACTCCCCCGAGCCAGGGGACCTGGCAAGATTTTCTTTTTTTAAAGTCTTTTTCAGAGTTCCGGTAGGTACAGAGGACC
Organism: Somniosus microcephalus; assembly: GCF_052327205.1. Taxonomy (NCBI): domain Eukaryota; kingdom Metazoa; phylum Chordata; class Chondrichthyes; order Squaliformes; family Somniosidae; genus Somniosus; species Somniosus microcephalus. Next base: position 15,883,593 of record NW_028225182.1, on the reverse strand, counting down.
ATCGTGTCTTTGGATGCTCGAGGAAAGGAGCACCCCTAGCCCATGAAAAGAGGGGTCTGCAGGAGGCAGATGCCCACAGCGTTTAAACTTTTATTGGAAACCCAGATTAAGATTAAGAGTTTACAAAAGCCTGTTAATTATTTTATATATTTGCATTATGTACTGGGCCCAACTCCAATGGAAATAATGTGTGAATATAGTTCCTAACTGTGAGGCTGTACTACTTGTTTAGAGTTAATTGAACAAATGGCATATGCCTATGAATTGTTGTATTTGTAGATTGTGAAAGTTTGAAAAACAGTTATGGCTGGAGGATGGTGCCATTTAATAAAGTGTCAGGCAATTGCATTTTTTTTTTAAGAGGGGAAGCTCGTTTTCTTCCATTTGTATTTTTAGCAGATATGTTTTGGCTTGGTGGTAATCCCATTGAAGATGTTGTATCGTGCTAAAACTATGTCACAAGTGGTGCAGGGGCATTGGACCTCCTCCATGCTTGAATTATTGTGAATGCTCAGTGGTGCAGTGGAATTGGACCCCCTCCGTGTTTGAATTATTGTAACTAATCTTGTTTTTCTGTCGATAGATGCCTACCGTGTACTGCGTTTCTGTCTGGGTAGGGGAGGTGGAGTTGTCGGGGGATGAAAGATAGATAAGTATAAGGGAAGGTTGTTTGTGGGGGGTCAGAAATTATTGATCACCTTCGGACAGGATACTCCAAGGAAGTTTTAGTATCCGATGGGGGACGGTAAGGTTTTGCAAGAATTTAGAAAATTTCCACAGCCCTGAAGATTATTTTTTTGATTAAAGAAAACCTGGGTGGAATATACCTTAAAACCAAGGGTATCAAAATGGCTGCCAGACCTCGTGGCAGAAGACAAAAGACAGTCTGCCTGTATCTCTTCAAGCACGGGCTGACAAAAGGACTTGAAATCACCAGCCTGTGTGAATGCATGAACTACTTAAAACTGTCAATCAACTGCAGTTTAGGAAATTTCACATACAGGACAATGGATGTTTGTTTAGAGAACTCTCTGCAATGTTGACACAAAGGCTTATGTACTTTGAGATGTCAAACAATTGCAGTTGGACTGACCACAGGACAATGGGTTTGTTTACAGAGCATTTGAATGCTGTTGACTGAAATTCAGTAAGACATTTAAACTGAGCGAATACCAGTCAAATGAATGGGGTAATACATTCAAACCCATGCAGTCAATGGGGACAGTTTGACCCCTTTTGTATAGCCCAGATACATCCGGATTTGGGCGCGAAGATTACGGCTCCGAATGGGCAATAAAAATAGCCTCTTAGGAAGCCATCTCCCTCTCTCTCTGCCGCCTCGCCTCCGTGCTCTGCCTGCAAGAAGAACAACTCAACAGCCCGCCCAAAGAAGTGGAATACCAGCAGTTACTTTTAAATACCGGGGTAACTCTACTTCGGGGCGGTGTAGAATGTAAGACCGCAAGGGCACGTAGCAGGCGTTCACTGGTGAGCGTAGATTTTTATGGCCCATTACAAGGCAACCTAGATAGGTATTAGGGGTGGGATATAAGGGGAATTTTTGTTAAATTGTAATTTTAGTCAATTTTCCCTCGATATGTCTGTTTTGTGCTCCCCTATTAAGTTAAAATGTGCTGCATTAAGTAAAAGGCTGCTGTAATAAGGAAAAGAGTGCTATACTAAGCAAAGGTGTGCTGTGGTAAGCAAAAGAGTGCTGTATCAAGTAATAGGGTGCTGTACTAAGCAAAAGGTGTGCTGTAGTAAGCAAAAGAGTGCTGTATCAAGTAATAGTGTGCTGTACTAAGCAAAAGGTGTGCTGTAGTAAGCAAAGGTGTACTGTATTAAGTAACAGTGCTGTATTAAGCATAGGTGTGCTGTATTGATTATTTTCAAGTTATTTCTTTTATCTCAATAAATACTGGTCTTCTTTGCACCCAACCACGAGTCTCGTTTTGTCTACATCATTGCTGAATAAGTCCTGTGATCAGAACCAGAAAAGGGGAACGATTCGAAACTGCACGTGGCTCTGGAGCAGCTCAGATACTTCTGACTGGCCAGAGACAATAATCCCACTATATAACCACCCCTTTTTATTTTCTACACATTCTCATCTCTGCAACCCATATCCTAGCACAGACCAAAGCACACGGCCTAGCAATTCCATCATTGCTAAACTCTATGTTGTTACGCCAACGTCTCAAATTTATAATTCATAATATTGTATTTATTTCCATCTTTGCCCTTTTTGACTAATCGAATGCTGCGACCTTCCCCATAACGTTCCCATCCTATACTGCCCGTCAATTGTCCATTCCCTTTCCTGTCAGCTTTCTTGTATTCTCTCATTAACAAAAGCAGCAGCAACAACTTGTATATACATAGCGCCTTTAACATGGAAAAATGTCACAAGGCGCTTCACAGGAGCAGAATCACCCAGAATTTGACACTCAGTCACATAAAGAGATAGTAGGACACAAGACTAAATGCTTTTTCCAAAGTTCGAATTTAAGGAACGGTTTAATGAGGAGAGAGTGGTAGAGATTCGGAGGTTTAGGGAGCGATTTGTAGAGCTTAGGGCTCAACACTACTATTGGCACCTCCCTCTGACCGTTTAATACATTGCTTAACAAACCCCCACTTTGACTGAGCTTCTGGTCAGTTCTCTTATTATCTCTGTCTTTGCGATGAGGTCTACCTGTTGCCTGGATGAAGCATCGAGAGAGCTTTTTCTCCATTAAATGTGAAACATAAAAAATAAAGTATTTTTGCTGATGAAATGTTAATTCCTAGAATTAATATCGTATCATGGCCCTTTGCACAGATTAGTCAGCCCCACAATGCAAAGGTTAATATTATATGGTCGTGGTGATTCAGTGCTGGTCAGTGAGATGGCATGGCAAGTGGTTGGGCTGAATTAGTATCAAAAAGTGCGCTTCAATGTGATAGATGGCCAGTGAAAAGGGTAGAGCTGAGATCAACGGGCAACTCAGTGCTGGTCAGTGGGAAGGAGGGGATAGAGGGCTGGATAGTACGAGGTAAAACAGTTGACTCGTTTCAGGTCAGTGAGATGGTTGTAGTGGTACCGATATTACAGGCTCAATGGGCGAGTCAGTGCAGGTTACTGAGATAGATCGGTTAGTGGAACTGTTAGTAAGAGGCTCAATGGATGAGTCAATGCTGGTCAGTGAGTTGGAGCGCGTATGGAACGGGTTTTACTCGGCTAAATAGGTGAATTAATGCTGGTCAGTAAGTTGGAGATTTAGTGGAAAAGGTAGTGCTGGCTATAACAGGCAAATCAGTGTTGTTCAGTGAAATCGAGGGAGTGGTGTGAAGTGCAGTACGAGGGTCGTTAGGTGAATCAATGTTGGTTAGTGAGATGGAGAGGTAGTGAAACAGTAGGTACTATTAGGTTCAGTAGTTGAATAGCTGTGGATGTTTGAGATGAACACAGAGTAAAGGAATTAGCAAATAGGCGTGTCACTGCTTGTCAGAATGCTGAAGGTATATTGAATTGAACTGACCTGCTCAGTGAGGGGTTAATTTGTAATCATATATTTGGTGAAAGAATTGATGAACCACAGGCCAAAGAGGCAATTGCACGAGCGGAATGGAAAAGGCGACTGTTGGTCTTTCACGGTAATAAGTGGGTAAAACATGGCGCATCAGTGAGTAGCTGGAGTTAGCGGCAAAGTGCTGAAGTTGCAGCTAAACAATATCAGCAGGTCGGAAGTTGCTGAAGGTGTGGGCGGCACGCTTGTTCAGATAATTGCCATCCAATATAGATAAAGCACTAACATGTGGCGGTAATATGCTAGAGTACAAACAATAGATCAGCTGGTCTGACATCCCTCTCCCTGTTAATGAATCAAAAATATTAAACATTATATTAATCAACAATACATGGTCTCTAGGATTTCTGCATTTAAATGTGATCAGTGCTTGTTCCAATATTGCCTTACTTTACAACAGTACATTTTCTGTCTTTCTTTCTTGCTTTTTACATTCTTTTCTCTTTCTTTATTCCAATTTGCTTTCTTTCTGCATAACATACATATTGTGATGGATGTCATCAACTGGGATAGATATGTTCTGCGGTGAATGGATCTTATGTTAGTGGGGCCACAGAATAAATGGTCAGACTATGGGTAATAAATTCTTAAAACAGAATGAGAATGCTGCGGGTGCTGGAAATCTGAAATAAGGGCAGAACATGCAGTAAACAGTCTACAGGTCAGGAAGCATCTGTGGAAACTGCAGCGCAGGGACTGGAGGGTGTGCTGCACACTGGGATTAACATTATTATTTAAGTTCATAATTTTCCTTTGTTTAGCTTCCTGCTAATGTTCTTTGTTAGTATTTCCCCTGTAAATGGTGCAGTTGCGTTTTTTTTGTTTGACACTGGGACATCCTGGTATTTCCTTATAGCTTTAGTAAGGAAAGGCATCTATGGAAATTCTTGTTAGAATTCTAAGACTTGTATGGGTATATGAATGTGAAGCCTCTATCCTGGCCTTAGGGGTTTGAATGGATTGGGAATTCCGTTCTTCTTCTTAAAATTCTTCTGAAATTTGCTGGCGTCATCTGTTTGCTCAATGACTGCAATTAAACCCAATCAGCAGGGGAGCCGACTTTCTGACTGGATGGATTTTCTCTTCAATAAATAAGGGGCTTTTTTTCAACGTGTCAATTGGAGAATCGCTCCCAGCTTCACCACCAACCATCGAATCATCGATAATAACAGAAAGGGATAAAATGTCTCTTGGTTTTCTACTCAAGCTCAAGGTCCTATGGGCGATTAACAAGATACAAATGATTTATTATCCCATCCTAGCTGCAGTGGGTGTCCCAGGTAAGTTACTACCTGGGTCAGTTACTTCAGGAACTGGAGCATAAAAATATGTGACATCTTATTCCGTGTGGGCAGCTCTTTGTTTTATTACTTTCCTTATATGACAGCAGTAACTACACTTCAAATTACTCCTCAGGCAGTATAGCACTATTGGACATCCGGAGGTTGTGAAAGATCCGATAGAAATGAGAACTCTTCTTTCTTTCCAACTTTCATTCATTCTTTCTTTCTTTCCTTCACTCTTTCTTTCTGTCTTTCTTTATTTCTTTCACTCTTTCTTTCTGTCTTTCACTCTTTCTTCCTTTCTTTCACTTTTTCCATTCTTTCCTTTTATAGATTTTAAACTTTCTTTATGTTGTGTGTTTAAAATTGACTCATGTTCCTTTTATTGTTGTGAAAGAAACTTTAGCGATTTTCACGAACTATTTCCATCATTCTTTCTTTCTTTTCTTTCTGTTTTCTCTCTTCATTGTTTCTTTCTATCTTACTTCGTTCTTTCTTTCCTTCATCCTTCTTTCTTTCTTTCTTTCCTTCTTCCTGTCCTTATTCTGTTCTTTATTTCATTCATTTCCTCTTTACCTTTCATCTTACTTAATTTATTATTTTTTGTTTGTTTGTTTGTTTCTTTTTTTCTTTCATCCTTTCTTTCTTTCTTTCCTTCCTTCTTTCATTCTTTCTTTCTTCCTTCCTTTCTTACCTTATTCCGTTCTTTATTTAATTCTTTCACTCTTTCTCTTCTTTGTACATAATTTATTTTTTCTTTCTTCTAACCTTTCTTTCTTTTTCCTTTCTGTCTTTCTTCTATGCATAATTTCATTATTTTGCTCTTTCTCTTTCTTCTTATTTAACTTATGTTTTATTTCTTCTATCCTTTCTTTCCTTATTTCTTTCTTTTCTTTCTTTTTTCCTTCCTTTATTTCATTCTTTCGCTCTTTCTCTCTTCCTTCTTAATTTCGTTCATTCTTTCTCCTTCCCTTCCTTCCTGTCTCCCTTCCTTCCTTCCTTTCTTTCTTTGTATCTTTCTCTCTTTATTTCTTCCTTTCTTTCTTTAATTCTCTCTCTCTTTCTCTTTCTAAATTTCTTTCTTCTTTCATTCCTTTCATTCTTTCTTTATTCTTCATTTCTCTGTCTTTCTCTCTTTTTTCTCTCTTATTTTCATTCTTTTCTTCTTCCTTTCTTTGTTCCTTTTTTATTTATTTTCTTTTCTTTTTTCCTTTCTTTATATATTCTTTCACTCTTTCTCTCTTTCTTCTTTATTGCTTTATTTCCATCTTTCTCTGTTTCTCTGGTGTTTGTGTTTTATAATGGCACGGGCTCCACTGATATGAACTGGCAATCATTGGTTCAATACAATGACTGGTGCATCCTAACTTGTCACAATAGTTACATTTCAGCCAATCACATAAAGACCCCATTGTTCTTTCAGTCTACAGCAGAAGACATGTCCCGCTATTATTCTCTTTCCTTGCTGTAAATACTGAGTCAGAATGTCAGATGATAAATTGCTTTATGACTTCACACAGTCTTCGGATTCTTCAGGATACTTTCATTTATTTCATTGTACAAATCAATCCTAACAGATAAATCACAAATGCATCGATGATTCAATTTGGTCCAGCTGTCTCACTTTCCAACGTTTCCTGCTCTATGTCAGTGTCACAGTTTTTGAAATGTTACGATAGAATTGTAAGTTTGACCTACTATTTATTATTATTGAACTCATTTAATGAGATAATTTGATAAATTAATTAATATTATTAGTTAATCCCGAGCATCCTTGGTACAGTTCTTCATATCTCTGCGTAGGACACTTGCCATTTTGTACTGTTCATCGTATCTCTCATTTGTATCCTCAATGTTTGAAAGGGGAATGTTTTGCGATTGAACCCACTCGATCAATGATTGTGTCATGCTCTGTTCATTAATTTGAAATCGACTGAGCTAAAAACATCTGAGGGAGAGAACAAGATTAGCATTATTTGTCTAGAATTAAGCTCTTTTCTGAAATCACAAGATGGTCTGTTATATTATCATTCATATTATGCCACCATTTACAAGACATGATCATTGTTACAAATGCTACATTTAATACCTGAAAACCTGCCTGCAACATGAACTGCATTAAATGTTAATTTTTTGCCTTTGTAGATTTAGTGACTCTGTATATTCAATTACCGAGCATGGAGCGTAGTGTGACTGTAACTCGTCTGAACCAATGATTGACCATTGGTAATCCAGGAGCAGAGGTGGCAGCACGATGGCATAGTGGTTAGCACTGTTGCCTCACACCGCCAGGGACCCGGGTTCAAATCCGGCCTCAGGTGAATGTCTGTGTGGAGTTTGCACATTCTTCCCGTGTTTGCGTGGGTTTTCTCCGGGTGCTCCGGTTTCCTCCCACAGTCCAAAGATGTGTGGGTTAGGATGATTGGCTATGATAAATTGACCCTTAGTGTTAGGGGGATTAAATACGTGGGGTTATGGGGATAGGGTGGGATATGTGTTGGTGTAGGGGTTACGGTGATCGGGTGGGATATGTGTAGGTGCAGGCTCGATGGGCCGAAATGGCCTCTATCTGCACTGTGGGGTTTCTGTGATTCTGAGAGGATCTGACTGTGCCTCACGTCTCACATCCAAAACAAGCAGGGATACTGTATTTAATATTTCAGGCCAGTAGCAGAAAATTGGTAAAATTACATTACAAGCATTGAATGGGAAGGTTTGATTTCTGAAATTACACTGAAGCGCTCAATGCCTTGAATAAAAGTGACCATAGTAATTGCATGACCAGAATGGGTGTTGCTATCTCAATATTCCATTCAGAGTGCTCAAAATATTCACCCATTCCTCTTACTCCCATGCCTTTTTTTGCATCACAGCACTTTGGGACATTTAGTTCAAATATAATACCACAACAACTAACTCACACACACATTGCAATTCAACTTTCAGAATTTTCCAACTGTTCCTTCTCCGCTGGCTCAGTTGCAAGTGAGGCTCCCAATTCTCAATTCGTTGCTTTTGTATGTATACCAAAATCCAGTTTTTGTTTTTAACCTTGGTTTGCATTAATAAATGCGATGCAGACTTTTAATCCCCTCGAGCCTGCCCCAGCATTCAAATAGATACTGGATGAGTTTTAGCTTCGCTCCATCGACCAGCCTTGGTTCCATATGCCTAAAAACCCTTGTCTATCAAAAATCTATCACTTTCAGTTTGATATTTTACTTGAGCCACAACCTGAAAAGCATTTTTGGGGACAGAGGTCCCGATTTACACTTTCCTTCTTGTAAGAACATAAGAAAATAAGAAGTAAGAGCAAGGGATGACCATACGGCCTCTCGAGCCTGCTCGGCCATTCTATATGATCATGGCTGATCATCGACCTCAACTCAACTTTCCCTCCAGATCTCCATATTCGTTGATTCTCCTTGGATCCAAAAATCTATCTCAGCCTGGAGTAAAGAAGTGCTTCCTTGAACCCTTGAACGGCCCAGCTTTAATTTAAATGACTCCACCAACAGAGATATTAGATTACCCCTATATACTCTATCAAATCCTATAATCATCTTAAATGGATCACCTGTAATATTATATACTCCAGGGAATACATTACTAGCCTGTGTAATTTGATCACGTTGTGTCACTTAAATGACGATTTATCGCTGGCACTCTGAGTGCAACCCCTATCTCCAGGATGCCCCATCACAGGTAGAATAATCACGATCCATCACTGGATGCGAAGCTGAGCTGCACATTTTCGAACCATTTCAGATAATTGTGAAGAACGTTAATGTCCCTGTTATATAACGGACTGTCACTTACATGCAAACACGAAAAACTACTGTTAATGCCCCATGTCTGGTGAATGATTATCGTATTTTATTGCTGCTCACAGTTAACGTGGTGACGATTGCGATCCTGTCTCGGGGAAAGTGTGGACTCTCCAAATGTGTCACTCACTACCTGGTGGCCATGGCAGCGGCAGATCTACTGGTCGTGATCATCGATCTGATACTGAGGCAGATTCCTATTGTTTATCGGAAAGAAGTTTTGTTTTTGAGGGGCACTAGAGTGTGTAGTATTCACGCCGTCCTGCTTTATGCCGCCACAGACTGTTCTGTCTGGTTTACAGTCACTTTCACTTTTGATCGATTCATGGCCATTTGTTGTCAGACGGTGAAATCTAAATATTGCACTGAGAAAATGGCGTCTGTGTTTCTCGGCACAGTGACTGTGCTGAGCTGTTTGAAGAACATTTTCTGGTATTTTCTATATACAAATCAGTAGTGGCTTTCTAACACTCCCTGGTTTTGCCGCATTACCCTTGTTGTATCACGTTCACTGGTCTGGGCCATGGTTGAATTAATGAATTATATCTTAATGCCATTTATTCCGTTTCTTTTGATTCTACTGTTCAATGCTTTAACAGTCAGGCACGTTTTAGTGGCCAACAGAGCCCGCAGCAGACTCCGGGCTCGGAGCAGTGGCGAGAGTCCCAGTGACCCAGAGATGGAGAGCTGAAGGAAATGATCGATTGTACTGTTCGTTATATCAGGGAATTTCATACAGTTATGGGTGGTGTTTATGGTCTGTTCTGTACTGAGACGGTTGGATTACTTGGGATATCCTGTCCCTCTGCCGACATTTGTATCTGAAATCTGCTTCATGCTCCAGCTCCTGAGTTGCAGCACAGACACTTTTATTTATGCAGTGACCCAGAGGAAATTTAGAGAGGAGTTGAGGAGAGGAGTGAAGTATTCCCTCGCAATGATGAACAAATTCAATAGATGAGAAGGCCTAACACTTTCTAACAGTATCCTGTATTTTTGTTTCATGTGTAGATTTCACTGGGTTCCATTGGCCTTTATATTTTCGGAAACATTTCACAATCTGGTCCAGTGTTAAAACGCAAGTTAATATCATAGTTCGGGACCTTGTAGCCTTTTTGCGCAAGGACAGGACCTGGACACAAGCTATCTACAGCTGTGGTTTTAGCAGATACTCGCCCAGGAGTGGGTAACTGCTTTACTCAGTCTCATGCTGGGGTCGCAGTACAAAGGTGTTTTGGGAATGAGTCCTTGTTGTGACTGATTCCAAAAAATAGACAAATCGTGTGAAATTTCCCGACATTCAGACCGGGTTTAGATCCTCAGAGTTGACAGCTTTATCCGATCTGTGCTAGTCTGTAAAGGAAGACTTGTTTTAAAAATAAAGTTCAGAAAAATTTAAGGCAGCAGGATGGTTGCGATATTAATCTCTGCCTCGTCACTGGGAAAGATCTTGAAAAGGAATCAATCTATATTAAATTCCAGTCAACCCCGTGCGTTCGTCTAAGCCTGTTCTTCATTTTGTACATTTCTGGGCAGATGCCGTTCTGATTAAAGCGAACATATTGCATCCCATTCAGTGTTATGTATGTTTTACCTGTTGTTGAATGAAACAGAATGTGACCTGAAATAAATGACATTTTGCCCAGTGATAATTTCGTCCACATATAGAGTTCTTGCCAAATTAGTTGGGAATAATGGCCCGCATTTTCCAATCCCTACGGGTGTGTACGAGCTGTGTACACACCTGTTGGGACCTCATAAGTGCCGGATTCACGCATGTGAAGCTCATGCCCTGAAAACCGGCACTACCGAACTGTCAAAAAGTCCTCTCGGCTGATCATGTGCATGCACAAGAGAAGGGCCTCTGCGGCCAGAGAGTTCGCTTTCTGCAATATCTCCACCCGCTGAAATCTCTTTAAAATGTTTTGCCTGGTAAAAGGAGGCGTAAGGCCTGCTTTTACCAGCAAAGATTTTAATAAAGTAAAAATATTTTTTTTCACTCATTTATCATTTAAAATACATTTAAAAAAGGTAAGTTTATTTAAACCCCGTAAAATTTATATATTTTTTTGAAATAATTACATTTCTGTTTAAAATATTTAATTTAATGTAATTTTAAATAATTTTAAAAACGTGATTTATAAAAAAATATATTTATTGTTCTGATATTTTTTTTCATTGATGCCCATTCATAATTTTGACAGGTCTAAGCTGAGAGAACTGTCAAATATATGAAGGGGGATTCCCTTCTTTCATTGGTTCCCCATGGCGCACGTGATCCCAGGGACGCTTGCGAACCGCCTGTGCCCGTGGGAGACCTGGGCCCTACGCATTTCGTAGAGCAGAGGCTCAGGAGTGGAAATGTCCGGAACTCCAGAGCCCTCAGGTAAGGGCGCATGCAGGAATCCTCTCATTGGAAAATACGGGCCGACATTGCTTAACAACTGGGTTCCTGTGCAGCACACTCCTTGGTCCCAGTATGGGAAACTATCGTGTCCCGTACAGCACATTCAGTGTTACCATTACAGTGCTTCCCCATTCCCAATACCGCATACTCCCCGATTCTGAGGCTGCACACTCCCGGATACCGTTACAGCACATTCCCTGGCCACATTACTGCACATTTCCCGCTCCTGCTACAGCAGTAATAGAAAACCACTTGTAGTTCTCATCCGGAAAAAGCAAGTTACCGGATTTCTTAAGGAAGTGACTAATTTAACTGAACAGCAGTAGACACCTGCAGCAGACACGAGTTGGCTAGAGTTTGCAAATTTAGATAAGCGTCATACTCTCTGTAAAATGTATATAATGTCTGTGTATTCATTAAACTACTGTTAACACATTATCATGAAATCTTTTTAAATTATCATAAAAAAAACTCTCCAGAATAAACTCATTCCACCATTCCTGTTGTTATTTGTGCCGAATCTCAAATATCGGTGTTGGCATCAATAGTCCAGCAAGACTTGAGACTGTGCCTGTTATTATACCTGTCTATGTTGAATAGCTACATACCCGGTGTGTTGAATGGGTTAATACCCAGTGTGTTAAATGGTTATTACCCAGTGTGTTAAATGGGTTAATATCAGGTGTGTTAAATGGGTTAATGTCCAGTGTGTTAACTGGGTTGATGTCCGTTGTGTTAAATCGGTTAATACCCGGTGTGTTAAATGGGTTAATGTCCGGTGTGTTAAATGGGTTAATACCCGGTGTGTGAAATAGGTTACTACCCGGCATGTTAAATGGGTTAATACTAGGTGATATACCTATCAATTCGTCCAATAAAAAGCGACGAGTTAGGAACGTAACTAAAGGTTTTTATTGACTAAATAACAGAGCCCACCCTCGTGGGTGATCGGGTCCAACAAGGAGGAATACCAGCCAGTCGAGTACCTTTATACCTGGGCAGGTAGGTGGAGCCATGGGCGGAGTCGGAGGTGGTCAGCCCAGGTATAACAGCGCGACAAGAGGCGACCTCGTATCGTGATACAACAGTGATAACGGTGATAACAATACAACAGTGATAACTATAGTGTAACGATAAAAGTGGTTTACCACATTCACCCCTTGTTTAGATTTGAGTCCGGCGGGGTGAAGTGTACTACCAGTTCTGGTATGTCAGTCTGTCCGGAGGCCTCGTAAGCCTCTCCGATCGTCGCAGCGGCGGTGCTGCATTATCCGGTGTTAGTGCTGGTGTCTGCGTGGTCGGCGAAGGCTCGTGGGGTTCCGGCATGCCGTCTACCTGGGCTGGAATTGGGGGGGTGGTGGGGGGGGGTAAAGGTGGTGTCTCCAGAGTGCCCGAGGGTGCGAGGTCTCGTAAGGAGACAGTGTCCTCCCGCCCGTCTGGGTAAGCCACGTAGGCGTACTGGGGGTTGGCGTGCAGGAGGTTCACCCTCTCGACCAGGGGGTCTGTTTTATGGGCCCTCACGTGCTTTCGCAGCAAGACGGGCCCCGGAGAGGTCAGCCAGGTTGGTAGAGTGGTTCCCGTAGTCGACTTCCTGGGGAAAACAAACATTCGTTCCTGGGGGGTGGCGTTAACGGCAGTGCAAAGTAGTGACCGGATGGAGTGCAGCACTGTCGGGAGGACTTCCTGCCAGCGGGAGGTTGGGAGGCCCTTAGACTTTAAGGCTAAGCGGACGGCCTTCCATACCGTCGCGTTCTCTCTTTCCACCTGGCCGTTCCCTCGGGGGTTATAGCTGGTGGTCCTACTTGCTGCAATACCTCTCGCTAGTAGGAACTGACGGAGTTCATCGCTCATGAAAGAGGAGCCCCGGTCACTATGTATATAGTTTGGGAACCCGAACAAGGCGAAGAGGTCGTTCAGGCATTTAATGACCGTGGTACTGGTCATGTCTGGGCAGGGGAAGGCAAAGGGGAAACGGGAGTACTCATCAACAATGTTGAGAAAGTACACATTACGGTCAGAGGACGGGAGGGGCCCCTTAAAGTCGATGCTCAGGCGCTCGAAGGGGCGGGTGGCCTTGATCAGGCTTGCTCTGTCCGGCCTAAAGAAGTGCGGTTTGCACTCGGCACAGGTCTGGCAGTTCCTGGTTATGGTCCTGACCGCCTCGATGGAGTAGGGCAGGTTGCGGGCCTTAATGAAGTGGTAAAGTCTGGTGACCCCGGGGTGGCAGAGGTCATTGTGGAGGGTCTGAAGTCTATCACTTTGCGCGCTGGTGCATGTAATTCGTGACAGAGCATCGGGGGGTTCGTTCAGCTTACCTGGCCGGTACAAGATATCATAATCGTAGGTGGAGAGCTCGATTCTCCACCTCAAGATCTTGTCATTCTTGATTTTGCCCCTCAGCTTGTTATTAAACATAAAAGCGACCGAACGTTGGTCGGTAAGGAGGGTAAATCGTTTGCCTGCCAGGTAGTGCCTCCAGCGTCGTACCGCCTCCAAAATCGCCTGGGCCTCCTTCTCGACCGACGAGTGTCGGATCTCAGGGCCCTGTAGGGTCCTTGAGAAGAAGGCCACCGGTCTCCCCTCCTGGTTAAGGGTGGTGGCTAGGGCGAAGTCGGATGCATCGCTCTCGACTTGGAAGGGGATGGACTCATCCACTGCGTGCATCGTGGCCTTGGCAATGTCTCCCTTAATGAGGGAGAAGGCTGCGCACGCTTCCTCCGTAAGGGGGAAGGATGTGGACTTCATGAGGGGTCTGGCTTTGTCCGCATAATTGGGCACCCATTGGGCATAGTAGGCGAAGAGCCCCAGGGTTCTCTTAAGTGCCTTAGGGCAGTGGGGGAGGGGTAGCTCCATGAGGGGGCGCATTCTTTCGGGGTCGGGGCCGATGAGTCCCTTCTCTACTACACAGCCAAGGATGGCAAGGCGCGAGGTTTTAAACACACATTTCTCCTTATTGTAGGTGAGGTTCAGCCATTGGGCTGTACTGAGGAATTTCTCCAGATTCACGTCGTGGTCCTGCCGGTCGCGGCCGCAGATGGTGACGTTATCTAGGTAGGGGAATGTGGCCTGCAGTCCGTTCTGGTCAACCATCCGGTGCATCTCCCTTTGGAAGACCGAGACCCCGTTGGTGACACCGAAGGGGACCCTAAGGAAGTGGTATAGGCGCCCATTCGCCTCGAAGGCGGTGTACTGGCGGTCCTCGGGGTGGATAGGGAGTTGGTGGTAGGCCGACTTAAGGTCGATGGTCGAGAATACGCGGTATTGTGCAATCTGATTGACCATGTCAGATATGCGGGGAAGGGGGTATGCGTCCAGCTGGGTGTATCTGTTTATGGTCTGGCTGTAGTCGATGACCAGGCGATTTTTATCGCTGGTCTTAACGACCACGACCTGGGCACGCCAGGGGCTGTTGCTCCCCTCGATGATGCCCTCCTTCAGGAGACGCTGCACCTCAGAGCTAATGAAAGCTCTGTCCCCAGCGCTGTACCGCCTGCTCTTGGTAGCGACGGGTTTGCAGTCGGGGGTGAGGTTAGCGAAAAGGGAAGGTGGCGGCACCTTGAGGGTGGATAGGCTGCAGGTGTTACGCGGTGGGCGGTTTAACCTTCGCTGGTTGTCGACTGTGAGTGGGGGGAGGGGTCCACCGTATGCTAGGGTTACACTTTGGAGGTGGGATTGGATGTCCAGCCCTAGTAGGACGGCAGCGCAGAGCTGGGGGAGGACGAGGAGTTTAAAGTTTTTATACTCTGTACCCTTAACCGACAAGGTCACAGCACAGTAGCCGCTAATGTCCATGGCGTGGGACCTCGATGCCATCGAGATTCGGTTGCGCGTTGGCAGGACAGGGAGGGAGTAGTGGCTCACCGTGTCTGGGTGGATGAAGCTCTCCGTGCTTCCGCTGTCGAACAGGCAGGTCATGGCGTGGCCGTTTACTTTGATGTCCATCATCGACTTGGACAGGTGGTGTGGGCGGGCTTGATCCAGAGTGACGGAGGCTAGTGTGTAGGTAAGCGAGTCGTTGTCGTCTGCGGGTGAGGCGGTCGTCGGGTCCGGGGGCCCGGTGGCAGTCGGGCGTGGTGGGTAAAATGGCGTCTCCCACGAGGTAGGACAAAATGGCGGAGAAGATGGCTGCCCCCATAACTCACATGAGGCACTATTGGGGTCGGTTGCCTTGATCAAAGATGGCCGCCCCCATGACTCACGTGTGGGGATACTGGCCTCAGTTGCCGTGAAAGAAGATGGCCGCCCCCACAGTTCGCATGAGGCACTGCTGGCCTCTGAAGATCCGCTCCTGCAGGCCTTAGAGAAGTGGCCTTTCTTCCTGCAGGTTGCGCAGGTAGAGTTCCTGGCTGGGCAGCGCGACCTCGGGTGCTTCTCCTGGCCGCAAAAGAAGCAGCCGGCGGCCCGATCGCGGGTGCCCGATGTCGGAGCCGGTACCGGGGGTGGCGGGCCCGGTCGGGTCCGGGACGCCGACGCTGAGGTAGGTCCCGGGGGTGGCGCTGCGAAGGGTATTGCGGTAGGGGTCGGGCCCGAGTCCCAGGGTCGCGAGCAGTACCTGGAAAACGCCTCCTGGTCCTGATGGGCCACCTCCAGGGAGAGAGCGAGGGCTTCAGCTTTGTCCAGGTCGAGGTCTTTAGCTTCAAGCAGTCTTTGCCGTGAGTAGTCGGACCGTAGGCCTTTCACAAAGGCATCGCGGATATTATCTTCCGTATTTTCAACAGCCGTCACCGCTTTAAAGTCACAGTTCCTGCCGAGTGCTCTTAGCGCCCGTAAAAATTCAGCTACAGACTCTCCTGGCTGTTGCGGGCGGGATCTTAGGAGGTGCCTGGTGTACATGTAATTTACCGGGCTGCGGTACTGCTGTTTCAGTAGGTTGATAGCGGCCTCGTATGTAGTCATATCCTGGATGAGTGCGTATACTCTCGGGCTCGCTTGGGCGTTCAGAAGTCTTAGTTTGGATCTCTGCGGGGCGCCGGATTCTTCCAGGTAGGATTCGAAGCAGTCCAGCCAGTGTTTGAAGTTGAGGGCTGAGTTTGCTGCCTGTGGGTTTAGATCCAGGTACGGTGGTTTGAGGGCCTGCAGCCAAGCCGGCTGGTGTGGCTGGTGTAGCCCGGTGTCTGAAAGCTGCTGTGGCTGTGCTTCTGGGAGGGCTTCTGGCTGGCCAGTAGTAGACATCTTTAAAATTTAGTCAATAAAATTGATATACCTATCAATTCGTCCAATAAAAAGCGACGAGTTAGGAACGTAACTAAAGGTTTTTATTGACTAAATAACAGAGCCCACCCTCGTGGGTGATCGGGTCCAACAAGGAGGAATACCAGCCAGTCGACTACCTTTATACCTGGGCAGGTAGGTGGAGCCATGGGCGGAGTCGGAGGTGGTCAGCCCAGGTATAACAGCGCGACAAGAGGCGACCTCGTATCGTGATACAACAGTGATAACGGTGATAACAATACAACAGTGATAACTATAGTGTAACGATAAAAGTGGTTTACCACACTAGGTGCATTAAATGGGTTGATACCCGCTTTACAATAGCAGACTGTGGAAAGTAAATGAGACAGACTCACTGATCAGAAAATAATTTCCCAGAATGCCATAATCGAGCTCAGAAGTTAAGCCTGTCCCGGTCCTTTCAGCATCCCTGTTCTTCCTGCCAGTGACTTCTAAACCAGGGCTCAGAGGAAGGAGCAGTGGAACCCGGGAGAACTAACATAAATATGGGGGATAAGTATTAAGGTAACGATCTAAGATTATATAAAAAACTGGAACTGTGTATCAGGAGATAGTCACACCAATTAGATTAATTAATTCAGATGTAGTCCGTGGCCAGGGTCAGGATGGTGTGACTAGAAGTGAGGCAGGTACGGGGATCCAGGAGGTAGTGTTGGAGGAACCGCAGCCCTTGCACTTGTCCAACAGGTTCGAGGCTCTTACTCCCTGTGAGGATGGGAACAGGGACTGTGCAGAGGATGAGCAACCTGGCCACAGCACCGTGGAGCGGGGGGCCATTCAAGTGGGGGGAGTTAAAAGAAATGTTGTAGTGGTAGGGGATAGTATCGTTAGCGGGATAGATAGAGTTCTCTGCAGCCGAGAGCGAGAGTCCCGAAGGCTGTGTTGCCTGCCCGGTGCCAGGGTTAAGGACATCTCCTCCGGACTGGAGAGAAACTTGGAGTGGGAGGGGGAGGATCCAGTTGTCGTGGTCCACGTTGGCACCAACGACATAGATAGGACAAGGAAGGAGGTTCTGCTGAGGGAGTTTGAGCAGCTAGGGGCCAAGTTAAAAAGCAGAACCACAATGGTAATAATCTCTGGATTATTACCTGAGCCACGAGTGAATTTGGCTAGGACAAATAAAATTAGAGTGTTAAATGCGGGGCTCAAAGACTGGTGTGGGAGAAATGGGTTTTGCTTCCTGGGACACTGGCACCAGTACTGGGGCAGGAGGGAGCTGTTCCATTGGGACGAGCTTCACTTGGCCAGTGCTGGGACGAGAGTCCTGGCTGATCATATAACTAGGGCTGTAGAGAGGGCTTTAAACTAACTAGTGGGGGGGAGGTTCCTGGAGAGCAAATAATACAAATGACAACAGAGAAGGTCATAGACTTAGGGCAAGATTTTCAGTATAGACAGTTTTGGGGCGCTAACCTTAGCGCCCGCCCGAAGTTAGCGCCCGCCCCAAAGTAGCGCCCCGTTGCAAGAAATTCAGTGGCTTCGCCCTAAGAGAGTGGTGGAGCGCTAAAAGAGGCATTCCAATCCTACCTTTAGGCGCTAAGCCGACGGTCCAGAGGGATAGCGCCCAGGCGGGGCGCAGCGCGGGTGGGTTATTTTTGCACTGACAGCAGACCCCGTGGTGCCGACCAGCTGTTAAAGGGGGAAGGGACGAATTGGTCTGCTGCCACGCCCTGCACACTGCAGCCTTGCAAAGAGGCCTCAACACTGCTGCTCAGCCCCAGGGAGTCATGGCAACGCCAGAGAAGGCCCGTCAGCGTGCCCTGCGCTTCTCAGAGGGTGATCTGGACATAATGGTCACAGCTCTGGAGGTGAGGCGCAAGATCTTGTTTCCAGAGAGTGGGAGGAATCCAACCCACCATGACTACACCAAAGCCTGGAAGCAGATCGCCCAGAGGGTGACGTTCACCGGCGATGCCCCCAGGACCCACAAACAATGTCGTAAAAAATACAACCATCTGACCACGATTGTGAAGGTGAGTAGCCTTTCCAGTCTCCTCCTCATTCTTGCATGTACACCTGACATGATGGGCAAAGGGAGCTGAAAGTCCTATTGGCCAGCCCTCAGCCAGCAGCATTGGGACAGTCATGAGCATCAAATGGCCATTCGGCACTCTACACTTTGGCCAAGCTACCCACCATGGGAGGCAGTGCACACTACATCAGGGCTTCACTCTGTCCAAGCTATTCCACCATGGGAGGCAGTTCACTCTACATCAGGGCTTCACTCTGTCCAAGCTATTCCACCATGGGAGGCAGTGCACTCTACATCAGGGCTTCACTCTGTCCAAGCTATTCCACCATGGGAGGCAGTGCACTCTACATCAGGGCTTCACTCTGTCCAAGCTATTCCACCATGGGAGGCAGTGCACTCTACATCAGGGCTTCACTCTGTCCAAGCTATTCCACCATGGGAGGCAGTGCACACTACATCAGGGCTTCACCGCGCACTTACAGCCCGTCCTTTCTCTTGCAGGCTAAAGTAGCGTTTAATCGCCAGGTCCGTGCCAGGGGTGGCCGCGCCAAGCTGCAGAAGCTCACTCGGCTGGAGGAGCGCGTGTGTGTGCTCATGGGAGCCCGTGTGATTGTCCCCACAGCGTGCGGTGTATCCGACCCTCCACTGCCCGGCAATGGTAAGGACCTCGCCTTTTGGCCCTCTCGCGTCACACTGGCCCATCCGAGCTACCTCCGTTGCCACTGTCCCACCAATGCGCTGAATGCCACCAGTCCTAACTCCCTCGCTGACGCCGTCTCCTCACTCTGAAGCTACTCTTGTGCATTCCTGCTTTCAGCTGGTGACGACCAGGACCCTGAAGCTGCCAGTGACAGCACCTCCGACCAGGAGGAGGAGGAGGAGCAAGCCGGACCTTCGGGGGAACAGTCACGTCCCGCAGGAGAGGAGGAAATGCTTGACACCTCCTCACTGGATGAGTGCCTGGAGGAACTGTCGCAGGGCAATGCAGCTTCTGGGACCAGTGGCGTCCAGCCACCCAGCAGCCGTGCGCGTGGCCCGCGGCCTTCCCCCCTGCTGCTCGGTACACTCGCCGCCACCAATGCGGCAAGGGTCCCCTCGTTCGGCCCCCTACTCCCCAGCGGGAGAGTCGCGACTCCAGTCCGGACACCTTCACTTTGGAGGAGGTGCGGAAGCTGGATAAGATGGCTGAGGACTCGGACCGGCGCCACACGGAGCTCATGAGCGTGGTGGGGCGCATGCCTGAGGCCATCGAGTCGCTGGCGACCAGTGTGCGCGAGTTCGGGGCAGCAACTGCCGCGAGTGGCCGCATGCTGACTGATGCCATCAAGACCCTGGCGGCTGTGATGCGCGTGCACACCAGGACCACAGGGGCACTCACTGCTGCCACACGCGCTGTCTCAGGCAGGCATCGCCATGGCAGCCGCCGCGCTGGACCATCCCAGCAAGCCGCCACTCGGCTGATTGCTGCGGATCCTGCAGTGCGGGCCTGGCCGAGTGCCACCGTGCCACAGCACCAGCCAGCGCATCCCAGACGCCAGCTGGCCCACATTGCGCCATCCATCGCCGCCATTCCCCCACTGTTGTGTCAAGGGCAAGCGGCTGCAGCTGATGGTGGCCAGGCTCAGGTGTGCCACTCAGCAGACGGCCCCTCGAGGCCCAAACGCCGTGTAGGCCGCCCCCCAGTGGCATCTGGCGGATGTGTATCTGAGCCTCAGGCGCCTTCCCCCAGCCTCGCAGCAGCCACTGGGCAGAGCTTGCGAAGGAGCAGCAGGCCGGGCAGGGGAGGCAAAAGGCTGGCCAAGGTCTCGCCCTCGCGGGCCACTCAGTAGAGGGTGTGGGCAGCTTTCCTTTAATATGGTGGTGGCCATCTTTATTTTGCTCATGGTTGTGTTGTTGGAGGGCTTATTTTTTGCGTTAGGCCGACGTTGAGGCCCGGTTTGAAGAAAGGTGGAGTGACTCCTCCCCAGTTTGTGGGAGTGAGTCATTTGTTGGGCTTTTTGTGGGGCCCGTTTATTGTTTTTGGTGATTCATGTGGGAAGGGCTTTTCATTTTTGTGCAATAAAAAATTATCTTTATTCATGCAGTCTCCATGGTTGTTCTTCTTAGTGTTTGTTGGCTTCGCCGGCTGAGGGCTTGCGGAGCGGCTGCATTCATCTTCCCTCATGGCCCCTGTCCATTCCCTGACAGGGGGCTTAGAAGTACCGTGTAATAAGGTGGCGTCGTGCAGCCCTTGGCCCTGGTCGCTCCCTCCTGGGAACGTACTCCTGCTCCTCCTCCTCCTCCTCCTCCTCATGCTCCTCCTGCTCCTCCTCCTGAGGTGCTGGTCCAACGTCAGGTGGCAGTGCCTGAGTCCTGCGGATAGCCAGGTTGTGTAGCATGCAGCAAACCACCACAAATTGGGAGACCCGGTCCGGCGAATACTGGAGAGCTCCTCCGGAGCGATCAAGGCAGCGGAACCGCTGCTTGAGGACCCCAATAGTTAGCTCGGGTGGTTTGATGGCTCTCGTTGTAGGCCTCTTCAGCAGCAGTCCTGGGCGCGCGGAGCGGGGTCATGAGCCAGGTGCACAAAGGACAGCCTTTGTCCCCGATGAGCCATCCTCTTGGGGGAGGCTGTGCCTGGAACATGTCATGCACAGTACTCTGCCGCAGGATAAAGGCATCGTGGCTGCTGCCTGGGAAGCTGGCATTGACTGCCATGATGCGCTGCTTGTGGTCACATACCAGCTGCACATTCAGAGAATGGTAGCCCTTCCTGTTGCGATACTGCTCGCCATGCTCCAGAGGGGCCCACAAAGCCACATGCGTACAGTCAATGGCGCCCTGCACCAAGGGGAATTCCCCGAGTCTGGCAAATCCCAATGCGCGCTGATGCTGGCTCTCGAGGGCCATGGGGAAGGAGATGAATTGGCTTCTCCTTCTGAACAGTGCTTTGGTCACCTGGCGGATGCAGCGATGCACGCCATACTGGGAGATGTTTGCTATGTCCCCAGCAGCATATTGGAAGGAGCCGGTGGCATAGAAGTTCAATGCCACCGTCACCTTCACTTCCACCGACAGAGACGTCCTGCACCTGAGCTTTGGCCGCAGATCTCGGCGAAGCAGGTGGCAGATCTCTGCAATCATCCCCTTTCGGAATTGGAGCCTTTTAACACATCGCGCGGCACTCATGTTTAGGTAGGAGCGCTGCTGGCGGTATAGCCTGACTGGGTAAGGCCTACGTGGCCGACGCCTGTAGCCCCCTCTGCCTCTAGCCAGGGCTGCCCCTCTCACAATGCGTCTGCGAGCCCTACGGACATGGCGCTGCAGCTCCGCGTTGGCACCCCATGCAGCCCCCATCAAATCCTGGCAAACAGTCTAATTTCCAAATGGCAACTTGCAGCGCTATGGCCTGAGTCCAAAAATACCTGGCTCTTGCTGCTTGAAACCAGTTAGCTATCCTCCTTGTTGTTTCTCCAGAAATGCGTTGCACAAGACTGTTTTCTGAAAAAAGGCTGGCCTTTATACTGGAGAGGACGTTCCCTTTAATTAGCACCCCCCGGGGCCCGCGCTGGTTGTGTTGTGTTCCTTTTTCCAAACGCTCCAGCCGCCCGCCGCACAATGGGGCGGTCCGACTGAAGTTTGGAATCGGGGCGGCCAAAGGGCGTTGCACGAGGATGTGATGTCATTTTCTGCACGCGCATCCGGGCGGGCGCTAACGGGCAACTTAATTTGGGGCGGGGCGCAAACTGCGCTGCGCCCGGGCGCTACACGCATAGCGCCCGGAAATTACTTCTCTTAAGGCGCTAACTGCTGGCGCAAGCGACTGAAAATCTAGCCCCTAGGTAGCAGTGGGGAAATTAAAAACCAGAGCATGTCAGGAAGGGGCAGAAGGTATGGAGTAAAAGGTAAAGTAATAAAAAGGGCAAAAGCAGGAACTAAGTGTCACAAAACATCTTTGAAAGTTCTCTATCTGAATGCACGTAGCATTTGTAACAAAATAGATGAGTTAATGGCACAAATAACTACATATGGGTATGATCTTGTGGCCATTACAGAAACATGGCTGCAGGTTGACAATACCTGGGAATTAAACATACCAGGTTATTTAACGATCAGGAAGGACAGGCAGGAAGGAAGGGGAGGTGGGGTGGCAATTTTAATAAAGGAAGGAATCACTGTAATACAGAGAAATGATATTGGGTCAAAAGATCAGGACAATGAAACAGTTTGGGTGGAGGTAAGGAATAATAAGGGGAAAAAATCACTAGTGGGAGTAGTCTATAGGCCTCCGAACTGTGGCAACTCTGTTGGACAGAGTATCAATCAGCAAATAGTTGAGGCTTGAGGGAACATCTATAATTATGGGGGATTTTAACTATCATATTAATTGGACAAATCAAATTGGGCAGGGCTGCCTTGAGGATGAGTTCATTGAGTGTATTAGGGATGGGTTTCTTGAGCAGTATGTAACTGAACCGACCAGGGGCAGGCAACCTTAGGTCTGGTCCTGTGTAACGAGACAGGATTAATTATAAATGTCCTAGTAAAGGATCCCCTTGGAATGAGTGACCATAACATGGTTGAATTCCATATTCAATTAGAGGGTGAGAAGGTTGGATCTCAAACAAGCGTGCTAAGCTTGAATAAAGTAGACTATGAAGGTATGAGAGCAGAATTGAGTAGAGTGGATTGGGAAAATAGATTAAAGGGTAAGACGGTACATGATCAGTGGTGTAAATTTAAGGAGTTATTTTACAACTTCCAAAAAATATATATTCCACTGAGAAGAAAAGGGTGTAAAAGAAAAGACAGCCATCCGTGGCTAAGTAAAAAAATTAAGGATAGTATTCGACTAAAAACAAGGGCATAAAAGGTAGCCAAATCTAGTGGGAGGATAGAGGATTGGGAAATTTTAAAAGACAGCAAAAAACAACAAAAAGATTGATTAAGAAAGGGAAGATAGATTATGAAAGTAAATTAGCAAAAAATATAAAAACAGATAGTAAGGGTTTTTATAGTTATATAAAAAGAAAAAGGGTGGCTAAAGTAAATGTTGGTCCCTTAGAGGATGAGACCGGGAAATTAATGGTGGGAAATATGGAGATGGCAAAAACACTAAATGAATATTTTACATCAGTCTTTACAGTAGAAGACACTAAGAATATCCCAACACTGGACAAACAGGGGGCTATAGGGGGGGAGGAGCTAAACACGATCAAAATCACTAAGGAAGTGGTACTTGGTAAAATAATGGGACTCAAGGCAGATAAATCACCTGGACCTGATGGTCCGTCTAGTCAGGCCTGTCTGTCTGTCTGTTGGATCTGTAAGTCTGGTCTCTCTGGTCTGCCTGTCGTTCTATCTGTCTGTCTTGTCTGTCTCCCTGTCTGTCTGGTTTAGCTGTCTGTCTCTCTTTCTGTCGGTTTGTCTGTCTGTCAAATGTCTGTCTGGACTGTCAGGACTGTCTTTACTGTCTGTCTGTCGGTCTGTCTGTCTGTCATGTCTGGTCCATCTGTATGTCGGTCTGTGTTTTTGTCTGTCTATCTGTATGTCTGGCCTGTCTGATCTGTCTATCTTTCTGTCTGGTCTGTCAAGTCTGTCACTTTCTGACTGTCACTCTGTCTATTTGTCTG
Organism: Somniosus microcephalus; assembly: GCF_052327205.1. Taxonomy (NCBI): domain Eukaryota; kingdom Metazoa; phylum Chordata; class Chondrichthyes; order Squaliformes; family Somniosidae; genus Somniosus; species Somniosus microcephalus. The sequence goes on along the minus strand of NW_028225182.1, from coordinate 15,859,691 downwards.
TTTTTCGGTCTGGCTGCCTGTCTGGTGGTCTGTCCGTCTGGTCTGCCTTGTCTTTCTGTCTGTCTGCAGTTTGTTTGGTTTCTCTGTCAGTCTGTTGGTCTGTCTGCCTGGCCTTTCTGTCTATCTGTATATCGGACAGTAGGTCTGTCTGTCTGGGTGGTCTGGTAAGTCTGACAATCTGTCTGCATGTCTGTTTGTCTGCCTGGTCTGTCTGTCTTTCTGGCTGTGTACCTGTCTGGTCTGTCTGTTTTTAGGACTGTCTACCTTTATGTCTGGTCTGTCTGTCTATCTATCTGTCTGGACTGTCTGGTCTGTCTTTCTGTCAGGTCTGGCTGTCCGTCTGTCTATCTACTCTGTGTGTCTGGTCTGTCTAACCTTTCTGTCTGTCTGTCTGCCCGTCTATCTGGACTGTCTGTCATTCTCTCTTTCTGCCTGGTCTGTCTGTCCAACTGTCTGTCTAGTCTGTCTGTCTGGTCTGTCTCACCTTTTGGTCTGTCTGTCCATCTATCTGGACAGTCTATTTGTCTGCCTGTCAGCCTGTCTGTCTGACTATCAGGTCTGTCTCACCTTTCTGTCTGCCTGTCCGTCTATCTGGACTGTCTGTCTGTCTGTCGTTCTCTCTGTCTGCCTGGTCTGTCTGTCCATCTGTCTGTCCATCTCTCTGACTAGTTTGTCTGTCTGGTCTGTCTGTCTATCTGTCTGTCTGTCAGACCTGTCTGTCTGTCTGGTCCATCTATCTGTCTGTCTCACTGTCAGGTCAGTCTTGTCAGTCTGTCTCCCTGTTGGTCTGTCTTTTCTGTCTGGTCTGTTTGTCTGACTGTTCGATCTGACATGTCTGTCGCTCTGTTTGTTGGTCTGTCTGATCCGTCTGTCTATCTGTCTGATGGTCTCTCGGTCTTTCTGTCTATCTGGTCTGTTGGTCTATCTGTCTGGTCTGGCTTTCTGTTGATATGTTTGTCTCTCTGGTTTGTGTGTCTGCCACTCTGTCTGTCTTTCAGTCTTTCTGTCTGTCTCGTCTGGCTATCTGGTGTGTGTGTCTGTTCTGGCTTTCCATCTGTCTGTCTGTCTAGTCTGTCTGACTGTCTGGTCTGTCTGATCAGCCTGTCTGCCTGTCGGGCTGTCTGTCTGACTTGTCTGTCTATCTATCTGTCTCACTGTCAGATCTGTATGTCTGTCTCTTTTGTCTGGTCTGCTTTTCTGTCTGTCAGTCTGTTTGTTTGACTGTCAGGTCTGACTTTTCTGTCTCTCTGTTTGCTGGTCTGTCTGTTCTGTCAGATCTGTATGTCTGTCTGTTGGTTTCTCGGTCTGTCTATCTATCTGGTATGTTGCTCTATCTGCCTGGTCTGGCTGTCTGTTGTCCTGTGTGTATCGCCGGTCTGTCTGGTTTGTCTGTCTTCCTTTCTCTCTGTCTGTCTGTCGGGCTCATCTGTCTTTCCTGCTAGATGTCTGACAGGCCCGTCTGTCTGTCTAAAGGTCTGTCTGCCTGGTCGGTCCGATCTGTATGTCTGCCTGTCAGCATGTCTGTCTGTCTGGCCTGCCTGTCTATTTGTCTGTCTGACTGTCAGTTCTGTCTCGTCTGTCTGTCCATCTGTCTGGCTGTCCATCTGTCTTTCGGTCTCGCCTGTATGTCTGTCTGGTTGGTCTGTCTACCTGTCTGCCTGACTGTCTGTCTGCTCTATGTATCTGTCTCTCTCACAGTCAGGTCAGTCCCTTCTGTCTGTCTGCCTGTCTGTCAGTCAGTCTGTTTCACTGATTGTCAGGTCTGTCTTGTCTGATGCTGTTTGTTGGTATGTCTGTCTCTCTGTTCTTTCTGATCTGCCTGTTTGTCTGTCTGTCTGTTGGTCTCTTGGTCTGTCTGTCTATCCGATCTGTTGGTCTATATGTCTGGGCTGGCTTTCTGTCTGCCTGTTGGCCTGTGTGTCTCGCTGGCCTGTCTGGTTTGTCTGTCTGCCTTTCTGTTTGTCCATCGGTCTGTCTGTCAGTCTCCTCTTTCTTTCTGTCTGTCATCTGGTCTATCTATCTGTTGGCCTCTCGGTCTTTCTGCCTATCTGGCCTGTAGATCCAACTGTCTGACTCGTTTGCCTGTCTACTGCTTTCTCTGTCTGTCTGTTGGTCTCTTGGTCTGTCTGTCTGTCTGGTCTGTTGGTCTATCTGTCTGGTCTGGCTGACTGTCTTTCTGTCTGTTGGTATGTGTGTCTGTTTGGTCTGTCTGGTTTGTCTCTCTCCCTCTCTGTCTCCCTCTCTGTCTGTCTATCAGTCTGTCTGTCAGTCTGTTCTGTCTGTCGGTCTGTCTGTCTGACTGGTCTGTCTGGTCTGTCTGTCTGCCTGTCTGCCTCCCTGGTCTGCCTGTCTATCTGTGTAAATGTCAGGTCTGTCTCATCTGTATGTCTGTCTCTCTGCCTGTCGACCTAGCCGTCTGGTCTGCCTGTCTTCTGTCTGTCGGTCTGTATGTCAGTCTGTTCTGCCTGTTTCTCCATCTGTCTGTCGGTCTGCTTATCTGACTGTCAGATCTGAATTATCTGACTGTCTGTTGGTCTTTCAGTCTGTCTGCTCTGTCTTTCTCTCTGGTCTCTTGGCCTGTCTTTCTCTCTGGTCTGTTGGTCTATCTCTCTGCCAGTCTACCGGTCGGTCGGTCTGTCTGTCTATCTGTATTACATTCAGTTCTGTCTTTTCTGTCTGTCTGTCTCTCTGTTGGTTTGTCTGTCTGGTCTATCTGCCTGTTGGTCTGTCTGTCTGGCTGGCTGGCTGGCTAGCTGTCTGATCTGCCTGTCGTTCAGTCTGTTTGCCTGACCGCCATTCCTGACTTGTCTGTCTCTCTGTTTGTTGGTCTGTCAGTCTGTCTGTTCTATCTGGTCTGCTTCTCTGTCTGTTGGTCTCTCAGTCTTTGTGTCTATCTGGTCTGTAGTTCTAGCAGTCTAGTCTGACTATCGGCCTGTCTGTCTGTTGCTCTGCATGCCTGTCTGGTCTGTCTGTCTACCCCTCTGTCTGTCGGCCTGTCTGTCTTCATTCTGTCTGTCTGTCTGTCTGGTCTGCCTGGTCTGACTGTCTTCCTCTCGGCCTGTCCATCTCACTGGCCTGTCTGTCTGTCTGTCTGACTGTCAGGTCTGTCTCATCTGTATGTCAGCCTGTCAGACTGACTGTCTGTCTGGCCTACTTCTCTGTCTGTCATTCTGTAAATATATCGGTCTGTATATCTGTCTGGTCTGTCTGTTTCTCTATCTGTCTGTCGGATGTTTATCTGACTGTCAGGTCTGAATTGTCTGACGCTTTGTTGATCTGTCTGTCTCTCTGCTCAGTCTGGTCTGTCTTTCTCTCTTGTCTGTTGGTCTCTCGGTTTGTCTTTCTCTCTGGTGTGTCAATCTGTCTGTGGTCTGGCTGTGTGTCTGTCTGCCTGGTCTGTCTTTCTGTCTGGTCTGACTGTCTGTCTGCATGTCTATCTGGTTTGCCTGTCTACGTCTCTGTTTGACTGTCGTTCTGTCTGTCTCTCTGTTGGTCTTTCTTTCTCTCTGGTCTGTTAGTCTCTCAGTCTGTCTTTCTCGCTGGTCTGTCGGTCAATCTGTCTGGTCTGACTGTCTGTCTGTCGGTCTGTGCGCCTATCTGGTCTGTCTGGATTGTCTGTCTACCTCTCTGTCTGACTGTCATTCTGTCTGTCAACTCTGTCTGTCGTTCTGTCTGTCGGTCGGTGTGGTCTGTCTGTCTGATCTGTATATGTGTCTCACTTTCACGCCTGTCTTTTCTGTCTGTCTGTCTCTCTATCGGTCTGACTCTCTGTCTGGTCTGTCTGTTTTTCCGTCTGGCTGTCGGTCTTATTTCTGATTGTCACGTCTGATTTGTCTGTCTGTTTGTCTCTCGGTCTGTCTGTTTATCTTTTCTGTTGGTCTATCTGTCTGATCTCTCCGTGTGTTTGTCTGTCAGCTCTGTCTGTCTGGACAGGCTCTCTGTCTGTCTCTCTGTTGGTCTGTCTGGTTTGTCTCACTCCCCCTCTGTCTGTGGGTCTGTCTGCTTGGCTCATCTGACTATCTGTCTATCTCTGTCAATCTGTCTGTCTGACTGGCAGGCCTGTCTTGTCTGTCTGTCTGTCCTGTCTCGTCTGCTTGCCGGTTTGTCTGTCTATTCTGTCTGGCTGTTACTGTGTCTGCCTGTCTGTTCTGTCTGTCTCTTTGTTGGTCTGTCTGTCTGGTCTGGTCTGGTGGTGGAATGAGCTTCCACCACCTTCTCAACTATTGCGCTCCAGATCCCGACAACTCTGAGTGGATAAAAAATCTAATTTCCCTTCTAAATCTTTTTCCAATGACTTTAGAACTATGACTCCCAATTATTCACCCACTTGGCAGAGGGACTCTTTCTTCCCTACTTGTTTTTATTGGTTTTGGGGATTTGGGTATCGCTGGCCAGGCCAGCATTTATTGCCCATCCCTAATTGCCCTTGAGAAGGTGGTGATGAGCTGCCATCTTGAACCGCTGCAGTCCGTGTGGTGAAGGTACTCCTAGTGTTGTTCGGGAGGGAGGGAGTTCCAGGATTTGGACTCAGCGCTGATGAAGTATTGGCGATATACTTCTATATCAGGATGATGTGAGTCTTGGAGGGGAAATTGCCGGTGCTGGTATTCACATGTCCCTGCTGCCCTTGTCCTTCTAGGTGGAAGATGTTTTGGATTTCGAAGGTGCTGTCAAAGAAGCCTAGGCAAGTTATTGCATTGTATTAAGTCGATGATACAGACTGCAGCCAATGTACCCCAGTGGTGGAGGGAGTGAATGTTTGAGGTGGTGGATGGGGTGCCAATCAAGCGGGCTGCTTTGTCCTGGATGTTGTCGTGCCTCGAGTGTTGTTGGAGCTGCACCCAGAGTATTCCATCACACTCCTTAATTGTGACATGTTGATGGTGGAAAGGCATTGGGAGTCAGGAGGTCAGACACTCGCCGCAGAATACCTATCCTCTGACCTGGTCTTGTTGTCACAGTATTTATGTGGCTGGTCCAGTTAAGTTTCTGGTCAATAGTGACCCCCAGGAATAACAACAGAAAACGCTGGAAAAACTCAGCAGGCCAGGCAGCATCCATGGAGAGAGAGAGACAGTGCTTCTTTTTCTCACATTGAACAACCTCTCCTTTGACTCCACTAATTTCCTCTAAATCAAAGGTGACCACATGTGTCCTAGCTATGCCTACCTTTTCGTGGGATATGTGGAACACTCTTAGTTCCAGTCCTACTCTGGTCCCCTCCCTCAACCATTTTTCCGGTACATTGATGACTGTATCGGTGCCATCTCCTGCTCTTGCCCTGAACTATAATATTTCATTCACTTTATTTCCACTTTCCACCCTTCCCTCACCTTCACGTGGCCCATCTCCGAGTCTTCCCTTCCCTTCCTCGACTTCTCGTCTCCATCTCTGGGGATAGATTATTGACAAGCATTCACTACCAGCCGACTGACTCCCACAACTACCTGGACTACACTTCCTCCCACCCCACTTCCTGTAAGGACTCTATTCCATTCTCCAAGTTTCTCCATCTCTGCCGCATCTGCTCCGATGATGCCACCTTCCATACCAGTGCTTCCGATATGTCTTCCTTTTTCCTCAACCGAGGATTTCCCGTGGTTGACATGGCCCTCGACCATATCCATTCTATCTCCCGCACTTCTGCCCTCACCCCTGCCGCTTCCTCCCGGAAGCTCGATAGAGCTCCACTTGTCCTCACCTTTCACCCCACCAGCCTTCACATTCAACAGATCATCCTCCACCATTTCACCACCTCCAGCATAATCCCACCACCAAATGCTTCTTCACCTCACCGCCCCTTTCAGCATTCTGTAGGGACCGCTCCATCCATGACACCCTAGTCCACTCCTCTACCAACCCCAGCACCCCCTCCCCTTCGCCCGGCACCTTCCCGTGCAAGCACAGGAGAAGCAACACATGCCTTTATACCTCCCTCCTTCCCACTGTCCAGGGACCCAAACACCCCTTCCAGGTTAAACAGCGATTTATTTGTATTTCTTGCAATTTAGTATACTGTATTCGCTGCTCATGATATGGTCTCCTCTACATTGGGGAGACCAAACGCAGATTGGGTGGTCACTTTGCGGAACACCTCCGTTCAGTCCGTAAGAGGGACCCCAAACTCCCGGTGGCCTGTCACTTTAATTCACCGCTCCATTCCCACTCAGACCTCACCATCCTCGGCCTCTTGCATTGCTCCATGGAAGCTCAGTGTAAGCTCGAGGAACAGCACCTCATCTTTCGATTAGGCACTCTACAGCCCTCTGGACTCAACATAGATGTCAACAATTTCAGATCATAACCTCCGCCCCTATCACATATATATATTTTATTTTTTATTTAACACCACTTTTTGTTTGTGCCTTTTTTTCTTCCCTCCCACAAGGCAGCTGTCCTTCATTCTGCCAGCAAAATTCACACTTCATCTACAGCTGTCCTTTGTTCCTTAACCTCACCCATTACCACCTGCTCTTGCCTTGAATATCTCTTAATGTCTCCCAGCGTCTCTTAATCCCTCCTGCTTTCTATCCTATCACTGACCTTCCCTTTTGTTTTCACCCACTCCACCTTTTCCCAGCCCCTAAACTTGCTTTCCATTTCCTGCTTTTTTCCAGTGCTGATGAAAGGTGTTCGACCTGAAACGTTAACTCTGTTTCTCTCTCCACGGATGCTGCCTAGCCTGCGAGTTTTTCCAGCGTTTTCTGTTATTTCGGATGTACAGCATCCGCAGTATTTTGCTATTTCATTGTATTAGTGACCCCCAGGATGCTGATGGTGTGGAATTTGGCGAAGGTAATGCCGTTGAATGTCAAGGGGCGGTGGTTAGACTTTCAATTGTTGGAGATAGTCATTTCCTGGCTCTTCTGCAGTGCGAATGTTACCTGCCACTTATCAGCCTAAGCCTGAACGTCATTCAGGTCTTGTTGCATACGGGCATGGACTGCTTGATTTTCTGAGGAATTGTGAATGGCGCTGAAAACTGTGCAGTCATCAGCGTAAATCCCCATTTCTGATCTTATGTTGGAGAAAAGGTCATTGATGAAGCAGCTGAAGATGGTTGGGCCTAGGACACTTACTCTATCAAACCAGATTATTCTCTCTCCCCAGCTCCAGAGTGAGTGAGGCCAGGACAAACAGCAAAATTCCTGCCCCGCAATCTCCAATCACCATCAAGAGTCTTGTTAGGAACATAACTGGAGTTGAATGTACACTTTGTGTGTTCAAAATCGTGTCTACTTATTTGTATAGCTCTAGATACATAGGTTCCTAAGAACGCCGGAAATTGGAGCGAGAGTTGGCCATACGGCCCCTCGAGCCTGCTCCATCATTCAACAAGTTCATGGATAATTTCTTATCTCAACATCACACTCCTGCCCTAACCCCATATCCATTGATTCCCTTAGTGTATTAAGATGTACCGATCTCAGTGTTTCATATTCTCAACGACTGAGTATTCACAGCCCTCTGGGCCAGAGAATTTCAAAGATGCACAGATCACTCGGGACAGAGTGGAACTGACCAGTTCCAGACCTCTGCTCTGATTGGGAATGGGTTGCTTCATCTGAAACAACATCCCTTCTGCCCCACACTATAATCACTCAATCCTTATCCTCCGTTGTCATTTACAAATATTTCACACCTGATGTGATCTAACCAGGACTTTGTATAGCTGTAAAAAAAAACCTTCTCCCCTTTATATAACTGCCTCTGTAACAAATTATACAGCAAGTTTAATGAGGTTTTATATAGTGACTCTGAAATATAAAAACCGATTAATCAGAATAAAGGAATTAAAAATCGGTTTGAAATCAATTCCGTCATTTTTTTAATTTCAAAACTATATAAGAATCGCGAATTCAACTGTCATTGGATCTTGGAAAACGCATCAGGCACCACATTCTGTGCATCGACACTGTAGGCTCCAACACCTAGGAACATAACAAATAGGAGCAGGCTTTCGGCCCCTCGAGCCAGCTCCGCCATTCATTAAGATCATGGCTGATCATCGACCTCATCTCCACTTTCCTGCACTCTCCCCATATCCCTTGATTCCCTTACTATTCAAAAATCTATCGATCTATATCTTGAATACACTCAATGACTGAGCCTCCACAGCCCCCTGGGGTAGAGTGTTCTAAACTTGCACCACCCGCTAAGTGAAGAAATTACTCCTCAGCTCAGTCCTAAATGGCCGACCCCTTATTCTGAGACTGCGACCCCTGGTTCTAGACTTCCCAGCCAGGGGAAACTTCCTCCCTGCACCTACCCTGTCAAGCCCTGTAAGAATTAAGTATGTTTCAATGAGATCACCTCTCATTCTTCTAAACTCTAGAGAATATAAGCCTAGTCTACTCAACCTCTTTCAATATTGTTTTTTCTTAACTCTCAGTTTTAAATGCGAATCGGGGCGTCAGATATTTACAATCTATATTAATAACTTACATAGTAGGACCGAGTGTAATGTATTCAAGTTTGCTGACGATACAAAGCTAGGTGGGAAAGGGTTGTAGACAGGTTAAGTGAGTGGGCAAGAATGTGGCAGATAGAGTATAATGTGGGGAAATGTGAGGTTATTCATTTTGGTAAGAAGATTAGAGAAATAGAATATTTTTAAATGGTGAGAAACTATTAAACGTTTGTGTTCAGATGGATTTGGGTATCATTGTACACGAAATACAGAAAGTGAATATGCAGGTACAGTAAGCAATTAGGAAGGCACATAGCATGTTGGCCTTTATTGTAAGTGGTTTAGAGTACAAGAGTAAGGAAGTCTTGCTGCAATTGTACAGGGCTTTGTTGGGACTGCACTTGGAGTACTGGGTACTGTTTTGATGCCCGTAACTAAGGAAGGATAAACTTGCCTTAGATTGGGTGCAAGGAAGGTTCACTAGATTTACTCCTGGGGTGAGAGGGCTGTCCTATGATAAGAGATTGAGTGGAATGGGCCTATACTCTCGGGCCTTCAGAAGAATGAGAGGAGATCTCTTTGAAACACATAGAGGCCTTGAGAGTGCAGCTGCTGAGAGGCTGTCCCTTCTGGCTGGAGAGTCTAGAACCAAGGGTCACAGTCTCAGAATAAGGGGTCGGCCATTTTGGACTGAGGTGAGGGGAAATTTCTTCACTCAGAGGGATGTGAATCTTTGGAATTCTCTGCCTCAGAGGGCTTTGGCTGTTCAATCATTGAGTATGTTCAAGGCTGAGATCGAAAGATTTTTGGACAAAAAGGGAATCAAATTAAATGGGAATAGTGTGGGAAAGTGGAGTTGAGGTTAAAGATCAGCCAAGATCTTATTGAATGGCAGAGCAGGAGAGATGCGCGGTATGGCCGACTCCTGCTCCTATTTCCTATGCTCTTACAATACATAGTTGAACTGCAAAGTTTTGCAGGGCTAAGAGGAAAGAGCCGGGGAGTGGGACTAAGTAGTTAGCTCTTTCAGAGAGCCAGTACAGGCACGATGAGCTGAAAGAAATATTGCGCTGTATCGTTCAATGATTCTATTAATAGATCAATTACTGCGATTCTGTACAGCCCTCCTAAACAATGCACCGGAATTCTATTTCGGTAAAGGAGCTCTTCATGCTCACATCCTCTTCAGCCTCAGGCACGCGTCATCTTTGCCCTCCCGCTCACATTCCCTTCACCCTCACGCTCGCGTCCCCATCGCCCTCCAACTCGTGTCCCCTTACCCCGCACCCTCGCATCCCCTTCCCCCTCCCCTTTCACTTCCACCTCCCCCTCCCCCTCGCTTGCCCGTCCCCCTCCCCCCTCACGTCCTCTTCCCCCTCAAGTCACCTTCCCCCTTGCATCCCCTTCCCCCCTCACGTTACCTTCCCCCTCCCCTTCGTGTCCCCATCCCCCTCCCCATTCCCCTCGCGTCCCCTTCCCCCTCCCCGCCCCCCTCGCATCCCCTTGCCCTCGCATCCCCTCCCCATCCCCTCCCGTTCCCCTCCCCCCTCACCACCCCCCTCCACCTCGCGTCCCCTTCCCCCTCCACCTCGCTTCCCCTTCCCCTCACTTCCACTTCCCCCTCACGTACCCTACCCACTCCCGCTCCCCTTCCCCTTCCCCCTCACCATCACCCTCCCCCTCGTGTCCCCTTCCTCCTCCTCCTCATGTCCCCTTCCCCCTCCCTCCCCCCCTCGCTTCCCCCTCCCTCCCCCCTCGCTTCCCCTTCCCCCTCCCTCTCCCCCTCACTTCCCCTTCCCTTCCCTCTCCCACTCACTTCCCCCTCCCCCTCGCATCCCCTTCCCCCTCCCTCTCCCCCTCACATCCCCTTCCCCCTCCCTCTCCCCCTCGCTTCCCCCTCCGCCTCCACTTCCTTTCCCCTTCCCCTTCCGCCCTCCCCCTCACGTCACCCTCCCCCTCCCAACTCCTCCCTCGCGACCCCTTCCCCCTCCCCTTCCCCCCTCACATCCCCCTCCCCCTCCCCACTCCCCGCCCGTGTCCCCTTCCCCCTCCCCATCCCCCCTCGCGTCCTCTTCCCACTCCCCTTCCCTTCACGTCCCCTTCGCCCCGCATTTCCTTCCCCTCCCCCGCGCACATTCCCCTCGCATCCCCGTCCCCCTCCCCCTCCCCCTCCCGTCCCCATGCCCCTCCCCCTCGCGTCCCCTTCCCCCTCCCCATCGCGTCACCCTTCCCGATCGCGTCCCCCTCCCCATTGCATCCCCTCCCCTTTCCCCCTCCCCCTCGCATCCCCGTCCCTTTCCTCTCATGTCACCTTCCCCCTCCCCCTCGCCCCTTCCCCTTGCGCCCCCTTCCCTCCCTCCCCATCACGTCCCCCTCCCCTTCCCCATCCCCGTTGCTTCCCCTTCCCCCTCCCCCTCCCCTTCCTCTCCCCCTCATGTCCACTTCCTCCTCCACTTCCCCTCCAGCTCCCCCTCATGTCCCCTTCCCCCTCCCCTTCCCCTTCGCCCTCCCCTCCCCCTCCCCCTCCCCTTCCCCTCCCCCTCATGTCCCCTTCCTCCTCCACTTCCCCTCCACCTCCCCCTCATGTCCCCGTCCCCCTCCCCTTCCCCCTCCCCCTCCCCCTCCCCTCCCCCTCCCTCTCGCGTCCCCTTCCCCTTCCCCCTCCCCCTCTCCCTCACGTCTCCTTCCCCCTTCCCTTCCCCCTCGCATCCCCTTCCCCCTCGCGTGCCCTTCCCCCTCGCATCCCCTTCCCACTCCCCCTCCGTCCCCTTCCCCCTCCCCCTAGCGTCCACTTCCCCCTTCCCCTCACGTCCCCGTTCCATCAAGGTCATCATCTGAATCCTGTGCAGTAGAATTCTTGCATGAACTCACCCAGTAGTGAGCTGACACCCGATCGGCCTCTTTCCCCTGGCCTGGCTTCAGCCCACTGGTGTTCAGTAGATCACCACGTGCAGAGCCCGCCTCCATACTACACTCTAAAATCCTCGCAGTGCCATTTCCTGAGCTGGTGCCTTTGACTGCCAGATGCACTGATGGTGTGTCTTCTTCTCCTCTTTCAATGCTCTCCTCCATCGATTTAGGGACTGGCTGTTCATGTTGGAGTTCTTGCATAACTGAAAGGAGAAAGGCACACGGGTCAGGATGTGGTGAGGAAAGGGGAAAGCAAGATACCCATGTATACACCATCAACAGCCTATAAGTGAGTATAGTGTGTGAGCTGAGGGGCAAATGGGATGTGAGAAGAACGATTAGGTGTGAGCAGACCGTCATCATAAACAATGATTTCAACTTTCCCGTTCGCCACGGCCTCTGTGAATGCTGCTCGAATGATGTCGGGCGCTGTTCCCTCCAACTCCATCAGGTTCTCCAGACGGGCTTTCCCTCCACCCATCTGCTGTGGCTGCTGGTGGTTATCAGCAACCATTTCCTGCAAGAGAACTTGAAGTGTCAGTGAGTGTGGTGCTTTGTGTTTTGGTGATGTGCCTGCCATTGTTGAATAGTTGCCAGTGTGTGCTATGTGTGTGATGTGGTTGTGTGTCTTGCAGCAGTGGTCAGTGTGTGTGGGTCACGTGAATCTATGATTCTGAAGTATGATTGGTGATTGCTAGAGACTGTAGTGAGTGATGGGGGTGTGGCCCATTGAGCAATGTGTGAGACTTGTGGTGCAGAGGGTGTGATATGGCATTTGATGATGTATTCACGCAAATTGACCACTCATCTGAGGTCAATAAACTTTTTGATGCACAGTAGCCAGGTCCTGGGCCTAACTCTTGTCGCACTGATGGCTTCAGCGATCTCTCCCGCAGTCTTCTGGTTTTCTGCCTTGAAGGCCTCTTGAGCCCTAGGATGGTGTGTCTTCTTCTCCTCTTTCACTGCCCTCCTCCATCGAATCAGGGACAGGCTGGCCAAGTTGGAGATCTTATGTAACTGAAAGGGGAAAAGCACAAGGGTCAGGATGTGCTGATGAAAGGGGGAAAAGCAAGAGTCACATGCATATACCATCAACAGCTTATAATTGAGAATATATTGTGGGCTGAGGGGCAAGTGGGATGTGAGAAGACGGATTAGGTGTGAGCAGACCGCCATCATCATCAATGCTTTCAACTTTCCCGTTCACCACGCACTCTGTGAATGCTGCTCGAATGCTGTCGAGCGCTGCTCCCTCCAATTCCATCCGGTTCTCCAGACGGTCTTTCCCTCCACCCATCTGCTGCAGCTCCCGGTGGTTATCATCGACCATTTCCTGCTAGAGAAAGTGAGGTGTCAGTGCACGTGGTGCTTTGCATTTGGATGATGTACCTGCCATTGATGAATAGTTACCAGTGTGTGCTAGGTGTTGTGATGTGGGTGTGTGTCTTGCAGCAGTGGTCAGTGTGTGTGGGTCATGTGAAACTATGATTGAGTAGTATGAGTGGTGATTGCTAGAGATTGTTTGTAGCTGAGTGACTGGGGTGCGGCACATTGAGCAATGTGCGAGGCTTGTGGTGCAGATGGTGCGATATGGCATTTGATGATGCATTCACCCACCTTGACCACTCGTCTGAGAACATTAAACTTTTGTGGTACTGCATCCAGGTCCTGGAGCTAACAATTGTCGCAACACAGCCCTCTGATGTTCTGCCTTGAAGGCCTCTTGATCCTCTGGGATAGATGGCCTGAAGCGTTTATGAAACCCCAGGACCAAGGCCTGATTGCTGCATCTGAAAAAGTACTCATCCTTTCCCTAAGCTGTTAGAACATGGCTCTCTCCACAATGACAATGAGTTGCTTCTGCATCAAAGCACTTCCTCCTAAAGTAGTGCAGTGAACCTAGGCCAAACTTTATTGGCCATTAGAATGCACATGATACTGCCCCCCTGTTCAGTGCTATGCCAATCAGCAGCGGGTTTAGGGCTGAGATCAGCTTTGCAATCATTTCAAAGAGCAGGATTTTGTGTGTTGCCTGCAACACTTACAAATGACTGCAACACTTACAAATGACTGGAGCAGATGGATCTTTGCGCTGCCTGCGCCTGTTTTCAGGCCTTGTACAATTTCTAGAGCTTTATTACAGATCACAACAAATTGCCGCATAACAACAATGCTCCTGATGTCCCTACTGGATTTTGTTGCCAATTATCTTAAATCTGTGTCCTTTGGTAACCGACCCTCCCGCCAGTGGAAACAGTTTCTCCCTATATACTCTATCAAAGCCCTTCATGATTTTGACTGCCTCATGTAAATCTACACTTATCTGCTTTAAGAAGAACAATCCCAGATTCTCTAATCTCTCCACATAACTGAAGTCGCCGTAACAATTCAGGGAGTAAGTCTTTGTGTAATGGGGATCCCTGGAAATGTGATTTATTTGCACTTTGCTCCTGGAAGTGAGAAAATAAGTGCAAGAAACTCCTGACAGTGAGTTCTTTGCAGGGCTTCTGTGGAACAGTTAGTATTTGTGGATGGGTTCCCAGTAATTGTGCCATAACCCCAGTAATTTCCATGCAATTGTAAATCTTTATTCAGTTACCAATGACTCCATCACCATTTACAATAATAGGGCTCTTGGAATCTTGTCACATGGGTTTCTGGATGCGTATCAATAATAGTGGGGTTCCCTCAAGAATATTTCAATGTTTAGAGCAGGAAAATGGCCATATCTGACTATGTGCAGGCTCAATGGTTGTGTATTTCTGGGAAAGATTCTGAGTCATGTGCAGGCATTCCTTGCGGTTGGCAGGAGTGTGTCAGCATTTTGTGGGCAATGGAAATAGGAAAATGTTTGTCATGGATCTTCAGGAATGAGTAAAGAATATTCCCGGGGTCACAAACACATGGGCCCAGAAATTCGGGTCGGAGGCTTTCCACGGGTCCAAGCCGCTGACCTGCATTTACCTAGTGCGCCGGCCGTTGAGCTGTGGGCCTGCATGGCATTTCGATCCTGGGCCTCCTCCAACTGCCGGTACGCAGTTTCGATATCCCAGGGACGCGGTTCGTTCGATGTATCCCCTGGGATCACGTGGGCCATGGAGAGCCAATCGTAGCAGGGAATGCTTCATTCATAAGTTTGACAGGAAGAGCTGTCAAATCTATAATTACTCTAAGCTCCAATACATCACTAAAACTTGAAATAAATTTTTAAAAATCACATTTTTAGAATAGCTATAAATTACGTGAAATAGCTATTTTAAACAATAATTTAAATTTGTGAAAAAAATAATTACATTTTCTAACGGGGCTAAAAATGAACCTACCTTTCTTTAAAGTATTTAAAATAATAAAACTGTGACAAAATGATTTAATTTTAATTAATTCACCACTGGGCCATGGTTTGCTTTCACTGACTGAGGTTGAAGTCCACACTGAGAACTGGATAGAAATTCTCTGAAATTACAGAACGTCATTATCACAGAGATCATCAGAAACCTGTAAATAATCCTGTTCTTGCTTCACCCAATATGGTCATACTGGCGATTGCACAGAGCGTGTTTAATCCTGAGCTTTGGGGAGATTCAAATTACATCTGTGCAATATCGGGTTAAATATAATTTATGATATTGCAACACGTTCTGTGAAAGAGATTAACTGAATATGTTTGTTTAGTCACTGTAAATAATGTCAGTCTCCTTGCGCCCTAATCATGTCAGTGGAGATTTCTCCCGCCTTATATAAGGGCCTTCGCTCAGTGTGTTAACCCAGAGTGTCTCTCGGAGCTTGGTCTACAGAAGAACCCAGGATCAGCACTCTGCAGAAGTTTGAAGAAAGGATCGGAGACCTCCATGAGAAAATATGGCAATGGCTGCAACTCTACGTGTGCAGAAGATTTATTATCCCACCCTTGCTGTTATTGGTGTCCCTGGTAAGTCTCTATCTCGTAGTATTAATCCTGTAATCATTTTTATTGTATTCCTGTCTGGAACTGTCAAATCCCAGTTGCTGTTGGTGTTCCTTGTAAGTGTCCCTGTCCCTATTTCATGCAGTAAACGATATTTAACTGTAAACACTGTGCTCATTATGCAAGTCTCCATATCCAACAATTCATTGTATTCTGTTTACTCCTCTTGCTGTGTGATTGAAAGTATATTGTTCCTTGGCAGTGTTACTGGGTGATTTATTGAATGAATCATTCCAGCGGCGTTCTGGAGCCACGTCATGATCCAAAACGTGACGTGGCCAGGAGGGAGCAGCTGATTGGGTGAGTATGGCCAGGGAGTATTTATACTCTATAGATTGACAGTTAAGCTTCATGGTTTATAAAGTTTAGAAGGTCTTCATTTTTTGCTGTTTATAATTTCTAGTGTTAGTAGCCAAGGGCCCTTGAGTGTATCGTTTAATTGTAGTGTAATAGGTGGTATTGATTGATTTAAATTACTTTAAATTAATTGAAGGGTAAGTCACGGCAGGACAGCTTGGTGTCGTGGTATGTTCCTCCTAAACTATTTGGGAATCAGGGAAAATTCCTGTGTCCCTGACGACCATGTGTGTGGGAAGTGTTTCCAGCTGCAGCTACTGGAAGACAGCATTGCATCGCTGGAGCTGCGAATGGATACATACTGGAGCATTTGCGATGCTGAGGATGTCGTGAATATCATGTTTAATGAGTTGGTCACACCGCAGGTAAAGGCAGCACAGGCAGAAAGAGAATGGGTGACCATCAGGCAGAGTAGTAGGCGCAGGCAGGTAGTGCAGGGGTCCCCTGAGGTCATCCCCCTCTCAAACAGATATACCGCTTTGGATATTGTTGGGGAGGATGGCTTATCAGAGGAAGGCAGCAGCAACCAACTTCTTGGCACCGTGGGTCATTCTGTTGCACAAGGCAGAAGGAAAAATAGTGGGAGAGCTATAGCAATAGGGGATTCTATTGTAAGGGGAGTAGCTAGGCGTTTCTGTGGCCGCAAATGAGACTCCAGGATGGTGTGTTTCCTGTCTCGGTGTGGTGGCAGATCATTCTGGAGGTTGAGGGCGAGCAGCCAGTTATCGTGGTGCATATAGGTACCGACGATATTGGTAAAAACCGGGACGAGGTCCTAAAAGCTGAAAATAGGGAGTTAGGAGGTAAATTTTTAAAAAAAGGACCTCAAAGGTAGAATCTCAGGATTGCTACCAGTGCCACGTGCTAGTCAGAGTAAAACTAGAAGGATGTTTCAGCTGAATACATGGCCAGAAGAATGATGCAAGGGGGAGGAATTCAAATTCCTGGTACATTGGAACCGGTTCTGGGGGAGGTGGGTCCAGTACAAACTGGACGGTTTGCACCTGGGCAGGACCGGGCCCGATGGCCTAGGAGGAGTGTTTGCTAGTGCTGTTGGGGAGGGTTTAAACTAAAATGGCAGGTGTTTGGGAACATGTGCAGTGAGACAGAGGAATGGGAAACAGGAATCGAAGCAATAGTCAGGAAGGAGCAAAGCAAAAGTGGCAGGCAGAGAAGTCAAGGGTTTAAATCAAACATGAGCACAGTAAATAATAGTTCTAAAAGGTCTAAAAGTGTTAATAAAACAAGCCTGAATGCTTTGTGTCTTAATGCGAGGAGCATTCGTAATAAGGTGTATGAATTAGCTGCTCAAATAGATATAAATGGATAGGATATGATTGGGATTATGGAAACATTGCTCCAGCGTGACCAAGGCTGGAACTCAACATGCAAGGGAATTCAGTATACAGGAAAGACATTCAAAAAGGAAAAGGTGGTGGGGTAGCATTGCTGATTAAAGAGTAGGTTAACACAATAGTAAGGAAGGATATTAGCTCTGCTAATGTGGAATCTGTATGGGTAGAGCTGAGAAATACCAAGGGGCAGAAAACGTTAGTGGGACTTGTATACAGACCACCAAACAGTAATGCTGAAAATGGGGATGGCATTAAAAGGGAAATCAGAGATGCATGCAATAAGGGCACAGCAGTTATCATGGGTGACTTTAATCTACATATAGATTGGGCTAACCAAATCAGTAACAATACTGTGGAGGAGGAATTCCTAGAGTGTATACGGGATGGTTTCCTGGACCAATATGTCGAGGAACCAACTAGAGATCAGGTCATCTTAGACTGGGTATTATGTAATGAGAAAGGATTAATTAGCAATCTTGTTGTGCGAGGCCCCTTGGAGCACAGCGATCATAATATGATAGAATTCTTCATTAAGATGGAGAGTGAAGTAGTTGACTCAGAGACTAGGGTCCTGAATTTATATAAAGGAAACTACGTTGGTATGAGGCGCAAGATGGGTACAATGATTGGGGAGTGTTACTAAAGAGGTTGACTCTGGCTAGGCAATGGCAAATATTTAAATATCGCATGGATGAACTTCAGAATTTGTTCATCATTTTTGGCATAAAAATAAAACAAAAAAGGTGACTCAACTGTGGCTAACAAGGGAAATTAGGGATAGCATAAGATCCAACGAGAGGACATATAAATTGGCCAGAAAAAGCAGCAAATCTGAAGTTTGGGATCAGTTTAGTATTCAGCAAATGAGGACAGAGGGATTAATTACGAGGGGGGAAATTGAATATGAGAGTAAGCTTGCAGGGAACATAAAAACTGACTGTAAAAGCTTCTATAGATATGTGAAGAGAAAGAGATTGGTGAAGTCAAACGTAGGCACCTTGCAGTCAGAATCAGGGGAATTTATAATGGGGAACATAGAAATGGATGACCAATTAAATACATACTTTGGTTCTGCCTTCACAAAGGAGGACACAAGTAACCTCCCAGAGATGTCGGGGAACATAGGGTCTAATGAGAGGGAGCAACTGAATGAAATCAGTATTTGTAGGGAAATGGTGTTAAGGAAATTGACGGGATTGTAGGCCGATAAATCCCCAGGGCCTGATAATCTACATCCTAGGGTACTTAAGGAAGTGGCCCTAGAAACAGTAGATGCATTGCTGGTCATCTTCCGAAATTCAATTGAATCTGGAACAGTTTCCATGGATTGGAGGGTAGCTAATCTTACCTCAGTATTCAAAAAAGGAGGTAGAGAGAAAACAGGGATTTATAGACTGGTAAGCCTGACATCGGTAGTGGGGAAAATCCAGGAGTCCATTGTAAAAGATGTAACAGCAGAGCATTTGGAAAACAGTGACAGTAATGGACAAAGTCAACATGGATTTACAAAAGGTAAATCGTGCTTGACTAATGTACAGGAATGTTTTGAGGAAATAACTGGTAGAATAGATAAGGGAGAACCAGTGGATGTGGTGTATTTGGACTTTCAGAAGGCTTTCGATAAGGTCCCGCATAAGAGATTAGCGTGTAAAGTTAAAGCACATGGGATTAGGGGCGAGGTACTTACTTGGATAGAGAACTGGTTGGCAGACAGGAAGGAATGAGTTGGAATAAGCGAGTCTTTTTTCGAGTGGCAGGCATGACTAGTGGGGTACCGCAGGGATCGGTGCTAGTACCCCAGCTATTCACAATATATATTAATGATTTGGACGAGGGAACTAGATGTAATATCTCCAAGTTTACAGAAGTCACAAAGCTGGGTGGGCGTGTGTGCTGTGAAGAGGATGCTGAGAAACTGCAGTATAATTTGGACACGTTCGGTGATTGATCAGATATATGGCAGATGCAGGATAATGTGGATAAATTCGAGGATATCCACTTTGGTGTCAAAAACAGGAAGGCAGATTATTATCTGAACGGCAATAGATTGGGAGAAGGGGAAGTGCAACGAGACCTGGGTGTCCTTGTGCACCAGTTGCTGAAGCTAAGCGTGCAGGTGAAGCAGGCAGTTAAGAAGTCAAATGGTATGTTGGCCTTCGTAGCGAGAGGATTCGAGTACAGGAACAAGGATGTCTTGCTGCAGTTGTACACGGCCTTGGTGAGACCACACCTTGAGTATTGTGTGCAGTTTTGGTCGCCTTATCTGAGGAAGGAAGTTCTTGCCATGGAAGGAGTGCAGCGAAGATTCACCAGGCTGATACCTGGGATGGCAGGAATGACGGTAAAGGAGAGATTGGGTCGATTGGGCTTATACTCGCTGGAGTTTGGAAGAATAAGAGGGGATCCCATTGAAACTTATAAAATTCTAACAGGACTAGACAGACTAGATGCAGGATGGATGTTCCCGATGGTGGGGGAGTCCAGAACCAGGGGGTCACAGACTAACTATAAGGGATAAGCCATTTAGGACAGAGATGAGGAGGAATTTCTTCACCCAGAGAGTGGCACAACTGTGGAATTCTCTACCACAGAAGGCAGTTGAGGCCAATTCATTAAATATTTTCAAGAAGGAGTTGGATATATTTCTTAAGGCTAAAGGGATCAAGAGATATTTGGAGAAAGCAGGGACCGGGTTCTGAATTTGGATGATCAGCCATGATCTCATTAAATGGCGGAGCAGGCTCGAGGGGCCGAATGGCCTACTCCTGCTCCTATCTTCTATGTTTCCATGTTTCTATGAATATCTTACAGTCTGCTGTCTGCTCTGAGTCTGGGAGTAGATTTTACTCTTTACCATCTGGGAGTTAAACAGCGAATGAGGAGGCCGGTGGGATAAAAAGAGGGCGAGACGGATTTTCAGAACCAGCCATGGTCCTTCCATTGATTTTAAAAGAAGGTGGGTCGGGCGGGTTCTATTATTGATGAGGGGTCTGTTCCCCGAACCGATTAGTTGTGTGTGCTCCGGACAGGCGGTGCTTAATTGTTAGACAGTGAAGACAGAAGCAAATCAAGTCAGAAAGAAGTTCATGTCTTTAAGGATATTTTTTACATCTGCTGGGTAAAATTAATGATGCAGTGTTGCAACTGGCGATAAACCATTCCAATTGGTTGTAATTCCAATTGACTGTAAGTGGAGTAATGTGCAGAATAGATTCCTTTATCAGTTTATCGTTTTCTAATCCCTCGATCAATTTAAACCTATTCAGTTCTCACTCATATGTGGACAGCGCCAGATTAACATTGTTCCACTTCCATTCAGATATTTTCTCAAACACAAGGTGGCAGATCATATCGTTAGTTACATCATGTGCCACAGTTGATTTAAGAATATTCTCCTTTGGTCCATTTTTCCACTGCCGTTTCACACCCCAGATGTTTCCTGCCCAGAAAGAGCTGATGAGCCTTCTCTCGATCTCAGCTGTTTGCTGAGATATTCCAAAAGCGAATCCCCAGACCCACTCTCTCCTCATGGTTTGGTGCCTTCCTCTGATTCCTCTACAGAATCCTCTTTAGTTAGAAGTAGATCCGCTGAGTGTGATTTTCGCTGTCTCCTGTTCCGACCTATCTCACTGGTGATGTTTATTTTGAAAGATCTCATTGATGTTTTTAATTCACTCTTGTACTCTGCCTCTGCAAATAATTTCAGCTAAAGTTTGAACCAAACCCGCCCGGCGGGAACAGGGTGCGTTCAGGATGGACACCCGTTTTACAGTCCGCCAGATTTTGCTCTTCATTGAATTCAATGTTCCGGGCAATTGGACGGTGAGTGAAACAGTTGTCTGACCCGAACCCGCCCCATTTCCACTGGCCGAGTTAGTGTAAACTTTGGGTTTCTACAGGTCCTTGCTTGGTTTCGGTACCAGGGACCACTCTGAAATTATCGTTAATAAAATGTGAGGCAAGTCAGCAGGTGTAAAAGGCCATTCTGCCAGGGCACCTAAAATGGGTGAACAACCCTGTTGCTCGGCAAATATCCAAGCAGGCACTTTCCAGCAGAAGGCATTGCACAGTGAACAGGAGCAGCACCCCGGGGATTACCAACCATATCCCAGGGTCACTGATCAGGAGAGGAGCCCTGGGGATTAACCCCACCATCTCCCAGCGTCACTGAGCAGGAGAGCCGCCCTGGGGATTGCCCCCACCATATCCCAGGCTCACTGATCAGGAGCAGCACCCAGTGGAGTACCCCCACCATATCCCAGGGTCACTGATCAGGAGCAGCACCCAGGGGATTACCCCCACCATATCCAAGGGTCACAGATCAGGAGCAGCACACAGGGGATTACCGCCACCATATCCCAGGGTCACTGATCAGGAGCAGCACCCAGGGGATTACCCCACCATATCCCAGGGTCACAGATCAGGAGCAGCACACAGGGGATTACCGCCACCATATCCCAGGGTCACTGATCAGGAGCAGCACCCAGGGGATTACCCCACCATATCCCAGGGTCACAGATCAGGAGCAGCACCCAGGGGATTACCGCACCATATCCCAAGGTCACAGATCAGGAGCAGCACCCAGGGGATTACTCCACCATATTCCAGGGTCACTGGTCAGAAGCAGCACCCAGGGGGTTACCCCCACCATTTCCCAAGGTCACTGATCAGGAGCAGCACCCAGGGGATTACCCCACCATATTCCAGGGTCACTGGTCAGGAGCATCACCCAGGGGATTACCGCCACTATATCCCTGGGTCACTGATCAGGAGCAGCACCCAGGGGAATACCCCCAGCATATCCCAGGGTCACTGATCAGGAGCAGGAGCCTTGGCGATTATCCGCAGCATATCCCAGCGGCACTGATCAGGAGCAGCACCCAGGGGATTACCGCAGCATATCCCAGAATCACTGAACAGCAGCAGGACCCAGAGGATTGCCCCACCATATTCCAGGTTCACTGATGAGGAGCAGTACCCAGGGGATTACCCCCACCATATCCCAGGGTCACTGATCAGCAGCAGCACTCGGGGGATTACCACACCATAAAGCAGAGTCATTGAACAGGAGCAGCACCCAGGGGATTACCCCACCATATCCCAGGGTCACTGGTCAGGAGAAGCACCCAGGGGATTACCCCCACCATATCCCAGCATCACTGGTCAGGAGCAGCACCCGGGGGATTACTCCCACGATATCCCAGGGTCACTGATCAGGAGCAGCACCCGTGGGAATACCCCCACCATATCCCAGGGTCACTGATCAGGAGCAGAACCCAGGGGATTGCCGCAACCACATCCCAGGGTCACTGATCAAGAGCAGCACACAGGGGATTACCCCACCATATCCCAGGGTCACTGATCAGGAGCAGCACACAGGGGATTACCCACACCATATCCCAGGTTCACTGATCACTAGCAGCACCCAGGGGATTATCGTCACCAAAACCCAGGGTCACTGATCAGGAGCAGCTCCCAGGGGATTATCTCCACCATATCCCAGGGTCACTGATCAGGAGTAGCACCTAGGGGATTACCCACACCATATCCCAGGTACACTGATCAGGAGCAGCACCCAGGGGATTACCCACACCATATCCCAGGGTCACTGGTCAGGAGTAGCACCCAGGGGATTACCCACACCATATCCCAGGGTCACTGGTCAGGAGCAGCGCCCAGGGGATTACCCACACCATATCCCTGGGTCACTGATCAGGAGCAGCTCCCAGGGGATTACCCCCACCATATCCCAGGGTCACTGGTCAGGAGGAGCACCCAGGGGATTACCCACACCATATCCCTGGGTCACTGGTCAGGAGCAGCACCCAGGGGATTACCCACACCATATCCCTGGGTCACTGGTCAGGAGCAGCACCCAGGGGATTACCCAGACCATATCCCTGGGTCACTGGTCAGGAGTAGCACCCAGGGGATTACCCACACCATATCCCTCGGTCACTGGTCAGGAGCAACACCCAGGGGATTATCCCCACCATATCCCAGGGTCACTGATCAGGATGTGCACTCAGGGGATTACCCCAACATATCCCTGGGTCACTGGTCAGGAGCAACACCCAGGGGATTATCCCCACCATATCCCAGGGTCACTGATCAGGATGTGCACTCAGGGGATTACCCACACCATATCCCAGGTACACTGCTTAGGAGCAGCTCCCAGTGGATTAACCCAACCATATCCCAGGGTCACTGATCAGGAGCAGCACCCGGGGGAATACCCCCACCATATTCCAGAGGCAGTGATCAGGAGCAGCACATTAGAGATTACCCCCACCATACCCAGATCACTGATCAGGAACAGCATCAACGCAAATAGCCAAACCTTTCCCCAGGTCAATGATCAGGAGTAGCAGCCAGGGGATAATCCCCTTCAATATCAATATTCTTTGATCAGGAGCACGACTCAGGCGATTATTCGCACCAAATTCCAGGGTCACTGATCAGGAACAGGACTCATGTGGACAATGTGCAACAGAAAATGTGAGAGATAACATAAAGAGAATGTCAAGAACTTCAAAAAGTGATAATAATAGTGTAAATCGTGGGATTGTCAGAGATATAAAGGAGAGCAATGGAAGACAAAAAAGACAGTAGGAGCTGTAAAGAGGGAATATGAAAAGAAAATTGCGATGGATATCAAAATGTACCACAAAATGTTTTAAAATTATGTACGGATAAATGGAGTAAGGAGTAATGTGGCCTCTTTAAAAACAGATACTGGTAATATTGCAAATGAAAATAAGGAAATACGAGACTTGTTGACGAATTACATTGGAACAGAGCCTATACACATAAGAGTGCATCAGAAAAAGGGGTCAGTGTAGGGAGAAATGGTTAAACGTAGCATTCGTAACAAGATAGATGAGTTGACAGCACAAATAGAATTAAATGGGTTTGATCTGATAGCCATTAGAGAGACGTGGTTGCAAGATGACCAAGACTGGAAACTGAATATTACGGGGTATTTGCAATTTCGTAGGGATAGGCAGAAAGCAAAAGGAGGTGGTGTAGCTCTGTTAATAAGGGATTAGATCAGTGCTGTAATGAGAAATGATATTGGCCTAAAAGATCAAGACCTAGAATCAGTTGGGGTGGAGATAAGAAATACTAAAGGTAAGAAGTCACTTGGTGGAGTGGTCTACAGGCTTACAAACAATAGCCACACAGTAGGACAGCGTATAATTTAAGAAATATTTGATGCTTGTAAGAACGTAATGGCTTTAATCATGGGATATTTTAATCTTCATATTGACTGGACAAAGCAAATTGGCAAAGAGAGATTGAGAAAGAGTTCTTAGAGTGTATACAGGATGGTTTCTTGGAACAATGAGCCGTGAACACAACCAGGGAGAAGACTATTTGATATCTGACCATTTGTAAGGAGGCTGGATTAATTAATGATCTCGAAGTAAAGGATCCACTTGGGAAGAGTGAACATAGCATGGTAGAATTTCAAATTCAGATTGAGGGTGAGAAAGCTAGATCTCAAACTAATGTCCGGAACTTAAGCAAAGGTAATTGGAAAGGTATGAAGGCAGACTTGGTTAAATTGAACTGGGAACATTTATTGCAGGGAAAGACTGTAGAAAAGCAGTGGCAAACATTTAAGGAGATATGTCATTACTCTCAGCAAAAATATATTCCAGTGAGAAAGAAAGACTCTAAGAGAAGGAGGAACCATCCGTGGCTAACTAAGGAAATAAAGGATGGTATCAAATTGAAAACAAAACATACAATGATGCGAAGAATAGTGAAAGGTCAGAGGATTGGGAAATTTTTAAACCAGCAAAGGGTAACTAAAAAGACGATAGAGAGAAAAGGTAGCTTATGAGAGTAAGCTAGCAGGAAATGTGGAAACAGACAGTAAGCATTTCTACATGTATACAAAAAGGAAGAGAATAGCTAAAGTAAAAGTTAATCCCCTAAAGGATGAGGCTGGGGAGCTAATAAAATTGGAAACACAGAAATGCCGGAGACATTGAACAAATATTTTGCATCGACCTTCACGGTAGAAGAAACTAAATGCATCCCAATAATGGATAATCAAGGGGCTATTCGGGTGGGATGGAACTTAAAACAATCACTAACACTAGAGAGAATGTACTAGAGAAACTAATGGGACTAAACGTGGACAAATCCCCTGGACCAGCTGGCCTGCATCCTAGAGTCTTTAAATGGGTGGCTGCAGAGATAGTAGATGCATTTGTTGTAATCTACCAAAATTCGCTGGATTCTGGAGAGGTCCCAGGGGACTGGAAAACCGCACATGTAACGCCGCTATTTAAGAATGGAGGGAGACAGAATGCCGTCAACTATCGAACAGTTAGCCTAACAACTGTCATTGGGAAAATGCTGGCATCCATCATTAAGGAAGTGGTAGCAGGACATTTAGAAAATCATAATATAGTCAAGCAGATTCAACATGGTTTATTGAAAGGGAAATCATGTTTGACAAATTTGCTGGAGCTCTATGAGGATGTAACGAGCAGGGTGGATAAAAGGGAACCAGTAGATGTCATGTATTTGGATTTACAGAAGGCATTCGAAAAGATGCCACATAGAAGGTTAGTACACAAGATAAGAGATGACGCAGTTGGGAGTACTAGAATGGCTAGAGGATTGGCTAATGAACAGAAAGCAGAAAGTCAGGAAAAATAGGTCTTTTTCAGGTGGACAAACTGTAACTAGTGGGTGCCGCAGGGATCAGTGCTGGGGCCTCAACTATTTACAATCTATATCAATGACTTGGATGCAGGGATTTAGAGTAATTTAGCCAAATTTGCTGATGATACAAAGATAGGTGGGAAAGCAAATTGTGTGGAGCCCGAAAAGAATCTCGAAATGGGTATAGATAGGCTAATTGAGTGGGCAAAAATCTTGCAGATGGAGTTTAACGTGGTAAAATGCGAGGTTATCCACTTGGGTAGGAAAAGTAAAAAATATAACAAAATGCTGCAGTTCATAGGAATCTGTAGTTCCTTGTACATGAAACACAAAACGTTAGCATGCAGATACAGCAAGTAATTAGATAGGCAAATGGAAAGTAAGGGGGCTGGAGTATAACAGCAGGGATGTCCTGTTACAACTGTACAGGACGTTGGTGAGACCGCACCTGGAGTACAGTTTTGGTCTCCTTATTTAAGGAAGGATATAATTGAATTGGAGGCAGCTCAGAGAAGGTACACGAGGTTGATTCCGGAGATGGAGTGGTGGTCTTATGAAGAACGGTTGAACAGGTTGTGTCAATAATCATTGGTGTTTAGCAGAATGTGAGGTGATCTTATTGAACCATAAGATTCTGAAGTGGCTTTACAGGGTAGATGCAGAAAGGATGTTTCCCCTCGTGGGAGAATCTAGAACTAGGGTGCATAATTTCAGATTAAGGGGTCACCCATTTAAATCGGAAATGAGGAAAGATTTCTTCTCTCAGAGGGTCGTGAATCTTTGGAATCCTCTCTCCCAAAGATCTGTGGAGGCTGGGTCGATTAATATATTTAAGGTGGAGATAGTCAGATTTTTGAAAGGTATTTGAGTCATGGGTTATGGGGAGCGGACACGGAAGTAGATTTGAGGCCACGATCAGAGCCGCCATGATCTTATTGAATGACGGAGCAGGCGCGAGGGGACAAATGACCTACTCCTCCTCCTACATCTTATATACTTATGTTCTTATGTCAGCATTCACAATTGAGGAAGATGATAATATACCTGACATTCCAGGGAAATTATTAACGAATCAATGACAGGAACACACAAAAAATAACGTAAGCTAGAAAACAGTATTAGCAAATATAATGGTAGGAAAGTATGATAATCTCCAGGGCCAGATGGTTTCCACCCCGTGGTTTTAATGGAACCAGTGAGGAAATAGCAGATGCATTAGCCATAATATTTTGAAGCTCTCTCGAGTTAGGAATTGTCCAGTTCGGTTGCAAAATTAAAACTGTAATTGTTATTTAGGAAAGCTGAAATAGAGAGAAACCAGGAAATTATAGACCGGATAGTCTAACAGCTGTTTTTGGGAAGTTATTCAGCAAAACTGAGCAATTATTATTTATTTATGGGATGTGGTCTGCACTGGCAAGGCCAGCATTTTTGCCCATCCCTCATTGCCCTTGAGAAGGTGGTGAAGAAGTTACTCCCACACTGCTGTTAGGGAAATAGTTCCAGGCATTTGACCCAGCTACGATGAAGAATCAGCGATATACTTCTAAGTCAGGATGGTGTGTGACTTGGAGGGGGACTTGGTGGTGGTGGTATTCCCAGGCGCCTGCTGTCCTTGTTCTTCTAGGTGGAAGAGATCGCAGGTTTGTGAGTTACTGCCGAAGAAGCCTTGGCGAGTTGCTGCAGTGCATCTTGTAGACGGTACACACTGCAGCCACGGTGCGCCGGTGGTGGAGGGAGTGAATGTTTATGGTGGTGGATGGGGTGCCAATCGAGCGTGTTACTTTGTCCTGAATGGTGTCGAGCTCTTTGAGTGTTCTTGGAGCTGAACTCATCCAGGCAAGTAGAGAGTATTCCATCACACGTGAGCCTTGTAGATGCTGGAAAGGCTTTGGGAGTCAGCATGTGAGACACGTGCCACAGAATACCTTGTCTCTGACCCACTCTTGTTGCCACAGTGTTTATGTGGCAACAAGAGCAGGTCCATTTAATATCTGGTCAATGGTGACCCCAGTAAGTCGATTGTGGGGGATTCGGCGATGATAATGCTGTTGAATGTCAAGGGAAGGTGGTTCGACATTAAGTGATACGGAACCGATTTAGATGAATCAAATTTGAATACCGATAGACATGATCTCATGAAATGGCGGAACAGGCTCGAGAGGCTAAATGGTACACTGCTGCTCCAATGTTCATATGTTCTGAACACCCCATAATATCCCAGGGACACTGGTCAGCATCAGGACTCAGGGGTGTGCATACTCAGCAAATCCCAGTGTCGCTGACCACCATCAGGGCTCAGGGGTGGGCATACTCAGCAAATCCCAGGGTCACTGAGCAGCATCAGGACTCAGGATTATTCATACTCAGCAAATCCCAGGGTCACTAATCAGCATCAGGGCTCAGGGGTGTGCATACTCAGCAAATTCCAGGGTCACTAAAAAGCATCAGGACTCAGGGGTGTGCATACTCTGCAAATCCCAGGGTCACTGGTCAGCATCAGGACTCAGGATTGTGCATACTCAGCAAATTTCAGGGTCACTAATCAGCATCAGGACTCATGGGTGTGCATACTCAGCAAATCCCAGGGTCACTGATCAGCATCAGGACTCAGGGGTGTGCAAACTCTGCAATTTCCAGGGTCACTGGTCAGTGTTTGGACTCAGGGGTGTACATACTCAGCAAATCCCAGAGTCACTGGTCAGTATCAGGACTCAGGGGTGTGCATACTCAGCAAATCTCAGGGTCACTGGTCAGTATCAGGAATCAGGGGTGTGCATACTCAGCAAACCCCAGATCACTGATCAGCATCAGGACTCAGGAGTGTGCATACTTAGCAAATCCCAGGATCACTGATCAGCAGCTGCACCATATTAGAGGATAATACTGCAGAGGCTGGAAATCTGAAATAACAACAGAAAATGCTGGAAATACTCAGCAGGCCAGGCAGCATCCGTGGAGAGAGAAACAGAGTTTACGTTTCAGGTCTGGGACCCTTCATCAGTTCTGATGCTGCCTGGCCTGCTGAGTGTTTCCAGCATTTTTTGTTGTTATAGCAGCAGGGTTGAATGGGGTTTACACCCTCAGCTTATCCCAGAGTCACTGATCAGGAGCAGGACCAAAGGGGGTTACACCCTCAGCCTATCCCAGAGTCACTGATCAGGAGCAGGACCGAAGGGGTGATACACCCTCAGCATATCCCAGAGTCACTGATCAGGAGCAGGAACCAGAGGGGATCAACCTCAGCATATCACAGGGTCACTGATTCCAATTATAACTGACAAGGCCCAGATTCGATGCTGGGATCTTCTGTCAGCACTGTCGGGTTTTGTTGGCACCAGTCAGGGCGTTTACTCTTTGTTCATCAGCAGAGACCATATTCTATTATTGGACATCTCTGAATAAACATAACCGTGTTATTTTTCGTGTTTATTTACCAATTTGCTCAGACCTGGACTTCTCAAATCATTACTGATAGTTGACTTGAAGCCTTATCTCTATAATAACGTTCTGTCACGTTGGATTCCTTCACGGGATGTTGTGGGCTTTTAGTAAATGACATCCATTGATCCACAGCACTGATATTTCTGCTCCCATTCTGATGTATAGTTTCCATTTTCCCCCTTCCTTACAGTTAACTTAGTGACGATTGTGACCCTGTCTCGGGGAAAGTGTGGACTCTCCAAATGTGTCACTCGGTACCTGGTGGCCATGGCAGCGGCGGATCTACTGGTCGTTATCATCGATCTGATACTGAGGCACATCCCCATTGTTTATTATAAAACGTTTGACTTTCTGTTCGATATTAAAGTGTGTAACATCCACGCCGTCCTACTTTATGCAGCCACAGACTGTTCTGTCTGGTTCACCGTCGCTTTCACCTTTGATCGATTTGTGGCTATATGTTGCCAGAAGCTAAAAAACAAATATTGCACCGAGAAATCGGCGGCGGTGGTTATTGGAACAATGACTGTATTGTTCTGTGTGAAGAAAATTTTCTGGTACTTTTTGTTTACAGGCAGATATCTGCTTATGAGACTACCTTGGTTCTGTGCTATGCCCTACAGCGTTATGTTTTCACCAGTATGGACAGCAATTGAATTTCTACATTATATTTTCAACCCGTGTGTACCATTTATCCTGATTCTGATGCTCAATATTTTAACTGTCAGACACATTTTGTTGACCATCAGAATTCGCAAGCGACTTCGGGACCGGGTCAGTGGGGAGAGTCCCAGTGATCCAGAGTCAAAAAACAGGAGAAAATCAATTACTGTACTGTTTGTGATCTCGGGGAATTTTCTCCTTCTATGGGCTGTACTCATGGTGGCCACGATGTATTCTAGATTTACTTTGCTGAATATATTCGATGGTTCTCTAAACTTCAACATTGTACTTGAAATTGGATATATGCTCCAGCTCCAGAGTTGCTGCACAAACACTTTTATTTATGCCGTGACCCAGAGTAAGTTCAGAGAGGAGCTGAAGAATGGGGTGAAATATCCCTTCACTGTGCTTTCTAAGATTGTAAAATAATGAGGAACACGGAAGATTTTCACACGAAGGACACAATCTTGACTCACAGCTTAACTCAGCCCCTCTCCACCCAGTCTCTGTAATCGTGTTGTTTTGACGGCAAACCGAGCTGGTTTGATTGAAATTGAATTTGATGCAATGTGTGTTTTGTAAATTTGGATCAGCTGCCGTTTGTGGAGAATCCTTTACTGTAATCACACATTTAGAATAAAATTAAACTGATATGGAACATCCCTGTTGGAAACAGTTTATTACGTTTCATTGCTGTCTGTTTTCATGGATTTTGGCCGGATTGACTGTGACTCAATGTAATGGATTGTAGCTGGGAAAACATACACCAGTCCACAAAACCGCGAGTTCCTCTTTACAGAGACCATCTCTGGCTAGTTTAATGACTCCTGCAGCCCAACTGCTGAAATTCAAGTTCTTCATAGTTAACATTCGTCATGAGGTGTATATGAGGAGTAAATTACCGCTCAGCTCATGGATACTGTGCGCATTACAATGGTTAACTTTATAAAGCCCGGAATTAGCGGTGGGTAATGACGGCGAACTAATAACGTTCGCTGTTATTACCCCTTTGAAGCTGACCGCAACTTTGCGAAATAATGCATGGGCATCTAACCGCGAAAATTCTGATGCTGCAGTCAGTCATTCACTGTTCCAACACTGGCTGCATGTGTCCCTGCCCCCACCCCCATAGCCGACAATCAGTGCAATCAGGGAATCAGTGAAACTGACCAAACCTGGGCTTTTCCTGGCAATATCGCTGTTAAATACCCCATTAAATTTTAGACCTTGTTGGATTCGGTATAAATGGGGTTTCAACACCGAATTCATAGAATCATATAAAGTTACAGCATGGAAGGAGACCATTTCGGCCCATCGTGTCCGAGCTGGCCAACAAACTGCCTAATCCCACTTCCCAGCTCTTGGTCCGTAGCCCTGCAGGTTAGAGCATCTAAAGTGCACATCCACGTACTTTTTAATATGTTTAGGGTTCCTGGTTCCACCATCCTTTCAGGCAGCGACTTGCAGACCCCCACAACCCTTTGGGTGAAGAAATTTCCCTTCAAATCCCCTCTAAACCTTCCACCAATTACGTTAAAACTGTGCCGCCCTGGTTTTTGACCCCTCTGCTCAGGGAACTAGGTCCTTTCTATCCATTTTATCTCTGCCCCTCATAATTTTTTACACCGCAATGTCTCCACTCCACCTCCTTCGTTCCAAGGAAAACAGACCCAGCCTATCCAATCTTTCGTCATAGCTAAGATTCTGTACTCCCAGCAACATCATTGTAAATCTCCTCTGTATCCTCTCTAGTGCAATCACATCTGTCCCGTAATGTGGTGACAGGAACTGCACACAGTACTCTAGTTAAGGCCGAACTAGTATCTTATATAGTAGAAGTCTAAATCTCCTGCTCTTGTATTCTATGCCACGGCTAATAAAGGCAAGAATTCCGTATGCCTTCTTAACCACCTTATCTACATGGCCTGCTACCTTCAGGGATCTGTGGACATGCACTCCAAGGTCCCTTCGTTCCTCTACATTACTCACTGTCCTACCATTTAATGTGTATTCCCTTTCCGTGTTAGCCCTCCCAAATGCATTACCTCACACTTCTCCGGATTGAATTCCACTTGCCACTGTTCTGCCCACCTGACCAATTTATTGATATCTTCCTGCAGTCAACAACTTCTTTCCTCAGGATCAACCACACAGCTGATTTTAGTATCATCTGCAAGCTACTTAATGATACCGCATATATTCATGTCTAGATCGCATATATATACCACAGAATGCAAGGGACCTAGGACTGAGCCCTGCGGAACCCCACTGGAAATAGCCTTCCACTCACAAAAACACTCATCAACCATTACCCTCTGCTTCCTGTCTCCGAGCCAGTTTTGAATCCAACTTGACACATTGCCCTGGATCCCACGGGCTTTTAACTTTGTGACCAGTCTGACATGTGGAACCTTATCAAAAGCCTTGCTAAAGTCCATATAAATTACATCAACCACCCTACCCTCATCCGCCCTCCTTGTTACCTCCTCAAAAAATTCAATCAATTTTGTCAGACACGAACTTCCCTTAACAATGCCGTGCTGACTAGCCTTAATTGATCTGTGTGTTTCTAAATGAAGATTTATTCAGTCCTTCAGAATTATTTCCAATAATTTTCCGACCACCGATGTTAGGCTGACTGGCCTTTAATTACGCGGTCTATCATTTTCTCCCTTTTTAAACAAGGGTACCACATTAGCAGTCCTCCAGTCCTCTGGCACCACATCTGAAGCCGGAGAGGATTGAAAAATGATTGTCAGTGCCTCTGCTATTTCCTCTTTGCTTCGCTTAATAGCCTGGGATACATTTGTCCACTTTTAGAGCTGCAAATCCCCTTAATACTTCCTCTCTCAGTATTTTGATTGCATGAAGTATTTCACACTTCTCCCCCCTGATAGCAATGTCTGCTTCGGCCCTCTCCTTTGTGTAAACAGACGCAACGTATTCATTTAGAACCCTACCGGTGTCTCCTGCCTCTACACACAGATTAAACCCATGATCTCTAATAGGCCCTACCCTTTCTTTAGTTATCCTGTTACTCTTAATATTGACTGTTATACAAGCGTTATCGCCCTGAATGAATATTTTTTTAATTTTGTGGAGTGTCATATTTCTCCATTTGATAAAATGACGTTTTAAAGACATTTTTTTTTAAATTACATTTTTTTAAAGTTAGTTCATATTTATTTCATGTTTATCTTTTCCCCATGTGAGAGCCCTAACCTTCGTTTTTCACTCGAAAACATAGAAACATAGAAACATAGAAGATAGGAGCAGGAGTAGGCCATTCGGCCCTTCGATCCTGCTCCGCCATTCAATGAGATCATGGCTGATCATCCAAATTCAGTACCCTGTCCCTGCCTTCTCCCCATATCCCTTGATCCCTTTAGCCTTAAGAAATATATCCAACTCTTTTTTGAATATATTTAATGAACTGGCCTCCACCGCCGTCTGTGGCAGAGAATTCCACAGGTTCACCACTCCCTGGGTGAAGAAATTCCTCCTCATTTCAGTCCTAAATGGCTTACCCCTTATCCTTAGACTATGACCCCTGGTTCTGGACTCCCCTGCCATCATAAACATCCTTCCTGCATCTAGTCTGTCCAGGCCAGAAATAATTTTATAGGTTTCGATGAGATCCCCTCTCAATCGTCTAAACTCCAGTGAGCATAAGCCCAATCGACACAACCTCTCCTCATACATCATTCCTGCCATCCCAGGTATCTGCCTGGTGAATCTTCGCTGCACTCCCTCCATGGCAAGTACGTCCTTCTTCAGGTAAGGCGACCAAAACTGCACACAATACTCAAGGTGCGGTCTCACTAAGGCCCTGTACAACTGTAGCAAGACATCCTTGTTCCTGTACTCGAAACCTCTTACCACTTGCCTTCTTAACCGCCTGCTGCACCTGCATGCTTACCTTAAGGGACTGGTGCACAAGAACACCCAGGTCTCTTTGCACTTCCCCTTCTCCTAATCTATTGCCATTGAAATAATAATCTGCCTTCCTGTTTTTGCCACCAAAGTGGATAACCTCACATTTATCCACATTATAGTGCATTTGCCATGTTTCTGCCCAATTACCCAATCTGTCCAAATCGTACTGGAGTTTCACGACATCCTCCTCACAGCTTACTCTCCCATCCAGCTTTGTGTCGTCTGCAAATTTGGAGATATTACATCCAATTCCCTCGTCCAGGTCATTAATATATATAGTGAACAACTGGGGTCCTAGGACTGATCCTTGCGGTACCCCACTAGTCACTGCCTGCCACTCGGAAAATGACCCGTTAATTCCAACTCTTTGCTTACTGTCCGCCAACCAGTTCTCTATCCAAGTCAATACTTTGCCCCCAATCCCATGTGCCTTAATTTTGCACGCTAAGCTCTTATGTGGGACCTTATCGAAAGCCTTCTGAAAGTCTAAATACACC
Organism: Somniosus microcephalus; assembly: GCF_052327205.1. Lineage (NCBI taxonomy): Eukaryota > Metazoa > Chordata > Chondrichthyes > Squaliformes > Somniosidae > Somniosus > Somniosus microcephalus. Next base: position 15,825,473 of record NW_028225182.1, on the reverse strand, counting down.
ACATCCACTGGTTCTCCCTTACCTATTTTACCAGTTGCATCCTCAAAAAATTCCAGTAGATTAGTCAAGATTACCTTTTGTAAATCCATGTTGACTTTGTCCGATCCTGTCTCTGCTTACCAAGTGCTCTGCTATTACATCTTTTATAATAGATTCTAGCATTTTCCCCACTACCGATGTTAGGCTTACCGGTCTATAATTCCCCACTTTTTCTCTACGACCTTTTTTGAATAGTGGGGTAACATGAGCTACCCTCCAATCCATGGGTACTGTTCCAGAGTCTATCGAGTTCTGGAAGATGACCAGCAATGCATCTACTATTTCTAGGGCCACTTCCTTAAGTACCCTGGGATGTAGATTATCAGGCCCTGGGGATTTATCAGACTTCAGTCCCATCAATTTTCCTAACATCATTTCCCTACAAATACTGATTTCTTTCAGTTCCACCCTTTCATCAGGCCCTATGTTCCCCAGCATCCCTGGGAGGTTATTTGTGTCCTCCTTTGTGAAGACAGAACCAAAGTATGAATTTAGTTGGTCTGCCATTTCTTTGTTTCCCATAATAAATTCCCCTGATTCTGACTGCAAGGGACCTATGCTTGACTTCACCAATCTTTTTCTCTTCACATATCTATAAAAGCTTTTACAGTCAGTTTTTATGGTCCCTGATAGCTTACTCTCATATTCTATTTTCCCTTTCTTAATTAATCCCTTTGTCCTCTTTTGTTGAATCCTAAACTGCTCCCAATCCTCAGGATTATTGCTTTTTCTGGCCAATTTATATGTCGTCTCCTTGGATCTTATGCTATCCCTAATTTCCCTTGTTAGCCACGGTTAAGTCACATTTTATGTCTTATTTTTATGCCAAACTGGGATGAACCAATTCTGTAGCTCATCCATTCGGTCTTTGAATGTTTGCCATTGCCTATCCACCGTCAACCCTTTGAGAGCCATTCCCCAATCAATCCTACCCAACTCGCTCCTCAGACCATCGTAGTTTCCTTTATTTAAATTGAGGACCCTAGTCTCTGAGGCAACTACTTCATTCTCCATCTTAATGAAGAATTCGATTATATAATGGTCTCTCCGACCCAAGGGGCTTCGTACAACAAGATTGCTAATTAATCCTTTCCCGTTACATAATACCCGGGCTAAGATGGCCTGATCTCTGGTTGGTTCCTCGACATATTGGTCCAGGAAGCCATCCCGTACACACTCCAGGAATTCCTCCTCCACAGTATTGTTACTAATTTGGTTGGCCCAATCTATATGTAGATTAAAGTCACCCATGATGACTGCTGTGCCCTTATTGCACGCTTCTTTAATTTCCCTTTTCATGCCATACCCAACCTCCGCCTTACTGTTGGGAGGTCTATATACCACTCCCACTACTGTTTATTTCGCCTTAGTATTTCTCAATTCTACCCATACAGATTCCACATCATCAGAGCTAATATCCTTCATTACAATTGTATTAATCCCTTCTTTAACCAGTAATGCTACCCCACCTCCCTTTCCTTTTTGCCTATCTTTCCTGAATATCGAATACCCCTGGATGTTGAGTTCCCAGTCTTGGCCATCCTTGTGCCACGTTTCCGTAATCCCAACCAAATCATATTCGCTTACCTCTATTTGTGCTGTCAATTCGTCCACCTTATTACAAATGCTCCTCGCATTAAGACACAAAGCATTCAGGCTTATTTTTTTAACGCTGTTAGACCTATTAGAATTATTATTTACTGTGGCCATGTTTGATTTAAACCGTTGATTTCTCTGACTGCCACTTTGGTTTTTCTCCTTCCTATCTTTTGCTTTTATCCCTGTTTCCCTTTCCTCTGTCTCCCTGCTCAGGTTCCCAACCCCCTGCCATTTTAGTTTAAACCCCCCCGAACAGTGCTAGCAAACCTCCCCGCAAGGATATTTGCACCACTCTGGTTCAGGTGCAACCCGTCCGACTTGTACAAGTCCCACCTACCCCAGAAGCAGGCCCAGTGATCCAGGAAACTAAAGCCCTCCCTGCTGCACCAACTCTTTAGCCACGCATTCATCTGCTCCATCATCCTTTTCCTATACTCACTAGCACGTGGCACCGGGAGTAATCCAGAGATTACAACCTTTGAGTGCCTGCTCTTTAATCTGCTACCTAGCTCCCTAAATTCTTGCTGCAGGACCTCCTCCCTCATCCTACCCATGTCATTGGTCCCAATGTGAACCACGACCTCTGACTGTTCACCCTCCCGCTTCAGAATGCCCTGCAGCTGTTCAGTGACATCCTTGACGCTGGCACCAGGGGGGCAACAAACCATCCTGGAGTCACGTCTATGGCCACAGAAACGCCTATCTGTTCCCCTTACGATAGAATCCCCTACCACTATTGCTCTCCAACTCTTTTTCCTCCCATTTTTAAAAAGTCTGAATAACCACAATTTCTTCACGTCCTGCTTCCTGTGAGAATTCTACATTGTGTTTCACAGGCTATAAGTTGATAAATCAGCGTCATTAACAATATAATTAGTTGAAGCTATAGCCCAAAAAAAGTTTTTGTATAAAAATGTAAGGATGAAATTGGCCTGGGCAGGGACAGTAAAACGGGCGATGGTGAATCGGCAGCCTTTATGACGTGCCCTCGGTTTACTTTTCCATTTAACACAGTGCTCCATACGGGGTCTGACCAAGGCTCTGTATAACTGAAACATTAATTCCTCCAATTCATATTAGAGCTCCCTTGAGATTTGATGTTTAATTCTTCTCAGGACACCTTGGAATTGGCACAAATGATGCCTTGCCAGAGCTGCCGACAGACCAAGGAGCAATCATTGAAAAAACTGAATTAATCTTTCAAAAAGTGAGTATGACGTGGTGCAGCTGAAATATAAGTAGACAAGATTTTTTATTTAATTATTACAAAATACAGCACCTTAAAATGACAATAGTAGAGGCAGTTCAAACACCAGCGACCACTAACATACACGGATGAGCGATTTGATTTCCATCTTACACCACGTATCTCTCGTAATCTTCTGCTGTGCCTTTTCTAGTTTCAGTTTTTCTAGAAGTCTTGGACAACTATCATCGTGGCTTCTTTAACATGAGAACCTCCATAAAGCAACTGCATAGGGTTTATGCAACCTGTCATCATAACTTGACCCTATAATCCCATATAATCATTGTGGTGAATCTGGGCTGTTCCTCCTCCAGAACCATAATATATATTTCCTGAGGTTCGATGCCCAAAATTAAATGCAGTACCGCAAATGGGGCCTGGCTTCACTTCCTTTCATTTGTGTTTCAGCCCCCATTAGCATCGAATCTTAAAGCCCTCCAAGCAACAAGGGAGTGGCAATAAATTGAACCTTGTCAGCGTCACCCACAACCCAAGAACCAACAAATAATAGAAGGTCTGTATAATTGAAAACATTCAAACCTGTAGTGGTGCAGATGCAATAAAATTGTAAAGATATTTTTATTTCAAAATTACAGAAGATAAATAATCTGTGGCCACTAGTGGAGGCCAACTTTGCACCAAGAAACTATACATCGATAGCCATTTTAATTTGTATATTAAACTGGTGAATCTCGAGATTTTCTGTGATGCCTTTCCTCTTCACTGCATTGCAAGAAACCATGGCAAACCTTCAAAGCTAACTTTCAATATGGGAACTTCCGTAAAGCAAATGCATAAAGCATGGATGACTGAGTGAAAGGATCACCTTATCTGATGAATTGCTGGTGCCAAGAGTTTGGGCCTTTGAATAAATAATTTTAAAAAAATTTAGAAATCAGAGATAATATGTGAATACATGGTTTTGGCCAAAACTCCAACCAAACAATGTTACAGCTCATGAAGAGGTCAATCTACTCATTGAGCCTGTTCCACAGCACTCCATCATTAATATCACTCCCTCTCCCCACAGGCCACTATTTTCATTTGTTTCGTATATTTATCCAAATTCGCTTTTAAGGATGCAATGATCTCTTCATTTACCACTCCCTGTAGCAAATTATTCCATGCTCCAACAATCCTCTCCTCACTCTCCTGGTGACAATTCTGAATTGGTGATCCATCGTCACTGACCACACTCCATGCACAGAGGGAATAGTCTTTGATTGTTCACTATATCAAAAGAACGTATAAACGTAAAGATCTCTTTTAAATTTCCTATTAACCTTGTCTGCTCCCATGGAAATAATCCAAGTATCTCAAATATACTTACATAGCTATTCTCTCCCATCTCTGGCACCTTCCTGTGCTGTGCTGTGCTGTTCGCTCTGTATAGCATTAATATCCTTTGTATAATGCGATGTCCAACAGTGCATGAAGTACTCTAGCTGTATCCTAACCAAAGCTTGGTGCAAAATTATCAGTACCTATTAGATAGACACAGGTATTGACTTAATAGGGATATTAAGATTCAATCATTCCGGTCATTATTTAATCCTCTTATTTACAGTATATTTGCATTATATTTAAATTTATTTCACATATAAACCTGTCTATTTTGAATCAGAGTGGTTGAAAAAATATCACATTTAAAGTAGCCAAACGTGGTTATAAACCTGCAAACTAACAAGTGACGAGAACGTGGAATGCCTCTCTTGCAACCTAACTTTCCATTCAGCCATCCAAGAACAGGATAACACAAGCCACCTCCCCAGGGGAAAGCTAGACAGCAACATCCCCTTAATCCACCTCACTGACATAGGACCCAGCACTCAGAAGATCATAGCAAGTGTTGAATCGAATTGGCTGAAGACTGGCTTCTGTGATGGTGAGGACCTCAGGAGGAGGCCAATAAGGATCATCCACTCGGCACTTCTAGCTTAAGATGGTTGCAAACACGTCAGCCTTGTCTTCCGCACTCAAGTGCTGGGCTCCACCATCATTGTGGATGGTGATATTCACGGAGCCTTCTCCTCCCGTTAGTTGTTTAATGGTACACCACCATTCACAACTGGATGTGACAGGGCTGCAAAGATTTAATCTGTTTGTGTGATTATGGGATCTCTCTCAATAGCATGCCTCATCCACCTTTCAGCATGCATGTCGTTCTGTGTTGCAGCTTCCCATACACAGCATATAACACATTATAGGGACAATAGTAGAGGCAGTTCAAACACCAGAGAGTACGATTTTCGGGCCTTGAGCGGCGGCTGGATTAACTGCGGTGCACCGTCAGGCTGAGAGTTATGTGGATAGCACGTTTTAGAGGTGGTCACCCCGCAGCTTAATTGTATGCAGGCAGAGAGGGAATGGGTGACCGCCAGACAGAAGTGGAAGACCAGGCAGGTAGTGCAGGAGTCCGCGGAGTGCATTGTGCTCTCCAACCAGTATTCTGTTCTGAGTACTGGTGAGGGTGATGGTTCCTCTGGGGAATGCAGCCAGATTCAAGCCCAGGGCACCATGGGTGGCTCAGCAGCACAGGAGGGGGGGAGGAAAAAGAGTGGAAGAGCAATAGTGGTAGGTGATTCGATAGTTAGGGGAGAAGACAGGCGTTTCTGCGGCGTTAGATGTGACTCCACGATGGTATTTTGTCTCCCTGGTGCCAGGTTCAAGGATGTCACTGAGCGGCTGCAGGACACTCTGAGGGGGATGGGTGAAAACCCGGAGATCGAAAGAGGAATGAGGTCCCGCAGGCAGAATTTAGGGATCTAGGAGAGAGATTTCAAATCAGGACCTCAAAGCTAGTATTCTCCGGATTACTCCTGGTGCCATGTGCGAGTGAGTACAGGAATAGTGGGATAGAATAGAGGAATGCGTGGCTGGAGAGATGGTGCAGGAGGGAGGACTTTCGATTCCTGAGAAACTGGGAATGTTTCTCTGGAAGTTGGGACCTATACATGCCGGATGGATTAAACCTCAACAGAGCTGAGACCAATATCCTCACGGGGAGCTACATTAGTGCTGTTGTCGAGGGTTTAAAGTAGCTTGGCAGGGGTTGGCCACCAGCATATAGGAGTAGAGAAGAGCAGTAAGGCGCATAAAAGAGTGAGTGTGTTGGATAGTACTAGAGAAGATAGTAATAGAGGGGGTAACTGCACCATATTAGATAGGAGCAGGCTAAAAAGACGTAGAAAAATTTAAAAAATGGGTTTAGAATGCATATACATAAACGCACAAAGGGCGGTGAATAAGGTTGTTGAGCTACAAGCACAACTAGCCGTGTGGCAATATGATGTTGTGGCAATAACGGAGACGTGGCTTAAAAACGGTGAGGACTGGGCACTTAATATTCAAGGGCACAATGTGTTCAGAAAAGATTGGGAGCGAAAAAACGTAGGTGGGGTGGCTGTGCTGATTAAGGAAGACAATGTCGTTTTGGAAAGAGAGGGTGTTCTGGAATGAACAAGGACAGGATCCATTTGGTTAGAGTTGAAGAGCAAAAAGGGTATGATTTCACTATTGGAGGTGTTCTAAAGGCCGTCAAATAATTAGAGGGGGGTAGAGGAGCAAATCTGCAGGGAAATAGCAGAGAAAAGTAAGAGCTATAGAGTGGTGATATTGGGCGACTTTAATTACCCAAATATCGATTGGAAAAATGCTGCGATAAAGGAAAAGTAGTGGGGGGTGTTCAGAAATTAGTTCAGCAGAATTTCCTTGACCAATATGTTCTTGGACCAACTAGGAAGGAGGCATTTATGGATCTGGTGCTGAGGAATGAGGAGGGCCATGTAGACCAAGTGTCTGTGGGAGAACACTTGGGTACGAGTGATAATTGTGTCACAAGATTTAGATTAGCAATGGAGAGGATCAAGGAGCAATCTAGAGTGGAACTTCTAAACTGGAATAGGGCTAAATCAAAGGGATGTGAAAGGATCTAGCCAAATAAAATGGAAACATAGACTGATAGGAAACACAGTAACTGAACAATGGGTGATCTATAAGGAGGAGACGCTCCAAGCACAGGCTAGTTACACTCCAAAAAAGGGAAGGGTGAGTAAACCAAAGCAATGTCTTCTTGGATGACGAGGAAGATAGAGAATCGGAGAAACAAAAAAAGATGCTGTATGATGTATATCAGATGAATTCTTCAAGAGAGAACCAGTCCAAATACAATAAGTTGAGAGGGGATGTGAAGATGAAAATAAGATTGGAAAAGTGAGAATATGAGTGTAGAATGGCGGTTAACATAATGGGGAACCCAAAATTCTTCTAAAGGCATGTAAACAACAGCAAGCGGGGGGGAGGGGTGCCAACTATTAGAGACAAATAAGGTGATATTTGCTTAGAGACGCAGGGAAAGGCTAGAATGCACAATGAGTACTTGGTTTTGGTGTTTACTAAGGAGGGGAATCCTGAAAAAATTTCGGTAGATGTGGAAAATGTAGAAGCAATGGAAGAGGTGAAAAATGATAGACAGGATGAACTAGAAAGACTGGGTATGCTTAGAGAGGACAAGTCGCCTGGTCGAGATGGCTTGCATCCCAGTTTGCTAAGGAAATTGGCAGAGGAGATAGCAGAATGGCTTGCCATAATTTTACAATCTTCCCTAAATGTGGGGTTGCAAATTAGCAAATGTGACACTGTGGCGACACGCCACCACTGGACATAATCCGCTCATGGCGGCATGGACAGTTAAGCAGATGCCCCCAGCCGGGGGCCCTTTCCTCCAGCAACTTGTTTCCCGCAGGGACAGGCTGCCGGGAGCACTTCCTGTCTGGGGAGTATTTAAGTAGTTGCGAGGGCTTTTCCAGTTTCTCTTTGCCATGATGTAGATTAAAGCAGTTGTGTTTCACCAAACTCTGGTCCCGACTCCCACGTTTGCCGCGGTATCTCAACACTGGTGACCCCGACGCTCAGGACGAATCCTAAGCTAGCATGGCGGATACAAACGCAGTAACGGTTAAACTACCGGACTTTTGGGAGAACCTGGCCGAGGCCTGGTTCATTCAAGCCGAGTCCAGATTCCGGCTGAGAAGCATTACAGTCGACGCCACGAAGTACGACTACCTCATCGCCTCTCTCACCTATGCCACAGTCCCCAAGGTTTGGGCAGCGCTGCAGGATCCACCAGTGGAAGGCAAGTACGAACATCCGAAGGCCGCGCTTCTTAAAAAATTTCAGGCGCCCTCTTACCAGTGCAACTGCCAACTCCTCAACCTCCCAGGCCTTGGTGATGCTTCACCATCGGACCTGCTTTCCCACATGCTGTCCCTCTCGGACGACAAAAACCCCGGCGCCCTCTTTCTCACGCTTTTCATTCGGCAGCTCCCCGCCAGCATCCGCCCGCTCATTGTGGAGTCTGGCTCCACGGACCTGAATGAGATAGCCAAAAAGGCCGACCGGCTGCTCTCTGCGCAGACCGCCCGCGACATCGCGCCCGACCTCACGGCAATGACCACGCGATCTCCCCGGCCCACTAGGCCCGACCGCCCTTCCACTCCGGGTCACTGCTACTACCACACCCGTTTTGGCACTAGGGCCCAAAGCTGCATGCCACCGTGCACTTTCAAACCCCCCGCCGCACCGGCCCCCACAATGGCCACGGGGCAAAAGGGGCCCCTACTGTACGTCACCGACGACAGCACCAACCGCTGATTTCTATGCGAAACAGGAGCCCAGCACAGCATCACCCCCGCCTCCACCCACGAAATCCAACGTGGCACATGGGGTATCACGCTGGCCACAGCCAATGGCTCTGACATCAGCACATACGGCACCCGCATGGTCACGCTCGACCTCGCAGGCCGCCGCTACCGCTGGGAGTTCCTCACAGCCAAGGTCCTCTGCCCACTCCTCGGCGCCGACTTCCTACGCGCCCACGGCCTCCTTGTCGACATTCCGAGGCACCGCCTCGTCGACATCAACATTATGGTCCCCATCCCTGGCGCATTCACCCCAGCCCGTTCGGCCGGCCTGACGACCTACTGCCTCACCAGAGCCACGGACGACTGCTCGGCACTTCTAGCCGAGTTTACCGCCCTCACCAACCCGACCTTTTCGGCCAAAGCCACCAAACACGGTGTGGAGCACTATATCCCCACCACCGGCCCCCCAGTCTCTGCCCACGCCCGCAGACTCAACCTGGCCAAGCTGGAAATCGTGCAGGCCGAGTTCACCACCATGGAGTAACTCGGCATCATCCGCCACTCCAGCAGTGCTTGGGCCTCGCCCCTCCACACCGCCCCCAAGCCCGGCGGAGGCTGGCGCCCCTGCAGGGACTACCGCCGCCTCAATGACGCCACCACCCCCGATCGATACCTGGTGCTGCACATCCAGGACTTCTCAGCCCGACTGGCCGGACGAACCGTCTTTTCCAAGGTCGACCTGGTGCGCGGTTACCACCAAGTCCCCGTGCACTCCGCGGACACCCCCAAAACGGCCGTCATCACACCATTCGGCCTGTTCGAGTTCCTGAGAATGCCATTCGGCCTCAAGAATGCAGCCCAGGCTTTCCAGCGCCTTATGGACTCAGTCCTCCGGGACCTGAACTTCCTATTCGTCTATCTAGCCGACATTCTCGTGGTCAGCTCCTCCCAACAGGAACACCTCAAACACCTTCGCACCCTGTTCGGGTGCCTAGCCCAACACGGGCTCATCCTCAGCCCGGTGAAGTGCCAATTCGGCCTAGCCGAGATCGATTTTCTCGGCCACCACATCACCCCTGCTGAGGCCGTCCCCCTGCCCAACAAGGTGCAGGCCGTCCAGCAATTCCCCCGCCCCAAAACCATCAAGGACCTCCAGGAGTTCCTCGGGATGGTGAACTTCTACAACAGGTTCATTCCCAGAGCTGCAGCCCTCACGAAGCCCCTATACGACTCCCTCCAAGGTAAATCCGGCAAGATGGCCGTAGCCTGGACCACTGACACAACAGCCGCCTTCGACGCCACCAAAAACACGCTCGCCGATGCCACCCTGCTCGCGCACCCACGGGCCGATGCCCAGGTCGCGCTCACCACCGACGCCTCCGACCACGTGGTCGGAGCAGTGTTTGAGCAGTGGGTCAAAGGTGCGTGGCAGCCACTTGCCTTCTACAGCCGCCAACTGCGCCCCCCGGAGGTCAAATTCTCTACTTTCGACCGGGAGCTCCTCACGCTCCACCTGTCAGTCTGCCATTTCAGGTTCCTCCTGGAGGGCCGCCCCTTCACCGCGTACGTGGACCACAAGCCGCTCACATACGCGATGGCCAAGCTCACCGAACCCTGGTCCGCTAGGCAGAAACGCCAGCTCGCGGCCGTGTCGAGTTTACTACGGACATCCAGCACGTCTCCGGTAGAGACAACGTTGTCGCCGACTGCCTTTCCCATCACGCCATCTGCGCGAATCACCTCGCGGTCGACTACGCGCAACTAGCAGTGGCCCAGCTCACGGACCCAGATCTACTCTCGGTGGCTACCAGCCTGCCAGGGCTATGACTAGCCAAGGTCGCGCACTGGCCCGAAGCCACGGCAGTCACTTGCGATGTCTCACTCGGCCAACCCAGGCCGGTCGTGCCTGCAACCTGGCACCGCCGCATCTTCGACGCGCTACACGGGCTCTCCCATCCGGGTTCCCGCGCATCCGTCAAACTCCTCTCCCAGCGCTTCATCTGGCGCGGCCTCAGCAAAGATGTTCGGACTTGGGCCACCTCCTGCCTCACCTGCCAACGGGCTAAGGTACAGCTGCACACAAAAGCACCCCTGGGAGACTTTGAGGTACCCAGCCACCGCTTCGACGACATACACGTTGACATCGTCGGTCCTCTGCCGCCATAGCAAGGCCAAACTTATCTTCTCATGATGGTCGACCGCTACACATGTTGGCCTGAGGCAGTGCCGCTGACCTCCACCACCACAGCCGACATCACCAGGGCGTTCGTTAACACCTGGGTCACAAGGTTCGGCATACCAGCCGACATAACCTTCGACAGAGGCGCCCAGCTCATCTCCGAACTCTGGACGGCCACAGCATGCAACCTCGGGGTGACGCTCCACCGAACCACGGCTTACCACCCGCAGGCCAATGGGCTGTGTGAACGCTTCCACAGGTCACTCAAGGCCTCACTCCGTGCTGGCATGCAGGACAGTACCTGGACTGACCGCCTACCGTGGGTGCTACTAGGCCTATGCACCGCGGTCAAGGAAGACCTCCAGTCCTCGGCAGCGGAGTTAATCTACGGACAACCGCTGCGCGTACCAGGCGAATTCCTCCCAGAGGCTACCACGCCCTGGTCAGCCAAACAGCAGTGGCACAACTCTTTCTCTTCCGTTCAACAGCTTGCCCCACTTCTGGTCAACCAACATGGTGAACTCGCACCTCACGTCCCGCCAAACTTACAGCAGGCATGCTTCGCCTTCGTGCGACACGACGCGCACCATGGACCCCTGCGACCCCCGTATGATGGAACTTACGAGGTACTACAAACCGGGGACAAGGTCTTCAAGCTACGACTCGGCGACAGGGTCGACACAGTCTCCATCGACCGGCTCAAACCAGCACACACAGAACCAAGGGAACAGGTCCCCATGGCCCGACCTCCAACTAGAGGCCGTCCTGCCAGCAAGCCAGCACAGCCGGCGGTGAACCGCCCGGCCCCCCCAACTAGACCGGCGACCACTCAGAGCCGCTCCGGCTGAACCATTAGGCCACTGTCACGACTCGTCCACTCCTCCTAAGTGGATTCTGGTGGGAGCTCTGTGGTGACACGCCACCACTGGACATAATCCGCTCACGGCGGCACGGGCAGTTAAGCAGACGCCCCCAGCCGGGGGCCCTTTCCTCCAGCAACTTGTTTCCTGCAGGGACAGGCTTCCGGGAGCACTTCCTGTCTGGGGAGAATTTAAGTCGTTGCGCGGGCTTTTCTAGTTTCTCTTTGCCATGATGTAGATTAAAGCAGTTGTGTTCCACCAAACTCTGATCTCAACTCCCACATTTGCCGCGGTATCTCAACAACACCATTGTTTAAGAAAGGGTGTAAGGACAATCCTAGTAAGTACAGGTCGGTCAGTTTAACATCAGTGGTGGGTAAAGTTTTAGAAACAATAATCAAGGAAAAAACTAACAGGCACTTGAAGTGGTTAAAGCTAATTAAGGAGAGCCAACACGGATTTGTAAAAGTCAGATCGTGTTTGACTAATCTAATTGAATTTTTTGATGAAGTAACAGAGTGGATTGATGAAGGGAATGCGATGGATGTTGTCTGCATGGATTTTAATAAGGCGTTTGACAAGATACCACATAGAAGGCTGGTTAACAAAATTGAGGCTCCTGGAACAGGTGGGTCAGTGGCAGCTTGGATGAAGAATTGGCTTCAGGATAGAAAACAGCGAGTTGTGGTAAATGGCTGTTTTTCAGACTGGAGGATGGTAGACAGTGGTGTTCCCAGAGGGCTATTGCTTGGGCCACTGCCTTTCTTGATATATATAAATAACCTGGATATTGGAATAGAGAGAAGGATTTCTAAATTTATCGATGACACCAAAATGTGGGGTGTAGCAAACAGTGAGTATGATGCCAATCGACTGCAACGGGACATAGAATGGCTTGCAGAATTGGCAGACACGTGGCAGATGGAATTTATTACAGAGAAGTGTGAGGTGATGCATTTTGTCATAAGGACATGGAGAGGCAATATACACTTAATGGCACAGTATTAAAGAGTGTGCAGGGACAGAGGGACCTGGGGTTAATGTGCATAGGTCCCTGAATATGGCGGGACATATTGAGAGGGTGGTTTACAAAGCATATGGGATCTTGGGCATCATAAATAGAGGCATTGAGTAAAAAGTAGGTAAGTTATGCTGAACCTTTATAAAACGCTGGTTACACCACAACTGGAGTACTGCGTCCACTTCTGGTCACCACACTTTAGGAAGGATGTGAAGGCCCTTGAGAGGGTGCAGAGGAGATTTACCAGAATGGTTCTGGGGATGGGGGATCTTAGCTACAAGGACAGGTTGGAGAAGCTGGATTTGTTTTCGTTAGAGCAAAGTAGGTTGAAGGGTGATTTGATGGAGGTGTGCAAGAATTTGACGGGTTTGGATAGGCTAGACAGTGAAAGGCTGTTTCCACTAGTTGACAGTACAAGGACTAGGGCACACAGATTTAGGATTTTGGCAAGAGATACACGGGGAATTCGAGGAAGATATTTTTTCACAACGAGTGGTGATAACCTGGAATTCGCTGCTGACGGAATGTGTGGCAGTGGAGACTCGGAATGTTTTCAAGGGGAGACTAGATAGGCAGTTGAGGGGCTACGGGACTGGAGCGGGTGAGTGGGACTAACTGGATTGCTCTACAGAGAGCCGACACGGACTCGAAGGACCGAATGGCCTCCTTCTGTACCGTTATGACTCTTTGGCTCTATGGCCTGTGTTTGTAGACTGTGGTTCTCTGCTGAGATGTTCTTACTACAGCTCACGGAGCCGAATTCCCAAAGTGTAGTTGTCGTTACTTTCGCCTTATACGTGAAATGTCCCCAATTCGAAACTGAGCAGAAACATTTTGCAAAACATTCCCCATTAAAATTGAATTAATATAAAAAAATGAATAAATGTTGTGGTAAAATATGAATTAAATAAATTATCTCATAAAACCCGTGTATTTTCTCTGTACAATTCTGGGCCATCAGCAGCAGTAGAATTGTATTGAACCACAATCTGTAGCCTCCTAGCCCGGCAGATCCCTCACTCGACCATTACCTTCAACCCAGGGGACCAAACCTGGTGCAGTGAGATGTGTGGAAGAGCAGGCCAGGAGCGGCACCAGGCGCACCTAAAAATGAGACCAATCCAAACTGGTGAAGCTGGGTATGGAACCAAGGCGGGCCAATGCAGTTGAGATACAAATTATCCAGGATCTATTGGAATGACGGAACAGGGCTGAGGGGCTGAATGGCCTCTTCCTGTTCCTAATAGGCTCCCACAATTAAGAAAATGTTGTTGAGATACCGCGGCAAACGTGGGAGTCGAGACCAGAGCTATTGAATACACAACTGCTTTATTCCAACCACATGACAAACAGGAACTAGAAAAGCCCGCGCATCCACTTAAATACTTCCCAGACAGGAAGTGCTCCCGGCAGCCTGTCCCTGCGGGAAACAAGTTGCTGGAGGAAAGGGCCCCCGGCTGGGGGCTTCTGCTTAGACTGTCTGTGCCGCCGTGAGCGGATTATGTCCAGTGGTGGCGTGTCGCCACAATGTTATGAAATGTCTTTCTGGTATACCAGTGGATAATCTCACATTACCGACATTGTACCCAGTGCTCCAGTTAACCCCTGTGTCCCAGCGCCTGGATTCATAATGAGACAGCATTCGTGGGAGGGGCTGTTCAGCGGTGGTCCGATAATAATTTTTAGAATGCGGTTTGTTAGATTAAAGAGCTCTTTTTCTGTTACATTCGATTTACACTCTGCCCAGTTGTATTAACGAACATTTAACAATGTTTCCTCGATGTGGTGTGTTCAATGTTTGTGGAGTAACTCGGTCACCAGTGTGAGTATGAAAGATAATCCCCCAGCCTGGGCTCAAACCAATGCAAATGCGCAATTTGTGGATAGTGAGAGCCTGGTGCGCATAAAACTCAGGTTGTCGGTTCGATCCCCAAATGGACTATTAGAATATTTTGATAATTTTACACTTTTCATCACAATTAAAATACAAACTTTATAAAGCAAGAAATCAACACAGAATCTCACGGGGGAATTATTTGGATTAACACCCATTGCACCTTTTCCACCGGGCTGAGCGGAAAGACACATCTTTCTGTTTATTTGTGTTTCTGGGTTTGCTGATGGACAAATGCACCAATGAAATATTCAGCCGGCACCGAGAGAGACAACATCCAGAGAAAAGCACAGAAGGACATACACAAAAATAAGCATTTCCCATCCTTGATGTCTCTCTATGACTCAGTGCTGGAGAAATAAATTCAGTTCAATTCGTGAACCGGACTGGAAAGGAATTTAAATGAACTGAAACCTGCCGAAATCCGAGATTAAACCTTCAGTCTAGCGCTCTCCCAACTGAGCTATTCCGGCTTCACGGTAAATTAAACTGTGTGTCATCTACTTGGCAAACACAACTCCGGGTGTAATGACGCCTCCCGCTCATTCCTCACTTCGGTCAATGTGACCCGACCAGATCTCGGAGCTCAGGTTATTTTAATGTAAACATAGAAACATAGAAGATAGGAGCAGGAGTAGGCCATTCGGCCCTTCGAGCCTGCTCCGCCATTCAATGAGATCATGGCTGATCATCCAAATTCAGTACCCTGTCCCTGCCTTCTTCCCATATCCCTTAATTCCTTTAGCCTTCAGAAATATATCCAACTCCTTTTTGAATATATTTAATGAACTGGCCTCCACCGCCCCCTGTGGCAGAGAATTCCACAGGTTCACCACTCTCTGGGAGAAGAAATTCCTCCTCATTTCAGTCCTAAATGGCTTCCCCCTTATCCTTAGTCTATGACCCCTGGTTCTGGACTCCCCGGCCATCATAAACATCTTTCCTGCATCTAGTCTGTCCAGGCCTGACAGAATTTTATAGGTTTCGATGAGATCCCCTCTCAATCTTCTAAACTCCAGTGAGTATAAGCCCAATCGACACAATCTCTCCTCATACGTCATTCCTGCCATCCCAGGTATCAGCCTGGTGAATCTTCGCTACACTCCTTCCATGGCAAGAACGTCCTTCCTCAGGTAAGGCGACCAAAACTGCACACAATACTCAAGGTGCGGTCTCACCAAGGCCCTGTACAACTGTAGCAAGACATCCTTGTTCCTGTACTCGAACCCTCTTGCTACGAAGGCCAACATGCCACTTGCCTTCTTAACAGCCTGCTGCACCTGCTTGCATACCTTCAGCGACTGGTGCACAAGGACACCCAGGCCTCGTTACACTTCCTCTTCTCCCAATCTATTGCCATTCAGATAATAATCTGTCTTCCTGTTTTTGCCACCAAAGTGGATAACCTCACATTTATCCACGTTATATTGAATCTGCCATGCTTCTACCCAATCACCCAACCTGTCCAAATCATCCTGTTTTTTCTCGGCATCATGTTCATAGCGCACACGCCCACCCAGCTTGCCCCATTCCCTTGTGCCTTAACTTTACATGCTAATCTCTTATACAGGACCTTATCGAAAGCCTTCTGAAAGTCCAAATACACCACATCCACTGGTTCTCCCTTTATCAATTTTACCAGTTGCATCCTCAAAAAATTCCAGTAGATTAGTCAAGCACGATTTAACTTTTGTAAATCCATGTTGACTTTGTCCGATCCTGTCACTGTTTTCCAAGTGCTCTGCTATTACATCTTTTATGATGGACTCTAGCATTTTCCCCACTACCGATGTGAGGCTTACCAGTCTGTAATTCCCCGTTTTCTCTCTACCACCTTTTTTGAATAGTGGGGGAATATTAGCTACCCTCCAATCCATGGGTACTGTTCCAGATTCTATTGAATGTTGGAAGATGATCAGCAATACATAGAATATTTCTAGGGCCACTTACATAAGTTCTCTTGGATGTAGATTATCAGGCCCTGGGGATTTATTGGCCTTCAATCTCATCAATTTCCCTAACACCATTTCCCTTCAAATACTGATTTCTTTCAGTTCCTCCCTTTCATTTCTGGGAGGTTATTTGTGTCCTCCTTTGTGAAGACAGAAGCAAAATATGTATTTAATTGCCCTGCCATTTCTTTGTTCCCCATTATAAATCCCCCTGATTCTGACTGCAAGGGACCTACGTTTGACTTCACCAATCTTTTTCTCTTCACGTATCTAGAAAAGCTTACTCTCATAATCTATTTTCCCTTTCTTAATTAATCCCTTTGTCCTCCTTTGTTGAATGCTAAACTGCTCCCAATCCTCAGGTTTACTGCTTTTTCTGGCCAATTTATATGTCCTCTCCTTGGATCTTATGCTATCCCTAATTTCCCTTATTAGCCACGGTTGAGTCACCTTTTTTGTTTTATTTTTATTCCAAACTGGGATGAACAAATTCCGTAGTTTATCCATGCGGTCTTTGAATGTTTGCCATTGCCTATCCACCGGCAACCCTTTGAGTGACATTCCCCAATCAATCCTACCCAACTCGTGCCTCAGACCATCATAGTTTCCTTTATTTAAATTCAGGACCCTGTTCTCTGAGTCAACTACTTCATTCTCCACCTTAATGAAGAATTCGATCATATTATGATTGGTCCGACCCAAGGGGCCTCGTACAACAAGATTGCTAATTAATCCTTGCTCATTACATAATGCCCAGTCTAAGATGGCCTGATCTGTAGTTTTTTCCTCGACATATTGGTCCAGGAAACTGTCCCGTAAACACTCCAGGAATTCCTCCTCCACAGTATTGTTACTAATTTGGTTAGCACAATCTATATGTAGATTAAAGTCACCCATGGTGACTGCTATGCCCTTACTGCACACTTCTCTAATTTCCCTTTTAATGACATCCCCCACCTCTGCATTACTGGTTCAATGAAGCGTGTAGAAGCACATGCCAGGTGCAACATCAGCTGGACATAAAATGAGGTGCCTACGTGGTGCAGCTGCAACACAGGACTAAATACATGGTAAACAGCTGAAGTAACATGCTATAGACAGCAGAAGCAACATGCAAAGCGATCAAAGAACCAACGCATCAGATCAAAGATCGGCAGTCCTGCACATCCAGTCCCGAATGATGGTGGAAAATTATACAACTAACGAGGGGTGGAGGCTCCATCAACATCCCCATCCTCAGTGATGGCAGACCACAGCCAGAAGCACCGAACATTTTATTGTTTGCTGGCTTTTAAATGCTTCCCAATCTTCTATCCTCCCACTAGATTTGGCTACTTTATATGCCCTTGTTTTCAGTCGGATACTACCCTTTATTACTTTACTAAGCCACGGATGGCTGTCTTTTCTTTTAATCCCCTTTTTCCTCAGTGGAATATATTTATCTTGAAAGATGTGAAATATCTACTTGAATGTAGACCACTGCTCTTGTACCGACTTACACTTTAATCTGTTTTCCCAGTCCACTTTAGTCAATTCTACTCTCATAACTTCATAGTCTCCTTTATTAAACTCAGTATGCTGGTTGAGATCCAACTGTCTCACCCTCAAACTGAATTTGGAATTCAACCATATTATGGTCACTCATTCCAAGGGGATCCTTTACTAGGACATTTTTTATTAAACCTGTTTCATTACACAGGACCAGATCTAATATTGCCTGACCCTGGTTGGTTCAGTTACATACTGCTCAAGGAACCCATCCCCAATACACTCTATGAACTCTTCCTCAAGGCTGCCATGCTCAATTTGATTAGTCCAGTCAATATGAAATTTATAATCCCCCATGATTATAGCTGTTCCCTTATTAAAAGCCCCAACTATTTCCTGATTTATACCCTGACCAACAAAGTTGCAACTGTTAGGAGGCCTATAGACTACACCCACTAGTGACTTTTTCCCCTTCTTATTCCTTATCTCCACCCAAACTATTTCACTATCCTGATCCTTTGACCCAATATCATTTCTGTCTATTGCAGTGATTCCATCCTTGATTAATATAGCAACACCACCTCCCTGTCCTTCCTGTCTGTTCTTCCTAATTGTCAAATACCCTTGGATGTTTAGTTCCCAGTAATGATTATTTTGCAGCCATGTTTCCGTAATGGCCACCAGATCATACCCATGTGTAGTTATTTGTACCGTCAACTCGTCAATTTTGTTACGAATGCTGCGTGCATTCAGATAAAGAACTTTCAAATATGTTTTCTGACAATTTATTCCTGCTTTTACCACTTTTACTACTTTACCTTTATCATTATACATTCTGTCCCTTCCTGACACGCTCTGGTTTTTAATTCCCCCACTGCTACCTTGCTCTATTGCCTTCTCCGTTGTCATTGTTATTTTTTGCTCTCTTAAAACCTCCCCCCCACTAATTAGTATAAAGCCCTCTCTACAGCCCTAGTTATGCAATTCGCCAGGACTTTAGTCCCAGCACTGGCCAAGTGAAGTCCGTCCCAACGGAACAGCTCTCTCCTGTCCCAGTACTGATGCCAGTGTCCCAGGAAGCAAAACCAATTTCTCCCACACCAGGCTTTGAGCCACGCATTTAACTCTCTAACTTTATTTACCCTAACCAAATTTGCACGTGGTTCAGGTAGAGATTATTACACTTATGGTTCTGCTTTTTAATTTGGCCCCTAGCTGCTCAAACTCCCTCAGCAGAACCTCCTTCCTTGTCCTATCTATATCGTTGGTACCAACATGGACCACGACAACTGGATCCTCCCCCTCCCACTCCCGGTTTCTCTCCAGCCCAGAGGAGATGTCCTTAACTCTGGCACCGGGCAGGCAACACAGCCTTCGGGACTCTCGCTCTCAGCTGCAAAGAACTCTATCTATCCCCCTAACGATAATATCCCCTACCACTACAACATTTCTTTTCTCTCCCCCCACTTGAATGGCCCCCCGCTCCACGGTGCTTTGGCCGGGTTGCTCATCCTCCCCGCAGTCTCCGTTCCCATCCTCACAGGGAGTAAGAGCCTCAAACCTGTTGGACAAGAGCAAGGGCTACGGCTCCTCGAACACTACCTCCTGGATCCCCGTACTTGCCTCACTTCTAGTCACACCATCCTGACCCTGGCCACGGACTACATCTGAATTAATTAAGCTAATTGGTGTGACTACCTCCTGATACACAGAGTCCAGGTAACTCTCCCCCTCCCTGATGTGCCTCAGTGTTTGTAGCTCGGACTCCAGCTCTTCAACACGGAGCCGAAATTCCTCGAGCAGCCAACACTTACTGCAAATGTGATCACCTTGAGCATCAATGGTGTTCACCAGCTCCCACATATTGCAGCAGCAACACATCACCTGACCTCCCATTCTATGTAATTAATTAAATTTATTAATATTATTCATAAATACCCTCTGCCCCGATTCTAGATGATGAATATCGCACCTTAGAAACAATAAACCACAGAGTTTAAGCTTCAGAAGAGAGAAATACTCACCAACCAATCACTTACCCGCTTTCTGGTGACGTCACACTTAGATTACTTTTTACCTCTCTCCTTCCCTCTGAGGTCCGAGACTGGAGATTGGTAAACCTACCTGGGTCTCTGAAGCTTTTTCAAGCTTCCCGCTCGCACCTCCTGCCGACACCCGCGGTTTGAGGCCTTACCTGGGTCTCTGAAGCTTTTTAAAGCTTCCCGCTCGCGCCTCCCGCCGGCACCCGCGGTTTGAGGCCTTACCTGGGTCTCTGAAGCTTTTTCAAGCTTCCCGCTCGCACCTCCTGCCCACACCCGCGGTTTGAGGCCTTACCTGGGTCTCTGAAGCTTTTTAAAGCTTCCCGCTCGCGCCTCCCGCCGGCACCCGCGGTTTGAGGCCTTACCTGGGTCTCTGAAGCTTTTTCAAGCTTCCCGCTCGCACCTCCTGCCCACACCCGCGGTTTGAGGCCTTACCTGGGTCTCTGAAGCTTTTTAAAGCTTCCCGCTCGCGCCTCCCGCCGGCACCCGCGGTTTGAGGCCTTACCTGGGTCTCTGAAGCTTTTTCAAGCTTCCCGCTCGCACCTCCTGCCGACACCCGCGGTTTGAGGCCTTACCTGGGTCTCTGAAGCTTTTTAAAGCTTCCCGCTCGCGCCTCCTGCCGACACCCGCGGTTTGAGGCCTTACCTGGGTCTCTGAAGCTTTTTAAAGCTTCCCGCTCGCTCCTCCCGCCGACACCCGCGGTCCTTCCTAAGTTGTTTTTTTCCAGAACTGAACACAGTGCTCCAGGTGTGATCCAGCCAGGGCTTTATATAAATGTAGCATGACTTCTAAGGCGTTAGTGTCTCAGTATGGGTTACTGTATAATGCCCCAAGAAATGTTGATGTTGCTGGGAGGGTAAACGTCCTTCAAGGGGTTACTGACTTGGGGGCGGGGCGGGGAGGAGAGTGGTGGTGGTGTGGTTTAATTACCCAGGACATGGATAATATCCCGGGCGGTGTAAATTAACCTGCTGGGGCTAGTGTTATGGGAGGTGGTAATTTCCCAACTGTGGTTAGTGTCTTGGGTGGGTTACTGTCCCAGTTGGGGTTAGTGATCTGGGAGTTAGAATCATAGAATCACAGAATGATGCAGCGCCGCAGGTCGCCATTCAGTCCATCATGCTGATGCTGGTTGTTTGAAAGAGCTATTCAATTAGTGCCATTCCCCTGTCGTTTCCCCATAGTCCTGCAATTTGTTGCATTTCACGTATATATCCAATTCACTTTTGAAAGTTACTATTGCGTCTGTTCCAGCACCCTTTCAGGCAGTGCATTCCAGATCACAACAACCTGATGCATAAAATAAAACGTCTTCATCTCGCCTCTGGTTCATTTGCCAATTACCTTAAATCTATGCCCTCTGGTTACCGACCCTTTTGCCATTGGTAATTCCTTCTACTTATTTACTCTATCAACACACTTCATGAATTTTAACAAATCTGCTAATGCACCCTTAACCTTTTCTGCTCAAAGGAGAACAAACCCAGCTTCTCCAGTCTCTCCAATTAACTGTAGTCTCTTATCCCTGCTAGCGTTCTAGTAAATCTCCTCTGCATCCTCACTAAGGCCTTGACATAATTCTTAAGTGTGGTGCCCTGAATTGAACGCAATACTTTAGCTGGTCCCCAACCAGTGAGTTATATAAATTTTGCATTCTATGCCTCTGATTATAATGCCAAGGATCCCATATGCTTTTTAAACAGTCTTCTTCACTTGTTCTCCCACCTTCAAAAATGCATGTCCGTACATCCCAGGATTCTCTGTTGTACAATTTATTTCATATTGCCTCCTCCAATGCTTCCTACCTTAGCTTACTGCATTTCCGAGCTTCGTGTCAGCTGCAAACATTGAAATGATGTCCAGTTCATTAATGTATATTGAAAAGAGAAATGGTCCTAATACGGACCCCTGCAGGACACCACCATACACTCCCCTCCAGTCTGAAAAACAACGGTTCAACACTTTTCGGATGTTCACAAGGTTTGCAAAGTATGACTGGCAAGAAAGAAAGTCCCCAGCACAACGAGACTGAGAGAACTCACTTACAGCATTATTAACCAAGTGCTGAAGTGTGTTTAATCGTTCTCCAGTTTGCGTCGAGCTTCTAATTCACCTGGCAGCTGGAGGAGCAGTGGAAGCTGGAGAATCCTGTATTTTCCAATTGTGTCAAATGATGCTGAGGAGCCCTGCCTTACCAAGCAGCTTTCCGAGGAGCTAAGGTGCGTGCATTTTGGAAAAGGAAACAGAGACATCAGCAAGTCTACTCGCATTCAGTGCTGTCATTTCACACTGGCTTTCCATCCTGTCTCTCTCTGAGGCAAAAGCAGTTTTCTAATTTTCCCAAAGTCTATCTGAGGAAAAAGGGTAGGAAGAAAAGGGCCATTTTCGGGTTGGCAGGCTGTAACTAGTGGGGTACCGCAAGGATCAGTGCTTGGACCGCAGCTATTTACAATCTACATCAATGATTTGGATGAGGGAACCAAATGTAATATATCCAAGTTTGCTGATGATACAAAGTTGGGTGGGAATGTAAGTTGCGAGGAGGATGCAAGGAGGCTTCAAGGGGATATAGACAGGTTAAGTGAGTGGGTAAGAACAAGGCAAAGGGAATATAACCCAGAGAAATATGAAGTTATCCTCTTTAGTAGGAAATATAGAAAATCAGAGTATTTTTTAAATGGCGAGAGATTGGGAAATGCTGGTGTTTAGAGGGTCCTGGGTGTCCTTGTACACGAATCAATGAAGTGTACATGCAGGTAAGCAATGGTATGTTGGCCTTTGTTGCAAGAGGATTTGAGTATAA
This sequence comes from Somniosus microcephalus, assembly GCF_052327205.1. Classification (NCBI taxonomy): domain Eukaryota; kingdom Metazoa; phylum Chordata; class Chondrichthyes; order Squaliformes; family Somniosidae; genus Somniosus; species Somniosus microcephalus. The sequence goes on along the minus strand of NW_028225182.1, from coordinate 15,802,711 downwards.
GAGTAAAGTCGTCTCACTGCTATTATATAGGGCCCTGGTGAGACCACACCTGGAGTATTGTGTACTGTTTTGGTCTCCTTATCTAAAGGCGCACATGTTTGACTCATCTGCTGGAGTTCTTTGATGAAGTAACGGAGAGGGTTGATGAGGGTAGTGCGGTTGATGTTGTGTATATGGACTATCAAAAGGCTTTTCCCAAAGTACCACATATAGACATTTTACCAAAATTGAAGCCCAGGGGATTAAGAAGATAGTAGCAGCATGGATGCAAAATTGGCTAAGGGGCAGCAAGTAGAGCGTAGCAGTGAACGGTTTTTTCAAACTGGAGGGAAGAATACAGAATTTTCACAGGGGTTGATATATATTAATGACCTAGACTTGGGAATACCGGCCATAGATTCAAAGTTTGCAGTTGATACTAAACTCGGAAATGGAGTAGACATTGAGGCGAATTGTAACAGATTACAAGAAAGCATAGGCAAACTGATGAAATGTGCAGACACATCGCAGGTAAAATTTAATGCAGAGAACTGCGAAGTGATACATTTTGGTAGGAAACATGAGGACAGGCAAAATAAACAATATGGTAAAATTTTAAATGGGATGCAGGAACAGCGAGACCTGGGGGTGTACGTACACGAATCGTTGAAGGTGGCAGAACAACTTGAGAAGGCTGTTACAAAAACATATAGGATCGTGGGATTTATTTAAAGAGGAATAGAGTGCAAAAGCAAGGAGATATTCTAAATCTTTATAAAACACTGTTTGAGCCTCAGCTGGAGTACTGTGTTCAATTCTGGGCATCACACTTTAGGAAGGATGCGACTAGGGATGAAGAATTTCAGTTATGTGGAAAGACTGGAGAACCTGGCGTTTATCTCCTTAGAGCAGAGAAGCTTATGGGGAGTTTTGATGAAGGTGTTCAAAATCATGAATGGTTTGGATAGAGTAGATAGAGATAAAGTTTTTTAAATGAGAGAATGGTCGGTAACCGATGGACGCAGATTTAAGGTGATTGGCAAAAAAAACAGAGGAGACATGAGGATTTTTTTTATTCAGCGAGTTGTTGTGATCTGGAAAACACTGCCGCAAAGGGTGGTGGAAACAGATTCAATAGTAACTTTCAGAAGGGAGTTGGAGATATACTTGAAAATGAAAATAAATTAGGGCTGTGCGGAAAGAGCAAGGTAGTGGTATTAATTGGTATGCTCTATCAAAGAGCTGGCACATGCGCGATGGGCCGAATTCCTCCCTTCTGTGCTGTTTAATCCTACGATTCTATTCTTGCATCCAGTAGGAAAGGCTCTGTTCAGATTCTAGGAAACTCCAAGCATGTTTACAGGTGTTATTGGAGACACCAAATCTCGGACATCCGCCACAACACCAGCCTCACTTTCCTCCCATAATTCATGAACGTGCTGTCAGCCTACAAATCTTTGGTCATCTTTGATGCAACTCCTGGTTTGAATTTCAACAAATCAGGTTTCTGTCCTAGCCATTAATTGCAGCTAATCAAAGACACAGTTTGCTTCCTCCTTGACTGTGACCATTGTAAATTTTCGCTTCTCCTCTTCCTCGACCTCACTGCCGCCATTGTCATGGGAAATTACACCATCCCCTATCAGCACTTCTCCTGGGATCAGCTGCAGTTGTACACTGTTGCTGCACAGCCATAGCATGCAACCACTGCCACTACTTCCAAGTTGTCCGACTGCTCCCTTGATTATTATTTTTGGTTAAAGAGCTATCGCCTGCAGGTAAACACTGGCAATACCAAAGCCAGCATCTTTGTTCCCCATAACGAACATGTACCCGTGCCATTGAATCCATTCCCCACTCGGGCTGCTATCTTTGGTTGTGCCATATTGCTCACAACTTTTACGACCTATTTCACACTCACCTGACGTTCCAATACAGTGCGTGTTACTCACTAAGAACGCCAAACTACCCTAAGTGTTGTAGGGTTACTATAATGTGCACACAACCAAGTAGTACCCAGGAACTGAGGGAAAATGGACAAGATTTGCTGGTGCTCAGATGTTTATGATTCAGATTCGTATCCCAGACAGGAAAATTGCCTTCCGAGGTGCTGTTCGAACTGTCACCAACCAGATACCCCTCCTGAGCAGATGCTCGCCCACGATCAACACCAGCCTGTTCTGCACCACTGCTGCTGCCTAAAAATCAAGAAACTTTGACCCGACTGGAGTAATGTTCTGGGCAACGCACCACTCGAAATATATTTTAGCATTGGAGGGGGGGAAGCACAGATTCACCAACAATGATTCGATGGGTAAAAGATTTACATTATGATCACAGTTTGCATAAACCTGGATTGTATTGGCTTGTGTTTAGAAGTTTGAGGGGTGTCAGAATTGAGGTTTTAAAATGATAAATGAATTTGATAGGATGGATACAGATGAACTATTTCCTCTTATGATGGAGTTAAGAACGAGGAAGCATAACCTTAAAATTAGAGTTAGGACATTCAGAGGTGAAATCAGAAAGCACTTCCTCACACAAAGGGTAGTGTCAGCCTTGTTTAAGTTGATATCCTGCTCGCCTCTGTGTCAGAAGGTTGTGGGTGCCAGTTCCACTCAAGAAACTTGAGCATAAATTCTAGGCTAACATTTAAGTGCAGTACTGAGGAAGAGCTGCACTATCGGACATGTTGTATCTCAGAGGAGACGTTAAGCCAAGGCACAGTCTGCTCTGTCAGGCAGATGAGAAAGATCCATTGGCACTATTTTGATAAAGAGCAGGGGAATTCTCCCTGGTAGCATCGCAAATATTTATCGCTCAACCAAGATCACTAAATATACGTTATTCTTTGTGGTCATAATCACATGGTTGTTTGTGGGACATTGCTGTGAGCACATTGTGTGCCGCATTTCCCATGTTACAACAGTCATTACATTTCCAAAGAATCATTGGCTGTGGATGATGGCTGAATTGACATTTTCAAGACTGAGATTGATAGCTCTTTGCTAGGTAAGGGACGTGGGTCAAATGGGGTAAGTTTGGATGAGGTACAGAGAAGCCATGATCTAATTAAACGGCAGAACAAGCACGATTGGCTGAATGGCCTTCATCTGTTCCAATGTTCCTCTGACAGCATTTGCAAGTCTCGGAGATTTTTGCCTGTAACATGGCCTGTAGACATTGCCGCAGTCGTAGACTGCATCAATCTTTAAAGGGTAACAGTTCAATATTTTCAGGAAATGCAGGGAACTTGTACATTCAGAAAGCGCTTGCAGCCTCATTTTATAACGGAGTCTGTGGGACTGAGGCAATATTTGGTTGTGTTCCCAGCAGAGTGGTGGAAGCAGATTCAATAATTACATTTAAAGTAGAAATGGATAAATACTTTAAGGGGAATCAAGCAGGGCTATGGGGGGAAGAGCAAGAGATTGGTGCTAATTAGAAAGGTCTTTCAAAGAGCCAGTACAGGCGGGATTGGCCGAATTACCGCCTTCTGTGACTTATTATTGCAACATTCCACGTAATTCTATTTGCAGTGGGCCTCCTGGCCAGATTAGTATTCAATAGGGCTTTCGAAAGTGGTGCAGTATTTGCACGGGATATGATGGAACTTATTCATGCAGGGCTGTATTCAGAATGTAGGAGGTGAAGGTGGTTATAGGGGTGAGTCACAATATTCAGGGAAACTTGAGCGTTTACCATTTTTACTGGACAGCCGCGGGATGATTTACAATTCTGATAGCATCCACAGTAGCCTGTTAATATTCAGTAGTCTCGCAGTTTCTTCAGAAATACTTAGCATTGTCAATGTCCCCTAGCAGTGTATCAGCATTTAAAGTGTGCTGGGAGTGTGTTACCATTTACATAGAATAATGGGTATTATACACATTCAGGCAGTTCCCAGGCTGTGGCAGCATTTGCAGGTGTTCCTGGAAGTGTGTCTGATGAGTACCTCAATTTTGTATCGCCATGTAGCCCTCAGGAGGGAGGTCTGGGATCTATTCCTATACTGCGTGGTGTCCATGAGAGAGAGTCCGTATTTACAGGGCGTGCCAGAGTTCGCATGGAAGGAGACTTTGCCCCCACTCCGTCCCCATGGTAGCATTTACAAGGGACTGTGCTGGAAGGCGGTTTCCCAAATGGTGCCAGTATATACAGGGGTAATTTGAGTTGTGTTGCCACCTCACACGGACTCCCGAGAAATGTATCAGTATTAAAGGCAATTCCAGCAATCATCCCATAGTGTCTGACATTTGTGGAACTCGGTCAATATTTGAAGGTCGACTCACGCAGACGGGTCATTCTTTACATGTGCCGGCAGGAATGAATCAATATTGCAGGATGGTCCCATGGAAGTGGATTGTAAACGTACTTCCTGAAAAATCTGTAGCATTTTACACTGTGTACTGGGATAGAGTGTCAATATTTATAGGCGAATGTTGGAGCAGGCTCGAGGGCCGAATGGCCTACTCCTGCTCCTACCTTCTATGTTTCTATCTCCCCACTCTCTCTCTCTCCCCCACTCTCACTCTCTCCTCCACTCTCTCTCTCTCTCCCCACTCTCGCTCTGTCCCCCACTCTCTCTCCCCCACTCTCTCTCTCTCCCCCACTCTCTCTCTCTCTCCCCCACTCTCTCTCTCCCCCACTCTCTCTCTCTCTCTCCCCCACTCTCGCTCTCTCCCCCACTCTGGCTCTCTCCCCCACTCTCTCTCTCTCCCCCTCTCTCTCTCTCTCCCCCACTCTCTCTCTCTCCCCCACTCTCTCTCTCCCCTCACTCTCTCTCTCTCCCCCACTCTCTCTCTCTCTACCCCACTCTCTCTCTCTCCCCCACTCTCTCTCTCTCTCCCCCACTCTCTCTCTCTCTCCCCACTCTCTCTCTCTCCCCCTCTCTCTCTCCCCCACTCTCTCTCTCTCTCCCCACTCCTCTCTCTCTCCCCCCCACTCTCTCTCTCTCCACTCTCTCTCTCCCCACTCTCTCTCTCTCCCCACTCTCTCTCTACTTCATTCTCACTCTCTCCCCACTCTCACTCTCTCCCCCCACTCTCTCTCTCCCCCCCACTCTGTCTCTCTCCCCCCCACTCTCTCTCCCCACTCTCTCTCTCTCTCCCACTCTCTCTCTCTCTCCCCCACTCTCTCTCTCTCCCCCACTCTCTCTCTCTCTCTCCACTCTCTCTCTCTCCCCCACTCTCACTCTCTCCCCCACTCTCTCTCTCTCCCCCACTCTCTCTCTCTCCCCCCCACTCTCTCTCTCTCCCCCACTCTCTCTCTCTCCCCCACACTCTCTATCTCTCTCCCCCACCTTTGCACTCTCCCCCCACTCTCGCACTCTCCCCACACTCTCTCTCTCCCCCACTCTCTCTCTCTCCCCACTCTCGCACTCTCCCCCACTCTCTCTCTCTCCCCCACTCTCTCTCTCTCCCCACTCTCTCTCTCTCCCCCCACTCTCTCTATCTCTGTCCCCACTTTTGCACTCTCCCCCACTCTCGCACTCTCCCCCACTCTCTCTCTCTCCCCCACTCTCTCTCTCTCCCCCACTCTCTCTCTCTCCCCCACTCTCTCTCTCTCCCCCACTCTCGCTCTCTGCCCCCACTCTCGCACTCTCCCCCACTCTCTCTCTCTCCCCCACTCTCTCTCTCTCCCCCACTCTCTCTCTCTCTCCCCCACTCTCTCTCTCTCCCCCACGCTCTCTCTCTCCGCCACACTCTCTATCTCGCTCCCCCACTTTTGCACTCTCCCCCACTCTCGCACTCGCCCCCACTCTCTCTCTCTCTCTCCCCCACTCTCTCTCTCTCTCCCCCACTCTCTCTCTCTCCCCCACTTTCTCTCTCTCCCCCACACTCTCTATCTCTCTCCCCCACTTTTGCACTCTCCCCCACTCCGCACTCTCCCCCACTCTCTCTCTCCCCCCACTCTCTCTATCTCTCCCCCACTCTCTCTCTCTCCCCCACTCTCGCTCTCTCCCCCACTCTCTCTATCTCTCCCCCACTCTCGTTCTCTCATCCCCCACTCCGCTCTCTCCCCACACTCTCTCTCCCCCACTCTCTCTATCTCTCCCCACTCTCGTTCTCACCCCCACTCTCTCTATCTCTCCCCCACTCTCGTTCTCTCCCCCACTCTCGTTCTCCTTCCCCCACTCTCGCTCTCTCCCCCACTCTCGCTCTCTCCCCACTCTCTCTATCTCTCCCCCACTCTCGTTCTCTCCCCCACTCTCTCTCTCTCCCCCACTCTCTCTCTCTCCGCCACATTCGCACTCTCCCCACCTCTCTCTCTCTCTCCCCCACTCTCTCTCTCTCTCCCCCACTCTCTCTATCTCTCTCCCCCACTTTTGCACTCTCCCCCAGTCTCGCACTCTCCCCCACTCTCTCTCTCTCCCCCACTCTCTCTCTCTCCCCCACTCTCTCTCTCTCCCCCACTCTCTCTCTCTCCCCCACTCTCGCTCTCTCCCCCACTATCGCACTCTCCCCCACTCTCTCTGTCTCCCCCACTCTCTCTCTCCCCCACTCTCTCTCTCTCCCCCACTCTCTCTCTCTCCCCCACACTCTCTATCTCTCTCCCCCACTTTTGCACTCTCCCCCACTCTCGCACTCTCCCCCACTCTCTCTCTCTCCCCCACTCTCTCTCTCTCCCCCACTCTCTCTCTCTCCCCCACTCTCACTCTCTCTCCCCCACTCTCTCTTTCTCCCCCACTCTCTCTCTCTCCCCCACTCTCTATCTCTCTCCCCCACTTTTGCACTCTCCCCCACTCTCGCACTCTCCCCCACTCTCTCTCTCTCCCCACTCTCTCTCTCTATCTCCCCCACTCTCTCTCTCTCCCCCACTCTCTCTCTCTCCCCCACTCTCTCTCTCCCCCACTCTCTCTCCCTCCCCCACTCTCTCTCTCTCTCCCACTCTCTCTCTCTCTCCCCCACTCTCTCTCTCTCCCCCACTCTCTCTCTCTCCCCCACAATCTCTATCTCTCTCCCCCACTTTTGCACTCTCCCCCACTCTCGCACTCTCCCCCACTCTCTCTCTCTCCCCCACTCTCTCTATCTCTCCCCACTCTCGCTCTCTCCCCCACTTTCGCTCTCTCCCCCACCCTCTCTATCTCTCCCCCACTCTCGCTCTCTCCCCCACTCTCGCTCTCTCCCCCACACTCTCTCTATCTCTCCCCCACTCTCACTCTCTCTCCCACTCTCGCTCTCTCCCCCATTCTCTCTATCTCTCCCCCACTCTCGTTCTCTCCCCCACTCTCGATCTCTCCCCCACTCTCGCTCTCTCCCCCACTCTCTCTATCTCTCCCCCACTCTCTCTCTCTCCCCCACTCTTGCTCTCTCCCCCACTCTCGCTCTCTCGCCCACCCTCGCTCTCTCCCCCACTCTCGCCCTCTCGCCCACTCACGCTCTCTCCCCCACTCACACTCTCTCCCCCTCTCCCTCCTCCCACTCTCTCCCCCTCTCCCTCCTCATGCTCTCTCCCCCTCTCCCTCCTCCCACTCTTTCCCGCTCTCCCTCATCCCACTCTGTCCCCCTCTCCCTCCCACCATTCTCTCCCCCCTCCCTCCTCCCACACTCTCCCTCTCTCGCTCCTCCCACTCTTTCCCGCTCTCCCTCATCCCACTCTCTCACCCTCTCCCTCCTACCACTCTCTCACCCTCTCCCTCCTACCACTCTCTCACCATCTCCCACCTCCCACACTCTCCCACACTCCCTCCTCCCACTCTCTCCACCTCTCCCTCCCCCACTCTCTCCCCCTCTCCCTCCTCCCACTCTCTCCCCCTCTCCCTCCTCATGCTCTCTCCCCCTCTCCCTCCACCAACTCTCTCCCCCTCTCCCTCCTCCCACACTCTCCCTCTCTCGCTCATCCCACTCTTTCCCGCTCTCCCTCATCCCACTCTCTCCCCTCCCTCCTCCCACTCTCTCCACTTCTCACTCCTCCCACTCTCTCCACCTCTCCCTCCTCCCACTCTCTCCACCTCTTCCTCATCCCACTCTCTCCCCCTCTCCCTCCTCCCACTCGCCACTTCTCACTCCTCCCACTCTCTCACCATCTCCCACCTCCCACTCTCTCACCCTCTCCCTCCTCCCACACTCTCCCCCTCTCCCTCCTTCCATTCCCTCCCCCTCTCCCTCCTCCCACTCTCTCCCCCTCTCACTCCTCCCCCTCTCTCCCCCTCTCCCACCTCCCACTCTCGATGCAGCTCCCTCTCCCACTCTCTCTCCCTCTCCCTCCGCCCACTCTCTCCCCCTCTCCCTCCCTCCACGCTCTCCCCCTCCCACCTACCACTCTCTCCCTCTCTCGCTCCTTCCGCTCTCTCCCTCTCTCCCTCCTCCCACGTTCTCCTCCTCTCCCTACTCCCACTTTCTCCCCCTGTCACTCCTCCCACTCCCTCCCACTCTCCCTCCTGCCACTCCCTCCCCTCCCCCTCCTCCACTCCCGCTCCCTCTCCCTCCTCCCACTCCCCCTCCCTCCTCCCATTCCCCCTCTCCCTTCCGCCTCCCACTCTCACCCTCCCTCCATGGTCCAACTGCCCCTCCCACTCCCTCCTCCCAATCTCCCTCCCTCCCCCTCCGCCCACTCTCCCTCCCACCCCCACCGCCCACTCTCCCTCCCTCCCCCTCTGCCCACTCTCCCTCCCTCCCCCTCCGCCCACTCTCCCTCCCTCCCCCTCCCCCCAATCTCCTTCCCTCCCACTCCTCCCATTCTCCCTCCCTCCCCCCACCCACTCTCCTTCCCTCCCCCTCTGCCCACACTCCCTCCCCCCACTCTCCCTCCCCTCCCTCCTCCCACTCTCCCTCCCCCTCCCTCCTCCTCCACTCTCCCTCCCTCTCCCTCCTCCCACTCTCCCACCCTGTCCCTCTCGCACTCTCCCTCCCTCTCCCTCCTCCCACTCTCCCTCCCTCTCCCTCTTCCCACTCTCCCTCTCTCTCCCTCCTCCCACTCTCCCTCCCTCTCGCACCTCCCACTCTCCCACTCTCTCCCTCCTCCCACTCTCCCTCCCTCTCCCTCCTCCCACTCTCCCTCCCTCTCCCTCCTCCCACTCTCCCTCGCTCTCCCTCCCAACCATCTCACCCACTCTCCCTCTCTCTCCCTCCCTCCCCTCATCCCACACTCCCTTCCTCCCCCTCCCACCCTCCCGCCCCCTTCTCCCACTCTCCTTCCCTCCCCCTCCTCCCACTGTCCCTCCCTCCCCCTCCTCCCACTCTCCCTCTCTCCCCCTCCTCCCGCACTCCCTCCCTCCCCCTCCTCCCACTCTCCCTCACACCCCCTCCTCCCACTCTCCCTCCATCCCCCTCTGCCCACTCTCGCTCCCTCCCCCTCTGCTGACTCTCCATCACTCCCCCTCCGCCCACTCTCCCTCCCTCCCCCTCCACCCACTCTCGCTCCCTCCCCCTCTGCACACTCTCCCTCCCTCCCCCCAGCCCACACTCCCTCCCAGCCCCACCGCCCACTCTCACTCCCTCCACCCACTCAACATCCCTCCTTCTCCTCCCACACTCCCTCTCCCTCATCCCACTCTCCCTCCCTCTCCCTCCTCCCACTCTCCATCCCTCTCCCTCCTCCCACTCTCCCTCCCTCTCCCTCCTCCCACTCTCCCTCCCTCTCCCTCCTGCTACTCTCCTTCCCTTTCCCTCCTCCTACTCTCCCTCCCCCTCCCTACTACCACTCTCCCCCTTCTCCCTCCTCCCACTCTCCCTCCATAACCCTCCTCCCAATCTACCTCCCTCTACCTCCCTCCCAATCTCTCCCACTCTCCCTCACTCCCCTCCTCCCACTCTCCCTCCCTCCCCTTCCCACCATCCCTCCCACTCATCCCAGTCTACCTCCCTCCCCCTCCTCCCACTCTCCCTCCCTCCTGCTCCTCCCACTCTACCTCCCTCCCCCTCCTACCCCTCCTCTCACCCTCCCTCCCCCTCCTGCCCCTCTTCCGACCCTCCCTCCCTCCTCCTCCTCCCACTCTCCCTCCATCCCCCTCGTCCGACTCTCCCTCCCTCCCCCTCCTCCCACTCTCCCTCCCACCCCCTTCACACACTCTCCATCCCTCCCCCTCCTCACACTCTCCCTACCTCCCCCCGGCCCACTCTCCCTCCCTCCCCCACTCTCCCTCCCCTGCCTCTTCCCCCTCTCCCTCCCCCTCCCTGCTCCCACTCTCTCTCCCTCTCCCTCCTCCACTCTCCCTCGCTCTCCCTCCTCCCACTCTCCCTCCCTCTACCTCCTCCCACTCTCCCTCCCTCACCCTCCTCCAACTCTCCCTCCCTCTCGCTCCTCCCACTCTCCCTCCCTCTCCCTCCTTCCCCTCTCCCTCCCTCCCAATCTCCCCCACACTCCCACCCTCTCCCTCTCATTCCCTCCTCCCACTCTCCCTCCTTCCCCCTCCCACCCTCACTCCCCCTTCTCCCACTCTCCCTCCCTCCCCCTCCTCCCACTCTCCCTCCCTCCCCCTCCTCCCACACTCCCTCCCTCCCCCTTCTCCCACTCTCTCTCTCCCTCTCCCTCCTCCCCCTCTCCCTCCCTCCCAATCTCCCCCACTCTCCCTCCCTCTCCCTCTCATTCCCTCCTCCCACTCTCCCTCCTTCCCCCTCCCACCCTCCCTCCCCCTCCTCCCAATCTCCCTCCCTCCCCCTCCCCCCACTCTCCCTCCCTCCCTCCCCCTCCTCCCACTCTCCCTCCCTCCCACTCTGCCCACTCTCCCTCCCTCCCCCCGCCCACTCCCCCTCCCACCCCCCCGCCCACTCCCCCTCCCACCCCCTCCGCCCACTCTCCCTCCCTCCACCCACTCTCCCTCACCCTCCGTCCTCCCACTCTCCCTCCCTCTCCTTCCTCCACTCTCCCTCCCTCTCCCTCCTCCCACTTCCCCTCCCTCTCCCTCCTCCCACTCTCGCTCCCTCTCCCACCTCCCACTCTCGCTCCCTCTCCCTCCTCCCACTCTCCCTCCCTCCTCCTCCTCCTCCCACCCTCCCTCCCTCTCCTTCCTCCACTCTCCCTCCCTCTCCCTCCTCCCACTTCTCCTCCCTCTCCCTCCTCCCACTCTACCTCCCTCTCCCTCCTCCCACTCTCTCGCCCTCTCCCTCCTCCCACTCTCCCTCCCTCTCCCACCTCCCACTCTCCCTCCCTCTCCCTCCTGCCACTCTCCTTCCCTTTCCATCTCCCCACTCTCCCACAATCTCCCTCCTACCACTCTCCCTCCCTCTCCCTCCTCCCACTCTGCCTCCCTTTCCTCCTCCCACTCTCCCTCACACTCCCTCCTCCCACTCTCACTCCCTCTCCATCCCTCCCTCCCAATCTCTCCCACTCTCCCTCCCTCTCCCTTCCTCCCCTGCTACCACTCTCCCTCCCTCCCCCTCCCACCCTCCATCCCACTCCTCCCAGTCTTCATCACTCCCCTCCTCCGCTCTCCCTCCCTCCCGCTCTTCACACTCTCCCTCCCTCCCCCTCCTCCCACTCTCCCTCCTTCCCACTCCTCCCAGTATCCCTCCCTCCCCCTCCTCCCACCCTCCCTCCCCCTCCTCCCCCCTCCAACCCTCCCCCCCTTCCACCCTCCCTCCCTCCTCCTCCTCCCACTCTACAACCATCCCCCTCCTCCCACTCTCCCTCCCTCCCCCTCCTCCCACTCTCCCTCCCGTTTTCTTGACTGAACAGCTTTTGGCCCCATTGCTTGCATTCTGTTTGATTTTATTGTTTAACGCTCTCACCGTCATACCTATTGTAGTGGCAAATCAGGCCAGGAAGAGCCTACGGAGCCGCAGCAATGATGAGAAATTCAAGGACCCTGAGATGATGAACCGCAGAAGTTCTATCGTTTTACTTTTTGCTCTGTCCGGAAGTATTATCCTGCTCTGGATCACCACGGTCGCTTATTTCTTATTTTATCGAATTGTTGCCGCCTTTAACTGCAGAACATTGCTCAGCGCGTTTGCAGTATTCCGACAAGCGGGAATTATGCTTCAGCTCCTGAGTGCCTGCACCAACACGGCCATTTACACAGTGACCCAGAGGAAGTTCAGAGAGGAGCTGCTCAATGCGCTCACATATACCTTCAATCTAATTCATAAATAAGTTACATTATGCTAGTGGCAGAACTGACTTCCCCAATATCGCATTTCAACTTCAGATCACAGCGATCACCTAGATTTACCAAAGAGACTGAACAACAGGGGAAAAAGCGCATCATGAAAATGCCTTTATTGTCGCAGTTCTGGATAGACATTAACTTATTGGTCACGCATAATACTGCCATTGTGGAATCACTACCTGTTACTGAAACCGCCCGACTTTCGATTTAAATTTTAGTCACTGAGAATCACAATCGGACGGTTTCTATCAGGGCATCAGTCCCACAACAACAGTTTGGAACCCAGGAAGCAAGTCTAAAACCTAAAACACTGGGAGTGAAGTTAAACTTGGACGCTGTTGTAAACCGGACGACAGCGACATGGCATCCAGTTTTAAACTTTTCCCAATTTTGTTTTTCACTTAAATCCGTGGGGATGTTTTTAAAATTATACAATTGTGTAACATAGGTGATATTCGATGGGCCGCTCCTTAAATACCCGACCTAAGCTTCACTGCCTGCTTTTACCAGGTGCAAGAATTGTAAGGTTGTTCATTGGGTGAAGGGTCTCGAAAAAGCGGAACTGTCTGCCATCAGAGGCACTTCTCCAGTGCAGCCGGAGCATCTGTCAAGACCATTCTTAACAGATCGGAAATGCCGGTTTCCAGCGCATGCTCTATGCATGCCTGTAACCGGCATTTCCAATGTCCCTACATGTGAGCACACAGTGCATACCCACCCATAGTACTCGGAATATCTGGCACAATATGTGGCATTTTTTGAAACGCCTTTTCAGTGTCCATGCACACCAACTGCACTTCCTGAAACAGACAAGGCCAGCATCCCTAATTGCCAAAGAGAAGATGGCGCTGAGCCACTTTTTTGGAATGCAACTGTCCGTCTGGTGAAGCTACTACCATTATTGGAGATAGTCATTGCTTGGCACTTCTTTGGTGCAAATATTAATTGCAACTTTTCAGCCCAAGCCTGAATGTTGTCGACGTCTTTCTGCAGGCGGGCACGGAATATTTCATTATCTGAGGAGTTGCAAATGGAATTGAACACTGTGCAATCATGAGTGAACACCCCCACATCTGACCTTATTGTGGAGGGAAGGTCAATGGGGAAGATGGTTGGGCCTAGGACACTGCCCTGAGGAACTCCTGCAGCGATGCCCTGTGATTGAGATCATTGGCATCCAACAACCACAAACATCTTTTTTGTGCTAGTTAAGACTCCAGGCAGAGGAATGATTTACCACTGATACCCAGGAACTTCAATTTTTCTAGGGGTCCTAGATGGCACACTCGGTGAAATGCTGCCTCGATGTCAAGGGCAGTCACTTTCACATCACCTCTGGAATTCAGCTCTTTTGTCCATGGCTGTAATGAGGTCTCAAGCCGACTCGTCCTGGTGGAATCCAAACTGAGCATCAGTGAGCAGATTATTCGTGAGAAAATACCGATTGATAGCACTGTCGACAGCAGCTTCCATCACTTTGCTGATGATTGAGAGTAGACTGATGGGGCGGTAATTGGCTGGACCAGGTTAGTCCTGCTTTTATGTGGACAAGACATACCTGGGCAATTTTCCACATTGTCGAAGCTGTACTAGGGAGCTCTAACTTTAGATGTACTTCTTTACCACTTGGTGAATATGTATCTACTCCATACCCGAGCTATCTCATCGTTGAAGGCCAATTAAACAACTGATTTGCCCACCAATTATTGATTGCAATCCAGCTGTTCCAGATATCGGTTTAACTCACTGAAAATATCCCTCCTCCAGTTAAATGTTTTCAGAATTAATTTTTCCTTGTCCATTTTCTACATTTATTCTAATCCTGATGATATTAACAGCAATGTTAGCCAAAATGTACCTCCACTCAACGATGTTCCACTTGCCCCACTTTATTCCCCAGAACTGACCCAAAACCGCTTCCTTCCTCTTGGGGCTGGAAACACACAGAAACACAGCAAAATTCTCGTGTACCTACTTCAAGAATGCCTACTCCTCTTTGGCCTTTACATAGCAACCATTCCAGTCTACTCGTGTATATTTCTGTAATTTGCCTGTGAATTTGCCCCTCTATCTCCTACTCGCTAATAGGTACACGATAGCAGTATGATATATGCTATATCCTTCCTTAATTCTACCAAACCAATGATGTTATTGATCATACGTCAACACTTAGGTGTTTTAATAGTTTATTTGATAGATAGGCTGTCATCAACGGTCCCGCCCAAGAAGCTGTTTGGTTTAAAGATGGGCAACTTAGCAGAGTTACAATCTGACAATGTAGTAACTTTTTATTTAAAAACCGAAAATGCTGGAAATACTCAGCAGGTCAGGCAGCATATGTGAAGTGAGAAACAGAGTTAATGTTTCAGGTCGATGTCCTTTCGTTAGAACTGGAAAAAGGCAGGAAATGGAACAGATTTGTAAACAAGTTTAGGGGCTGGGAAATGGGCGAGGGGATGAAAGAACTAAAGGGAAGGTCTGTGATAGGATCGAAGGCAGAAGAAGTTAAGAGACATTAAGAGATATTCAAGGCAAAATGACATGGCAATGGAACAGGTAAAAAACAAAGGCTGGCTCTAGATGAAGTGTAAATTGCGCTGGCAGAATGAAAGGCAGTTGCTATGTGGGAGAGAATAAAAGAATACAGACATGTGGGAGTGAAGGACAGAAGGCACAAACAAAAGGTGTGGATGAAAAGTATATATATGATAGGGGCCGAGGTTACGACCTGGAATTGATGAATATGTTGAGTCCAGAAGGCTGTAAAGTGCCTAATCAAAAGATGAGGTCCTGTTTCTCGAACTTACGCCGAGCTTCCGTGGAACAATGCAAGAGGCCGAGGATGGTGAGGCCTGAGTGGGAGTAGAGTGGTGAGATAAAGTGACAGGCAACCGGAAGCTCGGGGTCCCCCTTAAAGACTGAATGGAGAGGCTCCGCAAAGCGGCCACCCAATCTGCGTTTGGTCTCTCCAATGTAGAGGAGACCACAACGTGAGCAGCGAATAGAGTATACGAAATTGGAAAAAGTACAAGTAAATCACTGTTTCACCTGGAAGCTGTGTTTGGGGCCCTGGACAGTGGGAAGGGGGGAGTTATAAAAACATGTGTTGCACCTCCTGCGCTTGCATGGGATGGTGCTGGGCGAAGGGCAATGGATTTGGGGGTGATGGAGGTGTGGACTAGGGTGTCGCGGAGGGACAGGTCCCTATGAAATGCTGAATTGGAGCTGAGAGTAATATGCGTTTGGTTGGGGGATCACGCTGGAGGTGGTGGCAATGGAGGAAGATCACCCGTTGAATGTGAAGGCTGGTGGGATGAAAGGTGAGGTAAAGGGGTACTCTCTCTTGGTTCCAGGAGGGAGGGGTCAGTTTGAGGTCAGAAGTGCGGGAGATAGAATGGACACAGTCGACGGCCACATCAACCACTGTAGAGGGTAATCGTCGGTTGAGGAAAAAGGAAGACATGTCGGAAGCAATGGTGTGGAAGATGGCATTATCAGAGCAGATGCGGTAGAGATGGAGAAACTGGGAGAATGGAATAGAGTACTTCCAGGAGGCGGGGTGGGAGGTATCTGTGGGAGTCAGTGGGCTTTTAGTGAATGTTTTTCAATAACCTATCCCCAGAGATGGAGACAGAGAATTCGAGGAAGGGAAGGGGCATGGCGGAGATCGACCAGGTGAAGGTGGTGGAAGGGTGGAAATGGGATGCATAGTGAACGAAATTATGTAGTTCAGAGCGAGAGCAGGAAAGGGCAACGATACAGTCATCAATGTACCAGAAGTAGAGGGGAGGGAGGGGACACGAGTAGGACTGGATCAAAGAGGGATCCACATATCCCACGAAAAGGCAGGCATAGCTAGGACCCATGCGGGTACTCATAGCAACACCTTTGCTTTGGAGGAAATGAGTGGAGTCAAAGGGGTTGTTCTTCAATGTGAAAACAAGTTCAGCCAGGCGGAGGATGGTGGTGGTGGATGGGGACCGTTTGGGCCTCTAATCAAGGAAGAAGCGGAGTGTACTCAGGCCATCCAGGTGGAGGATGGAAGTGTAGAGGGATTGTACATCCATATTGAAAAGGTGGTGGCTGGGGCCAGGAAACTGGAAACTGTTAAAGTGGCAGAGGGCGTCGGCAGAGTCACGGATGTAGATGGGAAGAGAATGGACAAGTGGAGAAAGTATTGAGTCGAGATAGGAAGAGATTAGTACCCTCGGGCAAGATCAGGCTGAAACGATGAATCTACTAGAGCAGACATGTTCCTGGATATTGTGAAGGATGTAGAAGCGGGCTGTGCGGAGTTGGGGAACTATGAGGTTGGTGGCCGTGGGGGGAAGATCTGCAGAGGAGATGAGGTCAGTGACAGTCTTGGAAACGGTGCCATCGCAATTTACACTTCATCTTGAACCATCCTATGTTTCTTAACCTGTCGCATTAACATCTCCTTTTGCCTTGAATATCTCTTAATGTCTCTTAGCTTCTTCTGCCTTCGATCCCATCACAGACCTTCCCATTTGTTCCTTCATCCCCTCCCCCATTTCCCAGCCCCAAAATTTGCTTAAAAATTTGTTCTATTTCCTGCTTTTTTCCAGTTCTGACGAAAGGTCATCGACCTGGAACGTTGGCTATGTTTCTCTCTTCACAGATGCTGCCTGGCCTGCTGAGTATCTCCAGCATATTATGTTTTTACTTCAGATTTCCAGCCTCTGCATTATTTTCATTTTGTTTTAGTAATTTCTTAGTTCGTCATCTGGTTCTATATACCCGTTTTTCTCGTCTGAAAGCTGTCCACCGCCTCTCTCGGATAGGGTGCATTGGTGGATTACCTGTGCTGAGTGCAGGAATCCGTTTGCCAAATTCATGTTTTGTCTGAAAACCTCTTTCTGATGTTGTTCACAAAAATCTTCAACCTCAAGTTCAGGGACACATTATCTCCAACACCCTCTTTCAACTCCCTTTAGAACGTAGAAACATAGAAACATAAAAAAATAGTTGCAGGAGTAGGCTATTCGGACCTTCGAGCCTACTCCGCCATTTATAGAAACATAGAAGATAGGAGCAGGAGTAGGCCATTCGGCTCCTCGAGCCTGCTCCACCATTCAATGTGATCATGGCTGATCCTCCAAATTCAGTACCCTGTCCCTGCTTTCTCCCCATATTTCTTGATCCCCTTAGCCTTAAGAAATATATCGAACTCCTTCTTGAATATATTTAATGAATTGGCCTCAACTGTGCTGTGTGGCAGAGAATTCCACAGCTTCGCCACGCTCTGGGTGAAGAAATTCCACATCATCTCAGTCCTAAATGTCTTTCCCCTTATCCTTAGACTGCGACCCCTGGTTCTGGACTGCCCCACCATTGGGAACAGCCTTGGTGCATCTAGTCTGTCTAGTCCTGTTAAAATTTTATAAGTTTCAATGAGATCACCTCTAACTCTTCTAAAATCTAGAGAATATAAGCCTAATCGACCCAATCTCGCTTCATACGTCATTCTTGCCATCCCATGTATCAGTCTGTTGAATCTTCATTGCACTCCCTCCATGGCAAGATCATCCTTCCTCAGATAAGTCGACCAAAACTGCACACAATACTCAAGGTTTGGTCTCACCAAGGCCTTGTACAACTGCAGCAAGACATCCTTGCTACTGTACTCGAATCATCTCGCTATGAAGGCCAGCATACCATTTGCCTTCTTAATCGCCTGCTGAACCTGCATGCTTACCTTCAGCGACGGGTGCATAAGGACACCCAGGTCTCGTTGCACCTCCCCTTTTCCCAATCTTTTGCCGTTCAGATAATAATCTGCCTTGCTGCTTTTGCAACCAAAGTGGATAATCTCGTATTTATCCACATTATACTGCACCTGCCATGCATCTGCCCAATCGTCCAACCTGTCCATATCCTACTGGAGTTTCTCTGCATCCTCCTCACAGCACACATGCCCACCCAGCTTTGTGTCATCATCATGATCATGGCAGATCCTCTCCCTCAATAACATATTCCCGCACTCTCCCCGTACACCTTGATGCTTTTTATGTCCAGTAATCTATCTATCTCCTTCTTAAATATTATCAGTGACTTACTACATATATACTGGGCCTTGGCGAGACCACACCTGGATTACTGTGTGCAGTTTTGGTATTCTTACCTAAGAAATGATATACTTGACATAGAGCGAGAGCAGCGAAGGTTCACCAAACTAATTGCTGGGATGGCAGGACTGTCTTATGAGGAGAATTTCGGTCGATTAGGCCTGTATTCACTAGGGTTTAAAAGATTGAGAGGGCACCTCACTGAAACGTTTACAATTCTGACAAGGCTAGACAGATTGGATGCAGGGTGAATGTTTCCCCTTGTTGTGGGGAGGGAGGGTCTAGAACGATGGGTCAACTTCTCAGGATATGGAGCAGGACATTTAGGAATGAGCTGAGGAAAATGTCTTCGCTCTGATGGTGGTGAATCTGTGGAATTCTCCACCACAGAATGATGTGGAGGCCAATTCACGGAATCAATTAAAGAAGGAGATAGATAGATTTCTAGACACAACGGGCATCAAGGGGTATGGGGAGAGAGCGGGAATATTGTATTGAGATGGAGGATAAGCCATTATCATATTGAATGTTGCAGCAGGCTCGATTGACCGAATGGCCTACTCCGCTCCTATTTTTCTATGTTTCGATGTTTCAATGTTTCCATGTTTCTATTGAGCAATTAGGATTTTAAACAATTTAGCGCAGTGGGTATTAATCAAGTAAAAATACCGTTTATTAACCCATTTATCTCAGCACGTATAAAACAGCTGGATTAAAATGATGCTGTGATTATCTGCACAAACATCTTTGCAGGCTTTTGCGCATGCGTACTGTATCCCGGAGGAGCACAGGCACACCCAATCTCATACT
Source organism: Somniosus microcephalus (assembly GCF_052327205.1). Taxonomy (NCBI): domain Eukaryota; kingdom Metazoa; phylum Chordata; class Chondrichthyes; order Squaliformes; family Somniosidae; genus Somniosus; species Somniosus microcephalus. The sequence goes on along the minus strand of NW_028225182.1, from coordinate 15,783,784 downwards.
GCACATGCAGAGCTGCGCAGCACACAACAGCTGCGACCTGCACTGTGGGACACCCTTTCCTCAGCAACATTCAAAGGTTACTAGATCGCTTGGTGGCCGGGGGGCGGAAGAGAGAGAGGGAATCGGTGCAGGGAGTGGGAGATGGAATTGTGGGTGGGTGGAAGGAGCGTGAGAAGCGGGAGAGAGTGGAGGAAGAGAGCAAGAGGAGGAAGACAGAGAGGCCAGAGAGAGAAGTGAAAGAGAGATGAGGGAGAGAGAAGGGATAGAGGGGAAACAGAGGCGAATGGAGGGAGGATGGAGAGAGGGAGAAGCGGGAGGGGAGGGGAGAGAGACAGGGACAGAGAGAGATGTGGGAAGAGAGGGAGAGGTGGGAAGACAGGGTGAAAGAGTGGAGTGGAGAGAGAGTTGGGGGGTGAGAAATGGGAGAGGGAGAGAGAGAATTGGGGAAGAGATGAGGAAGAGAGAGGAAGGAGGAGAGAGAAGATGGTGATAGCAAAAGGGGGTGAGTTGGGAGAAACAGATGAGCGGAAGAGAGAGGTGAGCGGTAGTGGTGTTCGAAGGGAGAGAGAGGATCGAAGGGGAAGAGAGAGGATGATAGGGTACGGGAGTGGAGTTCAGGAACTCCAGGGGAGAGAAGGTCAGGTACTCGGGGGCAGGTAAAGTGCATGGAGAACACAGTGCAAATGAAGAATAAGGAGATCTAGGTCTAAAGGGCAACGATGAGAGCCAGGTCTTCATCCATTTTCATCCAACCCAACCCCGCTTAAACCCACACCGCATTCTCCCTCCCCTCCCGCTAGACCTGCTTGATTTCATAGAAAGCTCGGTGCATGTGTGGCAAGTGACATCATGGGATGGAACAAAATCTGGAAGTCATGACACTTTCACAGTTCATTTCATACCCAATAACCGTGTTAACAATCCATGTCTCACACACAACCCATCATTTACGGGGGGAGGGATAAGGTCAGGAACGCGGACAGAGGCAGTAGGTCAGGAAATTGGGCTGAGGGAGTAGGTCAGGAACATGGGAAGAGTGATACGTTCACGAAATTGGACAGAGGGAGAAAGTCAGGAACTTGGGAAGAGGGATAAGGTTAGGAATTTGGGCAGAGGGAGAAGGTCAGGATCTTGGGCAGATGGAGAACGACAGGAACTTGGACAGAGGGAGAAGATCAGGAACTTGGGCAGAGGGAGAATGTCTGGAACTTGGGCAGAGGGAGAAGGTCAGGAACTTGGGCAGGGGGAGCAGGTCAGTAAATTTGGGCAGGGAGATATGGTCAGGAACTTGGGCAGGGGGAGAAGGTCAGGAACTTTGGCAGGGAGGTATGGTCAGGAGCTTGGGTAGTGGGAGAAGGGATCTTGGGTGGGGGGAGAATGTCAGGAGTTTGGGCAGTGGGAGAAGGTCAGGAACTTGGGCAGCTGGAGAAGGTCGGCAACGTGGGCAGGGGGACGGTCGGGAACTTGGGCAGGGGGAGAAGTTCAGGAACTTGGGCAGGGGAGAAGATCAGCAACTTGTTGTGAGGTAAAAGATCACAAACTCGGGGGGTGGGGGGAAGGTTAGGAACTTGACCCTTGGCAGGAACTTTTTTGTGGGTTGGGAGAAGGTCTGAACAAGTGAAGGCGACCCATTCCAGATAAAATGCTGGGTGTGCCTTGTTCTCCAAGGGGAGCAATCAGAAATGTGATGTTTGAAATAAACGTGACATTAAAGCAACAGATGGAGTATCAAGTCTTGCTGGACTATTGATGCCAGCAGCAATATTTGAGCTTTGGCACAAATAACAACAGAGATGGTGGAAAGATTGTCTCCAGGGATGGTATATATTGATGAAAAGTGAAAACGATTGCGCAATTGGGTTTTGACATTAATGGCATCGATACGCTGCAAGGGTTTGCATACAGTTTGACCCTTAACAAGAACTGCAAATGGTGACATTTTCGGGCTGCTGAAGGTTCTTTTCTCCAGTTAAGTTAAACAAGTCACTCCCATCAGCTCTTTGGTCACCTGCTATTTCCGGAGGTGGATTCTGAGGGGGTTTCCACCAGCACCCGTCAGTTTGCTGTACGGGAGCCAGGAGTTTGTTCTACCAATAGCAGGGAGTGGGCTGTACTGGTACCTGGAAGCATGTTATTCCGGGACCTGGGAGTGTGGTGTACCGGGAACCGCCTTTGTGATGTACCGGGATCCGAAGTGTACTGTACCGGGATCCAGGATTGTCCTGTATGGGGACCCAGGAGTGTGGTGTACTGGGACACGGGCGTGTGGTTTACTGGGATGCGGGAGTGTGCTGTACTGGGACCCGGGAGTGTGGTGTACCGGGACCCGCGAGTGTGGTTCACTGGGATGCGGGAGTGTGCTGTACTGGGACCGGGAGTGTGGTGTACTGGTACCCGGGAGTTTGGTGTACCGGGATCCGGGGTTGTGCTGTGCTGGGACCCGGGAGTGTGGTGTCCCGGGACCCGGAGGTGTGGTTTACTGGGATGCGGGAGTGTGCTGTACTGGTACCCGGGATTGTGGTGTACAGGGAACCGGCTTTGTGCTGTACCAGGACACGTGAGTGTGCTGTACTGGGGCCTGGCAGTTTGCTATAACAGGACAACGGATTTTTTATTTACTGGGACTCGGGTCTAGGAAGTACCTGGACCCGGGAAGTTACTGTACCCGGAGCCTGGAATGTGAAAATCTTCTCTTCTAATCTGGCCCAGACTTCTATGTGTCCTCTTACAATCGTGCTGACGATGGACCAATTGAGTTTCAGCTCGATTCTTAATCTGCTTTAAACAATAATGGTAAAACGTACAGATTACTGAGTATGATGGAATTTGTCGGTGTCATCAGTAAAACAATTGCCCAGAAGTTTACAAACATAAAGAACAGAATTGTACTAATGCATGGGTTTGATTACAATTTAATGTAGAAACTTTGATTCCTTTTCACTATCTGTCCGAGTTACGGTGCAGAGATTTGCAGACTTCCTGCTGTCTTTACTTTTTTCTGGTTTCTTTCTGGATTATCACAAAGCTTTCCTTCAAAGATTAGCACAGGTCGGATTAAATGTTCAACATGGAGGTATCAAGCACCCACTGGCTGACTAGATATTACTCCACATTGGTCTATATTTTAGAAATAATCACAACAAGGTCTCATTCCCAAAGTACCTTTGGATTGTGAGCACAGCTTGGGAGTAATGAAAGCAGCTAATCGCTCTTGCCAATATCTGGTCAAACTGCATATGTGGATAAATCGTGTCGTAGCCCTGTCCTGGCGAGCAAACGGCTAAAGTCTCCCGAACCATGACATTAACTTACTTTTAATCCTGGAGCAGATTGTGAAATATTTAAAAAAATATAAAGAAATACATGAGCCCAAAAGTGGAATCTACAGTATAGGAAACAAAAATACACGATAATGTTAGAAAGTGTGACGTCTTCTCATCTATTTAATTTGACCATCATTCCGAGGGGATACATCACTCCGTTCTTCAACTCCTCTCTGAATTTCCTCTGGGTCACTGCATAAATAAAAGTATTCGTGCAGCAACTCAGGAGCTGGAGCATGAAGCCGATTTCCCGAACAAATGTGGGCACAGAAACAGGATATCCCAAGTAATCCAATCGTCTCAATATAGAACAGACCATGAAAACCACCCATAACAGTATGAAATTCCCCGATATAACAAACAGTACAATCATGGATTTCCTTCGGCTCTCCATCTCTGGGTCACTGGAATGATCGCCACTGCTCTGACCCCGGAGTCTGCTGCGGGCTCTGCTGGCCACTAAAATGTGTCTGACCGTTATAGCATCGAACAGTAGAATCAAAAGAAATGGAATAAATGGCGTTACAATGTAATGCATTAATTCAACAATGGCCCAGACCAGAGAACGAGATACATGGTATGGCACACGGCAAAACCAAGAGCTGTTCGAAAGCCAATATTGATTAGTATATACAAAATACCAGAAAATGTTCTTCAAACAGCTCAGCACCGTCACTGATCCGAGAACCACATCCGCCGTTTTCTCAGTGCAATATTTCGATTTCAGCTTCTGGCAACAAATGGCCACAAATCGATCAAAGGTGAAAGTGACTGTGAACCAGACAGAACAGTCTGTAACTGCAAAAAGTAGGACGGCGTGAATATTACAAGCACCAACGTTCCTCAAAAAGATAAACTGTTCCCGATGAACAATAGGAATCTGCCTCAGTATCAGATCGATGATCACGACTAGTAGATCTGCCGCTGCCATGGCCACCAGGTAGCGTGTGACACATTTGGAGAGACTGCACTTTCCCCGAGACAGGATCACAATCGTCAGCACGTTAACTGTGACCAAGAATAAATTAGGCAGACCATTCACCAGGAAAGGGCAATAACTGTAGTTGTCTGCATTGTCAGTGAAATAACAGAGTAGGTTACATAAAAGCGATATTAACTTTCTTCACATTAACTTGAATTGTGCCCAAAAAATGTGCAGTACGGCTTTGCATCCGGTGATGGGACCTGATTAGTTTACCTGTGACAGGTCGTGCTGGAGATAAAGGTTGTAGTCAGAGTAATCAGCAATGATCAGCTAAATAAGTGAGGTAAATGGATCACGTTGCATAGACTTGTCATGTATTACCTTGAGTATAGAATATTACCTGGTAATCTAATTGAAGTGTTTAAATGATTAACGATTTGTTCTAGTAGATAGAGAGAATCTAATTCCTGTAAGTCGGAGTCCAGAACAAATGGACATAAATATAAAATTATAGCTAGATTGTTCAAAGGTCATGACAGGAAGCATTTCTTCACATGAACGGAAGTGCAGAATTGGAACTCTCTCCCCCAAAAAGCTATTGAGGCTAGGTCAATCGAAAATTTCAAAACGGAGACTGCTAGATTTTTGTTAGATAAGGATATTAAGGGACATGAAACAAAGGCGGTTTGAATTATTTAAGATAGAGATGAGCTATGATCTAATGAAATGCCGGATTAAGTTCGAGGTGCTGAATAGTCTACTCCATATGTTCCTAAATGAAAAACATTAAAAACAGATACTGAGTTTAGAATAAGTACAAAAGTAACCAATCGGGAAGTGGGAGCCTCACTTGCGACTGAGCTAGCGGGGAAGGAATAGTTGGGACATTGCAGTGTGAATTGCAGTGTGTGTGAGTTAGTTGTTGGTGTGTTATACTACAGCTTAATCTCCCGAGGTGGGGAAGTGCCAAAAATGGCATGGTAGTAAGAAGAATGTGTGAATCGATGGAGTCCTCTAAATGGAATAGTAAGTTAGCAAAACACACTCTCTGTGTTCAAACATTGACAATGCTCATTAGTTCAAGGCTTGAGCTCTTCTGTAAAATTGGAAAATCAAATCTTCCCCTGCAATGATCATAAGGGTATGTGTACACTTTTTTACAGCTGGTCAGAAAAATTAATGCGTGCATCCCTCTTTGTTTTGGAGATGAGAAGTGTGGCATAGTCGGATCCTTCACTCCTGAATTTCCAATAGTTAATCATTGGATGATCCGAGTTAAAGACATGGTACGCTCCATGCTCGGATATTTTGGGTCACCACAATTAAACAGGCACAGACATACGATTTAATGTCGTTCGTTTTACAGACAAGTCTTTGAATTGTATTAGAGCAAACACAGTTAGCAATGGCCATTTACTGTAAATGCTGGGATAGTATGACTGACTTCATAAAATACCATCCTGGTATTTCAGAAACTATCTGTATTCTAGTCAAATAGAGTTAATCTTGCTCCTTTACTCAGACGATGTGAAGTGAGTAGGCTTCAAAGTCCTATAGTGAATATGTCACAATCCATTACCGAGTGAGGTCACTATCAGAACACTCCGCTTTCAAGCACTGTGGATCCAAATCAGAGATAGGACCAATTTTACCAAAGGAGCATGGAATTAAATTGTTAATTCAATTCATTATTCTACATAAAAACATTAAATGAGCAGAATAATAGTAAACAGTAAATCAAACTTAGAATTAAAAGGTAACGTTTCAGAAACATTGACACTAACATAGAGCAGGAAACGTTGGAAAGTGAGACAGCTGAAGCAGATTGCTCATCAATGCATTAGTGGTTGCTCTGATAGGATTGATTTGTACAATAAAATTACTAATTCTATCCTGCAGAAAGAGAAGATCGTGTGAGGTGAGATAACAATTTCTCTCCAGACATTCGGACTAATTATTTACAACAAAGTTCACATTTTAATTAAAATAGTAATAGAATAACATGACGTGTGCTGTAGACTGAAAGAACAGAAAGATCTTAATACAAATGCCTGAAAGGTAAGTAATAACAACGATTAAGGGCAGGCTAATCATTGAACTGCTACCACGGAATGGGAGTTCACAACAGTGGAGCACAGGCCATCATCAAACACACACAAGAAAGAAAGAGAAAATTACAGAAAGAAAGAACGAAAATGGAAGACAGATCTCGCATATCTATCGCCTTTAATGACTTCGGGACATCTGTAAAATTTTACACCAATGAAGTATTTTTGACGTGTAGTCACTGTTGTAGAACAGCAACTGACATTTATATAACGAAATGTCACGAAAATAACAAAATAAAGACCTGCAAACACGGACTAAGTTGTCAGGTACTTTAATCTCTGAGTACTGATGTACCGTCTGCAGATAATAACTTACCCGGGACACCAAACGCAGCCAGGATGGGGAAGTAAATCGGTTGTATATCGTAAATTGCCCATAGAATCTTGAGCTTGATCAGAAAATCAAGAGCCATTATTTCTCTTTCGGTAAGAATCGATGATTGAATGGTTGGTCCTGATGCTGGGTAAAATTCTCCGATTGACACGTTGAGATGATTCTCCTTATTTATAGAAGTGGGAATCCATCCGGTCAGAAACTCTGGTCCCTGCTGACTGGGTTTAATTGCAGTCACTGAACAAACAGATGTCGTCAACAATTTTCACTCCAATACATTTAATAAAAACAGTGCAATTACCAGTCGGATTAAGCCCCGAAGATCACGTTAAAAGCTATACCTTCATATATTCAGACAAGCCCCACAGTTCTAACAATAATTTAAAATGTATAGTAGGACCGTATATTGTGGTTTCTGATTTAATAACATAAATTGACCGCCGGACCCATCTATTCCAGTTGATGATATCGGTTAGACTCTTTATGTAATGTAGTACTGGCCAACGTTTGTGTGAGAGTGGGGCTTGATCCCTGATACGATATGAGCAGCAGGGCTTCAATTATCTCAATTTCTACGGTGGTAGAGGATGAGAAACGGACTAGGAGAACCTTGGAATAGTCAAGCATACAGGTGAACAAGGCAGGTTGAGATTTTTACTGATGCATGGGATGAGGTCAGGATTGAGGCATGTTATTTTCCCTAGATGGAAAGGGAATTCCTAATAATCCTGCTGGTCGTCAGTATCCTAGATGGGATGGGATCAGAAAGGATATGGAGACAAATGGGAGAAACTGGAGAGTCACAGATGTTCAGCTGCTGAGTGTGGGACAGCGGATGTGGGATGTATGAATTGGTGGGCAATTATAAGGGGAAAGCAGCAAAGAAGACTCAACGGATACGTAATTACCTGAATGACCGAGAAATTGCAAGAAATCCTGTTACTTGACGAAATAATACCCATGCAGAAGAAGATGACGTCTGTGAATCGTGCTTTGTAAGAATTAGCTATCTAGCAGACGCTGATTATAATAAGCATAGTGGATCTAAAACGCTGATTGTCTTGGTATAACTCAACACAAGCACTTCTGTTATATTTGAAGAGTGATCCCATTGATTCCAAATAAAATTAATTAATTGACCTATAAAGCCTTGTATTTGAGAGCCACAGAGCCCAACAAACGCCATTTATGTAGGAACCACAGCATAACCTGTTATTTTAGAGACTAAGCCTCTTGGACAGGAGAATGTACCCAATAGCTCAAATATATTGTTTGGTGATCTAAGTAAACCACTACAATTCCAGATATGAAGGCGAAAGATCCCAGTAAGCCCTGATAAACAAAGCTATACAGGTTGGTGAAACCAGTAAACCACTATAGGCTTACTAAGCCAGTAATCTATGATAATCATAGAAATATAGGCTGCTGATTGCAATACACCCTGATCAATCCAGATACATAGGCTGTTAACCCAGTGATCCACTATAAAACCATACATATAGCCTTGTGATCCCAGTAAACCCTGATAAGCACAGCTATATAGACTGCTAAAACTACTAAAGCACTATAAAGCCAGCTATGTAGAATAGTGATCCCTGTAAACCTTTATAAACACAGTTATAAAGGCTGGTGATCCCAGTATCGTCGATACACATATATATATATAGGCTCCCTATTATATATAGAGTGCCTATTTCCACCTCGTAAGATCATCGCTCAATGCCCCCTCCCCCCCTGCATCAGCTCATTTGCTGCTTTTGTTTCCTATTGAATTGAATACTCCAACGCACACCTGGCTGCCCTTCCATTTTCTAGCCTATTTAAACTTGAAGTTATCCAACTTCGGCGGCCCGTGTCCTAACTTGAACCATGTCCCGTTCATGTATCAACTCTGTGCTTGCTTAAGATAAAAAATCACGGGATTGGGGTAATATTCTGGCATGGATAGAGGATTGGCTATCTAACAGAAGGCAGGGAGTTGGGATAAATGGTTCATTCTCAGACTAGCAATCAGTAACTAGTGGTGTTCTGCAGGGGTCAGTGCTGGGTCCCCAACTCTTCACAATCTATATTAACGATTTAGAGGAGGGGACCGAGCGTAACATATCAAAGTTTGCAGATGATACTAAGATGGGAGGGAACGTAGTGAGTGAGGAGGACATAAAAAACCTTCAAGGGGACCTAGACAGGCTAAGTAAGTGGGCAGCGACTTGCCAGATGGAATACAATGCTGGAAAGTGTGAGGTTATGCACTTTGGCAGGAAAAATCGTAGAGCAAGTTATTATCTTAATGGCAAGAAACTGGAAAGTACTGAAGTACAAAGGGATCTGGGGGTCCTGGTGCACGAAACTCAAAAGGTTAGTATGCAGGTGCAGCAAGTGATTAAGAAGGCCAATGGAATGTTGGCTTTAATTGCTAGGGGGATAGAATATAAAAATAGGGAGGTATTGCTTCAGTTGTACAAGGTATTGGTGAGACGGCACCTGGAATACTGCATACAGTTTTGATGTCCATACTTAAGAAAAGACATACTTGCTCTCGAGTCAGTTCAAAGAAGGTTCACTCGGTTAATCCCGGGGATGAGGGGATGGACATATGAGGAGAGGTTGAGTAGATTGGGACTGTACTCATTGGAGTTCAGAAGAATGAGAGGCGATCTTATTGAAACATATAAGATTGTGAAGGGGTTGGATCGGGTGGATGCGGGGAGGATGTTCCCGATGATGGGTGAAACTAGAACTAGGGGGCATAGTCTTAGAATAAGGGGCAGCTCTTTCAAAACTGAGATGAGGAGGAACTACTTCACTCAGAGGGTGGTAGGTCCATGGAATATGCTGCCCCAAAAAGCTGTAGAAGCTACATCATTACATAAATTTAAAACAGAAATAGACAGTTTCCTAGAAGTAAAGGGAATTAAGGGTTACAGGGAGCGGGCAGGAATTTGGACATGAGTCCAGGTTCGGATCGGACATGGCCCTGTGGGTAGTGGAGCGGGCCCAGCGGCCGTGTAGCCTGATCCTACTGCTATTTGGTGTGTCTAATTCTGTTAGATTGAGGAGATGGTTCTGTGATAGTAGATTGGCGGTTAGGATCAGATCAGCCATGTTCTTATTGAATGGCGGAGCAGGCTCGAGGGGCCGATTTGCCTACTCCTGCTCCTATTTCTTATGTTCTTATCCTCTTATGACCTACATTGGCTCCTGGTTAAGCAATTATTTCAAAAGTCTCATCCTTGTTTCCACATCCCTTCATGGCCTCGCCCCGCCCAATCTCTCTAATGCCCTCCAGCCCAACAACCCCAACACCCCCGCTCCCGAGATATCTGCTCTCCTCTAATTCTGCCCCCTTGTTTATAATCGCTGAACCATTGATGGCCGTGTCTTCAGTTGCATAGGCCCTAAACACTGGAATTCCCTACTTATACCTCTTCACCTCTCTACCTCAATTTCCTCCATTAGGGCTTTCGTCAAAACCATCTCGTTGGCCAAGCTCTTGGTCATTAGCCCTAATTTCTACTTATGTTGCTCGGTGTCAATTGTTTTTTCATATAACACTGATGTAAAGTGCCTTGGGAAATTATACTACATTAAAGCTGCTATATAAATACAGGTTGTTGTTGATGATGTTCGCATAATATCCGGATCTACCCAGTTTTATAGGTTGCTGATTGAACTAATTCATGTCATACGCAGTTATATAGGTTGGGGATCTCAGTAAACGCAGATTAATTGGAAAATGACCGGTGAAGACTTATAATATTGGTGTTCTTAATTCCAAGAAATCCTTCTTTATAGGATGTTTATAAAATGCATTAAATAACTTTACCACCCTTTCGCATGTTTAATCCTACTGTTCAACTATCCATTCCACTTTCTATATTGCTCACGATATTCCTGGATAATGTCAGATGCATTATTTTCATATGGATCCGTTTTAATTTTTCTCTGTCTATTTAATGACTGATCTCTATTCTTTGATCGATCCCCTTTCTATATTCTCGAAATGTAGTCATACGCTAATCATCTCATATTTGAAATTACACGTTGGACCAATTGTAAAGCAGTTGCTGACCCTAATCCCGTTAAAGGAGTCTTACCAAAATATTTAAGACAAAGGATCCAATAATTTCATGTGTCATATTAGAGTGGCCAATATAAGCCATGTAACATGGGATGGTCACAATTTAACTACTGCTTTAATTTAGTCTGGCCAGACAACTTTTTCCTCCCAAAGGCAAGAAGTAGCTCCAGTGAAGATAATGTGTTTTCCCATTGTCTTCCTCACGCTTTGATCTTCGGATTACCTTATCCTAGGTGAGTTACAAATAACACAGGTCAACAGGCTGCGCTGGCTCTAGTTATTGCTGGGAGTGGGATGTGGCAGAGGGGGTCAAGCACTGGTGGTGGGTGCTCTTCTCCCCTGGCTAGTCGGAAGAGACCGTAGGGACTGTAAAAATGACTCGATTGCCGCGGGAGGGATATTTCGCCCTGCCTTTTGGGCTGGGGACATGGGATTTTTCCCTTGTTATCCCTCCAGGGATTCTTACAGTCTTTTCTCCAGTGACCATCTTTCCCTCACCCATAACAATTTAACCTAGCCTGGGAGGGACGGTTCCCCTCCTGGTGCCACTCTTTCTTGCTCCGGCTCCCAGGTTTAACCTCATGGACTTTTCCCTTGGGTTGGGGCGTTTCAATACCCCTCATGTTTATTGGAGCTGTGGGTGGCGGTTGTGGGACCTCTGATTCCTTGACCAACCTTGTTCTGATTGTAGCCTGTGGGATGGTTCTATTTGGGTTGCAGGTAAAGTCCGACTGGCCTATCTTCGGGCTGATAAGGCATATCATCCCTTTGCCCTCTTTAATGCCATATTCCAGCTTTCTATCTCTTCCATACAGGTGCCATGATCTGCTTCCTCAAACCCTTGGTCGCAGGCCAGCTTATACGCTGCCTTTACCTCCCTAACCTTTTCCTCCTGCTCTTTTACTTCTTGTATGAGGCGAGCATTCTCCTCCCGCACCCTCATCTCATTGCTCTTGGCCTCTGCAACTAAGCACTTCAGGTACTCTAATTCGTACCTCGTTTGACTTTTGCCCTCATTAAACTGGACCACCAGGTGCTCTATCTTTGCCTGGTATTCCTCAATCTCCCTTTCCTTATCCCAACTCTCTGCTCTTACTTCCCTAAGTCTGCGGGAACCTAACCACAAACAGATCAGTGGGATAAAAAGAAACCCAATAACTGCTGCTCTCTCCAGACCCAAACCACCATCTGCTACATCGCATACTGTTGCCGACGGTCCTGCCGCGGTCGCCATTTTGCAGAAACGGGGGGGGTACTGGGGTTATTGTCTCTGGCTAGACAGAAGTATCGAAGCTGCTCCAGAGCCCCGTGCAGTTTCCAATCGCTCCCCTTTTTCTGGTTCTGACCACCGGACTTATTTCAGTAGCAATATAGACAAAACGAGACTCGTGGTTGGGTGCAAAGAAGACCAGTATTTACTGAAATAAAGAATAAATTGAAAAAAATGATGAATACAGCAGGCTTTTGCTTACTACAGCACACCTTTGCTTAATACAGCACACATTTGCTTAATACAGCACACCTTTGCTTAATACAGCACACCTTTGCTTAATACAGCGCTCTTTTGCTTAACGGGAGGAGAAACGAACACATCGAGTGAAAATTGACTAAAATTATAATTTAACTATATTCCCCTTTAATTCCCACCCCTAATACCTACCTAGGTTGCCTTGTAATGGGCCAGAAAGTTTTATGCTCACCAGTGAACGCCTGCTCCATGCCCCTGCAGTCTGTCTTAGATTCTTCACCGCCCCGAAGTAGAGATACCCCAGTAATTCAAAAGTTACTGCTGGTATTCCACTTCTTCGGGCGTGCTGATGAGCTGTTCTTCTTGTAGGCAGGTCATCGGAGGCAAGGCGGCAGAGGAAGAGAGAGTGGCTTCCTGAGGAGATATCTTCATACCCCATTGGGTGCCATTATCTGCACGCCCAAATCTGGATGTATCTGGGCTATACAAAAGGGACCGACTGACCCCATTGACTGTAATGGGTTTGAATGTGTTACCCATTCATTTAACTGGTTTGCGACCAGTTTGAAATGTCCCACTGATTTCTGAAGTGTTCAGTCAACAGCACTCAAGTGCTTTGTAAACAATCCATTGTCCAGCGGTCACCGCCCAACCACAACTGATTGACAGCTTTAAGTACTTAAGCCCTTGAGTCAACATTGTAGAGGGCTGGGAAACAAACAACCCTTTGTCCTGTGAGTGAAACTTCCTAAACTGCAGTTGATTGGCAGTTTCAAGTACTTCATGCATATTCGCACAGACTGGTGTTTTTTTCAAATCCTTTGTCAGCCAGGGATGGGAGATATACCAGCAGGCTGTCTTTGTCAGCTGCCACGAGGCCTGACCTCATTTTTGATGCTCTGGGTTTTTAAGGGATATTCCACCCAGGTTTTCTTTAATCAAATATAATCTTCGGGGGCTGTAGAAATTTTCCGAAATTTTTGAAAATCCTTACTCATTAACAATCTCAGCTAAAACTGGAGCAAGCAAACGAAGTTGGATGGTCAGCAATTAGTGTTTTACTTTGTTTAATCTTAACTCCGTGGTTGTTGCACTTTATGCCTGTATTTATAAAGACTAGGATACCACCTGCATTATTAACCACGTTGTCCGGTAACCTTCAAAGTTTGTGCATATGCATCCCCGGTCTCTGTTCTTCCATCCATTTACAATTGTACCATTTAGTGTGTACGGTCTCTCTTCTTTCTTCCTATGACAATATATCACCTCACACTTCTCTGCTTGAATTTCACCTGTCATGTGACCGCCCATTCCACCAGCCAGGTTATGTCTTCTTGAAGTGTATTACTGTCGTCCTCACTAGTTACTAGTCTTCCAAGTTTCGTGCCATCTGAAATTGTTCCCTGAACCCCTAAGCCCAAGTAATTAATGTATATCAAAAACTGCAATGGTCCTCGTACTGAACTTGGGGAACGCCACTGTATAATTCCCTCCATTTCAAAAAACAGCCATTCACCACAACTCTCTGTTTTCTATCCGTTAGCCAATGGTGTAATCCATGCTGCTGCTGTCTCTTTTATCTCACAACTCGCCTAGAATGTGGTACTTTATCAAAGCCGTTTGAAAGCCCAGATACACAACATCAACTCCACTGACCTAATCCACTCTCGCTGTTTCCTCATCAAAAAACTCAATCAAGTTAGTCAAACACGATATGTCCTGAACAAATCCGGGTTGGATCTCCTTTATTATTCCATGCTTGTCCACGTGGCTGCTACTTTTCTCCCGGATTATTGTTTCCAAAACTTCCCAACCACCGACTTTAAGATGACTGGCCTGTAATTGTCAGGCTTATTCTCCTCCTCTTTTTTGAATAAGTGTCTAACATGTACAATCCTCCAGACGTTTTGCACCATCCCTGGATTTAAGGAGGATTGAAAAAATGAAGCCAGCACCTTCGCAATTTCTACCCTTACTTCCCTCAGCAACCTAGGATGCATCCCATCTGGACCGGGGGACTTATCAACTTTAATTACAGCTAATGTGTCCAGTACCCACTCTTTTTCTATTTGGATCGCATCCAGAATCCCAGTAACCTCCTCGTTTACCATAGCTTTAGCAAGTCATCTTCCATGGTAAACACCGATGCAATGTGTACATTTAATACCTCAGCCATGCTTTCTGCCTCCACCAATAATGATCCATTTTGATGCCTAATCAGCCACACCACTCCTGTGAAAAAACATTTAATATTAATAGTAGGAGATAGTTTGATTCTCATTTGTGTTAGCCGCTGATCTATTCTTGTGCTCTCTCTTTGCCCCTCTTATTTCCTTTCTCACTTCCACTCTGTACTTTGCACATTCAGACTGATTCTCCCATCTATTATCAAGCTGACATCTGTCATACATCTATTTTTCTGTTTCATCCTACTTTACAACTCCGTCGTCACCCAGGGAGCTCTAGCTTTAGATTTCCTCTTTTCCCCCTTTGTGGGAATGCACCTAAACTGCAATCGAACCATCTCCTCTGTGAATACCGCCGCTTGCGCCACTACATTTTTGCCTGCCACTCTTTGACTACAAGTTAACTGGGATAGATCCCTCCTCAATTCACTGAAATTAGCACTCGTCCAGTTATGCATTTTCTTCTAGATTACTCCTTGCCCTTCTCCAGAAATAAACTAAAATCTCTGGATCGATGATCACAATTTCCGAGATGCTCTCCAACTGCAACATTCTCCACTTGACCCAATTCATTCCCTAGGACTAGATACAGAAATGCCTCTTTCTTTGTTGGGCAGGAAACGCACTGATCAAGAAAATTCTGGTGAACACACTTCAAAAATTCTTCCCCTTCTCTGGCCTTCACACAATCACTGCCCCATTCAATATTGGGGTAGGGAAAATCTCCTATTTTAACTACTTTAGTTCTTATGCCTTTCAGCAATTTCTTTTCAAATCTGCTCCTCCATCTCCTTTCCACTATTTGGTGGTCTATAAAATACAAAAAGTAGCGTAATAGTTCATTTATTGTTTCTCAAATCCAACCCACAAGATTCGGCCTTTGATCTCTCAAGGATATTTTCTCTTTCTAGCACTAATTTCTTCCTTAATTACAACTGCAACCCCTTCCTATTTTTAACATTCCCCATCTTGAATACGGCCAGGTGAGTATTTATTCTGCTCTATAGTTTGACAGTTAAGGTTAATAGCTTATACATTTTAGTACGTCTTAATTTTTGTGGTTATAGTTTATAAGGTCAATGTTGTGTATCGGGGAGTGCTAGTAACCAAGGGACATTGAGTATATCATGTAATTGTAGTGTAATTCGTGGTATTGATTTGATTTAATTTAATTTTAATTAATTGAAGGCTAATTCAAGAAACAGAGCTCGGCCCTGTGGCATGCTCCTCCTGCACTCTGTATGAAATCAGGGACACTTTCTGTGTCCCTGACGACAATGTGTGCGGGAAGCGTATACAGCAGCAAGTACTGGCAGACCGCATTGCGGTGCTGGCTCTGCGAATGGCTACATACTGGAGCATTAGCGATGCTGAGGATGTCATAGATATCACGTTTAATCAGTTGGCCACACCGCAGGTAAAGGCTGCACAGGCAGGAATGGAATGGGTGACCGCCAGGCAGAGTAGTAAGCACAGGCAGATTTGGATATTGCTGAGGGAGATGGCTTATCGGGGGAAAACCAGCAGCAGCCAATGTCCTGGCACTGTGGGTGGGTCTGCTGCAGAGGACGGGAGGAATAAGAATGGGAGAACTATAGTGATACGGAATTCTATTATAAGGGGAATAGATAGGAGTTTCTGCGGTCGCAAATGAGACACCAGGATGGTATGTTGACACCCTAAGACAAGGGTCAAGGATGTCTCAGAACGGCTGCAGGACATTCTGGAGGTAGAGCGTGAACAGCCAGTTGTCGTGGTGCATATAGGTACTAACGATATAAGTAAAAACCGTAATGAGGTCCTAAAAGTTAGGAGGTAAATTAAAAAATAGGACATCAAAGGTAGTATTCTCAGGATTGCTACCAGTGCCACGTGCTAGCCAGAGTAGAAATAAAACGATACTTCAGATGAATATGTGGCTAGAGGAATGGTGCAAGTGGGAGGGATTTAAATTCCTGGGACATTGGAACCGGTTCTGGGAGAGGTGGGACAAGTACAAACTGGACGGCTTGCCCCTGGGCAGGACCGTGACCGAAGTCCTAGGGGGACTGTTTGCTACTGCTGTTGGTGAGGGTTTAAACTAAAATGGCAGGAGGTTGGGAACCTGTGCAGGGAGACAGAGGAAAGGGAAGCAATGATAGAAACAAAAGAGAGGAAGGAGAAAAGCAAAAGGGGCAGTCAGAGAAACCGAGCGTGTAAATCAAACATGGCCACAGTAACTACTAATTCTAAAAGGTCTAACAGTGTTAAGAAAACAAGCCTGAAGGCTTTGTGTCTGATGCGAGTGGCATTCATAATAAGGTGAATGAATTAGGTGCACAAACAGATCTAAACAGATATAATATAATTGGGATTACGGAGATATGGCACCAGGGTACCAAGGCTGGGAATTCAACATCCTGGGGTATTCAATATTCTGGAAAGACAGGCAAAAAGTAAAAGGAGGTAGGCAAGCATTGCTGGTTAAAGAGGAGATTAACGCAATATTAAAGAAGGATATTATCTCTGATGATGTGGAATCTGTATGGGTAGAGCTGAGAAATACCAAGGGGCAGAAAATGATAGTGCGAGTTGTATAAGGTACACAAAACAGTAATGCTGGGGATGGCATTAAACGGGAAATTAGATATGCATGTAATAAGGGCACAGCAGTTATCATGAGTGACTTTAATCTACATATAGATTGGGCTAACCAAATTAGTAACAATACTGTGCAAGAGGAACTCCTGGAGTGTATATGGGATGGTTTCCTGGACCAATATGTCGAGGAATCAACTAGATATCACGCCATCTTAGACAGGATATTATGTAATGAAAAAGGATTCATTAGCAATCATGTTGTGCGAGGCCCCTTGGGGCGGAGCGATCATGATATTATCGAATTCTTCATTAAGATGGAGAGTGAAGTATTTGACCCAGCGACTAGGGTGCTAAATTTAAAAAAAACTAAACTACGAAGGTATGAGGCGTGAGTTGCCTTGGATGGATTGGGGAATGTTATTTAAAGGGTTGAAGGTGGCTAGGCAATGGCAAACATTTAATGATGGCATGGATGAACTACAGAATTTGTTCATCTCTGTTTGGCATAAATTAAAACACAAAAAGTGACCCCAACGTGGCTAACAAGGGAAATTAGGGATAGCATAAGCTCCAAGGAGAGGCCATAAAAATTGGCCAGAAAAATCAACAAACCTGAGGATTGGGAACAGTTTAGGATTCAGCAAAGAAGGACCAAGGGAATAATTAAAAGGCAGAAAATACAATATGAGAGAAAGTATGCTGGGAACATAAAAACTGATTGTAAAAGCTTCTATAGATTTGTGATGAGAAAAAGATTGGTAAAGTCAAGCGTAGGTCCTTTGCAGTCAGAATCAGGGGAATTTATAATGGGGAACAAACAAATGTCAGGCCAACTTAATACGTACTTTGGTTCTGTCTTCAGAAAGGAGGACACAAATAATC
This sequence comes from Somniosus microcephalus, assembly GCF_052327205.1. Lineage (NCBI taxonomy): Eukaryota > Metazoa > Chordata > Chondrichthyes > Squaliformes > Somniosidae > Somniosus > Somniosus microcephalus. The sequence continues at coordinate 15,765,897 of NW_028225182.1, read as the reverse complement.
TGCCAGAGATGTCAGGGAACATAGGGTCTAATGAGAGGGAGGAACTGAATGAAATCAGTATTGGAGGGAAATGGCGTTATGGAAATTGACGGGTTTGAAGGCCGATAAATCCCCAGGGCCTGATAATCTACATCCTAGGACACTTAAGGAAGTGGCCCTAGAAATAGTCGGTCCATTGCTGGTCATCTTCCAAAATTCTATAGACTCATGAACTGTTCCCATGGATTGGAGTGTAGCTAATGTAACCCCTCTATTCAGAAAAGGTGGTAGAGAGAAAATGGGAAATATCAGACCGATAAGCCTGACATCGGTAGTGGGGAAAATGCTAGAGTCCAATATAAATGATGTAATAGCAGAGCACTTGGAAAACAGTGACAGGATTGTACAAAGTCAACATGGAATTACAAAAGGTAAATCATGCTTGGCTAAACTACTGGAATTTTTTGAGGATTTAACTGGTGGAATAGATGTCATAGAGTCATAGAGTAATACAGCACGGATAGAGGCCCTTCGGCCCATCGTGTCCGCGCCGGCCATCAAGCCCTGTCTAATCTAATCCCATATTCCAGCATTTGGCCCGTAGCCTTGTATGCTATGGCACTTCAAGTGCACATCCAAATGCTTCTTAAATGTTGTGAGGGTTTCTGCCTCCACAACCCTTTCAGGCAGTGAGTTCCAGACTCCAACCACCCTCTGGGTGAAAAAGTTCTTTCTCAAATCCCCTCTAAACCTCCCGCCCTTTACCTTGAATCTATGCCCCCTAGTTATTGACCCCTCTACTAAGGGAAAAAGCTCCTCAGCATCCATCCTATCTATGCCCCTCATAATTTTGTACACCTCAATCATGTCCCCCCTCAGCCTCCTCAGCTCCAAGGAAAACAAACCCAACCTGCCCAGTCTCTCCTCATAGCTGAAGCGCTCCAGCCCTGGTAACATCCTGGTGAACCTCCTCTGCACCCTCTCTAACGCGATCACATCCTTCCTGTAGTGTGGCGACCAGAACTGCACACAATATTCCAGCTGTGGCCTAACCTGTGTTTTATACAGCTCCATCATAACCTCCTTGCTCTTATATTCAATGCCTCGGCTAATGAAGGCAAGTATCCCATATGCCTTTTTTACCACCTTATCCACCTGTTCCGCCACCTTCAGGGATCTGTGTACTTGCACACCCAGATCCCTCTGACCCTCCGTCTTGCCTAGGGTATTTCCATTCATTGTGTATTCCTTTGCCTTGTTAGTCCCCCCAAAGTGCATCACCTCGCACTTTTCCGGGTTAAATTCCATTTGCCACTGTTCCGCCCATCTGACCAACCCATCTATATCGTCCTGCAGACTGAGGCTACCCTCCTCGCTATTTACCACCCTACCAATTTTTGTATCATCCGCGAACTTACTGATCATAACCTTTACATTCATATCCAAGTCATTAATGTAGACCACAAACAGCAAGGGACCCAGCACCGATCCCTGTGGTACCCCACTGGCCACAGGCTTCCAGTCACAAAAACAACCTTCGACCATCACCCTCTGCCTTCTGCCACTAAGCCAGTTTTGTATCCAATGTGCCAAGGCACCCTGGATTCCATGGGCTCTTACCTTCTTGACCAGTCTCCTGTGCGGGACTTTATCGAAGGCCTTACTGAAATCCATGTATACCACATCCACTGCGTTACCCTCATCCACACACCTAGTCACCCCCTCAAAAAATTCAATCAAATTAGTCAGACATGATCTTCCCTTGACAAAGCCATGTTGACTATCCCTGATTAATCCTTGCCTCTCCAAGTGGAGACAAATTTTGTCCCTCAGGATTTTTTCCTATAATTTTCCTACCACTGATGTTAGGCTCACTGGCCTGTAGTTCCCCGGTTTTTCCCTACTACCCTTCTTGAATAATGGTACTACATTAGCGGTTCTCCAGTCCTCTGGCACATCCCCTGTGGCCAGAGTGGTCCTGAATATATGTGTTAGAGCCCCCGCAATCTCCTCCTTTGCCTCACACAGCAGCCTGGGATACATTTCATCCGGGCCTGGGGATTTATCCATTTTTAGGCCAGCTAAAACCGCCAATACCTCCTCCCTCTCGATGTTAATATGTTCGAGCATATCACAGTCCCCCCGCCCTATTTCTATGTCTACATCGTCCTTCTCCATAGTGAAAACAGATGCAAAAAATTCATTTAGAACCCCTCCTACATCTTCTGGCTCCACACACAGATTGCCACTTTTGTCCCTAATGGGCCCTATTTTTCCCTAGTTATCCTCTTACCCTTAATATACTTATAAAACATCTTCGGATTTTCCTTTATTTTGCTTGCCAGTGTTATTTCATGGCCCCTCCTTGATCTCCTAATTTCTTTTTTAAGTATCCCCCTGCACTTTTTGTACTCCTCTAGGGCTTCCTCCGTCTTTAGCCTTTTGTATCTACCAAAAGCCCTCCTTTTTTTCCTAATCCATTCTCGTATATCCCCTGACATCCAAGGTTCCCTGTGGTTTTTGGAACCACCCTTGACCTTTACGGGAACATGTTGCCATTGTATGATCTCAATCTCCCTTCTGAAAGCCTCCCATTGCTCCGATGCGGATTTTCCTACAAGTAGCTGATCCCAGTCCATTTTGGCCAGATCCTGCCTTATCCTGTTAAAATCGGCCTTCCCCCAATTTAGAACCTTTATTTCCGGCCCATCCCTGTCCTTTTCCATGGCCACCTTAAATCTTACCATATTATGGTCACTATCACCAAAGTGCTCACCTACTAGCACTTTTTCCACTTGGCCGGCCACATTCCCTAGAATTAGGTCCAGTACCGCCCCCTCTCTTGTAGGACTTTCTACATGCTGGCTCAAAAAGCTCTCCTGGATGCACTTTAAGAATTCTACACCCTCTGAGCCTTTCACACTCTGACTATCCCAGTTAATATTGGGGAAGTTGAAATCCCCCATTATTATTACCCTATTATTTGCACATTTCTCTGAGATTTGCCCACATATCTGTTCCTCTATCTCCCCCTGACTGTTTGGAGGCCTATAGTACACTCCCAGCAGGAGTAGGCTTTTCGGCCCCTAGAGCATGCTCCTCCATTGGATGAGATCATGGCTGATCTTCCAAATTCAGTACCCTGTCCCTGCTGTCTCCCCATATCCCTTGATCCCTTTAGCTTTAAGAAATATATCTAACACCGTCTTGAATATATTTAATGAATTGGCATCCACTGACTCTGCGGTAGAGAATTCCACATGTTCCCCACTCTCTGGGTGAAGAAATTCCTCCTCACCTCAGTCCTAAAATGCTTACCCCTTACCCTTATACTGTGAACACTGGTTCTGGACTCCCCCTGCATCGGGAACTTCCTTCCTGCATCTAGTCTATCCAGTCCTGTTAGAATTTTATATGTTTCAATGAGATCTCCTCTCATGCTTTAAAACTCCAGCAAATATAAGCCAAACCGACGCAACCTCTCCTCATTCGTCATTCCTGCCAACCCAGGTATCAACCTGGTGATTCTTCCCTGCACTCCCTTAATGGCAAGAGCATCCTTCCTAAGATAAGCCGACCTAAACTGTATACAATACTCAAGGTGTGGTCTCACCAAGCCATTGTAGAACTGCAGCAAGGCATCCTTCATCCTGTACTCGAATCCTCACGCTATGAAGGCCAACATACCATTTGCCTTCTTAACCACCTGCTGCACCTGTATGCTTACCGACAGTGACTGGTGCACAAGGACAGCCAAGTCTGGTTGCACATCCCATTCTACCAATCTATTGCCATTCAGATAATAATCTGCCTTCCTGCTTTTGGCAACAAAGTAAATAACCTCGCATTTATCCACCTTATACTGCATCTGCCATGCGTCTGCCCAATCACCCAACCCGTTCAAATCATACTGGAGTTTCTCTGCATCCTCCACACAAAGCACACGCCCACCCAGCTTTGTGTCGTCTGCAAACTTGGAGATATTACATCTAGTTACCTCCTTAAGATCATTAATACATATCGGCCCAGAAATTCGGGTCGAGGGCTTCCCGTGGGTGTAAACCCCCGACCTGCACTTACCTTGTGTGCTGGTATTTGAGTTTTGGGCCCCCATGGAATTCCGATCCTGGGCCTGCTCCAGCGCCGGCGCACAGTGCTTGCATATCCCAGGGGCGCAGTTGGTTCGCTGTGTCCCCTGGGATCACGTGGGCCATGGGGAGCCAATCGGAGCAGGGAATGCCCATTCATAAGTTTGACAGGAAGAGCTGTCAAAACTTATAAATACTATGGGCCCCAAAACATCATTAATCTTCAAATACATTTATAAAAAACATCAAATTTTTTAAATAAACTATAAATTACATGAAAAAACTATTTTAAACAATAATTTAAATTTTTGAATAAAATCATTTTATTTTCTAACGGGGTTAAAAATAAACTTACCTGTCTTAAATATTTAAAAATAATAAACCTGTGGAAAAATGTTTTAATTTTAATGAATACACCACTTTCCTTGTAAAAAACAGGCCTTATGCCTGCTTTTTAAATGTGTAACTTCTGCAGACTTATCCTCCTGGGAAAATCTGCAAAAAAAAACTAAGTTCGACGTGCACATGCAGCCTCTCCTGCGCACACATTTGAACTCTGAACTCCTTCATTCAGGGGAATGGAAGTGCTGATTTCCCCCGTGTTATGCTCCTCTTGCTCTATGTGGGAATTCAGGGACACTGCCGGTGCCCCTGATGACCACATGTGCCGGAACTGCATCCAGCTGCGGCTACTAGCAGACCGCATTGAGGCGCTGGAGCTGCGGGTGGATGGGTTGTGGAGCATTCACGATGCTGAGAGGGTCGTGGATAACACGTTTAGTGAGTTGGTCACACCGCAGGTAAGGGCTGCACAGGAAGAAAGGAAATGGGTGACCACCAGGCGGAGCAATAGAAGCAGGCAGGTAGTGCAGGAGACCCCTGTGACCATTCCCCTCTCAAACAGGTATATCGATTTGGATACTGTTGAGGGGGATGACTCACCAGGGGAAGGCAGCAGCAGCCAACTTCCTGGCACTGGGGGTGCTCCTGCTGCCCAGGAAGGGAGGAAAAAGAGTGGGAGAGCAATAGTGGTAGGGGATTCTATAGTAAGGGGAACAGATAGGCGTTTCTGGGGCCGTAGACGTGAATCCAGGATGGTTTGCTGCCTCCGTGGTGCCAGGGTCAAGGATGTCACTGAGTGGCTGCAGGGCATTCTGGAGGGGGAGGGTGAACAGCCAGAGGTCGTGGTCCACATTGGCACCAACGACATAGATAAAAAGAGGGATGAGGTCCTGCAGCAAGAATTTAGGGAGCGAGGTGGAAGATTAAAGAGCAGGACCTCAAAGGTTGTAATCTCTGGATTACTCCCAGTGCCACGTGCTAGTGAGTATAGGAATAGGAGGGTAGAACAGATGAATGCGTGGCTAAAGGGATGGTGCAGAAGGGAGGGCTTTAGTTTCCTGGATCACTGGGTCTGCTTCTGGGAAAGGTGGGACTTGTACAAGTCGGACGGTTTACACCTGAACCAGAGGGGGACCAATATCCTTGCAGGGAAGTTTGCTAGCACTGCTGGGGGGGGTTTAAACTAACTTGGCAGGGGGATGGGATACAGAGTGGAACTATAATAGGGGGTGATTTACAGCCAAATACGGAGGAAAAAACAAGTCAGCTGGGAAGGCAGAGCAAATATGTGAAGGCAAAAGGGAATATGGCAAGGCTGGAAGGCATTTATTTTAATGCAAGGAGTCTTGCAAATAAGGTGGATGAACTGAAGTTGTTGTTGAACACATGGGAGTACGATATTGTTGCTATCACGGAGACATGGTTGAGGGAGGGTCAGGACTGACAGCTCAATATTCCGGGGTATAGAATCTTCAGGCGAGACAGAGGGGGGTGTAAAAGGGGAGGGGTGTTGCAATATTAATTAAGGAATTAATTACTGCTGTAAGGAGGGATGATATATTATCTCTAATGAGGCCATATGGGTAGAACTTAAAAACAAAAAGGGGGCAAGCACTTTGCTGGGAGTGTACTTTAGGCCCCCAAACAGTCAGGGGGAGATAGAGGAACAGATATGTAGGCAAATCTCAGAGAAGTGCGAAAATAATAGGGTAATAATAGTGGGGGATTTCAACTTCCCCAATATTAATTGGGGTAGTCAGAGTGTGAAAGGCTTAGAGGGTGCAGAATTCTTAAAGTGCATCCAGGAGAGCTTTTTGAGCCAACATGTAGAAAGTCCTACAAGAGAGGGGGCGGTACTGGACCTAATTCTAGGGAATGTAGCCGGCCAATTGGTGGAAGTGTCAGTAGGAGAGCATTTTGGTGACAGTGACCATAATTCGGTGAGATTTAAGGTGGTCATGGAAAAATACAAAGACGGCCTGGAAATAAGGGTTCTAAATTGGGGGAAGGCCGATAAGGCAGGATCTGGCCAAAGTGGACTGGGAGCAGCTACTTATAGGAAAATCCACACCAAAGCAGTGGGAGACTTTCAGAAGGGAAACAGAAAGAGTACAACGCCAACATGTTCCTGTAAAGGTCAAGGGGGGGACCAACAAGCAAAGAGAACCTTGGATAACATGGGATATACAAAAATGCATTAGGAAAAAAAGGGGGGCTTTTGGCAGTTACGAAAGACAAAAGACGGAGGAAGCCCTAGAGGAGTATAAAAAGTGCAGGGGCATACTTAAAAAAGAAATTAGGAGGGCGAGGAGGGGCCATGAAAGAACACTGGCGAGCAAAATAAAGGAAAATCCTAAGATGTTTTATAAGTATATTAAGGGCAAGAGGATAACCAGGGAAAGGGTAGGGCCCATTAGGGACCAAAGTGGCAATCTGTGTGTAGAGCCAGATGATGTAGGCGGTGTTTTAAATGAATTTTTTGCATCTGTGTTCACTATGGAGAAAGACGATGTAGACATAGAAATCGGGCAAGGGGACCGTGACATACTTGAACATATTAGCTTCGAGAGGGAGGAGGTACTAGCAGTTATAGCAGGCCAAAAAGTGGATAAATCCCCAGGCCCGGACGAGATGTATACCAGGCTGTTGTGTGAGGCAAAGGAGGAGATTGCAGGGGCTCTGACACAAATTTTCAGAACCTCTCTGGCCACAGGGAATGTACCAGAGGACTGGAGAACAGCTAACGTAGTACCATTATTCAAGAAGGGTAGCAGGGATAAACCAGGGAATTACAGGCCAGTGAGCCTAACATCTGTGGTAGGGAAATTATTGGAAAAAATTCTGAGGGACAAAATTAGTCTCCACTTGGAGAGGCAAGGATTAATCGGGGATAGTCAGCATGGCTTTGTCAAGGGTAAATCATGTCTGACCAATCTGATTGAATTTTTCGAGGGGCTGACTAGGTGTGTGGATGAGGGAAATGCTGTGGATGTGGTTTACATGGATTTCAATAAAGCTTTTGACAAAGTCCCGCATAGGAGACTGGTCAAGAAGGTAAGAGCCCATGGGATCCAGGGTGCCTTGGCGCGTTGGATCCTAAACTGGCTGAGTGGCAGGAGGCAGAGGGTGATGGTCGAAGGTTGCTTTTGTGACTGGAAGCCTGTGTCCAGTGGGGTATCTCAGGGATCGGTGCTTGGTCCCTTGCTGTTTGTGATCTACATAAATGATTTGGATGAGAATGTAAAAGGTATGATCAGTAAGTTCACAGATGACACGAAAATTGGTGGGGTGGTAAATTGCGAGGAGGAAAGCCTCAGGCTTCAGGACGATATAAACGGGTTGGTCAGATGGGCGGAAAAGTGGCAAATGGAATCTAACCCTGAAAAGTGCAAGGTGATGCATTTTGGACGGACAAATAAGGCAAGGGAATACACAATGAGTGGTAGGACCCTAGGAAGTACAGAGGGTCAGAGGGACCTTGGTGTACATGTACTTAGATCTCTGAAGGCAGCGAAACAGGTAGATAAGGTGGTTAAAAAGGCAAATGGGATACTTGCCTTCATTAGCCGAGGCATAGAATATAAGAGCAGGGAGGTTATGATGGAGCTGTACAAAACGCTGGTGAGGCCACAGCTGGATTACTGTGTGCAGTTCTGGTCGCCTCACTATAGGAAGGATGTGATTGCTTTGGAGAGGGTGCAGAGAAGATTCACCAGGATGTTACCTGGGATGGAGCGCCTCAGCTATGAAGAAAGACTAAACAGGCTGGGGTTGTTTTCCTTGGAGCAAAGAAGGCGGAGGGGGGACCTGATTGAGGTGTACAAAATGATGAGGGGCATAGATAGGGTAGATAAAGTGGAACTTTTCCCCTTAGTAGGGGGGTCAATAACAAGGGGGCATAGATTCAAGGTAAGGGGCAGGAGGTTTAGAGTGGATTTGAGGAGGAACTTTTTCACCCAGAGGGTGGTTGGAATCTGGAACTCACTGCCTGAAAGGGTGGTAGAAGCAGGAACCCTCATAACATTCAAGAAGCATTTGGATGAGCACTTGAAATGCCATTGCATACAAGGCTATGGACCAAATGCTGGAAAATGGGATTAGACTGGACAAGGATTGATGGACGGCGCAGACACGATGGGCCGAAGGGCCTCTTTCTGTGCTGTATAACTCTATGACTCTATGCGCAGTGCATGCAGGAAACCGGCACTTCCATTGGGCCAACGGGTGCGTACTCACCCGTGGAGATCCGAATTTCTGGGCCATTATGAATAGCTGGGGTCCTAGGACCAATCCCTGCGGTACCCCACTAGTCACTGCCTGCCACTCAGAAAAAGACGCCTTTATTCCAAGTCTTTGCTACCTGTTTGCCAACCAGTTCTCTATCCAAATCAGTACCTTACCCCCAATCCCATGTGCTTTAACTTTGCATGCTAATCTCTTATGTGCAACTTTATCAAAAGCCTTCTGGAAGTCCAAATACGCCACATCCACTGGTTCTCCCTTATCTATTCTACCAGTTACAGCCTCTAAAAATTCCAGTAGTTTAGTCAAGCACTATTTACATTTTGTAAATCCATGTTGACTTTGTCAGATACTGTCACTGTTTTCCAAGTGCTCTACTATTACATCTTTTAAAATGGACTCTAGCATTTTCCCCACTATTGATGTCAGACTAACAGGCCGATAATTCCCCATTTTCCCTCTGCCACCTTTTTTAAATAGTGTGGTTACATTAGCTAACCTCCAATCCATGGGAACTGTGCCCGAATCTATACAATTGTGGAAGATGACCAGCAATGCATCTACTATTTCTAGGGCCACTTCCTTTATTACCCTAAGATGTAGATTATCAGACCCTGGGGATTTTTCGGCCTTCAATCCCATCAATTTCCCTAACACCATTTCCCTACAAACACTGATTTCATTCAGTTACTCCCTCTCATTAGAACCTATGTTCCCCGACATCTCTGGGAGGTTATTTGTGTCCTCCTTTGTGAAGACCGAACCAAAGTATGTTTTTAATTGGTCCTCCATTTCTTTGTTCCCCATTATAACTTCCCCTGATTCTGAATGCAAGGGACCTACGCTTAACTTCACCAATCTTTTTCACTTCACATATCTACAGAACCTTTTACAGTCCTTCTTAATGATCCCTGAAAGCTTTCTCTCATATTCTATATTCTCCCCCTTAATTAGTCCCTTTGTCCTCCTTTGCTGAATCCTAAACTGCTCCCAATCCTCAGGTTCGCTGCTTTTTCTGGCCAATTTATATGTCCTCTCCTTGCATCTTATGCTTTCCCTAATTTCCCTTGATAACCATGGTTGAGTCACCTTTTTTGCTTTATTTTTATGCCAAACAGGGATGAGCAATTTCTGTAGTTCATCCATGCGATCTTTAAATGTTTGCCATTGCCTATCCACCGTCAACCCTTTAAGTAACGTTCCCCACCCCATCCTAGCCAACTCAAGCCTCATACCATCGTAGTTTCCTTTATTTCAATTCAGGACCCTAATCTCTGAGTCAACTAATTCACTCTCCATCTTAATGAAGAATTATATCCTATTATAATCGCTCCTCCCCAAGGGGCCTCGCACAACAATATTGCTAATTAATCCTTTCTCATTACATAATACCCAGTCTAAGATGGCCTGATTTCGATTTGGTTCCTCGAAATATTGATCGAGGAAACCATCACGTATACACTCTAGGAATTCCTCCTCCACAGTATTGTTACTAATTTGGTTAGCCCAATCTCTATGTAGGTTAAAGTCACCCATTATGCCCTTATTGCACGCATTTCTAATTTCACGTTTAGTGCCATCCCCAACCTCAGCATTACTATTTGGCGGTCTGCATGCAATTCCCACGAACGTTTGCTGCCCTTTGGTATTTCTCAGGTCTACCCATAAGGCAGAACCAGTGAATGTGGTGTATTTGGACTTTTAGTAGTCTTTCGATAATGTCCCGCATAAGAGATTAGCATTTAAAGTTGAAGCACATTGAATTGGGTGTAAGGTCTTGATTGCATAGATAACTGGTTGGCAGACGGGAAGCAAAGAGTTGGAATAAACGGTTCTTTCTCGGAATGGCAGGCAGTGACTTGTAGGGTACCGCAGGGATCGGTGCTAGGACCCCAGCTATTCACAATATATATTAATGATATAGACAAGGGAACTAGATGTAATATCTCCAAGATTGCAGACGACACAGTGCTGTGTGCGTGTGTGTGCTGTGCGGAGGATGCTGAGAAACTAGAGTATGATTGGACAGGTTGGGTGATTGGGCAGATGCATGGTAGATGCAGTATAATGTGGATAAAAGCAAGGTTATCCACTTTGGTGGCAAAAACAGGAAGGCAGATTATTTTCTGAACGGCAATAGATTGGGAGAAGGGCAAGTGCAACGAGATCTGGGTGTCCTTGTGCACCAGTCTCTGAAGGTAAGCATGCACGTGCAGCATGCAATTAAGAAGGCAAATGGTATGTTGTCCTTCATAGCGAGAGGATTCGCGTACAAGAGCGAGGATGTCTTACTGCATTTGTACAGGGCCTTGGTGAGACCACACCTTGAGTATTATGCAGTTTTTGTCGCCTTATTTGAGGAAGGATGTTCTTGCCATGGAGTGGGTGCAGCGAAGATTCACCAGACTGATACATGCGATGGCAGCAATAATGAGGAGAAATTGTGTCGATCTGGCTTATATTCGCTGGAGTTTAGAAGAATGAGAGGGGATCTCATTGAAACTTATACAATTCTAACAGGACTAGACAGACTAGATGCAGGAAGGTTGTTACCAATGGCGGGCGAGTCCAGAGCCAGGGGTCACAGTCTAAAGATATGGGGTAAGCCATTTAGGACAGAGATGAGGTGAAATTTCTTCACCCAGAGAGTGGTGAACCTGTGGAATTCTCCATCACAGAAGGCAGTTGAGGCCAATGTATTAAATATATTCAAGAAGCAGTTAGATATATTTCTTAAGGCTAAAGGGATCAAGGGATATGGGGAGAAAGCAGGGACAAGGTACTGAATTTGGATGATCAGCCATGATCTCATTAAATGGCGGAGCAGTCTCGAGGGTCTGAATGGCCTACTCCTGCTCCTATCTTCTCTGTTTCTATGATGCCTGAAAACATTGTAACCAGGAATATTAATCTTTCAGAAATCGCCCCTTTTTTGAGCCAGGTCTCCATTTGCATGAGTACATTATATTTACACGTGGGTATTTGCGTCTGCAGCTCACCAACATTATTATCCACACTTTGTACATTTACACACATGGGCCTAGAAATTCAGTTGCGTTCGCCAGCCGTTAACACCATAAGAGGGGTAGATTTCCAGCGCTAGGCACTTAGCGCCCGGGCGCAGGCCAATCTGCGCCTACGCCCAACTTCAGTTGACATTTAGCGCCGGCGCAAAGTGTTTGCGCCCGCTCAGCTGCGTGCGTAGCTTATGACGTCATTTCGTCGTGCAACGCTGTTTGTGTGCCCCAAACCGGAAATTCAGTGGTGCCCGCCCAATGTGGGCGTGGCGCTGTTAAGAACTGTGAACTGGAACGCAGCAGAGGCCCTGCGGGCCTCGGGGAGCGCGAATTAAAGGGCGCTTAGACTGAACTATAAAGGCCAGCCATTTTGCTGCAATGACTTTAGTGCTTTGGATTTCTGGACAGAGACCAAGGAACAGACCTTACTAATTTGGGACAACATAGGAGAGGTATTTTTGGCTTCTGGTCAGAGCTTTGAAATTAGACTCATTGTGATTTCACTGTTTGCAAGTTTATTATGGGGGCTGCATGGGGTTCCAACCCTCAGTTCCAGCATTATGTGCGAAGGGCTCGCAGACGCTGTGTGAGAGGGCCAGCCATGCCTAGACGCAGAGGGGCCATCAGGCGTCGGCAACATAGGCCTTACCCACTCAGGGAATACCGGCAGCAGGTGTCCTATCTCAACATGACTGCCGTGCATTGTATTAAGAGGCTGCGCTTCAGAAGGGAGGTGGTTGCACAGATCTGCCAGCTGCTTCACAGAGATCTGCGTCCACAGCTGATGTGCAGGACGTCTCTGTCGGTGGAAGTGAAGGTCACGGTGGCTCTGAACTTTTATGCAAGCGGCTCCTTCCAACCCGCTGCTGGGGACATAGCGAACATCTCCCAGTTCGCCGTGCATCGCTGCATCCGGCAGGTCACCGATGCCCTTTTCGCAAGGAGACACCAATTCATCTCCTTCCCCATGACCCTAGAGAGGCAGGAGCAGCGTGCAGTCGGATTTGCCAGGATCGCCGACTTCCCCATGGTGCAGGGCGCCATTGACTGCACGCATGTGGCTATGCGGGCACCTATCGACAATGCCGAGGATTACCGCAACCGGAAGGGCTACCATTCCCTCAATGTACAGCTGGTGTGTGACCACAGGCAGCGCATCCTAGCTGTCAATGCCCGCTATCCAGGAAGCAGCCACGATGCATTTATCCTGCGCCAGACTACTGTGGCTGACATGTTCGAGGCACAGCCTCCACCAAGGAGATGGCTTATTGGGGACAAGGGCTACCCTATGTGTACATGGCTCATGACCCCGCTCCGCGCGCCCAGGACCCCTGCGGAGGAGGCATACAACGAAAGCCATCAAGCCACAAGGAACATCATAGAGCAAACGATTGGCGTCCTCAAGCAATGGTTCCGCTGCCTGGATCGTTCCAGCGGATCTCTACAGTATTCGCTGGATAGAGTCTCCCAGTTCGTCGTCGTTTGCTGCATGCTGCACAACCTGGCTATCCGCAGGACTCAGGCACTGCCACCTCGCGTTGGACCACCACCTCAGGAGGACGAGCAGGAGGACCATGAGGAGGAGGAGGAGGAGGAGTACCAGCCCAGGAGGGAGCCACAAGGTCCAAGGGCCGTCCGCCGGCGGCTTATTGAACGACACTTCTAGACTCCCTGTCAGGGAATGGCTTGTGGCAATGAACGCACCTGAATGCAGCTGCTCCGCAAGCCCTCAGCCGGTTAGCGCAACAACCACTTGAAACATGACACCTGGACAAGCTGAATAAATAAAAAGCTTTATTTAACAAAATCAGGGCCCTTCCCACATGAAACAGAAAAACAGACAAGACCCCCAAAAAACAGTCAGAAACATATCTCACTCCCACAACCTGGGGAGGAATAACAAAAATTGTCCTTCCAATTGGCCTTCATCCTCGGCCTTACCAAATTAAGCCCCCCCTCTCCACAACACAAACACCCCCATATAAAAAAAACAGTTGGCAACACACTCTACTTGGTGTGCCGAGAGGGCGAGTCCTTGTGCAGGCTTCTCCGGCCCCTGCCCGACCTGTTGCTCCACCTCAACCTGGGCCCTGTGGGTGTTGCAAGGCTGGGGGAAGGCTCCTGAGGGGCACAATGCGTGATGGCAGATGCCCTTGGGGGTCGGCCTAGACGAGGTCCGGCCCTGGAGGGGCCGGCTGCTGACTGCTGCAGCTATGGCTGGCCAGCATCAGTCTCTCCAGCAGCTCGTTGCACCTTGGCTGGGGGATTGGCAGTGGCGGCTGCAGCAATGGGGGCAAACTAGCTGATGCCAGGCGCTCGCTGGCCGCCAGAGACACTGGCACTCGGCCGGCCTGGCACTGCAGCAAGCGCAGCAATCTGGTGAAGGCCAGACTGCTGTGCTGCAGCAGGGCGGCGGGTGCCCTGGCGATGCTTCCGTGACACAGCGAGTGTGGCAGAAGTGAGTGCGCGAACTGCCCTGGTCTGTGCCCGCATCAGATCAGACAGTGTCTGGACGGCACCACTCATGAACTCGCGACTCACGTCCTGTGCTGCCGCAAGTTGGTCGACACCCCTGGCCTGTGCTGCCGCGAGTTGCTCGACACCCCTGGCCTGTGAGTCCCTGAAATTGGCCACACTATGAGCCAGGGACTCAATGGCCTGAGGCAACTGTCCCACAACCCCCATGAACTCATTGTGGCACCACTCCGAGGCCGCAGACATTTCATCAAGGAGGCGCACCTCCTGGGCGAGGACCGTCTCCGGACTGGAGGGCGGACCCACCCTCTGGGGCGAAGGCCGCCGAGCTGCCCGAGCCTTCCTGCATGCCTGGACGCCACTGGGCCCAGCAACTGCCCTCCCCTGCAACACTTTCCCCCTCTGGGGAGAAGGCAGCCGTGCTGCCCGACCCTTCCCGCGTGCCTGGACGCCACTGGGCCCAGGAACTGCCCTCCCCTGCAACACTTCCCCCTCTGGGGAGAAGGCAGCCGTGCTGCCCGACCCTTCCCACGTGCCTGGACGCCACTGGGCCCAGGAGCTACACCCCCCTGCAACACTTCCCCCTTGCTCTCCTCCAGGCAAGACGTCTCCCATCCATTGCCATCCCCTGGTGTGGATGAGGGTTCCCCCGATGTGCCACCTTCCTCTTGGTCCTCGTCGTCCTCCTCTTCCGAGGGACTGGCACTCTCAGCTTCGGGGACCTCCTCCTCACCAGCTGAAAGCAGGAAGGCACAAGAGTAGCTTTAGAGTGAGGACAGGGCGTCAGCGAGGGAGGCATGAGTGGTGCCATGATGCACATTGGTGGGACAGTGGCAAAGGATGTAGATCTGAAGCGCAAGGGGAACCAGAGAGGTCCAAACGGTCATGTCCTTACCATTGGGTCCCAGCACAGGGTCGGCATCTCCAATAGCAACGGGGCCAGTCACCCGGCCACGCATGAGTCGAGCCAAGCTCTCCTCCAGCTGACTGAGCTGCTGGAACTGGGGATGGCCTCCCCCGGTGACAGTCTGGCTCTTCAAATTCCGCGCCAGCTTGGCCTGCAAGAGAAAGGACGGCCTCTAAATACAGTGTGGTGCCCTGTTGTTGTGTGCACTGCCTCCCATGGTGGAATAGCTTGGCCAGTGTGGTGCCCTGTTGTTGTGTGCACTGCCTCCCATGGTCGAATAGCTTGGCCAGTGTGCTAAGTGCAGAGAGTGCTATTGATGATCATGCCAGTGCCATAGCTGCGGGAGGAGGGCTGGCCATTAGGCCTTTGAGGTCCCTTTGCCCATAATATGAGGTGCACATGCAAGGATGAGGAGGACACTGGAAAGGGTACTCACCTTGACCATCCGAGTGAGGTCGTTGTACTTCTTGCGGCATTGGTCACCAGTCCTGGGGACATCGCTGTTGGCTGACACGCTCTGGGCGATTTCCCTCTAGGCTCTCCTGTACTGCCTCCTGGGAGCCTTCTTGCCACTGTCCGGGCACAATATCTCTCTGTTCTTTTCCAACCCCCGAAGCAGCACCCTCAAAGCATGCTCTGAGAAGTGCTGCGCTCGTTCACGGGCCTTCTGCATGGCTTCAGGCGCTATTCGGGTCCACCAGCAGTGTTCAGGCCTAGCTGCAGGGCTCCACTATCCAGGGCGTGGCTGCAGACAAAGTCGACCCTTCCCCCTTTAAGAGCTGGCCGGCGTCAGGGTGTCTGCTGTCAATCAAAACATGACCGCACCTGCGCTGCGCCCGGCCTCGGCGTTATCAGTCCGCACCGCCGGCTTAGCGCCTAAAGATAGGAGTGCAACGCCAGTTTCAGCGCTCGCCCAAACTCCTTGGCCAGAGCTACTGAATTTCGGCGAAGTGGCCTCCACTTTCCGGCGGGCGCTAACTTTAGCGCCCGCCCGACTTTACCGCCCCAAAACTGGCTATACTGAATTTCTAGGCCATGGACTCTGAACCTAACTTAGAGCACCTTGCATTTTCTCCAATCCCAAATATTTCTGTATTATTTCTAACTCTAACTCTCTCTCTCCCGGTCATCCGTGCACCGTTTATCCACTGTTCAATACTACATCCGAATATCCAACTCCCTGGCGAATTGTATTAAACCCATTCCCACGGCACTGGTTCACCTGCCCACAGGGATATCGGTCCCAGCTCTTTTCAGATGAAACCCTCCCATTTGAAAAGCTCCCTCCTGCCACAGATCTGGTCCCAATGTCCCAGGAATCTGAAGCCCCCACCCCCCTGCACCGTGTCTGTAGTTATTCATTAACCTGCCGTATCATTCTATTGCTATTTGTAGAAATAAGCGGGGGGGTGTATGGGGTTATTGTCTTCGGCCAGTCAGAAGTATCTGAGCTGCTCCAGAGCCCCGTGCAGTTTCGAATCACTCCCCTTTTCTGGTTCAGAACGCCGGACTTTTTCAGCAGTGATGTAGACAAAAACGAGGCTCGGGGTTGGGTGCAAAGAAGACCAGTATTAATTGAAATAAAAGAAATAAATTGAAAATAAGGAATACAACACACCTTTACGTAATACAGCACACCTATGCTTAATACAGCACTTTTATGTAATACAGCACATCTTTGCTTACTAAAGCACACTTTGCTTAGTACAGCACTCCTATGCTTAACACAGCACTTTTACTTACTACAGCACACCTTTGCTTACTACAGCACGCTTTGCTTAGTACAGCACTCCCATGCTTAAGACAGCACTTTTACTTACTACAGCACACCTTTGCTTACTACAGCATGCTTTGCTTAGTACAGCACTCCCATGCTTAAGACAGCACTTTTACTTACGACAGCACACCTTTGCTTACTACAGCACGCTTTGCTTAGTGCAGCACACCTATGTTTAATACAGCAGACTTTTACTTAATACAGCTCTTTTACTTAATACTGCACTCTTTTGCTTCATGGGGAAGAGAAACGGACTCATCGAGGGAAAATTGACTAAAATTACAATTTAACAAAATTCCCCTTAACTCCCATCCCTTATACCTATCTAGGTTGCCTTGTAATGGGCCAAAACGTTTTATGCTCACCAGTGGACGCCTGCTCCATGCTCCTGCAGTCTTCAATTCTTCACCGCCCCGAAGTGGAGATACCCCAGTATTTAAAAGTAACTGCTGGTATTCCACTTCTTTGGGCGGGCTGCTGAGTTGTTCTTCTTGCAGGCAGAGCACGGAGTCGAGGCGACAGAGAGAGAGGGAGATGGCTTCCTGAGAGACTATCTTTATACCCCATTGGGAGCCATAATCTCCGCGCCCAAATCCAGATGAATCTGGGCTATACAAAAGGGATCCAAACTGTCCCCATTGACTGTAATGGGTTTTGAATGTATTACCCATTTCCTTATGACTGGTATGCGCTTAATACAAAATGTCTCAGACATCCTTTAGTGTTCAGTCAACATCAACTCAAGTAGTTTGTAAACAAACCCATTGTCCTGTGGTCAGTCCAACCGCAATTGATTGACAGCTTTAAGTACTTAAGCCTTTGTGTCAACATTGTAGAGAGTTCTGTAAACAAACAACCCCTTTGTCCTGCGGTTGAAACTTCCTAAACTGCAGTTGATTTACAGTTTCAAGTACTTCATGCATTTCGCAGAGGCTGGTGTTTTTTTCAAAGCCTTTGTAGATATGCAAGCAGGCTTTCGTTTGTCTCCTGCCACGAGGCCTGACAGCCATTTTGATGCCCTGGAATTTTAAGGTATATTCCACCCAGGTTTCCTTTAATCAAAAAAAATTATCTTCGGGGCTGTAGAAATGTTCGAAATTCTTGCAAAACCTTACAGTCCCCCATCAGATACTAAAACTTGCTTGTAGTATCCTGTCCAAAGATGAGCAATAATTTCTTACCACCCACAGTGAACCTTCCCTTATAGTTATCTATATCTATCTTTGATCCCCCGACACCACCATCTCCCCTACCCAGAGGGAATCGCAGTGCACGGTAGGCATCTATCGACAGAAAAACAAGATTAGTTACAATAATTCAAACACGGAGGGTGTCCAATGCTCCTGCACCACTGAGTATTCACAATAATTCAAGCATGGAGGGGGACCAATGCCCCTGCACCACTTGTGACATAGTTTTAATCCGATACAACATCTTCATTGGGATTACCACCAAGCCAAAACATATCTGTTAAAAATACAAACGGAAGAAAATGAGCTTCCTTTTCTTTTTTCTGTAATGCAATTGCCTGACATTTTAATAAATGGCACCATCCTTCAGCCATAAATGTTTTTCAAACTTTCACAGTCTACAAACACAACAATTCATGGGCATATGCAATTTGTTCAATTAACTCTAAACAAGTAGTACATTCTCACAGTTAGAAACTAAATTCACACATTATTTCCTTTGGAGTTGGGACCAGTACATAATACAAAATATAACATTATTAACAAGGTTTTTGTAAACTCTTAATCTTAATTGGGATTTACAATAACAGTTAAAATGCTGTGGGCATCTGCCTCCTGCAGACCCCGCCCTTCGTGGGCTACGGGTGCTCCCTTCCTCGAGCATCTGAAGACACGATCGTCCTCTGTACCTTCCGAAACTCTGAAAAAGACTTAAAAAAACATCTAGCCAGGTCCCCTGGCTCGGGGGAATGTGATGGGGTCCCGCGACCATGACTCAAATTGACAACACTCTGGAAAGGTACCATGCTTAAAACTTATACCCTAATAATTAGCACTACCGAATCGCAATATAAAATTAAAATTAACACATTCTAACTTAATCCTCTATGCACGTTACTTGAACAAAGCTATATACAAGCGCTGCCCGTCACCGGGCGGCCAGCCTAATCCCTGTTTGGTCTGCCCCAGGCTGCTCCCTGCAGCGTGGCTGGACTGATTCCAACTTCAAGTCCCTCGCAGCTTATGGCTGCTGGTTGGGGACTTCTGACTTTTGGCTCCTCCCTGACTCGGGAGGCCGCCCTATTCCACTGGAAAGCTGGTGACCATACTTTCTTGGGCTGGGGTACCCGAATAGATCTCCTAGAGAGTATCGCTGGTGGGGCTACCATGGCAAGCGGACCCTTAGCTCGGGTCACAGTCCTTGCTGGCTGGGGACCTTCTCCCTCTGGTCCCTCCTTTCACAAATATGGGCTGGGGACAGGCAATCCATTGCCACTGGCTGCCGGTGGCTGAGAGTCTTCCCCTTCAGGTCTAAAACCTGGTTCAGGCTCCTCCCCGGAGTCCCCAAAGAGAGGGGGAATTGCTCGGGCCAAGTGCTGTGGAACTTCTCCTCTCATGCTCGCGACTTCACCTGCATGTGCAGTCTGTGTGAGGGTACGTGCTGCAGGCTGAGGACTTCTATTCTCAGGTTCAATCCCAACTGCCCATTTCCCTGCCTCTAGCTTAAACAACCTGCATTGTTTAATATAAATGGCAGCCTGCCAGTAACGCTGCTCTTAATCCTTTTCCCTTACCAGGGTGGCCTTAAAGGCGGTATCTTGGGCTTGGAACTGCTTTTGGTCCTGGGTCAAAAGTACCCTCTGTGTGCCTCCCTTGTCCCAGATTCCTGCTACCGGGCCTGCTCTACAGGGGTCCCAGGACTCTCCTTCCCTGTCCCCCTGCTTAAACAACTTACACTGATCATGATTGTCTCCTCCCCTAACACAAGTCACAGCGCCTGCCTGTGCAGCCTGTGAGCTTGTACCCGCTGCGGGCTGAGGATTTCTGACCTCATGTTCAATCCCAGCTGCCTGTTTCCCTCTGGGTCCCTTTAAACTAAATGGGCCCTTGTTAGACCGGGGTGATTTGGTCAGGTCTTCTGAGTGGACCACCGTGCTGGAAGCTCCAGTTTCGACCGAATATCCCCCCTGCACCATCTTCACCCCCATCTTGACATACGGCCTGCTCCCCTCAGCATTTTCGCGGGGACACAGGTCAACAGGCTGCGCTGGCTCTAGTCATTGCTGGGAGTGGGATAGGGCAGACGGGGTCAATGCACCGGTGGTGGCTGCTACTCTCCCCTGGCCAGTCAGAAGAGACCGTAGGGACTGTAAAAATGACTCGATCGCAGCGAGAGGGATATCTGGCCCTGCCTTTTGGGCTGGGCTGTGGTCTCCTTTCCCTTGATATCCTTCCAGGGCATCTTACAGTCTTTTCTCCAGTGATCATCTTTCCCGCAACCATAACAATTTAACCTAGCCTGGGGGGACGCTTCCCCTCCTGGTGCCACTCTTTCTTACTCTGGCTTGCAGGTTTAACCTCATGGACTTTTCCCTTGGATTGGGGGTGCCTCGATACACCTCATGTTTCTAAAGGCTACAGTGAGCTGGCGGATCACCGCTTCTTCGGTGGTCTGGGGGTTTCGGGGGTGAAACCACGCCACGACCTGGGCTTGGATCTGGAGTAGGCTGTTTGTCATAAGACAACGGAGCCAGAGAGTCAATTCGACTGGGTCCAGTGCTGCCTGCCCTGGCATTCCCGGGCATGCTCTCCGGTAGACTGGCCACAGCCTGTCTGCGAACGCCTGCGGGGACACCCCTGGGAGCTGCACCATTCTTTCTACCCGGGCTGACTACCATTATTGAGTCCCATGGCCTCCAATATCTCGTTCTTCCGATCCTCATAATCCTTCTGCCCCTTTTGCACTCGCCAGATAGGGCCTGGAGGAGATCAGCTCCCAGGGAAAACAGCAGTATTTTTGCTTGCTCTGCATCATCGCAGTCATTAACACAAGCTGCCTGTTCTACCTCCCTGAAGTGCAGTGAGGGGTCTCCCTTTTCAGCGAGCTTGGGGATGTGGCTCACCATGTCCCTGAGCTGGTGGGAGCCATACGGCACCACAAATTGATTCTGGATGGCCCCTGAGTCATCTTCATCAACGGGCGGACCATACCTCCGTTGTCGGAGGGGGTACACTGTTCCTGATCCTGTCCTATCTATAGGGGCCTGCTGTGCTTCCTCTACCACCTCATCCTCCACCCCCCTTTGCTGCCAGAGCTCCTGAAAGTTCGGAGCTGTGGGTGGCGGTCGTGGGACCTCTGATTCACTGACCTACCTTGTTCTGGGTGTTGACTTTGGGAAGATTCTATTTGGGTTGTTGGTAAAATCCGACTAACCTGTCTTCGGGCTGATAAGGCATATCATCCCCTTTGCCCTCTTTAAAGCCATAGTCAAGCTTTCTGGCCCTTCCCTACAGGGGCCACGATCTGCTTCCTCAAACCTTTGGTCGCAGGCCAGCTTATACGCTGCCTTTACCTCCCTAACCTTCTCCTCCTGCTCTTTTACTTCTTGTATGAGGCAAGCGTTCTCCTCCCGCACCCTCATCACATTGCTCTTGGCCTCTGCAACTAGGCACTTCAGGTAGTCTAATTCGTAACTCGTGTGGCCTTAGCCCTCACTAAACTGGACCACCACGCGCTCTATCTTGGCCTGTTATTCTTCAAGCTCCCTTTCCTTATCCCAACTCTCTGCTCTAACTTCCCTAAGCCTGCAGGAACCTAACCACAAACAGATTATTGGGATAAAAAGAAACCCAATAACTGCTGCTCTCTCCAGACCAAACCACCGTCTGCTACATCGCATACTGCTGCCGATGGTCCTGCCGCAGTCGCCATTTTGCAGAAAAAAAGGGGGCTGTGTAATGGGGTTATTGTCTCTGGCCTGTCAGAACTATCTGAGCTGCTCCAGAGCCCCGTGCGGTTTCGAATCGCTCCCCTTTTCTGGTTCTGACCGCCGGACTTATTCAGTAGCGATGTAGACAAAACCAGATGAGCCAAAACTGGGTGGGAGGGTATGCTGCGAGGAGGATGTCATGAAACTCCAGTACGATTTGGACAGGTTAGGTGATTGGGCAGAAACATGGCAAATGCACTATAATGTGGATAAATGTGAGGTTATCCACTTTGGTGGCAAAAACAGGAAGGCACATTATTATTTTAATGGCAATAGATTGGAAGAAGGGGAAGTGCAAAGAGACCTGGGTGTTCTTGTGCACCAGTCGCTGAAGGTAAGCATGCAGGTGCAGCAGGCGGTTAAGAAGGCAAATGGTATGTTGGCCTTCGTAACAAGAGGGTTCGAGTACAGGAACAAGGATGTCTTGCTACAGTTGTACAGGGCCTTGGTGAGACCGCACCTTGAGTATTGTGTGCAGTTTTGGTCGCCTTACCTGAGGAAGGACGTTCTTGCCATGGAAGGAGTGCAGCGAAGATTCACCAGGCTGATACCTGGGATGGCAGGAATGATGTCTGAGGAGAGATTGTGTCGATTGGGCTTATACTCAATGGAGTTTCGAAGATTGAGAGGGGATCTCATCGAAACCTATAAAATTCTGTCAAGCCTGGACAGACTAGAAGCAGGAAGGGTGTACCCGATGGTCGGGGAGTCCAGAACCAGGGGTCATAGTCTAAGGATAAGGGGTAGGGCCGTTAGGACTGAAATGAGGAGGAACTTATTCACCCAGAGAGTGGTGAACCAGTGGAACTCTCTGCCACAGAGGGCGGTGGAGGCTAGTTCATTAAATGTATTCAAGAAAGAGTTGGATATATTTCTTGAGGCTAAAGGGATCAAGGGATATGGGGAGAAAGCAGGGACAGGGTACTGAATTTGAATGATCAGCCATGATCTCATTGAATGCTGGAGCAGGCTCGAAGGGCCGAATGGCCTACTCCTGCTCCTATCTTCTATGTTTCTATGAGACTCGTGGTTGGGTGCAAAGAAGACCAGTATTTATTGAAATAAAAGAAATATATTGAAAATAATTAATACAACACACAATTACTTAATACAGCACACCTATGCTTAATACAGCACTTTCACTTAATAGAGCACAACTTTGCTTACTACAGCACACCTTTGCTAAGTACAGCACACCTATGTTTAAAGCAGCAGACGTTTACTTAATACAGCACTTTTACCTAATGGGGAAGAGAAACGGACACATCTAGGGAAAATTGACTAAAATACAATTTAACAAAATTCCCCTTAATTCCCACCCCTGATAGCTATCTAGGTTGCCTTGTAATGTGTCCGGATGTTTTATGCTCACCAGTGAACACCTGCTCCGTGCTCCTGCGGTCTTAGATTCTTCACCGCCACAAAGTGGATATACCCCAGTGTTTAAAATTAACTGCAGGTGTTCCACTTCTTTAGGCGGGCTGTTGAGTTGTTCTTCTTGCAGGTAGAGCACGGAGGCGAGGCGCCAGAGAGAGAGTGATGGCTTCCTGAAAGGCTATCATTATAGCCCATTGGGAGCCATAATCTTCGCGCCCAAATCCGGATGTATCTGGGCTATACAAAAGGGATCCAAACTGTCCCCATTGACTGTAATGGGTTATGAATGTATTACCCATTTCCTTATGACTGATATGCACTTAATACAAAAAGGGCCAGAAATTCGGGTCCCAACGCGTGAGTACGGACGGAGTACTCATGCGCGGGCCCGGAGGAATTGCCGGTTTTCAGCATGCACAGCACATGCGGGGAAATTCGGCATTTCCTGTCCTCTGACCCAAGGGGTTAAGAGGCGGAATGTGTACGGATTGACAGGCAGCGCGTGCACAATGGAATTCCTGTTTTTTGACAGGTTTGCGCATGTGTAAAGGCCTCTCCTTTTTACGAATGTAAAAAGGAGATGCAAAGACTTCATTCTTGAAGGTAAGTGGTCTTTAACTTAAAATTATTACATTTTTTCCACAGCTTTATCGTTTTTAAGGACTTTACAGTAAGGTAAGTGTAGATTTGGACCCGATTTATTAAAAAAATATTTTTTTCAAAAATGTTATTAAATGTTTAAAATAGTTTTTTGAAGTTATTCATATTTAATTAAATTATTGGGATGCTTTAAAAATTTTATTTAAAGTTTAAGTAGTGTTTTGGGGTGCCGTACTTTTCATGAGTTTGACAGTTCTTACTCTCAAACTTATGAATGAAGTTTCCCCTCCCCTGATTGGCTGAACATTGCTCACCTGATCCCAGGTTAGCACATCTCGCCAACATCAGAACCGGGCCACTGATAGGAAATCCACTGTGGGCCAGGTTTCAGATGTCGGTGCACCGGGTAAGTGCACATCGGGGGCTTGCACGCGCGGCAAGCCCCCGACACCAAGTTCTGCGCCAATGTCTCAGACATCCTTAAGTGTTCAGTCAACATCAACTCAAGTGGTTTGTTAACAAACCCATTGTCCTGTGGTCAGTTGAACCGCAATTGATTGACAGCTTTATATACTTACGCCTTTGTGTCAACATTGTAGAGAGTTCTGTAAACAAATAACTTTTTTGTCCTGCGGTTGAAACTTCCTAAACTGCAGTTGGTTGATAGTTTCAAGTTTTTCATGCATTTCGCACAGGCTGGTCTTTTTTTCAAATCCTTTGTAGATATGCAAGCAGGCTGTCTTTTGTCTCCTGCCACCAGGCCTGACAGCCATTTCTGATACCCTGGAGGTTTAAGGTATATTCCACTCAGGTTTTCTTTAATCAAAAGAAATAATCCTCGGGCTGTAGAAATTTTCGAAATTCTTGCAAAACCTTACATATTTACAACAGCTCCTGGCACTGGGAGCAATCCAGACATTGCAAACTTTTAGGTCCTGGGCCTAGAAACTCAGTCTAGCCACTTTTGGGGCGGTAAACTCGGGCGGGCGGTAAAGTCAGCGCCCGCCAGAAAGTGGAGGCCACTTCGCCGAAATTCAGTAGCTTTGGCCAAGGAGTTTGGGCGAGCGCTGAAACTGGCGTTGCACTCCTATCTTTAGGCACTAAGCCGGCGGTGTGGACTGATAACGCCGAGGCCGGGCGCAGCGCAGGTGCGGTCATGTTTTGATTGACAGCAGACACCCTGACGCCGGCCAGCTCTTAAAGGGGGAAGGGTCGACTTTGTCTGCTGCCACGCCCTGGATAGTGGAGCCCTGCAGCTAACGCCTGAACACTGCTGGTGGACCCAAATAGCGCCTGAAGCGATGCAGAAGGCCCGTGAACGAGCGCAGCGCTTCTCAGAGCATGCTTTGAGGGTGCTGCTTAGGGGGTTGGAAAAGAACAGAGAGATCTTGTGCCCGGACAGTGGCCAGAAGGCTCCCAGGAGGCAGTACAGGAGAGCCTGGAGGGAAATCGCCCTGAGGGTGTCAGCCAACAGCGATGTCCCCAGGACTGGTGACTAATGCCGCAAGAAGTACAACGACCTCACTCGGTTGGTCAGGGTGAGTACCCTTTCCAGTGTCCTCATCCTTGCATGTGCACCTCACATTATGGGCAAAGGGACCTCAAAGGCCTAATGGCCAGCCCTCCTCCCGCAGCTAGGGCACTGGCATGATCATCAATAGCACTTTCTGCACTTCACACACTGGTCAAGCTATTCGACCATGGGAGGCAGTGCACACAACAACAGGGCACCACACTGTACTTAGAGGCCATCCTTTCTCTTGCAGGCCAAGCTGGCGCAGAATCTGAGGAGCCGGACTGTCACCAGGGGAGGGCGTGCCCAGTTCCAGGAGCTCAGTGACCTGGAGAAGCGCGTGGCTCGACTCATGCGTGCCCGGGTGGTTGGCCCCGTTGCTATTGGAGATGCCGACCCTGTGCTGGGCCCCAATGGTAAGGACATGACCGTTTGCAACTCTCTCATTCCCCTTGCGCTTCAGATCTACATCCTTTGCCACTGTCCGACCAATGCGCATAATGCCACGAATCATGCCTCCCTCGCTGACTCCCTGTCCTCACTCTAAAGCTACTCTTGTGCCTTCCAGCTTTCAGCTGGTGAGGAGGAGGTCCCTGAAGCTGAGAGTGCCAGTCCCTCGGAAGAGGAGGACGATGAGGACCAAGAGGAAGGCGGCACATCGGGGGAACACTCATCCGCGCCAGGGGATGTCAATGGAGGGGACACGTCTTGCCTGGAGGAGAGCCAGGGGGAAGTTTGGCAGGGGGGTGTAGCTCCTGGGCCCAGTGGCGTCCAGGCACGCGGGAAGGTTCGGGCAGCACGGCTGCCTTCTCCCCAGAGGGGGGAAGTGTTGCAGGGGGGTGTAGTTGCTGGGCCCAGTGGCGTCCAGGCACGCGGGAAGGGTCGGGCAGCACGGCGGCCTTCTCCCCAGAGGGGGGAAGTGTTGCAGTGGAGGGCAGTTGCTGGGCCCAGTGGCGTCCAGGCACGCGGGAAGAGTCAGGCAGCTCGGCGGCCTTCTCCCCAGAGGGAGAGTCCGGCCTCCAGTCCGGAGACGGTCCTCGCCCAGGAGGTGCGCCTCCTTGATGAAATGTCCGCGGCCTCGGAGCGGCGCCACGAGTTCATGGGGGTTGTGGGACAGTTGCCTCAGGCCATTGAGTCCCTCGCTCATAGTGTGGCCGATTTCGGGGACTCACAGGTCAGGGGTGTTGACCAACTCGCGGCAGCACAGGATGCGAGTCGAGAGTTCATGAGTGGTGCCGTGCAGACACTGGCTGATCTGATGCGAGCACAGACCAGGGCAGTTCGGGCACTCACTTCTGCCACACTCGCTGTGTCACGGAAGCATCGCCAGGGCACCCGCCGCCCTGCTGCAGCACAGCGGCCTGGCCTTCACCAGATTGCTGCACTTGCTGCAGTGCCAGCCCGGCCGAGTGCCAGTGTCTCTGGCGGCCAGCGAGCGCCTGGCATCAGCCAGCTTGCCCCCATTGATGCAGCCGCCACTGCCACTCCCCCAGCCAAGCTGCGACGAGCTGCTGGAGAGACTGATGCTGCCCAGCCACAGCTGCAGCAATCAGCAGCCGGCCCCTCCAGGGCCGGACCTCATCTAGGCCGACCCCCAAGGGCATCTGCCGTCACGCATTGTGCCCCTCAGGAGCCCTCCCCCAGCCTTGCAACACCCACAGGGCCCAGGTTGAGGCGGAGCAACAGGTCGGGCAGGGGCCGGAGAAGCCTGCACAAGGACTCACCCTGTCGGCACACCAAGTAGAGTGTGTTGCCAACTGTTTTTTTATATGGGGATGTTTGTGTTCTGTATGGGGGGGTTTGTCTTGGTTAGGCCGAGGATGAAGGCCAATTGGATGGACAAGTTTTGTTATTCCTCCCCAGGTTGTGGGAGTGAGATATGTTTTTGACTGTTTTTTGGGGGTGTTGTCTGTTTTTCTGTTTCATGTGGGAAGGGCCCTGAGTTTGTTAAATAAAGCTTTTTATTTATTCAGCTTGTCCAGGTGTCATGTTTCAAGTGGTTGTTGCGTTAAACGGCTGAGGGCTTGCGGAGCGGCTGCATTCAGGTGCGTTCATTGCCACAAGCCATTCCCTGACAGGGGGCCTAGAAGTTCAATAAGCCGCCGGCGGACGGCCCTTGGACCTTGTGGCTCCCTCCTGGGCTGGTACTCCTCCTCCTCCTCCTCCTCCTCATGGTCCTCCTGCTCGTCCTCCTGAGGTGGTGGTCCAACGTGAGGTGGCAGTGCCTGAGTCCTGCGGATAGCCAGGTTGTGCAGCATGCAGCAAACGACGACGAACTGGGAGACTCTATCCGGCGAATACTGTAGAGATCTGCCGGATCGATCCAGGCAGCGGAACCGTTGCTTGAGGACGCCAATCGTATGCTCTATGATGTTCCTTGTGGCTTGATGGCTTTCGTCGTATGCCTCCTCCGCAGGGGTCCTGGGCGCGTGGAGCGGGGTCATGAGCCATGTACACAAAGAGTAGCCCTTGTCCCCAATAAGCCATCCCCTTGGTGGAGGCTGTGCCTCGAACATGTCAGCCACAGTAGTCTGGCGCAGGATAAATGCATCGTGGCTGCTTCCTGGAAAGCGGGCATTGACAGCTAGGATGCGCTGCCTGTGGTCACACACCAGCTGTACATTGAGGGAATGGTAGCCCTTCCGGTTGCGGTAATCCTCGGCATTGTCGATAGGTGCCCGCATAGCCACATGCATGCAGTCAATGGTGCCCTGCAACATGGGGAAGTCGGCGATCCTGGCAAATCCGACTGCACGCTGCTCCTGCCTCTCTAGGGTCATGGGGAAGGAGATGAATTGGTGTCTCCTTGCGAAAAGGGCATCGGTGACCTGCCAAATGCAGCGATGCACGGCGAACTGGGAAATTTTCGCTATGTCCCCAGCAGCGGCTTGGAATGAGCCGCTTGCATAAAAGTTCAGAGCCACCGTGACCTTCACTTTCACCGACAGAGACGTCCTGCACATCAGCTGTGGACGCAGATCTCTGTGAAGCAGCTGGCAGATCTCTGCAACCACCTCCCTTCTGAAGCGCAGCCTCTTAACACAATGCGCGGCAGTCATGGTGAGATAGGACACCTGCTGCTGGTATTCCCAGAGTGGGTAAGGCCTACGTTGCCGACGCCTGATGGCCCCTCTGCGTCTAGGCATGGCTGGCCCTCTCACACAGTGTCTGCGAGCCCTTCGCACATAATGCTGGAACTGAGGGTTGGAACCCCATGCAGCCCCCATAATAAACTTGCAAACAGTGAAATCACAATGAGTGAAATTTCCAAGCTCAGGCCAGAAGCCAAAAATACCTCTCCTATGTTGTCCCAAATCAGGAAGGTCTGTTCCTTGGTCTCTGTCCAGAAATCCAAAGCACTAAAGTCATTACAGCAAAATGGCTGGCCTTTATAGTTCAGTCTAAGCGCCCTTTAATTAGCGCTCCCCGAGGCCCGCAGGGCCTCTGCTGCATTCCACTTCACAGTTCTTAACAGCGCTACGCCCACATTGGGCGGGCGCCACTGAATTTCCGGTTTGGGGCGCACAAACAGCGTTGCACGACGAAATGACGTCATAAGCTGTGCGCGCAGCTGAGCTGGCGCAAACACTTTGCGCCGGCGCTAAATGTCAACTGAAGTTGGGCGTAGGCGCAGATCGGCCTGCGCCCGGGCGCTAAGTGCCTAGCGCTGGAAATCTACCCCTCTTATGGCGCTAACGGCTGGCGGACGCAACTGACTTTCTCGGCCCTGCTTTTTAACTTCCTCCCAACAGCTTAAACTCTGACTGCAGGACCTCAAACCGATTTCTCCCTCTGTTGTTGGTTCCAGACATGGACCACGATTTCTGGCTCTTACAATTTGCTTCACAGCATTTTCTGCACTCAGAATTCAAAAGCGGTATCACAGCCAAGCTTGTATGTGATTGGCTGGTTGGTGAGTACTTTTCCTTCCCTTTTCAGCCTTTATAAGTTGGTAAGTTCAATTAAATAGACGTGTGATATTCATCATCTAGAATCGGGGCAGAGGGTATTTAAAAATAAAAGTAATAAATTTAATTAATTAGACAGAAAGGGAGAGCAGGTGATGTGTTACCACTGTGAAATGTGGGAGCTGGTGGACACCATTGATGCTCACGGTGATTACATATGCGATAAGTGTTTGCTGCTCGAGGAACTCCGGCTCCGTGTTGATGAGCTTGTTACCAAGCTTATGACATAGCGACACATCAGGGAGGGGGAGTGTTACCTGGACTCTGTGTTTCAGGAGGTAGTCACAGCAATTAAATTAATTAATTCAGATGTAATCCGTGGTCAGGGACAGGATGGTGTGACTAGAGATGAGGCAGGTAAGGGGATCCAGGAGGCGGTGTTGGAGGAGCCGCAGCCCTTGCTCTTGTCCAACAGGTTGGAGGCTCTTACTCCCTGCGAGGATGGGAACGGGGACTGCGGGGAGGATGAGCAACCTGGTCACAGCACCGTGGAGCGGGGGCCATTCAAGTGGGGGGAGTTAAATGAAATATTGTAGTGGTAGGTGATAGTATCATTAGGGGGATAGATAGGGTTCTTTGCAGCCGAGATGCGAGAGTTCCGAAGGCTGTGTTGCCTGCCCGGTGCCAGGGTTAAGGACATCTCCTCTGGGCTGGAGAGAAACTTGGAGTTGGAGGGGGAGGATCCAGTTGTCGTGGTCCATGTTGTTACCAACGACATAGATAGGACAAGGAAAGAGGTTCTGCTGAGGAAGTTTGAGCAGCTAGGGGCCAAATTAAAAAGCAGAACCACAAGGGTAATAATCTCTGGATTACCACCTGAGGCACGTGCAAATTTGGCTGGGGAAAATAAAATTAGAGATTAAAATGCGTGGCACAATGACTGGTGTGTGAGAAATGGGTTTTGCTTCTTGGGACACTGGCATCAGTACTGGGACAGGAGAGAGCTGTTCCGTTGGGAGGGACTTCACTTGGCCAGTGCTGGGACTAGAATCCTGGCGAATCGAATAACTAGGGCTGTAGAGAGGGCTTTCAACTAATTAGTGGGGGGAGGTTATAAGAGAGCGAAAAATAAAAATGACAGCGGAGAAGGCAATAAAGCGAGGTAGCAGTGGGGGAATTAAAAACCAGAGCGTGTCAGGAAGGGACAGAATGTATATGATGATAAAGGTAAAGTAGTAAATGGGGTAAAAGCAGGAATAAATTGTCAAAAAACATATTTGAATATTCTTTATCTTAATGCACGCAGCATTCGTAACAAAATAGATAAGTTGACGGTACAAATAACTACACATGGTTATGCTCTGGTAGCCATTACGGAAACATGGCTGCAAGATGATCATGACTGGGAACTAAACATACAAGGGTATTTGACAATTAGGAAGGGCAGACAGGAAGGAAAGGGCGGTGGGGTTGCTATGTTAATCAAGCATGGAATCACTGCAATAGTCAGAAATGATATTGGGTCAAAGGATCAGGGTAGTGAAACAGTTTGGGTGGGGATAAGGAATAATAAGTGTAAAAAGTTACTCGTGGGTGTAGTCTATAGGCCTCCTAGCAGCTGCAACTCTGTTGGTCGAAGTATAAATCAGGAAATAGTTGGGGCTTGTAATAAGGGAACAGCTATAATTTTGGGGGATTTTAAATTTCATATTGACTGGACAAATCAAATTGGGCATGGCAGCCTTGGGGAAGAGTTCATAGAGTGTATTAGGGACGGGTTCCTTGAGCAGTATGTAACTGAACCAACCAGGGGGCAGGCAATCTTAGATCTGGTCCTGTGTAATGAGACAGGATTAATAAAAATTGTCCCAGTAAAGGATCTCCTTGGAATGAGTGACCATAATATGGTTGAATTCCAAATTCAGTTTGAGGGTGAGAGAGTTGGTTCTCAAACCAGCGTAATGAGCTTAAATAAAGGAGACTATGAAGGTATGAGTGTAGAATTGACTAAAGTGGACTAGAAAAACAGATTAAAGTGTAAGACGGTACAAGAGCAGTGGTCTACATTCAAGGAGACATTTCACATCTTTCAAGCATAATATATTCCACTGATGAAAAAGTGGAGTAAAAGAAAACACAGCCATCCGTGGCTTAGTAAAGTAATAAAGGATAGTATCCGACTGAAAACAAGGGCATATAAAGTACCCAAATCTAGTGGGAGGATAGAGGATTGGGAAGCACTTAAAAGCCAGCAAAGAATAACTAAAAGATTAATTAAGAAAGGGAGATAGATTATGAAAGTAAACTAGCAAAAAATATAAAAACAGATAGCAAGAGTTTCTACAGCTGTATAAAAAGAAAAAGGGTGGCTAAAGTGAACGTTGGTCCCTTAGAGGATGGGACCGGGAAACTAGTGGTGGGGAACATGGAGATGGCAATGATGCTGAACAAATATTTTGTATCAGTATTTACATTAGAGGACACTAAAAATATTCCAACACTGGACAAACAGGGGCAATGTCGGGGGGGAGGAGCTAAACACGATTAAAATCACTAAGGAGATGGTATTCAGTCAAATAATGGGACTTAAGGCGTATAAATCCCCGGACCTGATTGCCTACATCCTAAGCTCTTGAGAGAAGTAGCGGAAGGGATTGTGGATGCATTGGTGATTATTTTCCAGAACTCCCTGGACTCAGGAAATGTCCCGGCAGATTGGAAAACAGCTAATGTAACACTCTTATTTAAGAAGGGAATTAGAGAAAAAGCTGGAAACGATAGACCAGTTAGCCTAACATATGTGGTTGGTAAAATGTTGTCGTCCATTGTTAAGGAAACAGTAACAGAGCATGTGGATAAACATAATTTAATAGGACAGAGTCAGCATGGCTTTATGAAGGGGAAGTCATGTTTGACAAATTTGCTCGAATTCTTTGAGGACGTAACATACAGGGTGGATAAATTGAACCAGATAATGTAGTGTATTTGGACTTGCAAAAGGCATTTGATAAGGTGCCACACAAAAGATTACTGATCAAGATAAAAAAATCATGGGATTGGGGTTAATATACTGGCATGTGTGGAAGATTGGCAATCTAACAGAAAACAAAGAGTTGGAATAAATGGTTCGTTCTCGGGCTGGCAATCATAACTAGCGGCGTTCCACGGGGTCAGTGCTGGGACCCCAGCTCTTTACAATCTATATTAATGATTTGGAGGAAGGGTCCGCCTGCAACATATCCAAGTTTGCCGATGACACAAAGATGGGAGGGAAAGCAGTGAGTGAGGAGGACATAAAAATCCTGCAAATGGACATAGACAGGCTAAGTGAGTGGGCAGAAATTTGGCAGATGGAATATAATATTGGAAAGTGTGAGGTTATGTACTTTGGCAGAAAAAAATCAAAGAGCAAGTTATTATATAAATGAAGAGAAACTGCTAAGTGCTACAGTACAAAGGGATCTGGGGGCCCTGGAGCAGGTAACACAGAAGGTTAGTATGCAGGTACAGCAGGTGATCAGGAAGGCCAATGGAATCTTGACTTTTATTGCAAGGGGGATGGAGTATAAAAACAGCGAAGTCTTGCTGCAGTTATACAGGGTATTGTTGAGGCCACACCTGGAATACTGCGTGCAGTTTTGGTTTCCATATTTAAGAAAAGACATACTTGCTCTCGAGGAGGTTCAGAGAAGGTTCAGTCGGTTGATTCTGGAGATAAGGGGCTTGATGTATGAGGAAAGGTTGAGTAAGTTGGGCCTCTACTCATTGGAGTTCAGAAGAATGAGAGGCGATCTTCTCAAAACATATAAGATTGTGAGGGTGATTGATCGGGTGGATGCGGTGACGATGATTCCACTGATGGGTGAGACTAGAACTAGGGGGCATAATCTTAGAATAAGGGGCTGCCCTTTCAAAACTGTGATGAGGAGAAACTTCTTTACTCAGAGGGTAGTAAATCTGTGGAATTTGCTACCCCAGAGAGCTGCGGAAGCTGCAACATTAAATAAATTTAAAATGGAGATACAGAGTTTCCTAACAGATAAGGGAATTAGAGGTAACGGGGAGAGGGCAGGGAAGTAGATGTGAATCTAGCTTCGGATCAGTCATGATCCTATTGAATGGCGGAGCAGGCCCGAGGGGCCATATGGCCTGTGATAATAATAATAACTTCCGGGAAGTTGTGTCATCACTTCCTGTGAACTGTGAACTATGAACTATGAACTGTGTACATACATCACTTCCTGTCATGTCACTTCCTGTTGGACTGGTATAAATACTGGTCTGTTCAGTATTGTTAGAGGCTTCTACCAGAGGTATGGTAAAGACCTCTCTTGTATATAGTGTGTTTATAAGTTACTTAAAGCTTACTTTAAAGTTACTTGATGGTAAGACTCCTTTTTCTTACATCAATTTAAGTAACTTAGTATTTACACTCTCAAATACTAGACCTTCGGACAAACTCGGAGTTAAGGATCCAGGGAACCACCCATCATGGAGAGAATCCTTAGACCTATTCGTCTGGACTTGGACCCGAATACACCAGCAGCTGGCAGGGTATGGAAGCATTGGTACCGTACTTTTGAGAATTTTCTGGATGAATGTAAAGCGGATGCTCCTGCTAGATTGAGGATACTTATCAATTATGTGACCCCAAAAGTGTTCGAATATGTTGATGAATGGGATAATTATGATGAGGTGATTCGGGCACTTAAGAAACTGTATGCCAAGACCCCAAATGAGGTCTATGCTAGACATATACTGGCCACAGCCCAACAAGGGCCAGGGGAATCAATTGACGAATTCCTGCAAGAACTTCGCAGGCTCAGCATAGATTGTAACTTTCAGGCAGCCTCAGCTGAGCTGTACCGCAATGAAATGATTCGTGATGCTTTCATCTGCGGGATTGCCTCTCCATTTATACGCCAGCGTCTACTAGAAAGTAAAACACTTGAGCTACAAAAAGCTTTTGACCTAGCTTGTTCTCTGGATTTGGCAAAGAGAAATGCAGACCTCTATCAGCTGCCCAGATCTCGATCTGCTGCTGTAGCTGCAACCAGACAATTCAAGCGGTCTCAGGTGAACTCTATCATGGGGGAATCTAATTCTGATAATTCTGATGAAGAAGAGGAGGATGACCCCACTTTTGCAGCCTCTTGGCAATCTAGGAAGGAGTGCTTCTTTTGTGGAGATGCTTTTCACCCTAGGAAAACCTGCCCTGCTCGCAATGCAATCTGCAGTTATTGCAAAAAAAAGGACACTTTGCTAAAGTTTGCCTATCAAGGGCCTCTACGAGGGCCAATCCAGCTAAGGCCTACCGAACTGCCCCAATTAGGGCCTATCAAGATGCTCCAGCTAGGACCTATCAAGCTTCCTCTCGAGCTCTCTCCCGAAGAATCACACCGAGAGTTTTAGCCACTCTCTGTGCAACGACATCAATTACAGCTGCTTGCCCACAGAACCTGTCTCATGCAGCCACAAAAATTTCAATTAAAGGGCATACCTTAGATGCCTTAATTGACTCAGGAAGTACTGATAGTTTCATTAAGGAACAGATTGTTGCGAAATTGAAACTACATGTCTTCCCATCGGACCAGGCAATTGCAATGGCTCAGTCATCACTTAATACCAGAATCTGCGGCTTTTGTGTTGTTGATATGACACTTCATGGTCGTATGTATCCCTCCACCCGACTTTCGGTGCTCAAGGACTTATGTAGTGATCTCCTCTTAGGGCTGGACTTCCAAAAACAGCATAAGAAACTCACCATTGAGTTTGGTGGATCCAAACCCGGACTTACTATTTCTAATATACCGTCTAAATTACCGTTTTGTGCATTGTCAGCAGCTTCACTTGATGAACCCTCATTATTTGCCAATATTCCGCCTCAATGCAAACCAATAATAACGAAATCGCGGCGCTTTAATCAGGAAGACCAATCTTTTATTGCGGCTGAAATCTCTCGACTTCTAGCAGAGGATATTATCGAACCATGTTCGTCGCCCTGGCGGGCTCAAGTCGTCATTGTCAAAACCCTCTAAAACCTCACAAACAGCGACTATGCATCGATTATTCGCAAACCATCAATCAATATACCGACTTGGACGCCTACCCATTGCCACGCATTGATGATATGGTTAATAAACTGGCCGAATACAAAGTGTTCTCAACTTACGATTTAAAAAGTGCCTATCATCAGGTACCCTTGAAGGTCTCAGATAAGCAGTACACGGCCTTTGAGGCTAATGGACGGCTGTACCAATTTCGTCGCCTCCCATTCGGGGTTACTAATGGAGTGGCTGTCTTCCAACGGGCAATGGATGGCCTGGTTAAGCAGGAAAACCTAAGGGACACTTTTCCCTATCTTGATAACATTACCATTGCAGGTCACGATCAACAGGAACACGACGCCAACCTCCAAAAATTTCGGGATGCCCTCCATCACCGTAATTTGACCCTGAATGAATCCAAATCTGTTGAATCGCAACCGACCATCAACATCCTTGGCTACTGCGTAGGCAATGGTATCATTAAGCCAGACCCAGAAAGACTTCGCCCGCTCCAAGAGCTCCCGTCACCTAAGAATCTGGCTTCTTTACATCGGGCTCTCGGTCTGTTTGCATACTACGCTAAATGGGTTCCTCATTTTTCGGACAAAATCCAACCCTTGCTGCATGCTAGATCATTTCCACTGGGAACAGCGGCTGTTGCAGCCTTTAATCTTCTCAAAAAACAGTTGGAGAAAGCGGCTCTTCACTCCATCGATGAGAATCTCCCTTTCGTGGTTGAATGTGATGCCTCGGAGGTGGCGATCTCGGCTACTCTGAATCAGGAAGGTCGTCCTGTAGCATTTATGTCCAGGACCTTACAAGGTGCCGAGCTACATTATCCTCCGGTTGAGAAAGAAGCCATAGCCATCAGAGAGGCAGTACGGAAGTGGAACCATTTTCTAGCTCGCCAGCACTTTACATTGATCACGGACCAACGATCAGTCGCCTTCATGCTCGATAATCGAAAACGAACTAAAATTAAGAATAATAAAATACAACTTTGGAGGATGGAACTGGCCTCTTTTGGTTATACCATTCTCTATCGGCCTGGCAAGGAGAATGTGGCCCCGGACACCCTCACACGGGCATTCTGTTCCACTATGTCATCCTGTACTCTCATGGATGTCCACAATGGATTGTGTCATCCTGGCATTACGCGCATGGTACATTTCGTACGATCACGGAATCTCCCTTTTTCCACTGGAGATGTAAAGAAAATATGTTCAGAATGCCAGCTTTGTGCGGAATTGAAACCTCAGTTCTTCCGCCCCTCAGATGGTATACTCATACATGCAACCCAACCGATGCAACGACTTAGCATCGATTTTAAGGGCCCAGTGCCCTCTTCAACTCGGAACACATATTTGCTCACCATGATCGACGAATATTCACGTTTTCCGTTTGCCTTCCCCTGCTCCAATATGCTGGCGTCCACAGTAATCTGCTGCCTTGAGCAGGTATTTTCTATCTGTGGCATGCCAGCTTATATTCACTCAGATCGGGGTCCATCCTTTATGTCAAGGGAACTCAAGGACTACCTCTCAGAACGGGGAATTGCTACAAGCAAAACAACACCATACCATCCCATCGGAAATGGGCAGGTAGAGAGGTATAACGGTATCATCTGGAATTCCGTACGTCTCGCTTTAAGATCTCGGGGCCTACCAGACCAGCAATGGGAAACAGTGCTTCCGGATGCATTGCACTCTATACGGTCCCTGCTTTCTACAGCCACAAATACTACACCTCATGAGCGGTTCTTTGGATTCCAGCGTCGCTCATCTCATGGGACATCACTCCCGTCATGGCTAACTACCCCTGGACCTGTATTACTCCGAAGATACGTTCGGACATCTAAAAATGACCCTCTCGTAGACGAGGTCGAACTAACCGATGCCAACCCCACATATGCAAACATACGATATTCCGACGGCCGAGAATCTACCATATCATTACGGGATCTGGCTCCCTGCCCACCAGGACCTAGTGGGACATCGGGTGATGGCATTTCACCAGGAAACTCTTGGAACCTATCGGGTACCCCTCTCCAGGATCCTGATCGGACACCAACTAGCTTGGTGCCGGTAGAACCACGTACTCAAGGTTGCGACCCTCCCAGTACCGTGCATGAAAGTACTGATCCGCCACAGACCAGCTCTGCACCTCCCTCTGAACAGAGGCAGTCCGACTTTGAACCTATTGGTGCTCGTACTGGAAGCCATGATCTCCCCGACCCTTCACAGGGCAATCCAGGCCACACAGACTCTGACCAATGGCCAACCGCATGTAAGCGGACCAGCGACCCTCTACGACAGGAATCCAAATGGGTGCAACTCTTCCTTGTTCGACGGCTGCGGACCAAAAGGTAGACCACAGCCTCCTAATCCTGCAAGAGGGAAGAATGTGATAATAATAATAACTTCCGGGAAGTTATGTCATCACTTCCTGTGAACTGTGAACTATGAACTATGAACTGTGTACATACATCACTTCCTGTCATGTCACTTCCTGTTGGACTGGTATAAATACTGGTCTGTTCAGTATTGTAAGAGGCTTCTACCAGAGGCATGGTAAAGACCTCTCTTGTATATAGTGTGTTTATAAGTTACTTAAAGCTTACTTTAAAGTTACTTGATGGTAAGACTCCTTTTTCTTACATCATGGCCTACTCCTGCTCCTACTTCTTATGATCTTATGATCTTATGACCCTCTCCATGATGTCCCTTACTCTGGCACCAGTAAGCATGCATACGATATAGGCCTCACGTCGACGTTAGCAAAACTGCCTGTCTGTCACCCTGATTATCGAATCTCCAATTAGTACTGCAGTCCTACAGTTTGCTGCCACTCCCTGTGCGGTCCTTGTCTCACAGTGCCAGACGCAGGTAGGCTCTCCTTTGAGGTGTGGTCAACCTCCAAGGTACTCAATGCTAAATATATGTTTGAGATTGCCGCACTCCCGGAGAATTACTGAATTACCTGCATCTTCCTATGCTTCTTGCTGGCCACCCACATGGTATTCTGAACTATATCTGACTTATGGGTGACAACCTCTTGGATTCAGTGATCCAGGACGCTGTCAGCATCCTTGTTTGCTGAAGTGAATCCAGCTGCCCCTCAAACTCAGAAACCTTCAAAGTGTATTCGAGCAGCTGGAGGCACTTCCTGAAATGTTAGGCCTTCGGCTCACAATAAGCTTCCTGAAGTTCCCACATGGCGCAGCAGTTACAGACTGCGGTTCTTAGTTTTCCTTCCATTATAACTAGAAACAAAATAAGCTGCTTAGCTACAAGGTGATTTATATAATTGTTGTTAACTAGCTCTAAACTACACTGCAATAGTTCTATTCGTTCCTCCAAGCAATCTACTGAAGCTTAGCAAAAACCAGTGAGATACTAAATACAAAGAATCTAAATATTCAATACTTTACTTTGAATCCTCGAGTTCTGTGGCTCCACTTCTTCCATTCAGTTGGATTTGAGAAACCGCCTTCCTCCTCTCCACCAAATTCATACTATCACCAAATTCCCAGCTTCGAACATGCTTGTGATCCACTCTGACTATGATTTACCCAACTCTGTCTCCAAGTCTCTGCTTACGCAAATTAGTGCCTCATATATAACTTTTGCGAATCAAACAAGTTGCAATTGCTTAATCAGCTTCTAGCTCACAGCTTTTACCACCTCATCAAGCAATAATTTATAGCTGATACAAAGCAAAATACTGCGGATGCTGGAAATCTGAAATAAAAACAGAAAATGCAGGAAGTGCTCAGCATGTCAGTAGCATTTGTGGAGAGAGAAACAGATTTAACGTTTAATGTCGATGACCCTTCGTCAGAACTGGAAAATTTGGAGATGGAACAGGTTTTTAAGAAAGTGTAGGAGCAGGGAAAGGGCAGAGAGGAGGAACGAACAAAAGGGAAGCTCTGTGATAGGATGGAAGGCAGGAGAGATTAAGAGACAGAAGTGATGATGGTGCAGGCAAAAGGAGAAGGTAATGGGACAAGTTCAGAAAGATGAGTCTAGATGAAATGTGCATGGCAGAATGATCGAAAGCTGCCATGTGAGAGAGAGAGAAAGACAGGATGTGGCAGGGGTTATAGTCTGAAATTGTTATAATCGGTGTTGAGGCCAGAAGGCTGAAAAGTGCCTAATCGAAAGATGAGGTGCTGTTCCTCGAGCTTAGGTTGAGTTTAATTAGAACAGTGCAGGAGGCCGAGGACAGAGAGGTCAGAGTGGGAGTGCAGTGGATAATTAAAGTGACAGGCGAGCGGAATCTCGGGGTCACCCTTACGGACTGAACAGAGGTGTTCTGCAAAGCGGTCACCCAATCTGCGTTTGGTCTCCCCAATCTAGAAGAGCAGCGATTACAGTGTATTACATTGCAAGATGTACAATAAATCGCTGTTTCACCTAGAATGAGTGTTTTGGGGCCCTGTACAGTGGGAAGGGAGGAGGTAAAACGGCATGTGTTGCATCTCCTCTGCTTGCATGTGAAGGTGCCCGGCGAAGGGGAATGGGTGTTGGGAGTAATAGAGGCGTGGACCAGGGTGTCACGGAGGGAGCGGTCCCTTCGGAATGCTGAAAGAGAAGGTGAGGGTAGGATGTTTCTGGTGGTGGGATCATGCTGGAGGTGGCGGAAGTGGCGGAGGTTGATCCAGAGGATGATGGAGGATGTCCTTTAATCTCTCCTGCCTGCCATCCTAACACAGCCCTTCCCTTTTTTCCTTCCTCCCCTCCCCTGGTCCTGCTGACTAACCTGCTGAGCATTTCCAGCAGTTTCTGTTTTTATTCATTACTACTAATAATTTAGAGCTTATTGTCTGTTAACTGCTAATTACCACTGTCGTTGCAGTTTCATTTATGTTTCAAGACCAAGCTAAATTGCAATCTATTATCTATTCACCTTATCCCTATCAGTGAATTTCTACCATTGCCAAATCCCCAGCTTCCATTCTGCTTCCGATCCAAGGCGATTACAATTTACCCAGCTCTGTCTCCATTCTCTGTGCTAAACTGATGATCATTCTGTCCAGAGTCAAGTACCTCACTGGCTGTCCACCACCATTTAAAGACCATGGCATTTATGTTGGCTGGTTATGCAAAATCGTCAATAGCGCCTCACCCCAATTTATTTTTTATTGATTTTAAATAAAATAGGGCAGATGTAGAAGTGGCTGTCGATTCACTATTGTTCCGTGTTCGCTCCTGTTTATCATAAACAGACAATTGAGTAGCTATTACGCTGCTGCCTCATTAAGTGTATGAAGAGAGTGAGAGAACGTGTTGCAGGTGTAAAGTGGGTGGGGATGGAAGAACGTGATTCAGGGCTAACAGAGTGCGGGAGAAGGTGATCTATCTTCCCATCAGGATTACGTTCTTGCTTTCATCCCTCTTCCATTATACATGGGTTACGTTCTTTCTCACCCCGCACTGTTTTCACCGCACTCGCCCCATCAAGTTCCTGACCTTCACTCCCCGAGTTCCTGACATCACCCTCGACTTCCTGACCTTCTCCCCCCCGAGTTCCTGACTTTTGAACCTCTCCAAGCTCCTCCCTCACTTAGCTCATCGCTTTCCAAACGCTTCTCCCCCTTTCGATCATCTCTTCTCTCGCCCCTTCGATCCCCTCTCCTCTCTTCCCTTCAATCCCCTCTCATCTCTCCCCTTCATTCATTTCTCCTCCCTGCCCGTTCGATCCCCTCTCCACTTTGATACACGCTTGCCTATCCCCTTCCATCCCCTCTCCTCTCTCCCCTTTAATCCGATCTCTCCCCCCAGTTTGACACCCCCTTCCCTCTCCACTTCGAATCCCTCTCCTCTCCCACTTTGCCAACCGCTCCGCCTTTGGTATCCTCTCCTCTCGCCGCTTCCATCCCCTCTTCTCTCTCCCCTTCCATCCCCTCTTCTCTCTCCCCTTCGATCCACTCCCCTCTCTCCCCTTCGTTCACATCATCTCTATCGCCTATGATCCGCACTCTCCCTCACTTGATCCCCTCTCCCCATTCGAACCCCTCTCTTCTCCACCTTCAATCACCACGGCTCTCCTCACCTCGATCCTCATTCCACTCTCCCCTTCGATCCCCTCTCATACTTCCCCTTCGAATCCCTCTCCTCTCTCCCACTTCGATTCTCTCTCATCTTTCCCTCCTTCACGTCCTTCTTCTTTGTCCACTTCGATCCCCTCTCATCTTATATCCCCTCTTCTATAGACCCTCCGAAACCCTCTCCTATCTCCACCTGTCGATCCCCTCTCCTTTCCCTGGTTCGAACCCATCTCCTACGTCCCCACGTCTATCCCCTCTACTCTCTCCCCGTTCGAGCAGCTCTACTCTCTTCCCTTCGATCTCGTGTTCTCGTGCTCCCCGCCATGACTCAGGTGGTAAAATACTCACCTCCAAATCAGAAGTCTGCTTGTTCAAGTCCCATGCCAGAGACTTGAGCACAAACATCTAGATTGATAGTCCAGTGCAATACTGAGGGAGGGCGGCACTGTCAAAGGTGCTGGCTTTCAGAAGAGACATTAACCAATGCCCCATTTGCTTGCTCAGGTGGACATAAAAGTTCTCATGGCACTATTTCGAAGAAGAGCGGGGGAGATATCCCAGGTGTCCTGACCAATATTTATCCCTCAATCAACATCAATAAAACAGATTATCTGGTCATTATCCCATTGCTGTTTGTGGGAGCTTGCTGTGTGCAAATTGGCTGCTACGCTTCCTACATAACAGCAGTGACTACACTTCAAAAAGTACTTCATTTCCTGCAAAGCGCTTTGGGAGGTCTGTTGTTCCTGAAAGGCGCTATATGCATGCAATTATTTCTTTATATCACCTCCCATCCCCTGACCTTTTCCAAACTGAGCCAAGGAAAGTGTCGTGGTGCAGGCCGCAGGCACATGGGAAGACAATCAGCTGAAAGTCCCACACCAAGGCACACACCCTATTTAATTGAAAATATATCAGCGTTCCTTTATCGACGCTGGGTGAAAATTCTGGAACTCCCTCTCAAAAGCACTACGGAAGTATCTTCACCACGTGGAATGCAGCGGTTCAAAAAGGCAGCTGAACATCACTTTCTCAATGGCAATTAGGGATGGACAACAAATGCTAGCCTTGCTAGTGACGGCCACATCCCAGAATGCTGCTCTTGTCCTTCTAGATGATAGAGGTCACAGGTTTGGGAGGTGCTGCCCAGGATGTTGATGGTGGGGGAATCGGTGATCGTAATGCCATTGAATGTCAAGGGGTGATGGTTAGACTCTCGCTTGTTGGAGATGGTCATTGCCTGGCACTAGTGTGGCGTGAATCTCACTTGCTGTTTATCAGCCCAAGCCTGAATGTCATACAGGTCTTGCTGCGTGAGTACATGGACTGATTCATCATCTAAGGAGTTCAGAATGGGCCTGGACACTGTGAAAACATCAGCGAACATCCCCACAACTGACCTTATGATGGAGGGAAGCTCATTGATGGAGCAGCTCAAGATGTTTGGGCCTAGGACACTGCCCTGAGGAATTCCTGCAACGATGTCCTGGAGCTGAG
Source organism: Somniosus microcephalus (assembly GCF_052327205.1). NCBI lineage: Eukaryota > Metazoa > Chordata > Chondrichthyes > Squaliformes > Somniosidae > Somniosus > Somniosus microcephalus. Next base: position 15,723,119 of record NW_028225182.1, on the reverse strand, counting down.
ATGATTGGCGTCCAACAACCACAACCATCTTCCTTTGTGCTAGGAAGATTTACTAGAATAGTACCGGGGTGAAAGACGTATTTACATGGAGAGACTAGAGAAATTGGGGTTGTTCTCTTCAGAGCAGAGACGATTTAGGGGAGAGTTAGGGGTGGTGTTTAAAATCATAAATGTTTTTGATAAAGTAAATTAGTTTTAGCCTTTTCCAGTGACAGAAAGTTTGGTCACGAGAAACATGTTTAAGGTAATTAGCAAAAGAACCAGAGGCGACATGAGGAACCTGCTATTTGCACAGCAAATTGTTATGATCTGGAATGCACTGCCCGAAAGGACGGTGGATACAGGTTCAATAATAACTTTCAAGATGAAACGGGTTAACTACTTGAAGAACATAAAGTAGCTCCGGGGAGACGGGAGGCGAATGGGATTCGTTGAATCGCTATATCAAAGTGCCTGTTCAAGTATTTGGGGCAGAATGGCCTACTTCTGTGCTGTATTATCTTATGAATCTATGATATTAACACGGAAGATCTACAGGCCTTACTGGAAAGAAGAGCTCAATGTCAAACATCAATATTTCCCAAAGTGCTTAGGAAGAAATAGAGAAATGTAAGGACAGAGAGGCACGGGGAGATAGACAGATAGATAGATGGAGAAAGAAAGACAGCATGGGAAAAAGAGTGACATAGAACGAGGGACGGGGATGGAGAGAGAAAAAAATTATATGGAGAAGAATAGAGAAAGAGAGAGAAAGAATCACTGAGAGGGAATAGAGACAGACATAACGAGAGATACAGAGAGCGAGATAGGGAGTGAAAACAAAGGGGGCAGAGAGAGAGATAGGGAGAGTCAGAGGGGAAAGTACAGCCAATGTTATACGACACAATGAAATCAAAAGAGAAAGCAGAGGCAGGATGAAAGATGTAGAAATAGAGGGATACATTTGGAGCGAATGATAGCAAGAGTAAGAAGAGAGACAGCGCAAGATATAGAGAGATGAGGGACGGATGGAGAGACAAGGAGAGGGAGTTCTAGACAGACAGTGAGCGAGACAGAGATAGGGAGACAGAGTGAGATAGACAGTGAGAGGCAGAGAAAGGCACAGAGAATCAGAGGGACAACGGGAGCACCGCGTAGAGGCAGAGAGACAGACAGACAGAGAGAGACAGAGAGAGAAAAACAAAGCGAGAGAAATTGAGATAGAGACAGAGGCAGAGGAAGACAGAAAGAGGGAGAGTGGCAAAGAGAGTGCGACAGGAAGAGACAGAGTGAGGGCGAGTGAGACATAGAGGGACATTTAAAGGGTTAATGAAGAGAGAGAAGCAGATAGAGAAACAAAGACCGAGAAAAAATAGAGAGAAGGTCAGAGAAACAAAGTAACAGCCAGAGAGATGGCGAGTCAGTTAGCGCAAGACAGGGACAGAGAGAAAGGTAGATCAAAACAGAGAGAATGAGATACTGAATCAAAGAGAGGGAGAGACAGATGTAGAGAAAGGAAGAGAGTAAGAGAGACAGAAAAAGGGAGAGAGGGACACACAAAAAAGATAGACAGACAGACAAAGACAGAGACAGACGGATAATGAGACAGAGAAAGAGAGAGCAAGACAGAGAGAGAGAGGCAGAGAGAGAGAAAGACAGAGAGAGATATATGCAGGAAGAGAGAGAAAGAAAGAGACAAAAATTAGAGAGAGAGAGACAGAGACTCAGAGAGAGAGAGAGAGACTCTGAGCCATGAAGAGACAAGGAGAGAGAAGGAGAGGAATAGGCAGAGGGAGTGGCAGGGAGATAAAGATAGAATCATAGAATCATAGAATTGTTACAGCACAGAAGGAGGCCATTCTATCGAGCCCTTGCTGGCTCTCTGGAAGTGTGCTTCAGCTGGTCCCACTCCCCCGCCCTTTTCCCAGAGCCCTGCATTTGTTTTCCTTCAGGTAATTATTCAATGAAAGCCACGATTAAATCTACCTCCACCACCCTCTCAGGCAGTGTATTCCAGATCCTAAACACACGCTGTGTAAAAAAGTTTTTCCTCACGTCGCCTTCGGTTCTTCTGCCAATGAACTTAAATCTGTGCCTTCTCCTTCTCGGTCCTTCCACCAATGGGAACAGTTTACCTCTATCTATATATCCTAGAACCCTAATAAGAACATAATAACATAAAACTTCGGAGCAGCAGTAGGCCAATCGGCCCTTCGCGCTGCTCCACCATTCAATAAGATCTAGGCTGATCTTCTACCTCATCTCCATTTTACTGAACTATCCCCATTTTCCTTAATTCCTTTAATATGCAAATATCTATCGATGTCGGCTTTGAATATATATAAAAGTTGAGCTGCCACACCCTCTGCGGTAGAAAATTGCAACGATTAACCACAGTCTGAGTGAAGAAATTTCTCCTCATCTCAGTCCTAAATGGCCGCACTCTTATTAAGAGTCTGTGACCCTTGGTTCTAGAATCGCCAGCCAAGGGAATGATCCTCCCTGCATCGATACTAACAAGCCCTGTAAGAATTTTGTATGTTTCAATGAGTTCACCTCTCATTCATCCAAACACGAGAGAATATAGACCTAGTCTACTCAACTGCTCGTCATAGGATAATCACCTCATCCAAGGGATCGGTTTGTCAAACTTTGCTGCACTCCCTCTCTGGCAAGTATATCCTCCCTTAGGTAATGTGACCAAAGATGTACAAAATACTGCAGCTGTGCTCCCACCAAGGCAATAAATAATTGCAGTAAAACCTCTTTACTCTTAAACTCAAATCATTTTGTAATAAAGGCCAGCATACCATTTGCATTCCTAATTGCTTCCTATACCTGCATGTTAACGTTCAGCGATTCGTGTACAAGGACACCCAGGTCCCTCTGAACACCAACGTTTCCCAATCTCTCACCATTTAAACAATACACTGATTTCACAGTTCTCCACATTTTATTCCATTTGCCATGTTCTTGCTCACATGCTTAACCTATCTATATCCCCTTGCAACTTCTTTGCATCCAGCTCACAACATTCCCACCTAGCTTTGTGTCATCATCAAACTTGGATATATTACAGTTGGTCCCCTCATCAAAATCATTGATATAGTTTGTAAATAGCTGAGGTCCAAGCACTGATCCTTGTGCTACCCCACTAGTTACAGCCTGCCAACCCGAAAATGACCCGTTTATTCCTACTCTGTTTTCTGTCTTTAACCAATCATCAATACATGCAAGTATATTACCCCCAATGCCATGATCTCTAATGTTGTTTAATAACCTCTTGTATAGGACCTTATCGAATGCCTTCTGAACACCCCAATACACTGCAGTCACTGGTCCCCCCTTATATATTCTGTTAGTTCCAACCTCAAAAATCTTTAACAGATTTGTCCAACACGATTTCCGTTTCATAAATCCGTGTTGACTCTGCCCAATTCTTGTGTTATTTTCTAAGTTCCCAGTTGCCACGTCCTTAACAGTAGATACTAGCATTTCCCCTGCTACTGATGACAGGCTAACAGGTCTATAGTTGCCCGTTTTCTCTCTCGCTCCTTTCTTAAATAGTGGGGTTACATTTGCTACCTTCGAATCTGCAGGAAGCGTTCCAGAATCTAGGGAATTTTGGAAATGACAACCAATGCATCCACGAACTCCATAGTTACCTCTTTTCAAACCCTAGGATGTAGGCCTTCCGGTCCAGGGGATTTATCGGCTTGCAGTCTGATTAATTTCTCCAGTACTACTTTTTAATAATACGAATTTATTTCAGTTCCTCATTCTCGCTAGACCCTTGGTTCTCCTTTATTTCGGGATTGTTTTTTGCATCTTCTTCCGTGAAGGCAGACAAAAAGTATTTGTTTAATTTCTCTACCATTTCCTTATTCCACTTTATTAGTTCTCCTGTCTCAGCCTGTTATGGACATATGTTTACTTTGACTAGTCTTTCCCTTTTCGCATACCTATAGAAGATTTTTAAGTCTGTTTTTATGTATCTGCTAGTTTAGTCTCATGGTCTACTTTCTGCTTATTAATCAATTTCTTATACTCCTTTGCAGAATTTTAAATCCTCCTAATCCTCAGGCTTACTACTATTTTCGGCAACATTACAGGCCTCTTCCTTTAATCTAATGCTATCTTCAATTGTTCTTGTCAGCCAAGGTTGGACCATTTTTCCTGTGTTGTTATTCCTTAAGGGAATGTTGATTCATCGCGCATTATGAATTATTTCTTTAAATATTTTCCATTGCTTTTCTAACATCATACCTTTTGTTCTACATTTCCAAACTATCTCAGACACCTCGCTTCTCATACCTACATAATTTGCTATGTTCAGGTTTAGGACCCTATTTTCGAACTTAATGAAATCACTCTCAAACGCAACGTAAAATTCTATCATATTATGATCACTGCTCCCCAGAAGCTCCATTGCTACATGGTTATTAATTGATTTTATCCCTTTGTACAATAGTATATATAAAATAGTCAATTCCCTAGTAGGTTACTCGACATACTGATCTAGAAATCTTTCTTGAATGAATTCCATGAACTCTTCCTCTGCGCTGTTACTGCAAATTTGGTTTGCCCAGTATGTATGCAAGTTAAAGTCTCACATGATTATTGTATTTCCCCTGTTACATGCATCTCTAATTTCCTGATTTTACTCTGCCGACACCAGAAGCACTGTTAGCGGGCCTATAAATTACTCCCACTAGTGTTTACTGCACTTCTTGTTTCATAGCTCCACCCAAACTGATTCTACATTTTGTTTTTATGAGCCAAGATCCTTTCTCTCTACAGACTTTATTTCCTCGTTTGTTATGATGGCTATCCTGCCCCAACCCGCCTCCTTTTCGATTCAGTCAATCAAATATCCTGGAATGTTGAGTTCCCATGAGTTTGAACACCTCTATCAAATCTCCTCTCAACCTTCTCTGTTCTAAAGAGAACAATCCAAGCTTCTCCAGTCCCTCATCGCTGGAATCATTCTTGTAAATAATTTCTGCACTGTCTCTAAGGCCTTCCCTTCCTTCATAAAGAGCGGCACCCAGAATTGGATAGGATAATCCAGCTGAGGCCGGACCAGTGTTTTATAAATGACCATCATAACCTCCTTGCTTTTGTGTTTTGCATGCCTCTATTTATGATGCTCAGGATCCCGTATGATTTTTTTTAACCGCTTTCCCAACCTGACCTACCACCTTCACAGAATTTTGCATATAGACCCCCAGGTCTCTCTGTTCATGCACCTCCTTTAGAATGTTACCTTTATTTTATTTTGCCTCTACTCTTTCTTCCTAACAAAATGTATCCATTCTCACTTTTCTGCTTTAATTTTCATCTGCCATGTGTCTGTTCTTTCCACCAGCTTGTTTATGTCGTCTTAAAGTCTACCACTACTCTCCTCACTTCCACTATACGTCCAAGTTTGTGTCATCTGGAACTTTTGAACCTCAAGTTCAATAATTGATATACCCAAGTTCAATAATTGATATACATGAAGAAAAGCAATGGTCGGAGTACCGACCCCTGGAGAACACCACTACGTGCCTTCCTCCAATCCGATAAACAACTGTTTACAACTCTATTCTTCCTCTCATTAAGCCAACTACTTACCCATGCTGCCACTGTCCATTTTATTCGAGTGGCATCAAATTTACTGGCAAGCCTATTACGTGGCACTTTATGAAAAGCCATTGGAAGTCCATGTACACCACAGCAACCGCATTGCCCTCATCAACCCTATCTGTTACCTCATCAAAAACTCTAACAGGTTAGGTAAACACGATTTGACTTTAACAAGTCCGTGCTGGCTTTCCTTACTTAATCCAAACTTGTCTAAGTGACTCTTAAATTTGCCTCGGATTATTGGGTCTAAAATCTTCCCCATTATCGAGGTTAAACTGGCTGGCTTGTAATTGCTGGGTTTATCCTTACACTCTTGTTTGAACAATGGTGTAACATTTGCGATTATGCAGTCTTCTGGCACCATCCCCGTATCTAAGGAGTCTTGGAAGGTTATGGCTAGTACCTCTGGATTTTCCACCTTTCCTTCTCGCAGCATCCTAGGATGCATCCCATTCGGTTGTGGTTAATTACATACTTTAACAGAGCCAGCTAGTAACTTCTAGTAACTTCTCTTTATTATTTTTATCTTGTCAAGTATCTCAAATACCTCCTCTCTCAATATGCGTTTGTCAGTATCTTCTTCCTTGGTAAAGACATATGCAAGGTACTCATTTCGTATCTCTGCCAGGCCCTCTGCCTCCATTTATGTCCCAAATTAGGCACATTCCGCCTCTTACTACCCGTTTAATATATATATGCTGATAGAAGACTTTTGGATTTCAATTTATGTCAACTGCCAATCTATTCTCATACTCTCTTTTCGCCCCTATTAATTCCTTTTCACTTAACCTCTGAACTTTCTATATTCATCCTGGCTCTCACTTGGATTCTCAACCTAACATGTGCCATAGGCACCCTTTTTCTGCTTCAATTCCCTCTCTAACTCTTTCGTTATCCAGGGAGCTCTGACTTTTGTTTCCCTACCATTCCCCCTCTTGGGAAAGTACCTCGACTGTACCCGAACCACCTCCTCTTTAAAGGCAGCCCATTGTTAGATTGCAGTTTTGCCTGCCAATCTTTGATTTCGTTTTACTGGGCCAGATCCATTGGCAACCCAATGTGATTGGACATCCTCCAATGAAGTGTTTTTTACTCTTGATTGCACCCTGCTCTTTTCCATAGCTAATCTAAACCTTATGATACGGTGATCACTGTTCCCCAAATTTCCCCAGAAACAGAACCATCAATGCCTCCTTCTTCGTTTTGCCTGCAATGTACTGATCAAGAAAGTTCTCCTGAACACACTTCAGAAATTCTTCCTCCTCTCTGCACTTTAATTTATTACTATCGCATTCTATACTTGGAAAGTTGAAGTCCCCCATTATCACTACTCTATAGTTGTAGCACCGGTCTGTTATTTCACTGCAAAGTTGCTCCTCTATATCCGGCCCACTAGTTTCTGGCCTATAGAATAAACCTAGCAGTTTAAAGGCTGATCTATTGTTTCGTTACTCTAATCAAATAGATTATGTCCTTGACTTCAGAAGCACATCCTCTCTCTCTCCAGCACTGTAATATTCCCCCTAATTAATACTACCAACCCCACCTCCATTCTTTCTTTCCCTATCTTTCCTGAACTCCTTATATCCAGGAATAATTATAACCCATCCTGCCTTTTCTGAGCCTGGTCTCAGTTATCGCCACAGTATTATATTTCCATGTGGCTGTTTGCACCTGCAGCTCACGAACCATTTTTTATCATGCTTCTTGCTGTTACACACATGCACGTTAAACCTGTCTTAGACCTTCTTGTAGACTCTCTCTGAGCCAACACAATACGGTACTATTGCTTATTCTAGTGCTATTTATCTCCCCCAATCCTTTGTGCCCATACAGAGTGACAGACAGACAGAGAGAGAGAGATGGAGAAAGAAAGCGAGAAAAAAAGAAAGAGGAGAAGACAGAGAGAGCGAAAAGGGAGGCACAAAGACAGGGAGACAGTCAGATTGAAAGAGAGTTAGGCAGGAGAAGCGAGTCAGATACAGAGAGAGCAAACAAGAGAGAATCAGACAGAGAGAGAGAACGGGACAAAGTTTACATAGCATTAGATAGAATATATAATAAAGAAACAGACCATTCGGCCCCACAAGACAATGCTAGCATATATGCTCCACTCTAGCCTGCTCCCATCATACATCATCGAACTCAATCAGCATAATATTCTATCATTTCTCCCTCATATGCTTATCTAGACTCCCCTTAAATGTATCTATATTATTAGCTTCAGCTATCGCATGTGGTTGCGAGTTCCATAATATCTCCACTCTCTGGGTAAAAAAGTTCCAATTTAATGTTCCAATTTGATTTCTTGCTGACTATCTTAAATTGATGGCTTCTAGTTTTGCCCTTCACGACAAGTGGAAACACTGTCTCTCTATCTACTCGATTATAACTTTTCCTAATTTTAAAGACTTTTAATAGTTCACCCTTCAGTCTTCTCCTTTCAACAGAAAAGAGACGCAGCCTGTTTTGTCTTATGTTCCTTGATAATTCAATTTAAAAGAAACTCTTTGCCTTCCAAATTGTTATTCTAATTCTCTCCTAATCTCTTCGTATTCCCCCTTGCATGCTGTCCATTTACTGAGTGTATGCCTTTGTCTTTATGTCAATGTTTCCCTTATGTCTTTATTCATCCATCATTAGTGTTTAGTTTGGCCGTGCTTTTTAGTGGAATATATTTTCTTGAAATCTGTTGAATACCATTTTAAGTGTTTCACATTTTTCTTCTGCATCTTTGCTTGCCAATGTTATTGTCCATTTTAGTTGCCCAAGAAATATTCTCAACCCCTCAATCTCAGTTTTAGTCCTATATATTAACCTGGTCTTATAATGCTTATGTACTTCGCAGTTACTAGCTTAAGGCCTATGCTATTATGGTCACTATGCCTAGATGATCCCATCCTTTTAAGTCTGTACCTGCTCTCGTCCATTCCCAAAATCTAAATACCGCAGCGAATATTCTCTCATTGGGCTTCTACATACAGAGTTAGTAAGGAGTCAGTTAACTATTGAAGGACTTATATTACCTTATCCGCTTTACCTATCTAATCTGGCCGAATAATTTCGAGGTAGTGACCGAGAGAAAGAGACGGAGAGGGGTGTACCAAGGGAGGGCGGTCACAGAGAGATTGAGAGAGAGAGAGCGAGAAAGACAGTTTGAGGGAGAGAGATAGGTAAAGGAGAGAAACAGAGAGAGGGAGACAGTCATATAGTGAGATAGAGAGAGTGAGAGAGAGAGAGAGAGAGACAGAGAGAGAGAGAGAGAGAGAGTAAGAGAGATAAATTAAGAAAGAGTGCAACAGAGAGAGTGAGCAATGTAAACAGAGAGAATGAGACAAATAAAAACAGAGTGGGAGACATAGACAGGGAGCCAGAGAGAGACAGAGAGACAAAGAGACGGAGAGACAGAGAGACAGAGAAGAGAGATACATAGAAAAGACAGAGAGGGAGAGAAAATATATAAAGGAGGATAGATAGAGGTGAAAGACAAAGAATAGCTTAGAAGAGATAGTTAAAGTGAGAGATAATGTAGAAGAGACACAGTAGGTAATAAGACAAATAGAGATAACCACAGAGAAAGAAAAAGAGAGATAGAGTAAGAAGAGTGTGAACCACAGATGGAGAAAGTGAGAGCGAGTCAGAGCTTGAGAGTCTGGCGAAAGAGAGACAAAGTGACAGAGCAATAGAGAGGCAGAGAGATAGAGAGGGAGAGAGGGAGAATGTCGAGAGACAGAGAGAAAGCCAGAGAGATGTGGGTTAGATAGAGTGAGAGGGAGAGACACTGAGAGAGAGAGAAAGAGCGAGAGAGAGAGAGGGACAGAGAGCGAAAGAGAGAGACCGAGACTGAGGGTGATACACAAACAGAAAGAGAGACCGGGAGACAGAAAATGAGATTGAGAGTGAATACCTTGAGAGAAGGACAGAGCCAGACAGAGAGAACGAGAGAGAGAGTGATAGAGATAATGAGACAGGAAGAGAGAGACAGAGACCGAAACAGTCACAAAGAGGGAGAGACAGAAACAGTGACAGAGAGTGAGAGACACAGAGAGATTCACACAAACATACACAGAAAGGGAACAAAAGAGAGATTGAGAGGGAAATAGAGGCCAAGAAGAAGTGAAAGGGGGACAGAGAGAGAGAGAGAGAGACAGAGACAGAGAGAGACACAGAGAAACAAAGAGGGAGTGAAACAGCCAGAGAGAAAGAGCTAGATGTAGCGAATGTGGCAGATAGATTCAGATAAAGAGGGAGAGAGTCAGATGATGGCAGAGGGAGAGGCAGACAGAGAGAGAGGGGGCATAGAGAGCGAATGAGTGTGTGAAAGAAAAAAAAGGGGACACAGTGTGAAGGACTAATAATCCAGAGGCGTGCATTGGCAATTCGTAGAGCGGAGTTCAAACCCCAGCACGGCAGTTTGGAAATTTGAATTCAGTTTTTACAAAATAAATACTTAAAAAAAATATCTAGTATCAGTTTTGGTATCAATGAAGCTATCGGATTGTCATAGAAACCAAACCGGTCATGATACCCTAGTAGTGTGTACATATATACTTATTGTTAGGAGTTGGTTTAATCTAATATAATTAATGTTTTTGTTTTATTTTATATTTATGCTTAGCTTGCAGATTTGTACTGTGGTTAAAATTAATGAAATGGTTGAAGTCGTTCATTCCCAGAAAGCTATCGGGCTCAATGTGTCAGGGTATAAGATAGCTGACTGTTCTGTTCAGCTTCTGCTGAATTTGCAGGATGTGTGATTCGTGCCTATTGAATTCTTTCTGTCGCCACATTGTGAATAGAGATAGGCAAGGCAGTCCTAAGATAGGCAGTAGGACAAGGGCTGGACTGTTAATTAAATTGGCATAAGGTTTTTTGTAATTAGTACCTCATTTATGGGGTCTTGTTCACAATAACTGTCATCATGCTATGATGATTATTGTAGGCAATGTGCATTACTAGAGTCCTAAAAATGTGTCTTGCTTTCCTTAATAATTTGTGGATTGTCATCAGGGTCTTGCTGCATGCAGACATGCACAGCTTCATTATCTGAGGGATTGCGAATGGAGCTGAACACTGGAATCATCGGCGAACGGTCCACTTCAGACACTATGATGGAAGGAAGGCCATTAGTGAAGCTGCTGAAGATGGTTGGGCCTAGGGCGCTGTCCCAGGGAACTTCTGCAGCGAAGTGAAGCAACTTAATAGGCAAGCAAAGAATGGAAAATACATTTAGCTTTGAGACTGTTTTCCTTATCTCAGAAATAAGTGTAAACATACAGCTGATAAACAGATACAGAACGAATTAAATGATAACGCAAAGTTGGCTCTTTTGTAAAGGGGCTGAAACACAACGCTATGCTTCAGTTGTACAGAAACTTGTTCAGACGTCATTTGGAGTGATTCATTCAGTTCTGGGCATTGCAACTCATGAAGGATACATTAGGCCGGATATTCCGATCCCTATGGGTGGGTATACACTGTGCACCCAGCCGTAGGGACACCAGAAATGCCGGTTTCAGGGATGCAGAGCATATGCGCTGAAAACCAGCATTTCCGATCTGTCAAGAATGGTCTTGACAGGCCCTCCAGCTGACATGGAGAAGAGCCTCTGTGGGCGGATAGTTCCACTTGTTGGAGACCCATCGATCCACGGGAAACCTTTACAATTCTTATGCCTGGTAAAAGCAGGCGTACGGACTGCTTTTACCAGGATCAGAGTACAAAAAAGTACACTACCATACTCTAAAGTAAAAACAATTTTTTTTTTCACTGATTTAGCACTTTAAAATATTTTTTAAAAAGGTAAGTTTATTTTTAGCCCCGTAAAATACTTTAATTATTTTTTTCAAAAAATTAAATATTTGTTTAAAATTTGATTGTAATTTCATGCCATTTTAAAAATGTGATTATTTAAATATATTTATTTAAAGTTTAACTGTGTTTTTTCATTTATCTCCTTTCATATATTTGACAGGTCTTCCTGTGAAATGTATGAAGGGAGCTTCGCATCTGTGATTGGCTCCATGTGATCCAAGGGATGGTGCGATCTACATGTGGCTCTGGGATATGTGGGCTCTGCGCACTTGGAGAATGGTGAGAACCAGCATTGAAACTGTGTGCGTCCTGGGAGACCACAGTTAAGGGCGCAGATTTTTCCAGATCGCAGGCCTCCACTGGAAAATACGGGCCATTAATCTTGGAAAAGTTGCAGCGCAGGTTCAGCATTATGATACTAGGGCTAAAAGGGTTATATTATTAAGAAAGGATGCATAAACTTGGTTCGTCTTCACTTGAGAACCAAATGTTGAGAGGTGATTTAATTGAGAAGTATAAAATTACGTTAAATAACAGGATTAATTAGGCTAGATACTGAGAACCTATTTCCTCTGGTGGGATATTCAGAACAACGGATCAAAAAACTAAAATTAGAGCTCGGCCACTCAGGAGTGATATCAAGATGAACTTCTTCAGAAAAACTTTAGTGGAATCTGTAAATCTCTACCCAGAGTTTTACTTTGATTAGTTTAGCAAGAGATATGGAACAATGGTGGATAAATGGAGTTGAGGAATAAATCAACAATGATCTAACTGAACGGTGAAACAGGCTCCAGTGGTGGATATGTTGCACGATGTATGGCCAACTAAAAGGAGCCTAATGAGCATGTTTCCCTTAAACTAGGATCCCAGAGTTCCTCCAATGATAACTATCCCTAGATATGGATCATGTTTAGGAACCGTTGTAGGACAGCACGGTGGCATAGTGGTTCGCACTGTTGCCTCACAGCGCCAGGGACCTGGGTTCGAATCCGGCCTCGGGCGACTGTCTGTGTGGAGTTTGCACATTCTCCCCGTGTTTGCATGGGTTTACTCCGGGTGCTCCGGTTTCCTCCCACAGTCCAAAGATGTGCAGGTTAGGTTGATTGGCTATGATAAATTGACCCTTAGTGTTAGGGGGATTAAATACGTGGGGTTACGGGGATAGGGTGGGATATGTGTAGGGGTTACGGGGATCGGGTGGGATATGTGTCGGTGCAGGCTCGATGGGCCGAAATGGCCTCTATCTGCACTGTTGTGATTCTATGATTCTGTGACATTCAGCCATTTGACCCTGTTCCACCGTTCAATTTGTTCATGGTTGTTCTGAACATAAATTCAATTTACCGCCTTTCCCCTACATCCTTGTTACCTTTACATAACACATCGAACTCAGTGTTGAATGATTCAATTCCGCCCAGCATCCACAGTCTCTAAGTTTAAGATTGTGCTACTTTTTTATTGCTCCCAACAGCAGAGGAAATATTTCTGCTGTATTTAGCCTATCGTATATCGTTCACATTTTACAAACTTCGATCAGATCTCATCTCAAACTTCTATACTCGGGCATTCAAGCCAAATGTAAGCAAAGTGGCTTCATTATGTAACTTCTTTCGCCCTGATATCATTCAGGTAAATCTGAGCTGTATCCCCTCCAAAACCAATATATCCTTCCTCATGATGTGTTGCCCAGAATGAAAGCATTGCTCCAGCTTAGGTCTGACCAGCACTCTATACAACTTCCACACTTTTTTATTATAGCACACTTGAGATATAAATCAACATTCCATTTTCATGCTTGATTTCTTTTTTACCTGTCGACAAGCTTTTAATAGTGCGTGCTCCTCTGTAGCTCATATTTGCTCAGCGTTTAGAAAATACTCCGTTTTATCCTTCTTGGGTCCAAATTTGATCTCCAGGCACTTGCCCATGTTGAACTCCTTTGCCATAGTTTCGCGCTCTCACTTAATCAGTCTTAAGTCACTTTGCAAATTTCTTCTGCCATCTGAACTACGTCCTGTCCCTACTAACTAATTGCCATCTGCAAACGTGAGACTACCCATCATATCACAATCACTGAAAAAAGTAAAGACGAGATTGAGTTCTTGCATTGTACTTTTCATTTTTTTAATTCTGTGACAATTGCAGCAAAGGGATATTTTAAAAGGCTCTTTAACTCATCTCTGTATTTGCGCTGTGTCACCGCATAAATGAAAGTGTTTGTGCTGCAACTCATGAGCTGAAACATGAAGCCTAACTCCCGTATGAACACAGGTAGAATCATCGCCCTGTAGCCCAGGTAACCCATTCGCCAATAAATACAATATATCATATATAGTGCCCATAACAGTATGAAATTCCCTGATATAGCATACAGTACAATCATGGATTTCCTGCGGTTCAACATCTCTGGGTCACTGGGACTTTCCCCACTGACTGGACACCGGAGTCGCCTGCGCGCTCTGTTAGTCACTAAAATGTACCTGACGGTTAAAGCATTGAACAGCAAGACCAAAATAAATGGTATGCATGGAGTTAAAATGTAATGAAAGAATTCAACTGCACCCCATACTTCTGAGCCTTCAACACTAGGTGTTATATAACAAAACCAGGATTGATTGATGAACCAATATTTACTCGTGTACATAAAGTACCAGAACGTATTTTTTAAAGAGAACAACACTGTAATCGTTGCTATAACCACACTCGCCGTTTTCTCCACACAGTATTTAGCTTTCAGCTTCTGGTAGCAAATGGCTATATATCGATCAAAGGTGAAACTGACCGTGAACCAGACAGAACAGTCTGTGACTGCGTACAGCAGGACGGCGTGGATGTTACAGACTGGGATGTACCTCACGAAATTGAGCTCTACATAATAAACAACAGGGATATGTCTCAGTATCAGATCAAAGATAATGACCAGAAGATCCGCTGCTGCCATGGCCACCAGGTAGCGCGTGATACATTTGGAGAGACCGCACTTTCCCCGAGACAGGATCACAATCGTCACCACGTTACCTGTAAACAATAACAAGGGAAAGGATCAGAAACAGACTGAAGACGCCTATTTGATTGTGTTACTGGTAAAAAAAAAGATATTTTGTTATTGAATTAATTGATAAAATTCAATTATTTTACCCATGTCAAGGACTGGTGACTAGAGACACTTTATTTACCATAAAATAATCAATATAAAATGTTATTAAATAAATGGGCCACATATACAAAAACATATGAATACTGTATTTAAAATGATTCAGGAAACGATTTGTGATAAATAGGGGCGCCTGGCAGCATTCAAATTGTTCAAAGCAACGTGGCTTGAAACAGGGAACCGAACAGTACCAGAATGTGTTGAGTTAACTGTCATTGTGATTTGCTTGGGATCAGTCACTCTGGATTGGTGATGGTAGCTGAGTCCTACATCCTACTCCTGATATTAAGGAGGCGAGCAGCCAAGGTTTCTGTCCCTAATCATTATTCAGTGACCCCAGGTTATGGAGGTGGAACAGTCCATGTATTAGCTCCAGTTCATTGTTCAGTATCTGCTCCTGTAAAGTAGGGGTGCAGATTTCAAGTGAGAACACGATCGGGTCAGCTTCAATGAGCTTCTTAGGACACTATCCATACTCACACTTTAAGAATAGAGACCTGTACGTGTCTGAATAAGCGGCACATGCATTCCCAGCAAGAGTCAGCAAACTTGGTTCATATCATGGAATCGATTAATCTTACAGCACTGAAGGAAGCCATTCGGCCCATCTTTACTGTGCCGGCTATTTAAAAAAATATCGAATTTCTCACATGATACCGCTCCTTTCCAATAGCGCTGCAATGTTCTCCCCTCAAGTATTTATCCAATTCCCTTTTGAAAGTCACTGTTCAATCTGCTTCCACCAGCCTTTCAGGCAGTGTATGCCATAACAACACACTGCATAAAAAAACCCTTAACTCTCCTCTTGCTCTTTTGCCAATTACCTTAAATGCGTGTTTTTTTTTGGTTAGCGACCCTCCTGTCAGTGGAAACAGTTTCTTCTGACTTAATCTATCAAAACCCTTCATGGTTTTGAACTCTAGTACTTCTGCTCTTAAACATTCTCTGCTCTACGGACAACAATCTCAGTTCCTATAACCTCTCCACCTCCAGCAGGATAGAAGTGGAACCTAATGAATTGAAACAGCGACTTTAAAATGACTTGCGGAAATGAGTTCTAGATTAGCAGGGGATTATGGGAAGGGGCTGACAGAGGACGTCTTGAAAAGCAGAGGATGAGTGGAACAGTGTTCGGAACTGTTAGACTGGATCAGTATCGATTGTGATACAAGCTCGATTTGTTAGAGAGCAGCTTTAGTAACAAAACCTGCAAGATATGCAGAGGGGGAGACAGTTAATGAAAATAAATATCGTAAATAACTGATAGAATACATATTCATTCATAAATCAATCAATGTCATCATTGAAACTATATTCACTAATAGTTACATGCTCAAATCATTTTTACATAAAAGCAGAAAATGCACATATTTTGCTCCAAACTGTGCAATTACACCACAAAATACTTCAAATGAACGTTTCCTACATTACAAAACTGACCACCCTTTAGAAATACCTCATTGGCTATAAAGCGCTCTGGGTGGCCCCGAGGTCATGAACGGTGCTATAAACATGCAAGTTTTTTCTTTCTCTTCTTTAATCAGTTTATAAAGTTTTATATTATGAATCATAATTTCCAAATATCATGAGGGTTTCATTAAAAAAATGCGCTCAAACATTCTGTGAGGTTTCACCCGTCTGTGAGTGATGATTGCGTTCCCAATTGATTCTAGAACATGGCATTAAAATAAAAAAAATACTAAATCTCTAGACATAACAAACTGGGATCATTCACATTAAAATAGAATGGGCGATAATAGAAGGTTAACGTGCAGCTCTCTGTAGTTTCAGTTAACTGAGTTATATGGGCATTGGATTATATTTAGAGGCAACGATATTGAATCAAAGCACTGATGTTTAACTGATTAAGCATTTTGCTGAATGCAAACAAAACTTGAAACCATTTCCATATCCCCCAGAAACACGAGACAGTAAGAAGTAGTGTTAGCGCTACACAATGAAGAAACTGACCAGAATTCATTCAGTAGTGGGTAGTGACCAAGATTTCAAAGTGTACCTGCAATCTGAACTCAATAATTCAAAGTGAAGTTGTGCCATTTATTAAACTGAAACCGTAAATGGGAGCCCGTGTACAGTGCCTCAGTGTAACAGGCTGCATTCTCAGACAGACTAGGATTGTGAAAGGAACTAAAACAGGATAGAGTTACAAAACTCACACGGTAAACAATACTGTTAAACATAATTATTCAAATAATGCATGGTTATAATGACTTAAATGATTAAAAATAATGATATTTTACATAAATCATAATCTAACCATTGAAAAATACTGATAATAATGCAACGTGGTTGCTAAAGGAGAGTCAGACTGCTGACTTGAGCTGGATTATTTCAAATTGAACTGACCATCCGTCTATCAGGATTCGCTCTACAACTCCCCATAGCACAGTATCTCAGCAGTTAAGATCAAATTCCTGCAAGGCAGCTTTCTGTTTTGATACAAGTGCCCAATGCAAACAACGCAACACAAAATGTTCAACACAAAGAATCATCCAACAATTCTGATGGTGTTATAGACTCAAAGGACGTCGGATGCTTAATAAGAATGTAACAAATCAAACAAATGGTGAACAGTAAAGACAATGAGCTCAGAATAAGCGACTGGAGAAACAATCACGTCAGGGGAGCAGGCTGCATTATTATCCACACAACAGATTCAGTACGTTTAATACAAATAACCACTGGCATTGTGAAACATATAAAGCAGAAGAGAGTTTATAGAACTAATAGTTGGATATATTAACTTACCTGGTCCATTAACAGCAGCGAACAGAGGATAACAAAAGAGAAAAATGGTCACACAACTGAACATGGTTTACAGAATTTACAACTTGATACAGTTATTTACCTGGTTCACCAATAGCAGTTAGGATGGGTTAGTGAACGGCAAGAACAATAATACATTTAATCAGGAATTACAGAAATCATTTTTGTAAAGAGTGACTTACAAGGAACACCAAAAGCTGCCAGGATTGGATAGTAAATACTCTGTATATCCCGAAAAACAAAATGTATCTTGAGCATTGCCAAAAATGACCGCCCTAATCTATCACTTTGTGTCGGACCCGAAGATCTGTGGACCTCCAGCATTTGACTCCGATTCATGTTCCCCTTTCTATGAGAATCCAAGAGTCCGCTAAAACTGTGAGATGATCCCTCTTACTTATAATACTGGAAACCCTCTCGTGAGTCAATTATGATCCATGGAGACTGACATTAGTTACATTCATTGAACAAACAGCTTCAGTTATTCCCTTGCACAAATACTCTTTTTATAGAACAATGTTCATTTAGTACATGTTATGTTAACGTCAGCGAAAAAAGAGCAGAGCACAGCAGGTTATTCGAATAAATGATTTGTAAAATAAAAGTTAATGTGAAACTGAATGCAGATTACAAATGAGCAGAGATCCGTTTACTTGTTTGAGATTGTGTGGTGTATCCTGTGAAACATGGACAATTTTAGAGTGGCGCTATTAGAATTGACACATTATCTGGATCTATACTGCTTCTATCGATCGAAAAAATCCCGAGGAAATTCCCGGGGTAATTTCAGTTCTTGGGATATTTTACACATGTTCTATGACTCTAAGACCATCTGCAAATATTATGAATTTCAGGCAACTCTCTCAGTAATAACCAATACCTGCAATCCCGTGCAAACATCTGCCCATTTTCTCGTTTACCTATAAATATTGATGCTGAACAAACCCCCGCCCCATACCCCGCATGTAATGTAAAAATCTATAGATTCTTCTGGAATTTGTATCAAATTCCACCCCCGCCCCGGCAACTACTGACGAGATTCCACAGACAACCTGTAAAGTTTGACCCTTCAAATATTGACTCAGTCCCAGAATTGTGAGGCAATAAAGGGACGGTAGATGGAACTCCCCTGATTACTAACAGAGAGCTCGGGAGGCTTGTGAGAAAGTGACATCGCTCCTGTTACCCCCTGAAAATAGTAATCGTTTTTGAGGAACGCACTTCCACTCATTCCACCACAGATCCATGTAAACATTGGTACATTCTGACCTGCCCTGTAAATATTGAATCAATCGCATGGACTCCACAAAATCTGACAATTGATCCTCGGTCTCCCACTGGGGGCTGCTTGAAAAAGAAAGCTGACGGACAACTTAAACAAACTTCCACAAACCCTTGTAAATGCTGGCTCAGTCAGGGAACTGCCTCAATGTGTAAATACCCGACTACTCCACGTAACAAATGTCACTGTCCCAGGTCATTGGTAACTGTTGATACAATGCTGGGGGATAATTACACTCCCACAGATGCCAGAACACACTGACACTTCAATTAATATTGAAAAGTTCCTGTGGAACCGACCAGTAAAATAAATCATTCCCCGACAGTTCTGTAAACTCCACAATATCCCCTGTAAATTGTGCCTCACTACTATAGACACCACACACCCTAGAGTCTGAAGGCCAGATGAATGAATGAAAGCCAGAGTAACCTGTACAAATATTGCGACACTTTCAATGATTCCAGTAGACGCTAACTTTCTCAGGACAGCCACTGGAAATAGACTCTTATAAAATTGTAGAATATAGATACAAATAGAATCACCAAAAACAATTATATTAATATAGCCTCTTTAAAGTAATAAAATGTCCCAAGGTGCTTCACAGGAGAGCTATTAAAACAAATGACAACGAGCCATATAAGGAGATATTAAGTCAGCTGACCAAAAGCTTGGTCAATAATGTAGGTTTCATGGAGCACCATAAAGGAGGAAAGAGAATTGGAGAGGCGGAGCGACTTAGGGAGGGAATTCCAGAGCTCAGGTCCGAGGCAGCTTAAGGCACGACCGCCAATGGTGGAACATTTAATATCGGGGATGTTCAAAAAGCCAGAATGCGTGGTCTATGGGTATTGTAGGGCTGGAGGAGATTACAGAGAATAGGAGGGGTGAGGCCATGGAGAGATTTGTAAACAATGGTCAGAATTTTAAATTCGAGGCGTTGTTTAACTGGGAGCCGTTGTAGGTCAGCAAGCACAGGGGTGATGCGTGAGCAGGACTTGGTGTGAGTTAGCACATGGGCGGCAGAGTTTGTGGATGAACTCAAGTTTATGGAGGCTAGAAGTAGGGAGGCTGGCCAGGAGTGCATTGGAATAGTCAAATCTAGAGGTGATAAAGCCAAGGATGAGTTTTTCAGCAGCATGTCAGTTGAGGTAAGGGTGGAATAAAAACAGAACATGCTGGAGATACTCAGCAGGTCAGGCAGCATCTGTGAAGAGAGAAACAAAGTTAACGTTTCAGGTCGATGACCTTTCATCAGAACTGGAAAAAAACAGGAAATGGAACAGATTTTTCGGCAAGTTTTGGGGCTGAGGAATGGGGGAGTGAATGAAAGAATAAAAGGGAAGGTGTGTGATAGGATAGAAGGCAGGAGAGGTTAAGAGACATTAAGAGATATTCAAGGCAAAAGGAGTTGGTAATGGGACAGGTTAAGAATCAAAGGATGGCTGCAGATGAATTGTAAATTGCACTGGCAGAATGAAAGACAGCTGCCATGTGGGAGAGAAGAAATAAAAAGTGTGGAAACCCTTCGTGTTCTGGATCCGCCCAGGGCTACAGATAACTGCAAGATTTTCATCATTCCTCGAACCACTGCTCTCGCCGTATCCTGAGATCCACGTTCAATGCCGTGCGATGCCACATGAACACACTCGACCTCTCTCTTCAGCAGCACCAACTCACTCTATCCCAAAGCTGTCCTGGTCCGCAGTTCCATTTCATCCTTCACCTCATCTGGTAATTCAACAAACAACTTTTTTTCTTCCTTTCAGGTGTAAAGGATCGCAAGCTTCAACAACTCTTGGACACAAATACTCCTCCTGAAACTTCTTCCCCTTCTCTTTCGTCTGACCACACCCCTTCTCCCAATCTCACACCCTGCCGCGTTTTCACTGTCTTCTCTGACATTCCCCTTTCTAACCCCGAACGATCAGTCCTTTGGAAAGTCCTGAGCTTCATTCCCTTACGCCCCCTCCTCAATCAATTTCGAGCTCGGCACGATGTTCAGCTCTTTTTACACCACCTTCATCTCCGTGGCCACTTCTTTGGCCAGGAATCGTCGCCCCGCATGGCTGACCTTTTCTCTGCTTTCAGAATTCTCGCTCTACCTGGGCCCCTCTCTCTGGCCTCTTACTCTCTCTAGAACCTTTCATTGCAAATTAGTGGCGTGACATCAACCGGCTCCATTTCTCTGCACCCCTCACTCCCTCCAACCTACTGCCCTCTGAAATCTCAGCACTCCATTCGGTCAGATCCAAACCCGACATTTTCATTAAACCTGCTGACAAGGGTGGTGCTGTTGTTGTTTGGCGAACCGACCTCTACCTAGCGGAAGCTGAACACAAAATCTCCGACACTTCCACCTAACTCCAGCTGGACCACGACCCCACTACCGAACATTAAACCACCGTTTTCAAGACTGTCACCGACCTCATCTCCTCTGGAGATCTTCCCCCAACGGCTGCCAACCTCTTAGTTCACCAACCCCGCACAGCCCGCTACTAAATCTTTCCCAAGATCCTCAAACTTTCCCTGGTAGACCCATCATATCAGCCTGTTCTGCCCCATGGAACTTATCTCTTCTTGTC
This sequence comes from Somniosus microcephalus, assembly GCF_052327205.1. Taxonomy (NCBI): domain Eukaryota; kingdom Metazoa; phylum Chordata; class Chondrichthyes; order Squaliformes; family Somniosidae; genus Somniosus; species Somniosus microcephalus. The sequence continues at coordinate 15,701,890 of NW_028225182.1, read as the reverse complement.
TCGACTCTATTGTTTCTCCCCTTGTTCAGTCTCTTCCCACCTACATCCGCAACACTTCCGACGACCTCTGCCACGTTAACAGTTTCCAGTTTCCTTGCCCCATCCACCTCCATTTTATTATGAACGTACAATCCCTCTACACCGTCATCTCCCACCAGGATGGACTGTGGGCGTTCCACTTCTTCCTTGATCAGAGGCCCAAATGATCCCCATCCACCTCCTCCGCCTGGCTGAACTTGTTCTCAGGTCGAACAACTTCTCCTTTGACTCCACTCACTTCCTCCAAATCAAAGGTGTTGCTATGGGAACCTGCATGGGTCCTAGCTATGTCTGCCTTTTCGTGGAATATGTGGAACATTCATTGTTCCAGTCCTACTTGGGTCCACTCCCGCATCTCATTTCCTGGGACATTGATGACTGTGTTGGTGCAGTTTCCTGCTCTCGCCCTGAACTAGATAATTTCATTCACTTTGCCTCCAAAATCCACACTTCCCTCAAATTAATATGGTCCATCTCCGACACTTCCCTGCCTTGACTTCTGCTTCTCCATCTCTTGGGGTAGGTTATTGCCCAACATTCACTACAAGCCCACTGACTCCCACAGCTACCTGGACTACACTTCCTCCCACCCTGCCTCCTGTAATTACTCTATTCCATTCTACCAGTTTCTCCATCTCTGCCACATCTGCTCTGACGATGCCACCTTCAATACCAGTGCATCCAACATGTCTTCCTTTTTCCTCATTCGAGGATTCCCCTCTACTTTCATTGACATGGCCCTTGACCGTGCCCATTATATCTCCCGCACTTCTGCCCTCACCCCTGCCCCTCTTTCCAGGAACCACGATAGAGTTCCCCTTGTCCTCACCTTTCACCCCACCAGCCTCCACATTCAACAGATCATCCTCTGCCATTTCTGCAACCTCCAGCGTGTTCCCACCACCAAATGCATCTTCCACTCTCCTCCCCATTCAGCATTCCATAGGGAGCGCTCCCTCTATGATAACATAGTCCACTCCACTATCACCCCAGCACCACTTGCCCTTTGCCCGGCACCTTCCTGTGCAAGCACAGGGTATGCAACAGATGCCCTTATATATTCCCCCTTCCCACGGTCCGGGGCCCCAAACACCCCTTCCAGGTGAAACAGCGATTTATTTGTACTTCTTGCAATTTGCCATACTGTATTCATTGCTCACGATGTGGTCTGCTCTACATTTGGCAGGCCAAATGCAGATTGGGTGACTACTTTGCGGAACATCTCCGTTCAGACCGGAATGGTGACCCCGAGCTTCTGGACACCTGTCATGTCAATTCACCGCTCCATTCCCACTCAGGACTCACCGTCCGCGGAATCTTGCATTGTTGCACGGAAGCTCAGCGTATGCTCGAGGAACAGCACCTCATCTCCCGATTAGGCATGTTACAGCCTTCCAGACTCAATAACAAGTTCAACAATTTCAGATCCTAACCTCGGCCCCTATTATATATTTATATATTTTTTATTCGCTCATTGGGTTTGTAACTTTTCCTTTTTTTCTCTCCCACAATGCAGCAGTCTCGCATTCTGCCAGCGCATTTCACACTTCATGTAGAGGTATCTTTTGTCTCTTTACCTGTCCTAGTACCATTTTGTCTCGTCTTGAATATCTCTTAATGTCTTTTCACCTCTCAGACCTTCCCTTTTGTCTTTCATGCCCTCCCCCCTTATCCCAGCACCAAACTGGCCTTTTAATCTGTTTCATTTCCTGCTATTTTCTCAGTTCTGTAGAAGTGTTTCGATCTGAAACCTTAAATCTGTTTCTCTCTCCACGGATGTTGCCTGGCCTCCTGAGCTTTTCCAGCATTTTCTGCTGTGCTGTGCGGCCACAGATATGGCTATCTGTTCTTCTTACGATAGAATACCTTATCACTATTGCTCTCCCAATCTTTGCACAAACTCCTGTGCAGCTGAGCCAATCTTAGTGCCACGGACTTGGCTCTTGCTGCATTCCCCTGAGAAACCATCTCGCCCATCAGTATCCAAAACGGAAAATCTGTTGGAGAGGATGCAGGACCCAGGGGACCGCTGCACTACCTTCATAGTTCTTTTACTCTGTCTGGTGGTCAGACATTGCCCTCCGGCCTGTGCACTCGTTACATGTGGTGTGAGCACCTCGTTAATCGTGTTATCCATGAAGATCTCAGCATTGCTGATGCTCCACAGTGACTCCAGCTGCAGCTCCAAAACGCGGATTTCGAGTAGCTGGGTCTGGAGACACTTCCTGCTCATATGATCGCCCTGGGCACCTAAAGTTCCCCTGGCATCCCACATAGCACAGGAGGAGCACTTCAAGCAGCCGAGCTGCCCTGCCATGTCCAACCTTTAATTTACTTCCGTTAGTTCCTTTAAATTAAAGAATATTAAATACACTAGGGACCTTAATTCTCTTTAAATACGTTTTACTCTAAACTAGAGACCTTACTTTGACGACTTGACTGTAGACATACTCACTAGATCCTACTTACCAATCAGCTCCTTCCCTGGTTGTGACATCACTTTAGCGGTTTCGCTGTTGTTGTTGATTGACTGCTCCCGCCCTCGGACCCACCTAACTTCCTGACACACCCAAATCATAGTGCTCTGTATAAACAGCACTTCAAAGCATGTTTTTATTGGCCCTAAAACAAAGGCGCTTGCTGGATTCTGCTACAGGAGAACCAGTTTAATCTAGTTTCCCTAATTAACTGGCTTCAGCTGCTCTGAATTGCAGGCCTTGTATATTCCCTTTTAACCCTGCTTAAAGTTGGGAAATTTAGCTTTTAAACAGTAAGCAGTAACAGTAAATGTGAAACAACCAAAGTTTGATTTCAGCAAACAATTAAGACCTCCTGACTCACCCAACTCGCAGCACTCTGTTTAAAACGCATTGCTTCGTAAAGCAAATTTAGACGGCAGTTAAGAATCGGCAATACATTTATCTTTTTGAATGTATCCCTTATCTGAAGAAAATAAATTAAATATATAGCTGATGCACAGGGACAAAATTAATTAGAAAGGAAAATGGGAAATTGACCATTGTTTCATTGGTGCTGAAACAAAATATTATGGTTCAGTTGTAAAGAGACTTTATCAGACATCATCTGGTGAACTTCATTCAGTTTTGCATATCGCCAAATTCACCAGGCCTTTACCAGTGCTAAAGGGGTTAAATTATGAGAGCCTATTTCGTAAATTTTGTTTGTATTTTCTTGAATATAACATGTTGAGGGGCGATTTAATTGAAGTCCTTCAATGATTTAAATGACAGAATTCGATAGGGTAGATTCGGAAAAGCTATTTCCTCCGGTGGGGAATACTGAACAAGGGGTCAGGACCATGACATTACTGCTCCACTAATCAGGTGTGAAATCAGGAAACACCTTCAAGCAAACGGCAGTGGAAATCGTTGAAGTTTCGTAAGCGTAGCAAGATTTATTGAAGAAAGATGTATAAATGGAGTTGGAATACAAATCAACAATAATCTAACTGAATGGTGGAACAGGCTCGAAGGCCTGGATAAGCTGTAAGATTTAAGGCCAACTGCGTGTAGTGGGGGCTGGGGAGACTACTGAGTAATTTCACCTTCAATTAGAACACAAAAATCTTCCTAAGCTGTCTATGTCTAGAGGTAGATAGTTTTCTTTGAAAAGGAACATTAGAAATAGGGTAGGAATTTCAACCATTCGCACCTGTTCCGCAATTCAATTAGATCATGGTTGACCTGCACCTCAACTCTATTTAGCCACCTTTATCTTTCTTTTGTCCAATCTGGATGACTATGCACTTGCCTACGTTGAACCACTTTGCAAAATTTTTGCCCACTCATTTAATCTGTCTTAAGCCCGTTTGCAAATTTCTGCTGCGACCTGTAGCACTTACTGTCCCTCCTAACTTAATGACATATTCAACCGTCACAGCACCAAGTGCATGAGACACATCATATTCCAATTACTGAGCTGGGTAGTACTGCAACTGAAAACAGTACAGACGAGATTGCTTTCCAGCATTAAGTTCTTTTCAGTTTTTAATTCTGTGACAATTACAGTGAATGGATATTTTAGCAGACTCGTTAACTCATCTCTGAATTTGCATTGAGTTGCCCCCTAAATGCATGTGTTTGTGCATCAACTCATGAGTTAAAACATGAAACATAACTCCCATATGTAAACTGGCATAAGCATAGTCTTGTAGGCCATTCCAAAATAAATACAAAATACCATATATAGCGCCCATAAGAGTATGAAATTCCCTGAGACAGCATACAGTATAATCATTGATTTCCTGTGGTTCTCCACCTTTTGGTCACTGGGACTTTCCGCACCAACATGACTCCGGAGTCGCCTGCGGGCTCTGCTAGTCACTGAAATGTACCTGACGGTTAAAGCATTGAACAGCAAAACCAAAATAAATGGAACGCATGGTGTTAAAATATAATGAAATAATTCAATTGCACCCCAGGCTTGTGACGCTGCTACATTATCTGTTACAATGCAAAACCAGGATTGTTTGACGAAAGTGTATCTATTCCTGTACATAAAGAACCAGAAAGGATTTTTAAAGAAAAATCACAGTATTTGTTGCTATAAACACAATGGCTGTTTTCTCCACACATTATTTATTTTGCAGCTTCTGGCAGGAAATGGCCACATATCGATCAAAGGTGAAACAGACAATGAACCAGACAGAACAGCAGAACAGCCTGTGACTGCATAAATGAGGACGGCTTGGATGTTACACACTGGAATGGATATCACGAAAGTGAGCTCAACAAAATAAACAACAGGGATCTGCCTCAGTATCACATCGTTGATAATGACCAGTAGGTCCGCTACTGCCATGGCCACCAGGGGGTGCGTGAGACATTTAGAGGGACCGCACTTTCCCTGAGACAGGGTCACAATCGTCACCACATTAACTCTAAGGAAGGAAACGAGAAAGGATCAGAATCAGAGTGAAATAAAAACATAATTCTGGAAGCACTCTGCAGTTCAGGCAGCATCTGTGCATTGAGTTATCTTTGCAGGTCCATGACCTTTCGTCAGCGTGAAGCCGCCATTTTGATGGAATTATGGGTGAAAGATATGTATTAAGAACTATTTTCCGGAGACATTTAACGACAATAAAATAATCAAAATCAATTTGTAAATAATTAAATGGCTGACATAAAACACAACAAAGGAATAACTTAATGTTTGATGTAGTCTATATGGAACTTAGCAAGGCTTTTGATCAGGTCCTGCATGGCAGACTGGTCACGAACGTAAAAGCCCATGGGATTCAAGGCAAAGAGGCAAGTGGGTTCTAGAATTGGCTCAGAATCAGGAAACAAAGAGTAATGGTCCAAGATTGTTTTTGTGACTGGAAGACTGTATCCAGTGGGGTTCTGCAGGGCTTAGCTGCAGACTGCAGGGCTCAGTACTAGGTCCCTTGCTTGTTGTGGTGTTTATCAACAATCTTGTGGTATATATCAACGATCTTGCCTTGAATATAGGAGGTATGATTAAGAAGTTTGAAGATGATACTAAAATCGGCTGTGTGGTTGATATTGAAGAAGGAAGCTATAGACTGCAGCAATTATCAATAAATTGGCCTGGTGGGCAGAACAGTGGAAAATGGAATTCAATCTTGAGAAGTGTGAGTTAATGCATTTGGGGGGTGCTAACAACGAAAGGGAATAAACATTAAATGGTAGGACACTGAGTGTAGAGGAACAAAGGGAAATTGGAGTGCATGCTCACAGATCCCTGAAGGTAGCAGGCCAAGTAGATAAGCTGGTTAAGAAGGCATACGGAATGCTTGCCTTTATTAGCTCTCTATTGAATACAAGAGCAGGGATTTTATACTTCATATGTATAAAACAAGAGTTAGGCCTCAGCTAGAGTACTGCGTGCAGTTCTGGTCACCACATTAAAGGAAAGATGTGATTGCACTAGAGAGGCTACAGAGGAGATTTACAAGGATTTTGCTGGGAATAGAGAATCTGTACTATGAAGAAAGACTGGATAGTCTGGCTCTGTTTTCCTTGGAACAGAGGAGGCTCAGGGCTGTCCTTATTGAGGTGTATAAAATTATGAGCTTCAGAGATAAAGTAGATAGTAAGAAACCATTTCCCTTAGCAGAGGGGTCAAAAACCAGGGGGCACAGATTGAAAGTAATTGCTGGAAGCTTTAGAGTGGATTTGATGGGAAATGTCTTCACCCAGAATGTTGTGGGTGTCTGGAACTCACTGCCTGAAAGTGTGGTGGAGGCAGGAACCCTAAACACATTTATAAAGTACTTGGATATGCACTTGCGATGCTCTAACTTGCAGGGCTACGGACCAAGAGCTGGGAAGTGTGATTAGGCTGGATAGCTCTTTGTTGGCTGGCGCAGGCACGATGGGCCGAAATTGCCTCCTTCCAAACTGTAACTGTCTATGATTCAATGATGAATTCAAATGGACTGGTCAGGTGTGTAGGATAGTGGCAAATAGAATTGAATCTGAAAATATGTGAGGTAATGCATTTGGGGAGGGCTAAAAAGGCTAGGGAATCTATATATATAAAGCAATCCGTCCATCTGTCTGTCCGTCCGTCTGTCTGTCTGTCCGTCCGTCTGTCCGCTATACACTCAAAAGTTATAGAGCATACCTACGCGTATGTTATATCAAAAGAAAGCTGATGATCAGGGGAGTGTCATAGGCATATTTACTTTCTGGTCATACAGAATTTGTTCTGGCAGTATACAAAAAACTTTCAAAAATCTGCTCATTAGCGGTTGACCAATCCTACCACTCATTAGTATTGAGTGACGTGATGGTTGACCAATCGTACAGGGGATAGTGTTGACTGACTTGATCGTTGACCAATCCTACAGTTTGTGACCTGATGGTTGACCAATCTGTGCGTCACGGGGGGCGTTTCATTCCGTGTGTGGGCGGGCCTAATCCTGCAGCCTCCCGAAACTTCGCCGCCATTTTTTTATCCCGCCAGCGACAGCACCACCACAACATGCCCCCACATTTTGGCTCCGGCACAGTATCCCGCTCCCGGCCCGTCGGAGTGTCAGGTGAGTTGGGGTCACTTGGGCCGGGCCTATCCACCGCTCGGCCCGAGCCACAGAGTGGGCGGAGCAGCGGCAGCGGCCGGCCATTAATTGCGCGGCCCACGGCCGACCGCACCGGGAGCTCAGCTGGGGTCAGTCTCGGCCTGAGAGCCCAGCCGGGCCTGAAGCGTTAGGCCGCGGACGGCCACTGCGGCCGGGCTCAGTTTTCCAAGCCCTTCCCCGGGTGCCATAAGAGCTGGAGGGAGGGAGGGAGGGAGAGGAGAGGGGGAGATGGAGAGAGAGGGAACGAGAGAGAGAGGGGACAGACAGGGGCAGGGAGAGACAGGGGGGCGAGAGAGAGGGGACAGAGAGAGAGGGGACAGAGAGAGGGGCAGGGAGAGAGGGGCAGGGAGACAGAGGGGGAGTGAGAGAGAGAGGGTCAGGGAGGGAAAGAGTGACACAGAGCGTGGGAGCAGCAGTGCCCGGCCGTAAATCGCGTGGCCCAAAAAAGCCCTGGCTACGCAGGGCCCCCCCAGCTAGTACACTATAAATGGTAGAAAATTGAGAACTGCTGCAATGCGCTATCTCACCCTCGGTTATCTCCCCACTGAAGTGGAGCTAATTTACAGAAAAACGGGAAACTGTTCAACCTCCGTCGCCTCCAGTCCACATACATGGTTGTCCCATCCTCTGTCATCGAATTGCAGAATGCAGACGATGCTTGCAGCTGCGCCCACTCGGAGGTCGAACTCCAAACCTTTGTCAACACTTTCCCTGAAGTATACATGAGCATGAGCCTTACGCTAAACATCCGTAAGACAAAGGTTCTCAACCATCCTACCCCCGCCACACAGTACTGCTCCCCGATTATCAAAATCCACTACAAGGACTTGGTCAACTTTGACCTCTTTCCATATATCGGGAGCCTACTGTCAACAAGGGCAGACGACGATGACGAAGTTCAACACCACCTTCAGTGTGCCAGTGCAGCCTTCGGTCACCTGAAGAAGAGAGTGTTTAAAGACCAAGACCTCAAAACAGGCACTAAGCTCATCGTCTACAGAGCAGTAATGATACCCGGCTGGCTCCATGCCTCAGAGACATGGACCGTGTACAGCAGGCACCTCAAAGCACTGGAGAGGTACCACCAACACTGCCTGCACAAGATCAAGCAAATCCATTGGCAGGTTAGGCGCACCAACGTCAGTGTTCTCACTCAGGCCAACATCGCCAGCATCGAAGCTTTGATCAAGCTCGATCAGCTCCGATGGACGGGTCACATTGTCCAAATGCCCGATATGAGACTCACAAAACAAGCATAGACACATAGAAACATAGAAGATATGAGCAGGAGTAGGCCATTCGGTCCCTTGAGCCTGCTCCGCCACTCAATGCGATCATGGCTGATCATCCAAATTCAGCTCCCGGTCCCTGCTTTCTCCACATACCCCTTGATCCCTTTAGCCTGAAGAAATATATCCAACTCCTTCTTCAACATATTTAATGTATTGGCCTCTACTGCCTTCTGTAGCAGAGAATTCCACAGGTTCACCACTCTCTGGGTGAAGAAATTCCTCCTAATTTCTGCCCTAAATGCCCTACCCCTTGTCCTTAGGCTGTGACCCCCGGTTCTGAACACCCTGACCATCGGGAACATCCTTCTTGCATCTAGTCTGTCCAGTCCTGTCAGATTTTTATAAGTTTCAATGAGATCCACTCTCATTCTTCTAAACTCCAGCGAGCACAAGCCCAATCGACCAAATCTCTCCTCATACGTCATTCCCGGCATCCCAGGTAGCAGCCTGGTGAATCTTCGCTGAACTTCCATGGCAAGAACATCCTTCCTCAGATAAGGCGACCAAAACTGCACACAATACTCAAGATGTGGTGTCACCAAGGCCCTGTATAACTACAGCAAGACATGCTTGGTCCTGTACTCAAACCCTCTCGCTATGAAGGCAACATGTAATTTGCCTTCTTAACCGCCTGCTGCACCTGCAGGCTTACATTCTGCGACTGGTGCAGAAGGACACCCAGGTCTCGTTGCACTTCCTCTTCTCCCAAACTATTGCCATTCAGATAATAATTTGCCTTCCTGTTTCTGCCACAAAAGTGGATAACCTCACATTTATCTATGTTATACTGCATCTGCCATGCTTTTGACCAATCACCCAACCTGTCCAAATCATTCTGGAGATTCTCGGCATTCTCCTCACAGCACACACGCCCACCCAGCTTTGTGTCGTCTGCAAATTTGGAGATATTGCATCTAGTTCCCTTGTCTAGACCATTAATATATATTGTGACTAGCTGGGGTCCAAGGACCGATCCCTGCGGTACCCCACTATTCACTGCCAGCCACTCGGAAAAAGACCCGTTTATTCCAGCTCTTTGCTTTCTGTCTGCCGACCAGTTCTCCATCCAAGTCAATACCTTGCCCCCAATCCCATGTGCCTTAAATTTACACGCTAATCTCTTATGCGGGATCTTATCGAAAGCCTTCTGAAGCCGAAATACACCATGTTCACTGGTTCTCCCTTATTTATTTTACCAGATACATCCTCAAAAAACTCCAGTAGATTAGTCAAGCACGATTTACCTTTTGTAAGTCCATGTTGACATTCTCTGATCCTGTCACTGTTTTCCAAGTGCTCTGCTATTTCATCTTTTATAATGAACTCTAGCATTTCCCCCACTACCGATGTCAGGCTTACCGGTCTGTAATTGCCCGTTTTCTTTCTACCAACATTTTTGAATAGTGGGGTAACATTTGCTACGCTCCAATCCATGGGTGCTGTTCTAGATTCCATCAAATGCTGGAAGATGATCAGCATTGCATCTACTATTCCGAGGGCCACTTCGTTTTATACCCTAGGATGTAGATTATCAGGCACTGGGGATTTATCAGCCTTCGATCCCATCAATTTCCCTAACACCATTTCACTACAAATACTGATTTCTTTCAGTTCCTCCCTTTCATCAGACCCAAGTCCCACAACATCTCTGGGAGGTTATTTGTGTCCTCCTTTGTGAAGGCAGAACCAAATATTTATTTAGTTGGTGCCATTTCTTTGTTCCCCATTATAAATTCCCCTGATTCTGACTGCAAGGGACCTACGCTTGACTTCACCAATCTTTTTCTCTTCACCTATCTATAAAAGCTTTTACATTCAGATATTATGTTCCTTGCAAGCTTACTCTCATATTCTCTTTTCCCTTTCTTAATTAATCCCTTTGTCCTCCTTTGTTGAATCCTGAACTGCTCCCAATCCTCAGGTTTACTGCTTTTTCTGGCCAATTTATATGTCCTATCCTTGGATCTTATGCTATCGCTAATTTCCCTTGTTAGCCATGGTTGAGTCACCTTTTTTGTTATATTTTTATGCCAAACCGGGATGAACAAATTCTGTAGTTCATCCATGCGGCCTTTGAATGTTTGCCATTGCTTATCAACCGTCAACCCTTAGAGTCACATTCCCCAATCAATCCTACCAACTTGCGCCTCAGACCATCGTGGTTTCCTTTATTTCAATTTAGGACCCTAGTCTCTGAGCCGACTACTTCATTCTCCAGCTTAATGAAGAATTCGATCATATTATGATCACTACGACCCAAGGGGGCTCGTACAACAAGATTGCTAATTAATCCTTTCTCGTTACATAATAGCCAGTTTAAGATGGCCTGATCTCTGGTTGGTTCCTCCACATATTGGTCCAGGAAACCATCCAGGAATTCCTCTCCACAGTATTGTTACTAATTTGGTTGGCCCAATCTATATGTAGATTAAGTCACCCATGATGACTGCTGTGCCCTTATTATCCGCTTCTCCAATTTCCCTTTTAATGCCATCCCCAACCTCCACATTACTATTTGGAGGTCGATATACCACTCCCGCTTCTCAGTTCTACCCATACAGATTCCACATCATCAGAGCTAATATCCTTCCTTACAATTGTGCTAATCCCTTCTTTAACCAGCAATGGAACCCACCTCCCCTTACTTTGTGCCTATCTTTCCTGAATATTGAATACCACTGGATGTTGAGTTCCCAGCCTTGGCCACCCTGGAGCCATGTTTCCATAATCCCAATCAAATCATATTCGTTTACCTCTATTTGCGCAGCTAATTCATCCACCTTATTATGAATGCTCCTCGCATTAATACACAAAGCCTTCAGGCTTGTTTTTTAACGCTCTTAGACCTATTAAAATTATTATTTTCTGTGGCCATGTTTGATTTAAACCGTTGATTTCTCTGACTGCCACTTTTGTTTTTCTCCTTCCTATCTTTTGCTTTTATCCTTGTTTCACTTTCCACTCTCACCCTGCTCAGGTTCCCAACCCTCTGCACTGAGCTCTGGCACGGTAAGATAGGCCCAGGTGGGCAGAGGAAACGCTTCAAGTACACCCTCAAAGCCTCCTTGAATAAGCATAACATCCCCACCAACACCTTGGAATTCCTGGCTCAAGATGCACAAAGTGGAGGAGAAGCATCTGGGAAGGCGCTGAACACATCGCGTCTGTTCGCCAGGAGCAAGCAGAAGCCAAGCGCAGGCAGCACATGGATCGCACCTCAACCCAAGCACCCCATCCACCTGGCCCTTCAACCACCATCTGCTCTACCTGTGACACAGACTGTAAGTCCCGCACTGGACTCATCAGTCACCTGCGAACTCACTCATTTTTAATGTGGAAGCTAGTCATCCTCGGTTCCGAGGGACTGTGTAGAAGAAGAAGAAGAAGAAGAAGAAGAAGAGATCAGAGGGACCTACGAGTGCATGTCCACAGATCCCTGAATATAGCAGGATAGGTATAAAAGGTGGTTAAGAATGCATACCGGATACAGGCCTTTATTAGCCAAGTCATAGAATATAAGAGCAGGGAAGTTATTCTTGAAATGTATAAAACACTAGTTAGGCTACAGCTAGAATATTGCATGCAGTTCTGGTCACCACATTACAGGAAACATGTGATCACTCTGATGGGATGCAGAGGAGATTTACGAGGTTGTTGCCTGTGCTGGGAAATGTTAGCTATGTGGAAAGATTGGATAGGCTGTGGTTGATTTCTTTGAATAGAGTAGGATGAGGAGAGATCTAATTGAGTTGTATATGAGTGAGGGGAGCTGCGATTGAGATGGCCGATATCACTTCGGCAGTTCGCAATGAATAGAGCTAGACAATGTAAGAATCCACAGGGTGTCGTCCTTGTGGAACGAGAATTCTGAAGATGGGAGAAAATACACGCTCTGTGGGTGGAAGAATCCTGGTCAAAGAAGTGGGCGTGCAGGCAAAGGCGACAGAAGAAGGACTCAGTGTCGTGCCGAGATCGAAAACCATTAAAGTGGTGGCGTTAGGAAATAACATTGATTCCTTTGCTGAGGACTGATCCTTCATGGTCAAAGGGGAGATGGTCAGAGGGGATAGTGAAAACACAACAAGCGGTGAGATTGGAAGAAGCGATCGGGTCCGAGGAAAGTGAAGGGAATGAAGGTACCAAAGGACAGTTGGTGTCCAAGATTTGTTGAAGCTTGCGATCCTTGACACATGAAAGGAAGAAAAAATGTTTTTTTGTTAAAGTGCCAGATGTGGCAAAGGATATAATGGAACTGCAGACCAGGCCATCTTTGAGATAGAGTGATTCGGTGCTGCTGAAGAGAGAGGTCGAGAGCGTGAATGGTGGTGGCGCATGACGTTGAGCATCGATCTCAAAATGTGGTGTGGAACGCTGAATATATTGGAGATATCTTTAATCCTGGCTGGATCCGAAACATGAAGGGCTGATTTTCATTTGAAAGACACGTGGAATGTGTGCGACCCAGAGACAGTTGCTGAGGAAAGAGATGTGTCTGTGAAACCGAGTTTTGGTAGATACCTGATCAAACATGAGAAGGGGACAGAAAGCAACGAGGATGAACAATATAAAAGAGACAAACGAAATCCAGTCGGATGGAAGAGCAGAACTTCTTCAAGATGGAAATCCTGGAAGAAAAGTGGTAGTGAATTAAACACTAACACTTACAGCGTCCGCAGTATTTTGCTTTTGCACAAGAACAGTGAAACTGTTTTGCAGAAATCATAACCTAACTTTCAAAGATAGTGACAAATTTGCAATGTGCTAGATACGGGAGAGGGAGACCGCTAACTGGTGTTGAACTATTTCAAATTGTCCAAACTGTTTCTCTATCTGTACACCTTCTACAACACATTATTTCTGCAGATAAGGTGAATGTCCTGCAAGGCATATTTCAAATTTCAATAAGTGATCAATGCAGACACACAATCCAAGCCATGCTTGTGTTACATCTAGACTTAAGTATTCCAACACACTCATGGCCAGCCTCCTCACACATGCTACTCTTCATAAACTTCAGGTTATCCAAACCTCTGCTGCCCCTGCCCTAACGCGCACCAAGTCCCAATCACTCATCACCCCTGTGCTCGCTGACCTACATTGCAAACCGGGTAAGCAATGCCTGGATATTAAAATTATCATCCTTGTTTCCAAGTCCGTCGATGGACTAACCCCACCTAATCTTTGTAATCTCCTCCGGCCCTAAAACCTCTGAGATATCTGCGCTCCTCTAATTCTGAAGACTTGAGCATCCCTGATTATAATCACTCCACCATTGTTGCCGTGCCTTCTGTTGCCTAGTTGCTAAGCTCTGGAAAGTTCTCCTTAAATATCTCCACCTCTCCACCTCTCTTTCCTCCTTTAAGATGCTCCTTAAAACCAAACTATTTGAGCCTCTGCTCTAAAATCTCCTTATGTATTTCGGTGTCGAACTTTGTTTTATAACGCTCCTGTGAAAGGCCTTGGGACGTATTACTACGTTGAAAGCACTGTACAAGCACACATTGTTGCTGTTGTTGTTGTTCAACATAAACAATCATCCAACAATACTGATGGTATTATGGACTAAAAGAACATGCGATTCTTAATAAGACTGCTCCACGTCAAATAAATGGTGAAAAATGAAGACACTGAGCTCAGGCCCCTGAATAAGTGACTGGGAAAAAATTCTGTCAGTGCAACATGGAAAGTTATTATCCACACAACAGATTCAATATACTCAAGACAAGTAACCACTGGTATCACCACAGAAATAATCCAAACATAAATAAAGTCAAAGAGTTGGTAGAACACCTTGCTGATTATAAAGACTTACCTTGTCCTTTAACAGCAGCAAAATTCGGATTACAAAGAACAGTCACACAACTGAACATGGTTTACAGAAGTAACAACCTGTTACACCGAATTACCTGGTTGACCAACAGCAGTGAGGATGGGAGAGTGAACGGCAAGAACATTGATACATTAAAGTAGTAATTACAGGAACCATATCTGGAAAGTGTGACTTACAAGGAACAACAAAAGCAGCCAGAACTGGATAGTAAATACTGTGTATATCACGAAAAGCAAAATATACCTGAGCAGTGCCATATAACACCACCCTCTCCTATCACTTAGTGTCAGCCCTGATAATCTGTGGAACTGCAGCATTTGACTCCGATCCATGTTCCCCTTTCTATGAGAAACACAGAGTCCGCTAAGACTGCGAGATGAGCCCTCTTACTTATAATACTGGAACCACTCTGGTGAATCAATTAAGATCCATGGAGATTGATATTACTCACAGACATTTAACAAATCGTTGTAACTGTTCCCTTGCACTCCAAAACGTTTTATAGAACAAATTACGTTTATCACATGTTATGTTAACATCAGCGACAAACATCAGAGCTCAGAAGATTATTCGACTAATTGATGGAAAAAAACAGGAAAGGTAAAACATTTGTCTTCGAATGCAAATGACAAGTGAGAGGAGGTCCGTTTACTTTTTTGAGAATATCTGTGCTATACAATGCAATCCTTAGGTAACAGTGAAATCCGGAGCATGGATCTATATTGTTTCTGCCAATGGAAAGAATCTCGAGGGAATTCCCGGGTACTCTTTCAGTTCCCGGGACTTTTGCTAATATTCTATGACTCTAAGACACTCTGCAAATATTAACAATCTCTGGGAAGCTGGATATAAAGAACTACGATCTACAATGCCGTGCAAACATTTGCATTTTCTCTGATGTGCAAATATTTACTGGCGTTGGCCCAGCCCCCTCCCCCCGCCCCCCACACTCGCGCATATTGTAAATTTAAACAGGTTTTTTCTGAAAATATTATCACAATCCACCTCCCAGTGAGCAGCCTGCAAATATTGTATAAGTTCCACAGACAACCTGTAAAGAATGACCAGGCATAGTGTTTCGTCACTTCAAATATTGAATCAGTCCTAGAAATCTCAGGTAATAAACGGTCATTTGCTGGAATAACCCTGCATACCGAGACACTGCTCAGAAGGCCTCAGAGAAAGTTACATAGATCTGGGTACTCCCTGTAAATACTATATTGCCTATTGGAATGTCCTTCAAGTTTTTTCGAACCATGTAAATAATACCACAAAGGGGGAATTGTCTGATTCGCCCTGTAACTATTGACTCACTTGCCTAGACTCCACAAAATATAACAATGGAACCAAGATCTCCCCATGGGGAATCATTGAAAAAAAGATGACTGACAAGTTAAACCATCTTCCACAAACCATTGCAATTGCTGCCACAATCTGGGCACTGCCTGAATGTGTAAAGTCCCCACTACTCCATGTAAGTAGTGACAGACAGATTCTCTGCAAATTATGATACACCACTAGGGGTATTAATTTTCCTGCAGATTTCTGAACAAACCAACACATTATTCAATATTAAAAGGCCCATGTGGATGCTAACATATTATTAGAACTCTCACCGGATACCCTCTAAAAGTGGTAAACTCCACATAATCCCCTCAAATGTTTGACTCTGTCCTTTGGGCTCCACGAACACTATAGTCTGAAGACCAGCTGAATATGTGAAGTCCATAGTAACTCATAAAACTTTTGCGCCACTTTCTAACACCTCTTTAGATATTAGCATGGTCATGCGAATCACTGGAAATTGAATCATCTATATATATAAATGGATCGATCTGTCTGTCTGTCGTCTATCTGTCTGTCTGTCTGTCCTCACGTGTGCGTCTGTCCGGCTATGCGCTCGAAAGTTATAGAGCGTACCTACGCATGCGTTATGTCGAAAGAAAGCTTACCGTTCCGAAACGGTCGTAAGCGTATTAACGTTTCGGCCGGACAAAAATCGCACCCGCGGTATCCGAAAAACTTTCAACATTCCGCTCATTAGCATCTCATTATCCACTCATTAGCGACAGAGTGACCTCGAGGTCGACCAATCGTATGCCGGGTTCCTGGCGCATGTGGCCGGGCCCTCCTACAGTCGAGTGATGGGACAATTGACCAATCCTACGCTTTGGTGACCTGACGGTCGACCAATCGGTGCGTGTGTGGGTCGGCCTTATCATTCTGAACCGAGGTGAGTCGCCGCCATCTTGATTCCAAACTTTTCCTTTCTTTTTCCCGCTTTCTGCAACTTTATAAAAAACGTTGCTTTTAAAGCACATATTGTTTTTAAAAAAAGTTAATTACTTTCTAAATTTTTTATCTAATCTCATTAATTATCCGACC